>NC_137254.1:22508509-23175289 GCF_965637545.1 Phallusia mammillata
CATTATAAAAAGTTTGGACGCTTGTTATTTTAAAATGCATATTGGGCTGTACCATATGTAAAAATACTTTTAACGAAGTACAACACTTCGTTATGAAAGATAGTTACGACTATTTGTACAAACATTACTTACTTCAGATATCTTTTGACGGACGCTTGTCGTTTTTTGTTTAGTAGTTCCACTCGTAATCGTATCAAATCTTCACACCAACAGAAAAAAATTTGTCGGGGCAATTTCGTGCGTCGTTTTTACTAAGCTTAAAGCTGTGTAAAACACAAAAGGTTAGCAGGCACATCGCAGTGAAAAAATCAACGAAGCCAAGAACAAAAAGGTGACAAGATAAACGAAAACAAAATACTATGCTGTCAAACTTTTTGCACCTAACTCGAAAAATCGCGTAATATACATTGCTGTTGAAAACACGGGTGAACTATTGCACTGTCAATGAGCTAGATTGCACCCTGCAGTTTATTTTTACAGGTACGTCGATAGGCCGATGGCTGTTTACTCAAACTGTAATAACGTTGCGGGCACACAAAAGGTCGCGCAAACTTTCACGTACACATACAAAATATTGCTTGACCACGCAACCAAGAACAGTTAATAAGAAATAATGGTTTTCAAAACGTTGAAAATAAGTAGCTTTACTAAATATCTATTAACCCTAAGACAACATGGAGTCAGTTACTAATTTCTATTAACAAAGATACTTTTAAGCTCCCAATACCAGTTCTACATGTTTAGCGCAGACTAGAGAATGCAATTAATGCTACCTAATTCAGTTAATTTGAACTAGTCGCATGGGGTCGACTTCAAAACATTTTATACAATGCTAGGCTGTTAAATTTGGACCATTGCACCCGTTTAGGTACCTAATAAAAATGGGTATTTGGCGTAGTTTTTTACAGCCATAAAACATTCATCTGTTTGAGCAGCAAACATTACTTTGAAGTTTAAACATTGCCTCGTATTGAATTCAACGATTCGTACGTGAAACCAGACTGTAAACACGTTCCGTATAGTGAAAACTATACTTATTGCTGCCCTTTGGCTTTCAGTAGGCTGATTTGAGCTATGAAACTACAAGCCAATTTCAGCAGTAATGTAAATTTAATGAAGAAATAGCGATAGGTTTAATTGTATTTGCCAAGTTACGTCAAACCTGTTGTTACGTTATTACCGAGAAAAACTACTTGAGGCAACATGTACAACTATTTCAGGGTGCAGAATGGTCATTTCCTTTAGAAAAGTTGCTATACCAAGGCCTAAATTTTCAAGTCTTGCTGTATTATCGAATTTTCTTTTTTGCTGCATCTAGCACAAAAGCACTCATTATTCTGAGACATCAACAACTCTTGAGCAATTCTGACAAATAAAAAAGTTTGGAAATAGGCTGACCAAGTACTTTGGTCTGTGTGGCACAAATTGCAGGTTGTAGCAGCAGGCTACTCGTCGATGCGGCTTCAAAAAGTTTTACAAGGTCCTAAATGCCGTGTTTAGCTAAAGCATTTGATTAACATCCTACTTCGCACACCTGACTGGAAAAATGCGACAAATAATCTACTCACACCTAGCAATTGAGCTGTAGCTTATCTGCCTTGCGGCAAAATTTGGTCACTTTATAATACTATCAGTCTCAGGTAGGCGTCGTATTCAACATGGCAGTTCTCATTAGCTTTTAACTACAAACTAGATTCATCTTACGTACCAAATTGAGCTTACTTTGCTCTAATTTTTTCCTTTACTTGCTGGCAAGCCTAAGCTAATGAAGTGGAAAGGCTAACTCGATCCAGAATGTGTTTACAAGCCTTGACGCTCTCAGCTCCTCTTGCTCCCCTTTTTTCCATTTTTGTCTCCACGCGTCGCTTGCTATTCTCTTCATTCTCTCAAACTGGCGCGAGACGCACGGTTTGACGTCAGCATCCGGTAGCGTGATCACAAAATCACATGACGAAAATGGCGCCAGCTCGTGGGCAAATAAAATTAGTTTGAAAGTCCAAGGATAGTCGAAAACAGTTGGAGAAGAAAGGGACTTGGATCAATATTGAGATTATCGAAAGCAAACTTTATAAACCCAAAACACGTCATTGCTTTAGAATCAGTCCACATCCCCCTGTGACTGTTTGGAAATATTGGACTTTATCCTTCAAATAAAATAATTTGGAATTATTGGACTTTGTTCTCTAAATACAAAAAACTATTTTCGTTTCAGCAAATAATTGGAAAAAAAACTTTATTGTCGCCATAATTCGTTTTTTTTTCTTCGCTTATTTCTCTTAATTGATTTTATTGATTGTCGTGATTTTAAAAAAGACAGTTTTCTAGAGGCAATTAAGCTATTCCACCCTTCGTGTCAGAAAAAAAACAGTTTTCTTTATATTGGCCAACATGTTTTTGGTTATTGACGAACCCACAAACTCCATAGGTCACTCAAGTTAAAAGCAAGAACTAATATGCCTGCAACAACAATCTATAACAGATAAAATATATTTCAAATCAAACTCAGTGCCTAGAAGGCTCAAAAAATTTAGTTTTTAAAACATCATTTCATATTTTAAAGGTACAATGATCAAAAATTTTACACACCAAAGTGTAAAAAATGTGCAAAACAAATTGCGCTGACTCATTATTTTATTACACACTCCAAAGTCTGACGCAGCAACTTGTCGCCGATCGTCGACCCGCAAACCTCACTACGACTGTAAAACATTTACCAGGTTAATGTTAAACACTAGAAATGGAAGTTCAAGCGAGGGACAAGGCCGTTACTTTGGTAAACACTTAAATACGATCTGTTTTATCAGTCAAGGGTCTGTATCGCCTGATCATACAAGCTGCGAAAAGTAAACAAGCCAAATCGAACGATGGATTCGTTTTCTCCCTGGAAAGAAAATTTCTCTAACCTTGTTTGCATTAAAACAAGGGAAAACAGAATAGCCTATGAATCAGTCATTAGATCAAAGTGTCGCTTTAACCACCAAATGTAGGCTACATCAAATAACCTTTTACCCAGTTGTAAAAAAAAAACAATTGTTGAGAAAGGCTTATAAAGCTAGATGCAGTAAATTTAAACTGTAACACTACTCCGTTTTACTGTATTCAATTTACACGGTCAGGCCCATCCCGAACCATGCTTGACTTTACCTATACAATCAGTTCAGAAGCGAAACAGTATGATGACTGATGAAAACCAAACAAAAACGTCAAACATGGTGGTCCAGGGGAATATGGGATCGAGTTCGCATCTGCCTACATGACAGGGCGTTATTTGATATCACCGCTTAAATAGGTGCTTTTTGTTCATATGAACGTTTGTTACCACATGCGAAGGATCAAACGAGGTTGAAAGACGCGGCCATCGACGACAAATTTAACTTGTAATGCCTTACCTATGGGCAGGGTTGCCATACCGTCCTTATTTTAAAGATTTGTCCTCCTATTTTGAAGGTCTTAGAAAAGTTCATTGTCCTTAATTATTTCTAAGAAATGTCCTTGTTTTTGACTTGAGTCCTTTTTTGTCTTATTTTAAACAACTACAAGTCAAATCCCTGCTACAAGTAAAAGTAAACCTAGACCTGCGCTGTTGTAAGATGCAAAAAATATTTTCTACGAACAATTAGGAGTTACTGCAATGGATTGTTTCTGGGCAAAACATTGCATATGATGTATCATAGCTTGTATAAATGCAAAGATTAGTTCAAAAACGTTTAAATCGTTTCATCTAAAAATATAATTTTTCGTTTGTCCTTTTTTGGTTTTAAGTCGATGGCAACCCTGCCTATAGGTTACTGTAACAAAAGGGCCTCGGAGTTATCTAACCAGCTGGTGCAAGACATTTTCGCCTTCATTTGAGAAGTGCATAGTCGTATCTAAACCGACCCCCATTAGATCAAAAGTATAGAAACGAAATGTTGCACTCAGCATCAATTTTCAGCAACAAAAGATCAGAATTGCCCGTTTTAAATTAGAAATTTATAATTCGCGGGTCCCTTAACGGCGAATTGGCTGTAATCAGTGGTGGGATTCAATTTTTTTTCTCAGACGGTTCTATCACAACAGTTATATTTTTCAGACCGTTTTGTTACAATAAGTCCATTGACAGTAACCAGTAATTCTAACCGGTTCGCTGATCTCATTAAACTTCGTAAAACGGTTCTATAGAACCGGTGCGAACCGGCTGAATCCCACCACTGGCTGTAATAATCCTTTATTGGAGTCTGATTAACACGTGGTAAGCCAAAACTTTGTTACGCCGAGAATCTAGACTACCTATTATTATACTCTTTTGATAATTTTAACTTCGTCTCATCTTTATGACGTATAGTTACTTATGAGAGATATGCCAACTGTCGTGACCAATTTCACTTTTATCAAACCCAAGAATGTTAGAAACAAATCTAGGTTGGCAATAACATGAAAACGCCAGCCTTATCAAAACGTTTAAGTCGAATGGATACATTTCAAGGCTAAAAGGCTATTAAACATACATTCGGACAAATTAAGAAATGATTTTCTTGGGCTACCACAGAACACTTAACGTAAACTTACCGTGTTGTAAACCTATCGAATATTCGGTCCTGATAACTCTTCACCTTCTTCTACGACTTATTAGGTGTACGAAAAACCTGAACAGCTCTGAAAAACTTTTATGCAAACTTGATACTAGTAGCCGAACAAAATTATACACTGTTCTGACACTGAAAGAAGAGTTAATTTTAATAACGCAAACAAAAAACGAAGTCTGCACTGGCAACTGAAAGACTTTCCCTGTACTCGATAGTAAATTATGTACAACTAAGCAACTACAAACAGTCTGAAGAAAACAAAACACTTCGCTCTGCAGAATTGAATACAAAAACTGTCTTAATGTCTAGCCTCTGGCATTGCTCTCTGGAAAACTTTCTTGGTCTTTTTGTACGTGCTCTTTGGTCAGTTCGCTGATTGGTCCTTTCCATCATCACGTGGGTACAAATTTGCGTTTTTATTGGTCTACCAGATTTCATTCATGTGATTAAAAAGGCGAAGATGCACAAACGATTAGGAAACAAGTAGATCATCTTCCATGAGAGCACAGGCAACAAATTTAGTGGCGAGTTGACAAAACGATAACATACATGGCAGTTAGGTTATTCTTTTTCGAACTTTGGTTTCAAGTCAAGGAAGAAGGTACCTGTTGAAAGAGCTTAAAACATGCAAGTAAAATGTGGTTCTTTATAATTGGACTCACATATGCCTGACTACGGCTGTTAACAATGGCACGGTTAAGACGGCTGAAGACCAATGCTGTACACCAAGTTGAGTCGAGTTAGATTCACACGCAATTATTACAAGCGCTATAAACACCAAACATGTCAAAAATCTCTTATAACAGTTGGTCAAATGCCAGACCTAAATATGCCATTGTTACTATCTTATGAGAACACAGCATAGCTAAGAGATTCGAAACAATATTTCTTGTTGTCACTCTATGAAAAGCGATGCTGTCTATAAGATCTGCCTACTTGACCTGGGGGCAGAGACCGTAAAAAGGCAAAGCGGGCCTTAAAACGCAAGCCGAAGGACTGTACAACTGGAGACTGACACGATTTTAAAGTATACAACATATCAAAAACACAAACTACCTTCACACTGAGATGAGACTTCATCAGGCTACAAACCGCCTTTGGTTTGCCAGGTAATCCGCGATTTATTGTTTATGGAAAGACTTGTCTTCCTTTTTACTTGTATTCTTTATTTGTAGACACAGCGCGTCCTGGACTGTCTTTTCCCCCTGCATCTGAGGCCTTTAACATTGACTTCAGAGCACTTTAAAAGTGAATGCGAGAGTGTAGTAGGCTGTTTGTTGTGGATCACACTGATGCCTTTCTAGACTTCATCTGACCAAAACCTTCGTCGCGGGGCCTTGCATGAACAGGTGTGAGTATACAGAACAAATATACATGGGGTGGCGCTTTGTCTCACAACAAAAATGTCTCAAAACGCAAATGTTCATCTGCTTGGGTATATTTACATGCTGACAAGTGACCAAACTGGCTGTCTGCCTGAAAAAAATAATTAACACTATTTATGATGTGTGTTTGAGTGGAAGTATTGGTGGTGAAACACTGCTGCCATTGTTTGTTTTTTATGATGCTGAGTGACTTTTTTGGGGGGCAACACTGCTGTCATTGCTGAACTATGGTTCTCAGTTCGCAAATCAAGCTGGGACCTATTATGCAAGGTGTAATTAAGCGTGAAATTTAAATTAACTGGCAGCTGTGCTCCTACACAAATCTTTTACTTCTAGCGCGCTGAATGTACTAACACAATTTTCTGGGTAACATTAATGTGTCTGAGACTAAAAGGACTGAATTGAATTGCTCTGTTACAAATGCTTTTTTGGTCAAATTTATAGCATACAAATTGGTAAAAAGGCAATTTGTTTAAAACAAGTTTTGAATATCTTGTAATTCCCTTTATACTAATACATTGCAGTTGCATTGCCATTAAAATGCTTACAGTAAATTTTAAAGCCAAAATTGTTTCCAATTGTGACATACATTACTATAAAGCAACACAGAGCAATCAATCCAGTAATGGGCTAAAGAATAACACATATTTTGGGCTGTTTGTGACAATACACTTACATAATGCCTGATCCACAACATTTCTACAGCTTAGGCTTGTGTGTTTATGACCTATGGCTATTGCACATACACTTTGCACTAAGTTACATAACACTGAAATCAGATAAGTAATGCTATGCTATAAAACCCAATTTCTTGTAAAACTCCATACTTTTGTTCAATTCATGGCATTGTGCTTTTTTCAGACAATTGAAAAAAAGCTAAGATTTTAAATGTGTAAAGTACCGAATTGAATGCTACTTTTTGGAATAATATTTTAAACCTACAAATTACTTAACGAAACCCAAAATATTCTTTCTTTTACTAACAAAGCTTTACTGGAGCTACAATGCCATGATATGAACCACTCTATGTCACACTGCAGAATTTCCCTGCTCACATCTTATCTTCTGCCTCAGCAGTTGAAACTTACCATTCAACCTACCAACCCTGGTCTTGTCTAATAACGAGAGCTGGATGTGTATGCACCAGAACTGCCACTGGGTGCTGCACTGGAGCTTGGGTAGGATCCAGCTAAAACACAAACAAAAATGTTAATATTACCATGTCCCTATTATTTTACGTTGTAGAGTTTGGTAGCATAATGAAAGATTGCAATGCTAAACTTCATTTTTTACTTGAACAATCATTTATTTCTTTACCTTATCTGTAAAGTTAATGTAAATATGTCTTACCATATGGTGCAGAGCGTGAACTGTACGAACTACTCTTCATCGGTCCGTAACTGCTACTGCTGTTCATATATGACGAGTAGTCATAACCATTGCTTCCTGCAAAAGACAATTTATCCCAATAAACAAGTTTATTCAGAACAGAAAAAAGTATTTCTCCCCATGATTATGATATAAATGTAGCGAGTTTTACACACTGGTCTGGTCATTGACAACATTTAATTCAGTGGTTCTCAACCTGTCATGTACTGTAGCCCCCTAAAAGTAACTTCTGGGTCTTGTGGCCCCTTATAAGTAAGACCTGTGTCCCCCTCCCCAAAAATGTATGTAGCAAACTCAACTAAAGGGTAAGTTTTTTTTTTTCCAAAAATACACCTCAATATGGATAAATAGTGTGGAAATAGTCTTTAGGAAATTGAATCAGTTGCAACACACACTTAATTCTAAGCATTTTACAAGAAATGGCTCATTGACTCTTCATGAATATGTATAGTGAGCCTACACATACAGTTCATGGCCCCTGGTTGAGAACCACTGGTTTAGTTTGTCACAACACAAGTCTTGCTGAACTGTACCTGGTTCAGCCTTAGGACGACTGTATGGTTCATATTCTGGTGCTGTGGCAGCACTTGATCTGGCATATGGATCCCTTGATTCCCTGCTCTCTCGGACTTCTCTGCTACTGTGAATAAAATTGGGCATGTGTTTTTAATGCTACTATATTGTTCTATACTTGAACTGAAAGCAAGCAAGGTATATATCTGCACAAAACTTTAGCCCAGGAGTTTTTATAGGGAGCAGGATAGAACATTACATTATTGTCTTCGCAAGGAATAATATCGAGAATTTGTTTAGTAATGAATAAAATGTAATCTAAAACATTTTTCTTTATTTGTATGAAGTTTAATTTCTTTCTGTATTGACTTTACAAAAAGCAGTTAAGGGTCTATTGGCATTTTGTAAGTTACCTTTCCACAGGCACATGTGAGCTGGCATATGAACGTTCATGTGAACTCCTTTCAGCTGAGCTGGGTGGCACAGCTGCTCTTTCACGCTCACCTAAAGAGTAATGAAGTGATTTAGAACCAGGTTAATGATGACAAAAGTTTATGAGCAGAAATAGCTGGGATTTCTTGTCTATACTCTTTTCCAGTATTTCCAAATAACTAACTATGAATGCAATAACATTAATCGTATTGTTAAACATTTAGTTTTCTGTCCCATGCATGGTTTCACTCCACAATAACTGACACAGAGTGTCTTTGGAAAGTGTTAGGAATATGCAGTGGCCAAAACAAAGCTTGTACATTGGTTGCCAGCATGCAACGCAATTGTTGACATGCTGTTGTGAAACGAAATGTACAAACCCTGGAAGGTTTCTATTTGATACTGTGACTCAGAATATACGCCACTGGGAGGCGCTCCAACATCACACAGGCAGAGCCGGGAAGCGTTCAACTCTTCCCAGATTACCTTGTATCATTGGAACACTATATACGGATCTGTTCATAAGTTTAATGGTGAAAATAACGGCCCAAATAGACGTTAAAAGCGACATGCTTTATTGTTCAAACGTTTTGATGTGGCCTTTATATCACTGATGATGGCATGAGCATTTGCCGAAACGTTTGAACAATAAAGCATGTCGCTTTTAACGTCTATTTGGGCCGTTATTTTCACCATTAAACCTTGTATCAAATTTGAGTTATTACAACAGAATAACTTACCCTCCCTTGGTGGGTAGTCATACGAAGATGGGCGTTCTGCGTAGGCGGCTAAAAAAACAAAAATGATTTTAAACAGATTGAACAAAAAACACTAAATTATCAAACAGGGTAAAATTGGCAAAGCTAAACTGTGACAAGAAAGTTTAAGAAAAATGTTAAAAATGTATGTGGTTTTGTTAAAAATCTGAAAAGCTAGATTTATTTATGTTACTAAACTGGCTTTCCAACTACTATGACTAAAAGCTGACTACATCTGCACTGACCTCTCCTGTCCTGTCTTCTCTTGGAAGAAACATACATATTGGACCTGCACTCTGTTGTACTGATCAGCAAGGACTTGCATATAGCTAATGGAGACTCACTGCTGTTACTAGGAGACCTTTCCTTCACAGAATAGCTTTCTGGTGCTGGCAGTGCTAAAAGACTTGAGGTAGGCTTTGGAGGTGGAGAAACACTGTCATAAGATCGTTCATAGTAATCATATTGGTATGGGTAGTAACGGTAGCGATAAAGATAGTCGTTGTTTCTGGAAGATATTGACTGCCTGGGTGACACTAGAGCTGAAGAAGTTTGTTTTCTGCTTCTACTGTAAAGATCACCTGGAATTGATTGAGTAGAAAGGTAACTTGAACTTCATACAGTCCAACAAAGCTAAAAGAGAACCGCTTTGGCCAATATATCATATCAGCCTGTTTAAAAGTTTTATGTGATCAACCCTTGCATATTATTTACTATTGGATCAAACTGTTGAAAAAAAAATGAAATAGACCTGCTTCTGCCTAGAGTTGCACTAAACTGTTTGTTATTAAAGTTAGGGAAAATCAATCCTGTTACACTTTACTGCTGTTCCACAAACCGAACCAATATACTTAAATCAGTCAAACTTATATAGAGGCCCACTACTTTGAACTTACCCTCTCTTCGGTAGTAATCGGAGCTCCTTGAGTATTCTGTAAAAAATGTTACATATTAGTTCCAAATAAGTTATTCATTTTATACCAATACAACTAAATTTTAAATTTTGTCCCATGCATGGTTTCACTCCACAATAACGGACACAGAGTGTCTTGGGAAAGTGTTAGGAATATGCAGTGGCCAAAACAAAGCTTGTACATTGGTTTCCAGCATGCAACGCAATTGTTGACATGCTGTTGAGAAACCAAAGATACAAGCCTCGCAAAGTTTCTATTTGATACTGTGACTCAGAATATACGCCACTGGGAAGCGCTCCAACATCACACAGGCAGAGCCGGGAAGCGTTCAACTCTTCCCAGATTACCTTGTATCAGTGTTAAATTCTACAGACTTACTTATTTTTTTGTGCATTAGGGTATGGTTTTGAGGCCTATGCCATATACTAGTAGGCAAAAGGCCAAATAGGCAATAGTTTACTTGAAAAAATCAGACCAAGCCCTAATGTGCATGTATAGGCATAGGTTATTATTTTACAAAGCTATTTAATTCTTATTTCTATTTAAGTAAATAAACATATTAGTGGCATAAGTTCCAAGTATCACAAAGTATGAAATTATTAAATTATGTAAAGTCAAAATCACCTTTTGGCAGATAGTCTCTGTATTCCCTGTAGCGATCTAAAATGCAAACGTTTCAATTTCAGGATCAAAAGGTCCATATGCCATTTAGCTGGTAAACTTACCATATTCACTTGCATACTCGCGAGGTGGGGGGTAACGTTCATACTCTAAAAAACAGAAAACGGGGTTAAGCTAAAGTTACTTTTACCAAATACACATTTCAAGTTCCGTTTTACTTACCTCTAGGTGGTGCATATGAGCGTTCATAACCTAAAAATGCAAAATCACAACTTGATTATCCAAAATCTGTACTAAAAGTATAAGTAGCACTTTGGTATGCAGAAAGTGGTTTTATGGTATTTACAAATACCTGATAGTTGCCAACCAGTGTATAAAAAGGTTGGTTTTAATAAGAGAGTTTTGGTATGTAACACAACGTGAATGCAATTAACACAATGAAATGTACTTACTGCTTGGAGGTGCGTAACGGTCATATGCTGTAAAAAAGCAGAAAAATTTAACTTTACAGTAACATCTGCTATTTTTTATGTTGTGATTACATTAGTTTTTATAATTAGAAAGCAGTTTTGAAACATGTTCGAACAACAAAACTTACATGGAGGATAGCGTTCATAAGCTGAAAAAAAAAATCACAGTGTTAAAATACTTTGATTTTAATGTTTGCAAAGTGTTAGGAATATGCCGTGGCCAAACAGAGCAAGAATGGTATCTATTCAAATGACTTTTAACATAATTTTCTGTCTCATGCATGGTTTCACTCCACAATAACTGACACAGAGTGTCTTTGAAAAGTGTTAGGAATATGCAGTGGCCAAAACAAAGCTTGTACATTGGTTTCCAGCATGAAACGCAATTGTTGACATGCTGTTGAGAAACCAACATACGAACTTTGAAAGGTTTCTATTTGATACTGTGACTCAGAATATACGCCACTGGGGGGCGCTCCAACATCACACAGGCAGAGCCGGGAAGCGTTCAACTCTTCCCAGATTACCTTGTATCACTACACTAAAGACTCACAACTACAAAATTGAGTTTACCTGAGTGAGCATATCGATCATATGCTGGAGGAGGTGGACTTCTTCTGTATTCTGTAAAAAAAGTATTATGTATTAGTTATAAAACTAGGTTAAAAGCATAGATACTAAATAGGTGGCCATCACCATAATGGTATTTTACAAATGGCGTAGTCAATTTCAACAATATGTACTCACACAACATAATTGTGTATCAGCCAAAAATGTTCAGGCTACTAATTGGTTACAGTACCTAGCTTACAACAGCTAATTTTCTGTGAACAATAAAAGAGGATGAGGCCACCTTTACATTGACCATGTAAACTGGCTAATTAAGACAAGGAACATGGGCTATTAATTTATTTTTGAACAATGCTGCAATATTATACACAATTTATACCTCTTTCGCGGTCCCGGTAATATTCTGGAGGAGGCAAACCACGGTCATCTAAAATGTGTTAAAAAAAACATTATTAGAAAATAAGCCACAGGGGAGGAAACAAATATTTAAACAGCGCAAAATTTAAATCCAACTAGAAGGGTGGCTTAGCACATTTTGTCATTGCCTATACACTATAACCTATTTTAAAACATTCATATATTTCCTCTGCTTATTTTATATTGGGTCCCACATTATCCAGTGTCTTTTATAACCTTAGTTGTTTCTGCAGGCAGAAACTCATGGGTCCCCACACATGCAAAGTTAAAAATAATGCATTTCAAGAGATAACCATGAGAAAGTCGGGTGTTGTAAGGTAAAACACAGTGATCAGCACTGGGCTTAAATAATAATACTATGAAACCACAATAATTCAATCAATAGTACTACAAAATTTGAGCCCAATCCGCCAATGTTTAAAGGTTTGACCACTAGAGGTGTTTTGAGCAACAACCATTAATGCTTCTGACTACATAGGGCTGTTAACAACCCCCTAACTGCCATGCCACAAAAACGTCCAACAAGCAACCCACAAACACAAGTAACACACAACTGGTTGCCCTTGTAACACTATTGGGCCACAGAAATCTTTCGTTTGTGGTGCCCAATAACATACAAATACGTTTTACACTTTGGGGGCTAGTGGGGTGAATGTTGGGGCTACAGGGTTGAACACAACAATCAACACCTATAAATGGCCTCTTCTTCAAGCTATCCAAATTTCAGCCCATTTCGACACTGTTTAAAACCTCACCCATTTTAAGGGGTTAACAGGGTAAATACTGGGGTTATCAACACAAACAAAGTGGGAAGCACATCTACATAACTATCTTTACCATATGTGTAAGTTTCATCCGAATCCATTAAACATTTGATGGAAAAACGAGTCGGACAAACTTTGCGGGGTAAAAAAACATTTTAGGGGGCTAGCGGGGTAAGTACTGGGGTTATCAACACAAACAAAGTGGGATGCACATCTACATAACTATATCTACCATCTGTGCAAATTTCACCCAAATCCATCATACATTTGATGAAAAAAAGAGTCGGACAAACTATGGGTGAAAAAAAAAACATTTTAGGGGGCTAGCGGGATAAATAGTGGGGTTATCATCACAAACCAAGTGGGATGCACATCTACATAACTATATCTACCATCTGTGCAAATTTCACCCAAATTCATTAAACATTTGATGGAAAAACGAGTCGGACAAACTTTGGGTGAAAAAAACCATTTTAGGGGGCTAGCGGGGTAAATACTGGGGTTATCAACAAAAACAAAGTGGGATGCACATCTACATAACTATATCTACCATCTGTGTAAATTTCATCGAAATCCATCAAACATTTCATGGAAAAACGAGTCGGACAAACTTTAGGGAGAAAGAAAAAAGAAAAAAAAACTAGAATGGTGGCTTTCTGATATACTTCCATTTTATATATTCTATACGATATTTACCAATTTACTATACACATCATTTGATCTACACATATGATTGTTTTTGTAAACAAAAACTAATGGGTCCCCACACGCGTGTTTGTGCGGATTTACAGTAAACAAATTTTTTAAATTCTTAAGAACAAATTTTTAGAATGCATTAACCCAACAATGAAAAATTTTGTTGTATTTTTTGCACTATTATTGTCGTATAATTACAAAAACATTAAAAAAGAATGAAACAAATACTTTCAATTTAATCTCTTGCTTTGACCCAGATATTGTCGTCCAAGGTCAGGTTTTAAACACAATTTTTTCTAGAAAGCTGTAACAGTTGTGTTACAGACAATTAAAAAGTGATTTGCTGCAAGTGTATACATAACTTTTCATTTAACTTTGTTTCGCAAAACGAGTTTTTCATTTAACTTTGTTTCGCAAAACGAGTACCATTGACCTGTAGTAACCTTTAGGGTGCACATACCAAACGACTGTTTGACCTTTTGACACCGTTTTCAATAGCACGCCGTCCTTGGTGTTCAACAACACCGTTTGACCTAATTTATACATGCCTTGAGTATTTGATTCAAAAAAAAAAAACGCTACGTTATGGCGAAAGAAAGTTCTGAACTGTGTTAGTAATACCTTCTAATTGACCTTAAGTAACCCGTGGTCATGCAACGGCCAACCTGACACTGAGCATTTAAAAAAAACTTTTATCTTGCAAAAAAGTCAAGTTTGTTTTTTCATATTTAGTTTGTTTAACAAAGTTTTGCTTGACATTATACGAAACCGAAGCACGCTTATTAGGTTTAAATCGCGTCATATGTGTGAAACCTTTGCCAAAACTGAAAATGTGAGTGATAACTTAATAAAACGACATAGCATTGCTGTGCAAAACAGCTGATTTCTAATCACCGAAACGACGTCTCGTAAAACGTCTGTCCGACGTCAAGCTGAGCCCTCCCGCTCTGCCCTATTATTCGTAAACGTACTCTCTTGGGACTTCTGCCTACAGTGTCTTTCTTGACCAAACGAGCGTTAGACACATTTACGTTTCGGGGGCCTGTGGGTGTGTCGCTGGGTCATTCCGGGTCAAACTTCAGGTGGACCAAGTTCAGATTAATATCTAACATATGTCCAAATTTCAATAAACTTGAAGCACTCATTCTTTACTAAACAAGCGTTACAAACCAGCGTTAAAAATTTTACGTTTCGGGGGCCTGTGGGTAATTTGGGGTCAAACTTCTGGTGGACCAAGTTTGGATTAATATCTAACATATGTCCAAATTTCAATAAATTTGAAGCACGCTTTCTTCACTAAACGAGCGTTACAAACCAGCGTTAAAAATTTTACGTTTCGGGGGCCTGTGGGTGAACCGCTGGGTAATTTGGGGTCAAACTTCAGGTGGACCAAGTTTGGATTAATATCTAACATATGTCCAAATTTGAAGCACTCTTTCTTGACCAAACGATCGTTACAAACAGCGTTAGACAGAAAAAAGAAAAAAAATACGGACAAAAACAATATGTGTCCCCTTCAGGGAAGGGGACCCATAAAAAAAACAATTTGAGTAAAATCAATATGTGTCCCCTTCAGGGAAGGGGACCCATAATTCCAAACCATGAATTGATTCACTTGATTTATCAACTTACTGCCAGGACTGCTAGAATTACCATTTCTAGGGGGTTGCTTTGTTCTGTATTTGTCAAGTTCATTCTTCGGCAAAGCTTTTCGCACTTCACAGTTGTGGCCATTAATAGTGTGGTATTTTTGTGCTGTAAGAAAGCAAGTTTTATTATTCTGATCTCTAGTAAGAGCTTTTTAAACCTATAAATGTCTGGCAAACAAATAAGATGACATACACTTTATGTTGTAGGGTAGTGGTTCTCAATCTGTGTGCCACAAAATATTCACTATTATAAACTGCAACAATTTTCAGGTGTTTTAGCACATTATGATACAACTTGAACAACTTTTTAAAGTGTTTTTTTTATTTGTCATAAAAAACAGCCAAATCTTTGACAACTTTTGGGCAGTCGGTCTGCAAATTGGGCCACAAAAGAAAAATTTAGTTCGGTAAAACGCTGCATGTGTAAAAGTTGAAACCACTGTTGTAGGGTCAACTACTCTAAATTCAACTTACAAACAATCTTGTCAACTGAATCATGGTCACTGAAGGTCACAAAAGCAAAACCTCGTTTTTTTCCTGAGACACGATCTTCCATAATCTGACAAAAAAATATTATATATAAGTTATAAGTTAGCTGTATAACAAATAATTGACGTAATAAGGATTCTTAACAAATACAAAAGATTCTGGTTATGACAACAGAAGAAAAGTTATCTGTTGGCCATTTTTTTGTTGCAATTTATGGCTTAAATTTGTGGGTAAAGTTTCATGTCATTCATGACCCATTAAAACACTTGGTAGTGGTCTTTAGGTTACATATCACAAAAAGACTATTAGTTAACACAGTGGTTCGTAACCTTTTTACTTGCTGCACCACTTTCAAATCACCAACCAATTTTCGCACCCCCTTGTATATTTGCAACAAAACCATTGTAATTTGATTTTAATACAAGTAATCCCCGCATTCCCTAGGAACAGTTCTCGTACCCCTTGAGGTATGTGCTTACCTGATTAAGAACCCCTGAGTTAACATTTTATTTTTTAAAATTACCTCAATTAAATCCACAGAACCAAATTTCTTGAAATGGTCTCGTAGTTGCTCTTCTGTTGCCTCATCGCGAATCCCACCAACAAAGATTTTCTTCACAGTTGCATGAGCACCAGGTCTTTCCGAATCCTGTAAAGCATTGTGTTTACCATACACATATATACTTCAGATTAGCCAAAAAGCAAAACTGCTACATACTTCTCTTGACACAGCTCTTTTTGGAGTGACTGTCCTTCCATCAAGTTTATGAGGCCTTGCATCCATTACTTTGTCAACCTATTTAAACAAAAATTTAAATGTAAAAATGCTTTTTCAAGCTCCGAAAAAAAGAACATACCATTTTAATTCTTTCATAGGTAACAAAACCAAACCCCCTTGAGTTCTTGGTTTTGGGATCCTTCATAACAATGCAGTCTAAAAAATACATAAATGATAAAAATTAAATAACAGAACGACCCAAATACCAAACATAAGTCATAGCAACAATCTCACTCACCGACAACTTCACCAAACTTTGAGAAGTATGCACGTAGTCCATCTACTGTTGTATCGAAGCTTAAGCCACCGATAAACAGTTTCCTTTGCTGTTCTGGTTCATTAATGACAATCTCATGTGTCTCATTTGAAGCCTGAAATTTAAAAAAGGCGTATTTAATTTACATGTATATTTGAAAAATTATTTCATGTAGTTTAATGTTGATTGTCAATTCATTAACATACAGATTGTAAATTGGTTCATATAAAAAATAAAATATATACTGAAAACACTGTTATTAAAACTATTTCTTTTGTAAGTAAGTTGAGTAAGTTTGTTAAGTGCTTCTTACTCAGTGTTACAATACAGTAAAATGCATTGAAATATTATGGTAAGCAACTTCAATAAAAAGTGCTACACTACTACCTAAACATCATTACAAATAGAACTATTGCATTAACAGTAAAGATAAAATAAAAGACCAGTGTCAGTAAGCATAAATACTAATAACTTTTACTTACTTCTGTGTCACAGCAAAATTTAGAAAAATATTTACTTACATGCAATGTATTCATAATTATAATCCTGGTTTAAACTTTTTAACATATACTACAGCTTATCTAAATTAAAAAGCCGGTTAGTTTTTCCACTGCTCAATAACGAGTTACTATAGATATCTAAGTTAATCGCTTCACACACTGTACTGATAACTTATTTATAGTTTTTACCTTTTCCGTGTCTTCCATTTTTGTTCGATTGCGCAAGTGGGAAACTGATAAAATAATTTTCCCACGAAAAAACAAGAAAAATTTGGCTGAGTTTCAAGTTTTTGATTGTTCTCTCGTTCGCAAATAAAAAGTTTCCCACGATAAACAGATGTTACAATTAAACGTTACAAAATGCTAAGCACTGCTCAAAAACACAAACAAAGCTTAAACCCCGCCCCGCACATGTAGGTAGCAAGCAGCAAGCACCTCCAAAAGGAACAAATAATTCGAAAAGAAGCTGAAGCAGTTCGGCCGATAACCGCGTTCCCTCGTCACGTGATTGACGTCACGTCCGATTTGAAATCTCGATTCCAAATTTTTGTGAGCAAGCGCGATGGCACAATAGAGATCAGTAAGCGAGTGAAGAAAAATGCGCTGCAGCTATATTGTTGTAAACTAGAAAAAAATGTTTTGTCAGAAATACGTTGTGCTATGTTTTATGCTTAGGCAAACTATAAACTGACGCTAAATTTTGTCGGATGGTCGGCAGTTAGCAGTTGCCTAAATCCAAAATATGTGTTCGGAAATGAAAAGGCTTTGCTTGGGTTCTGTGCATAAATTCAGCATTTTTTCGCCCGATTATTGTACTCTACTTTACGTCACAACATTTAACTGTCAACGTATA
This sequence comes from Phallusia mammillata, assembly GCF_965637545.1. Lineage (NCBI taxonomy): Eukaryota > Metazoa > Chordata > Ascidiacea > Phlebobranchia > Ascidiidae > Phallusia > Phallusia mammillata. The sequence continues at coordinate 22,526,529 of NC_137254.1, forward strand.
CCAAAATTTTAGTGAAAATGGTGACCCACGACATTTCTTTACAATCCTTCAAGATATTAATCAAAAACCATTCAAAGAATTTTAAGTGTTTCAGTTTTTCCATGTATTGCTCGTCTTTGAGTTAATTTGTGCTATTGATTGTTGTTGTTGTCACTTTGTCAAGAAAAAAGTACAGAACCATTTTCGTTCTCTGACTCGCTTTTATTTGAAAAATTGCCTTATCATTTTATTACTGTACCTAACCGAACGATCGTACACATTACTAAAAGTAAATTCATTAGTACCATAGAGAAGTAGGGTTATACGGTGAAACAAAAAAAGCATTTATACAAAAAGGGGCAGTTTGCGGTGCACGGCGATTGAATTAACTAAGCACAAAAAATTGATACATAAAGTGAGATTAAGAAGTTTACAACACAAAATTAGAATCAAAGTTAGGACTACAGTAATTAGCAAGCTAAAATTCCATGAAAAAGAATGGTTTTTGATTTTGTAGCAACTTGATGTTAAACAATGGATGCGAGATTAATTACGTTGGTCGATTGCGGAATTGTAATACTGGTGGAAGATAATAAAACGTGAGCAAAGTTATAAGACACAAAAATGGAAAAATAAAAGTTGTCACTTGCGCCATCGAGCGGTTGTAAATCTCAGGGCAAAGCATGTCGATTGATATTAGCTGTTGTTGTATTAAATATGTTTATTGTCTATGTTCTTGGCCAACGTGCATGCAAAAAAGTGTACGTATTATTAAAACACTTTCAAAGGCAAAATTGGCGGTTTAAAATACTCGGTGATTTGCGCTACCCTATTGTAAGTAGTTTTCAATCATAAATTAGTGTAAAATTTCATTAACTCATGATCAATATTGGATAAAAGGCAAAAAAGTAACGTAAACCTATAAAACATGGCCGCAACACTTAATATACATGCAAAATAACAAACATAAAATGCTGTTAAATGGTACAAGCTTTGAGCAACGGTAGCGCCGTATTGGTACAAAGTCTAAACAACCCTGATGTTTTTTAGGGATCCTGGGTGTTAAGCTGCTCTGAAAAGCCTAAGGGTAGTAGGGTATTAAGTTAGCACCAAAGTAAGAGACGGTGGAGTCGTTTGTCGGATTTAATAGGACTGGTGACGCTTAAGGCAATTTAAACCCACAGTTCAAAGCACAAATACGACCGGGATACTTGTACGTAACTTTTGGATCCGGGGAGAAATTTAAAACATGGGGAAAGAATATCTTTTAAATTTGTACATGTGGTTTGTAAATAAAAACCTGTGGAAATACGACCTGTGAAGGTAATAAAAGACCCATTTTTTAATTATCTTTGTATGGTTTAGCATTTCTTTGTGGTAATTAGGGCGGAATGAAATATTATGTTTGTTAAGGGAGGGATTCTTCAAAAAAGGTTGGGGACCACTGTATCTTATCATTTTCCATACATCAAAGGCCCAATCAAACTCACAAATATTTGGCAAAAATAAAAACACATTCTCGGCGTACCAACGCAAGCACACGCCGATACATAGAAATCAAATATGGATGCTGGAAACAAAAGTCAAAAAAGCAGTAGCCTGATGCCACCCTGTGGCCAGAACGCCAGTTAGGAGAGATCAACACTGTACAGTGGTATTTACAGATTGGCGGTTGGTTTGCCACCAGTGTACATTGGATTGCGGAATGTCGAAGTTGCCTTCTTAAAGATTGGATTTTCTCCCTGTAACGTAGAAAATATCACGTGATTAAATGACTAATGTTTTTTTGATGTTGAGTTTACATGGGTGGTTCACAAAGGTTAGGGGTACTGAGAACAAATTCTGCATTTAAATCTAGCAACAAAGCTAGTTCGTTCATTAAGCTCTTAAATACTGTTACTGTTAAAGCAAATTCCGACAGGTGGCGTAAAGAGCACCAGCGCCTTTGTTTCTGAAAAAACTGACGGTTAGGGCTATTTAGGTTGGGGTACAGTTTTGTAATACGGTTTCACATCCAGGTTAAAACGCCCTTTCCCTCCTTTAAATTCATTTCTTATTACATTGTATGCTTATTTGAAACCCGTTTCCTAAAACGAAAACAACAACACAAAATGGTCACAACACTTACGCCCTGCCATTTCGGATTCTGAGCATCCTTCTGGAAGTTTTTGTATTCCCTGGCATCCTTGATTGAGGTAAGAAGTTTCCAAATAAGGAGGATAGCCAAGCCGATGCCGACGATGGCGGCGATGATGCCGATAATAATGTAAGTTGGGTCGATGCTTGTGATGCATTCTGTGATACATTATCAAACAACTCAAACTTAGCAAAGAAATAGATATAGTGGGGCAAATGCTTTGTTTGTTAACAGTGTTTCCCAAAATATTTTAACGCCCAACAAAGGAATTTCAAGGTTCTGTAGCAGAAAGGACGTTATTTTTTGAAAAATGATAAGACATACACCTTATCATATGGGGGACTTTTGAATTTTTTTAAAATCCACAGTTTTATGTTTAGCATTATGGCTCGAGTAACACTATTGCCTACAGTTGCTGTTAACAACCTAACATAATTTTGAAGGTGAGCTCAGGGTTGTAAGCCGGGTCGGGCTTTTCGGGCCGGGTTCGGACTTAGGTTTCTTCGAAAAACGGGCCGGATTTTGCACTCTGTGTCAGTATTTTTTTAAAATAAATTTATCTAGGTAAGTAGCCCAGTTGCTGGACCTGCCTAATATTAAAAAGCCCTAAAACGCCTGGTTAATGACCAATTGTCTTTTGTGTTTGTAGGCGTGTCAATCAAATTTTCGGGTCTAAACAGGCTTCTCAGAAACGATTCGGGTTCGGGACGGGTTTCGGGCTTGTGATTTCGGGTTCGGGCTCCAATTTCAGGCCTGTTTACAACTTTGGGTGAACTATTAAATGTATCTCTTTTTAAACCAAATCAACCAGCTATTGTCAATATTCAAAGTACCCTTGCACTAAAGACAGACATCAACACCAAACTTACTTTTCTCCTTATCTACGTCAACCATGATGACGTCACCAACTTCGGCGTAATACACGTTGAACACACAGTCATCAGAAAGATCAGTGAATCGACATTCTTGTTGGTAGGCGCTTCCCTCATCTCCGAGCTAAACCATATAGAACAGTTGGATGAAGTTTTGTATGGTAATTCACGATTGTTGAAATGTCACCAACGTAGGCGCAAAAACGCTAAATATGCATTTTGGCGAAGTTTACATTAAAAAAAGGGCAAAGAAATGTTAATAACTTACTTATGCTATTGCAAATAGTTCTCCACTTACCACAGTAACGTTGTATTTAGCGCAGTTATCTTGGCATAACTCACTGGTATTGTAGGTACCAGTTCCGAATGCCCAACACTGAATACAATCTCTATGGATGTCACATGCGCCACCTGGCGACGTTTCGCAGTACTGACCACGGAACTGTGGGTAAAAAAAAGTTTAAAATCTAAATGTGTACGTATAATAATATTTTTTTATCCTTTCTTGGTTTGCATACGTACATGAACATCCACGTACACCAAGTAAGAGTTTTTATTTTTACCACCGCTCGCAATTCATGGTTTAGTTGGCACACAATGTGTTTGGCAAAGATTGTTTGTTACGTCACAGTAAGAGTAATACGTCATCAGTTAAGTTTGCTTTATAAACTTGATATTTTACTGTTCGTTGACAAAAACTTGCTATTTTACTGTTCGTTGACAAAATTTCTGCGGAGTCTGTTTGTAGGACATTGCATCAACGACAAGCCTCAACGGGACAGCTAGTCAGTCAATTAAATTAGGCAGGACATTTAGTTACCTTACTAGTTTAGGGCCCTTTTTCAGGGAAATGTTTAGGCGTCGTACCTTAATTCCATTTGTGTTCGTTTTGCATTCACAAGCTCCGCACATACATTCTCCATTTCCACTACAAGGTTTCGTATCGTTGTTTTTGTCCTTGTTGGGATCGTAACAGGTCGATTCGTCCAACGTACACTCACATGCGTTTCCAGTCCAGCCTTCCTTGCACTCGCACTTTCCACAGTTACATTTTCCCAAATCTGTATTAAAACAGGTTTGTTGTGAGTTTCACGAGATGAACGGTTTTCTAAAGCGCTGTTAAGTTTAATAAAGCCTCAAAGTTTGTCCACCTTTCTATAAAGTATACTGTACATGTACAACTTTTACTCTTTTGTGTGTCGTATTGTGCTATTCACCACATCAGTCTGTAATGACTTGTGATCATGTAATTGTGTAAACCGGCAGTTCTCAAACTGTGCGTCGCGACGCCTTGGTGCGTCGTTTCAATTTTCCAAGGGCGTCGCAGAATAGTTCCGTTTTGTGGCTGAACTCAGTCACACTTTCAGCGCGGTTGACGTATATCTACGTCCAAAGACGTTTTGTGTAGAGTGCAGATTGACGTAAATTAACGTCAAAAGTTTTTGATCAAAAATGGGGCTGCCCGTTAATGTACGTCGAGGTTAAACAGCCCATGCAGCAAGTGCGTGGTGGGTGAGTGTCTGGGGCGACACTTGGCAGACATTAACTGGTGCAAACTGTAAACAGTCTCTAATGACTTAAGCATTATCACGGTATTTTATGGTAAAACATGTGGTAAAGGCTAACATTATGTTGGTTTGTTTGATTTCTACTACATAGCAATACAGTTATTCACATGAAAAGTTTGTCAAATTGCGTCAATGCAATTATCCGAACTGGCATCAATGCCGCACACACAACAGTTTGAACTTACCGTTACATATTTTTCCATACACACGGTCACAAGTAGTGTTGTCACATTCACAATATTTTCCATCAATTTTTCGGTCAGCAAATTGCCTGTAAAAAATCGATGTTAGAATACACAGGTGTTTATTTTAGGCATAAGGAAACGAAAGACAGGTACTAAACTAAACAAAATAAATTTCTTTGTATTATCCTTTAAGGTTGTCAAAATTTTTTTCCTCACAGTCCACATTTTTATGGTTAAAAAGGAATAAGTAGCTGTTTGTCCAAGACATAATCTAATGTAGGCGAAATGTGTGCTTGCCCCTAAATTACACAAATCGCTCAGAGTGAAAGTCATCTGACCTACCATTCTTTTAACCACAACAGAAAAGTCACTTACTTGCATATACAACTTCCACATTGGCATTCACCTCTGTCACTACACACAACACCAGTCTTAGCATCTGTGCAGTTGACAAGGTAGGATTCAATTCCGGCTTCATCTTGTTGATCACATGAGCAGTCCAGTCCCGTGAATCCTTCGTTACATACACAGGCTCCACATTCATAAGCACCGTGACCTGTGGCAATCAGGAAAAAAAGTTATACTTTGTTTATTGTTTTAACCATTGTCGTGAAAGTAAATAAGAAATGGCTTTGGATAAATTAGAAGTTTTTGCATTATTTAGCGGCTAAAATATACAATTTAGCCGTTACTAATTTGATATTGTCATTGAGATCTTTATTTAAATATTTATTAAGTTGTTATGTCTAGTTTTCCTTTACTCATTGGTCCAATTACTTCTATTGATGTGTGCCAACTTAAAGCACTAAAACTTTTCTGGTTTTTTACCACTTACCAGTGCAATTGTTGGGAGCTTCATCCTGGGTGCATTCACAGTTACATAGGGGGCTAAGGGTGATAATTACCTCCTCGTTGTAACCATAAGGTGACACACTGACATTGATGGGTTTCGTGAGACAAGTATCAGTTGAAATACTGAGAGTGAAATTCACCTACAGGACAAAATACAATAGAAATCAGTATCAATACATGAAAGAGTGTGAAAGTAACAAAACAGCTCAGGATTTAGTGATGAATCTAACGGCGCAAATATCTGTAAAAAGCAACATGCTTTATTATTCAAATGTTTCGGAAAATGCTCCATCCATCATCAGTGATAAGGATTTGCCAAAATGTTTGAAACATAAAGTATGTCGCTTTTTTCATCAATTTGGGACATTGTATTGCATTAAAATTAAACAGATCAATGAATAGTGTTCCAAATACAGGATTTGATTCGGCTATTTTTAAGGCGGCCAATTTTTTTGTTGGTTTAAACCACTATACATTCCCACAAAAAAGAAAAACATAATGACACATGCTTCCAAGAGTTGCAATGATTGAAAGTAGTCAATATATTCTGGGTTATTATAGTTATGTTACTTACCACATCTCCTATCTTCACACCATCACACTCAAGTCCATCTGCCTTTCCACTGCTACAGTATGCAGTCTGGTCGCTAATGGTAACACCGGATGGGGCAGAAACTTCCAGAATAACCTATAAAATATATTGTTATGATAGTTAGTTGAGCTTTTAGAGACTGTGTAAAACTATAAAATGTGACGACAATGTAGTGGCTGAGTGCTATACTAAAAAAGGTCAAACTAATTACTCATAAAAAAGTTAGCTAAGATGAACATGTTTTGAATGACTTTTACCAAATCACTTGAAAAACAAACTTTATACCTGCCATATAATGGGACTTTTGTTAAAAAGTTTTCATAAAAATCACTTCCTTACCTTTCCCTTCAAAGCATTGTAGGCATCCTGAATCAAGTCAATGATATTCGATGAATCTGAGGTCAGTTGCCCAACAACTGATTTGGGAATCATCTTTTGAAGATTCTGCAGTTACAAAAAAAACATATACATTTTAGCCTGTTACTCCCAACAACCTGGAGTGTGTTGGATGGCTGCACTAGCCAATGCCTATCTTCGGTCACCAGCTGCACTGATGAGAACTTATAGGTCGAAACAGTGTGCACTGTCTGCAGCATTTTATATTGTTTTGTGAATTATCTGATTACACATACACTGTATGTTTGGATGACATTTTCAGTGACGGCAAAGATTGGTTGTATGTTGTGTTTGGAAATTTTCTTCACCAGATGGCCAATTGATGGGTAATCCTATAAACATGAAAAGTCAGTCAGAATTTATTTAAAAACGTCATTTAAAAACCTCAGAGCAGCGGCCTAGAGCCCACAAAAAAGCATATTTTGGGTTATGTTCACACAGAAAACTTCTGACATAGATCAAGTGAAAATCAAAACTTACCATTTCATTGGCTTTTGTGTAGTGCCCTCGGTTGTCAAGGTAACAATAACCATCATTGGGAAGAACAATTCCACCAAGTTTTCCATCCCCAGCATAATGAAATCCTGCATCAGTTGAATATACCAGCAAATGTGTGGCATCTTTTCTCCAGTTAATTTGGTCCTGTAGCAAAAAATACAGTTTGATAGTAAAAATCAGCTTACTTTTATATTTAAGTTTTTCAGAAAATCCATTGAAAATGTTTCATTATAGGTTGTTGTTTTCTATTAACGTTTTCGTACTACCACCATTATGTCCAGGCCTAAGTTTTTGTGGAAGGTCTTTTAAAAAAAATGGTTTTGCACAAATACAAGTACAACCATGTTTTTTTGGTCTTCGATTGGGCCACTCTTTTTCCTAACCCACTTAATGCATCCACACCAGCATTAAAAATCACCACAGTCCGAAATTTGTTATTGACCAAAAAAAAGTTAAAAATAAAAAGATTGTCTTAAAAAATTATAATCTTACAAGTGTATTTTTTAATAAAAAAAAAGTTTACCTGGCACACAATAGCTTGCATCATAGCATCCAATCCACCCTCAGGATTATCCAGATTTGAGGAATGCGTAACATCCTTTACTTTGTTCACAAAAGCTTCAATTTCAGGGGTTAGAGGCAGATCGTTATGGAAACTGTAGGTTTTTACACAAGGTGCTGCCTCACTGCATGGATTGTCAATTCTAACAAGCAAAAAACAAGTGTTAATGCTGTACTACAACAAGAGGCAGACTTTTGATTTACAATCCTCTTTACCTAGCTATAAATTTTAACCTCTGGAATTTCAAGGAATTTCCATTTAAGGACCACTTTGCAAAAATAAAAATGGGTCAAAATTCATTCTTAAGATGTTTATTTACACTTGGTGTAATGGTCAATTCATTTTTGTAAACTATTTATTCAACTTGCTTATGATGTTTTTTATTTTAGCTCACAGAATTTACCTAAACAAATAAAAACTTATTTACTTTCTTGTTGGTCTTGGTTCAATTGCAATGCTGATGTGTTCTTTCTTTTCTAAGATCTGCTAAATGTGTTTTAAAATCTTCAAAATCTTCACAATACCTTGTTACCGTAATCTCTTTTACATCTGTCTATAACTTTCTGACTTGAAAACAAACATGGCTGCCTCATATTTAAGTTTCTGACAATCTCACAATTGTTGGTAAAACTGAAAAATAATTTCAATGTAAAAAGGCTCCAAAACAACTTACTTGTATTTTATTACTTACAACATTTACAACTACTGTGTGTGTAAAAGTAGGCCACTTTTTTATAATTCATTAAGTATTGATTAAATGTAGTGTGAGTGTTTCTTTCAAGATAAACACAGCTGTGAACAGACATTATTGGTGTACTTTATACCAAACATGGTTAAACACATCAACACATCAAAGCAAAACACATTTTATAATCGATTACTCAATGTTATGACATTACACTTACACATCACAAAAAAGGCAATCATTTTTAAAGGTAGGCTGATATAGGATTAACTACTCAATGTTCTTTATTGCCAGCAGGCATATTTAGCTTGATAAATGTTATAATACATGGTTACCAGCATAACCATGATATATGAACTCCCTTGTTATTTTTTAGATAGTAATTCTTCTGTACCTGCCTTTCTGTGTACTAAAATATGTAGTCATAAGTATTTTAATGTAGGCAACATATAACTGCAAATTCTTTTAGATAACTAACTCTCTTCTAAAAAGTCTCCTTTTATACACAGTGCACCTGAGATTGTATTGCCAAAGGCCCCCTGACAAATTTCAACAAAAACTATTTTAAAAAGTCCATACAAGATGAGTTCCATTCTAACTTGTCTTACTTTACTTGGTAACTAGCGGATTTTAAATTAAAAAAAATCAAACAACCACTTACTTGGATGGAACAGTGGAGATAAAGGGCATCACAGTTTTGTCAATAAAGGATCCAAAACCAAGCCGGAAATCACGTGTGATGTTTTGCATACTTTCTCCCAAAGTTTGTCCGAGGGCTCGTAATGACTCAAGATCGTTTTCCATGGAGTTGGATAAATCAAGCAAGTAATAAAGATCAACTGGGTAATCTTCTGCTTGTTTGAATGATAGACGGACAGTGAGAGGATCGCCTAATAATTGGAAGAATGTCAATTACCACCTTTAGGAAGTGTAAAATTTGTCTGAAAATTATTCGTATTGGTTTGTACTTGGAACACTGGTAACACTTTTGGATTAAATATGCAATAACCTAAATTTTGAATACCTATGAATTAACCAATGGGCCAAAAAAACAACGTAAAATTTTTATTTTCTATTGAAGTGTGCATACTTAAAAAAAGGGTAATTGACACTTTTCCGATAAAGCATAGTACAATTCCCTTAAAACAGAAAAACAAAACTATAAGTAAAAACAGCATTTATTTTGCTCATTTTCAACAACAAGTCCATCATAATTTTTTTAACACAAAAATATGGCATCAAAGGCCTAAATGTTTTTTTTAACAATACGAAGAAAAAAGTTCAACTTTAGTACAAAGGGGATCTAGCATAATATGTGTTGTATGTTGGATGTATGTACCTTGTTTTTAACAAAAAATACATTTGGAAAGCGTATTAGTTACAGCGGATAGTTTACCTGGTCTTATTTTGCTTTTAATTAGTTGGGGACGGATTTGAGTTGCCTTGCCAACATCCAACTCACCAACATTGGAATGTTCTTTGTTTTCTAATGGAAAGCAAATATTTAAAATCAAGCAAGACAGTGTAAGGTCATGAAACATAAATCCATTGGCTGCGATTTTACTTATTTTCAACATCAAAAACAGAGGTTTCATTTTTAACTTACGCGTTGCATTTTGTGTTGAGGTTGGATTCATAATACTGCCTTTTGGACATCCCTCAAATTCAAGGTTTTCTGGTAAATCACAGCGAGATATGACTGCATTTGGATTGTTTGCATATTCCTGATAAAAAGAAACAATAAATCATATGCTAAAACACACCAATGTTTGAACATGACATAAATGTTCTAGAACAGTGGTTCTTAACCTTTTTGGTGTGGTTTCCCACTAAAGTCAACCACCAACTTCGAATTTCTCCCTGTGTTATTTTTATACTGATGTTTTGTGCCCTACGTTAACAAAAAAAATTATCCTTTTAATGAAATAATTTTGTGAAGCGATTTGGTCTGGAACTCCAAAGGTATACTGCAATCTTATTTAGTTTAAATAGTGCTTCTGTGAGAGATTAAAGTTTTTGGAATTTTGAAGAGTCTCCTCTACTTGCAATAGTCATTTATTGCATCACAATCAACAAAGGAAAGGCTTTTATTCGTGCACAACAGCAAAGTCATTGATACTTTTAATCTTGTCTGTGATGTAACAAACGGCCTTTGGATTTGTATGTGTCTTGTAAGCCTTGCTGAAAATAATCTTACATGTTTTTTTGTGGAAAAAATATTAGTAAAGTAACATTCAACGATTAATTCAAAGCCGGGTTCCACCCTCGGGCCCGAGTTTGGTCACCTGACATAGATAATTTCCCTCTGAAAACATTAAATTTCCCACTAGTGGGAAATTTCCCACCGGTTAAGAACCACTGTTCTAGAATGAGCCAAAGATTAGTGTCCAATTTTCAGTAGCTCTATTTGTTGCAGAAAACATTGAAAAGGCAAGTGTTTAGTCTACTTTTTGTAAAAAAAACATGATTACAAATGAAATACTTACAGGGTATTCACACCAGGCACACCCTGGTAATGAAATACATTCACCACATGAATTTGCTTTTGTGTCCACACAAAGATTTGCCGCTCCTGCAAAAAAAGTTAAAACAACACCGTGTTTTTAAATAATTTTACAACAATACTCTGACTTCAGATATGCAAGTACCGAATACACAGCAAATCATTTAAACTATGTAGCCCAAACTACAAACTTTAATCTCTTTTTAACAAAATACATTTGTTGACAAAAATATTTAACAAACTGCTTGTTCATAAAACAAAAAAAACTCCTTTGAAAACTTACCAAAAACTGTAGTCAGAGCAGAAATTACAAATAAACAGATCAGCGAACAATAATGCATGATTAATAAGTTATCAACGCCTGAGTTAAAAAGGTTGTAAATTCAAACACCTTGTAGTCTGAAGTCATATACATTTCAACACATTTATGCCAAAGCAATTCAACTCCTCCAAAGACTAGTTTATTACTGGTATATTTTGTCCAGGCACTATTTTGTGTAAAATATGAAATTCAAGCCTTATTCCAAAGTAAATAGTTCAAATAACAGAGACCCACTTAACATATCTTCATATCAGGTACCCCCAAGACCCTATTCATACATGAGATGATTTAACTAATTAGGTTAAACAGCTTGGGTGACAGCATATTTGTACACAGAATAATCAATACATTGATAATTCTGGCGCAGAATTGCTACTTAGAAATCTGTTGTTGGAATGGTTTAAGTCAGGGTTCGGCAACCTTTTGCATGCAGCGTGCTAGAAATCACTTTTTCTATTTAGTAATAAAAAATCACTTTTTCTACAATTTGTTCAGCTTACTGTGTGTACTATTACTTAAAAAAGTAAAGATAAAAAGTAAAGATAAGATTTTTACACAACGTTTAGAATTCCACAGTTTACACAAAACCAAAATATACGAATAACTGAACCATTGAACATTAATTTTAGTAAATTGCCTTAAGCAATAAAGGAAGTTATTTAACAAAAGTATTTCCTTAATGACTGTTAATGCCTTAGTTAAAAAAGCAGGGTATCTGTCTAAAAAAAACTGTTCAAACTTTTTCCTGGCAATTACAAATTAGCCTTGTCTTACAAATGTTCACAAGCCAAAACAGTTCCTCAACATTTATGTTAAATACCTCATTGATCACAAAAAAATCATTTAAAGTTTTCAAAATAAAAATGTTTCTCACAGTTCGGCTGTAAAGTATACTGCAGGTTTAAAGGCCCAGAGGTGATTACAATATTTAAATTTAAACAATACCACCAATTGTGGATGCAAGTTTGACAATAAAACAATGAGCAATATACGCAATGCGCAACTAAACTTAGATTCTACGCTAAGTCATTTGCTTTCACCCTGATTGATAAACCAACTCGTTACTAAAAGCATTTCAATACAATAGAATTAGCTACAAAGCCCGAGCCAGAAGACCGTGACCTAAAAAACGGGCGTGAAGCTGTTAGCGTCCTTTTTACTTTCCTTTTGAGCAAATACCGTCGTTCACACGCGTTTACAAATCTTTTCTCCCAACTCCTACGGTCAAGGATGAGTAATCTTGCCCTTTTTTGGAAGTCAGGTATTTCGTTCAAGGAACTAGTCACCAGACAGATGTGATTCATTTAAACCAGTGGTTCCCAAACTATGGTACGCGTACCACTAGTGGTACGCGAAGGTCTACAAGGTGGTACGCGAGCAACTCATTAAGTTCACACCAAACGATCGCAAATGATCTTCTAGTGATTATCGTAAGCATTATTTTAATTCACACAAGTCACGTAGAGCGTGAAATTTCATACTATATTCTCTACTAAATTCTAATTCCTTGGTGTATTGACACATTGAACTGTAAAGCAGGGTTTCTTTGTGACGAAATAGGTTCATTACGACGTAATGAATCCGTTATTACGACGTAATAAATCCTTAAAGTTATAGTTTTTGTAATAAGCTAGTAGTTGTGTTGACAGTAGCACTGTAGCGAGGGCGGTAAAAGTTTGACTAATTTTTGTTTAATATTTACGAGCCGTTGGTTACTAAAGGCTAAAGTTTAGTAACATGTCAAAACGAAAGTATAGCCCAGATTACGGGTTCATAGCTATCGAGCACAGAGGAGAGTTACTGCCGCAGTGCGTAGTATGCATGAAGACTCTTGCTAATGCAGCAATGAAACCCAGCCTGCTCAAACGCCATCTGGAGACAACTCATGCTAGCAACAAGGACCGAGATGCCAGTTACTTTCAGCGACTTGGCGAGAATGTTAAGCGGTAACGCTTGGACAAAACTGGCACTATTTACCATAGGAAAAGGGGCATTGTTAAAGCGTCGTATGAAGTCTCCCTCCTGGTGGCTGAAAACATGAAGGCGCATACAATTGCAGAGTCTCTCATAATGCCAGCAGCGAAGATCTTGGTTAGACAAGTGATCGGAGAGGAAGCGGTTGCAAAGCTTGATAGTGTGCCCCTATCTAACAACACTGTGAAGAATCGAATAGAGGAGATGTCAGTCGATATCGCTGACCAAGTAATTGCGGTAGTTAAATCCTCAAAGTTTGGGTTTTCAATTCAACTGGACGAGTCAACGGACGTAACCAACTGCTGTCAGTTACTTGTTTATGTTCGTTTTACGCAAGATAATTCTGTCAAGACAGAGCTACTTATGAGCCAGGATCTTCCCAGTACAACAAGAGGAAAGGATATTTTTAACATTGTTAACGATTTTTTAGACTGAATGAATTGGACTGGGGAAAGTTGGTTGGATGCACAACAGACGGGGCTCCGTCTATGTCTATGCGAAATTTCCGAAGAAATTGTCTGTCATCTTACACAACTCAAGACTGAATTGATGCATTACTTCCCGGACTTTGCATGCTGTGCTTACTCCGCGAACCCGTTCTTCGTTGATCCAGCCGATGTGCCTGTGGGAACCGGGGAACAAGAGGAGCTAATAGACATTCAAGCTGATGAGACAGCAAAAACGAAGCACAAGGAATGTTGTCCTATAAACTTCTGGCTGAGTATGGTGTCATCGTATCCTACGCTAGCCAATCATGCTGTTCCCCAGTTATTAATTTTTCCGTCTACGTGGGAGTGCGAGCAGGGGTTCTCTGCTATGATGACTATTAAATCGAAGAAACGGAACCGTCTTGTTGCGCCTGGACATGACATTCGATGCGCTGTCAGCAAAGTGATTCCTCGCATCGACCAACTGGTCGAGAAAAAACAACTTCATCCATCTCATTAAAATTGTCTTGTGGTTTTGTAATTTTGACTTGAGGGTTTTAATTATCTCATTCAATGGTATTCATTAAACATTTTGCATATCATTTTTTATTTGTGAATTCTAGGGTTTTCTAACAATTATTGTAGGTGGTACGAGAACGCTGCATGAACAAAAAAATGGTACGCGAGTAGATAAAGTTTGGGAACCAATGATTTAAACAAAGAAATATTTCGTTTTAGGTTGTATATTGAGATTTTAAAACGCAATTCAATGATTTACAATACTTACCATAATGCTCAAACAAAAACATGTATCAATGTATTGCGAGATTTACCTATAGTTCAGTGGTTCTTAACCTGGGCCCCGCGTGCACCTCTGTTAGGTTAATAGGGATTTCCAAAAAATGCTTAATCATCAGGATTATTGATTAGTTGCAGAAAAACAACAACAGGGGGTGCAAAAACTGGTTGGTGACTTCGAAGGGGAGAATTAAAACACATTTGCCTATAGCTTTGCCAACAAATTGGCCTATTAATTATTCCAACGGCCAAATGGCGGCATTATTGTGCATTTTAAGTTTTACAATTTTATTTCATATAAGCTTAGTGGTAACAAAAATCTGCAGGCTAATTGTTTCATCACGGAAGTTGAAGGATTACGGCCGAGCGAAACTCCACAGGATGTAGACGTAGCTAGTAGGCTATTTTACTTAAGGATTTTAATGAGTCAAGATGAAGATGCTTTTTCTGTTGCTTTTTTATAGACTTAATTAGTTCTTAAATGTGTCATCTGTATATTGGTCCCGCTTTCATAATGTCCCGGATAGTGGTCTTCAGTAGGCTACTGCACTCAAAAATTTGTAAATCCTGTTTTTTATTTCACTTTTCACAAGAGCAAGTTGTGCGCACCAATTGAATTCAATTAGTCTTTGAAACTACACTGATTATAAGTTGCATGCGCATATCGTTTGAACACACATAAACAAAAATAGAATTCTTGAAGACATATTCAAATTAAGCCTAGGCTATATAGGCCTACTCCATGAACAGCTTGCTTATTTTGACGGCGCACAATGAGCTATTTTTAACCCATGTTGCGTTGAAGAAAGACTGTTTTTAGGGAACCACAAATTGCATTGACATAAACTTTTACATCAATAGCAGTAAAAAACACAGTTCAATGACCGACAGAAGTTGACATCACCATGCATAAATATACGATCAAATACATACGAAAAATATAATTCTTTGGTGGATAAATACAACGAAGTAATGCAGCAAAACAAATTTATGTGGCAATGCTTTTTCCTCGTAAAAGTTCCATAAGCTCATTGGATATTACGGCAGTGGTAGGTGTCGTGTGACTTGAGGCAGAAGATGGTCTGGTGATGGCCATGTCGCTGAACCGCCTGTTTAACTTGAAACGGTTTGATCGGTGCGTACGACTTGAAAACGGTGCTGGAAGATGTTCGTCTGTGAAGTGATCACGGATCGTTAGTTTATACTTTCCCCTCCTTTATTCAAAATTCGAGTTAAACCGCACCCTAAACACAATAATGGCGTACCCCAAATTAGAACATAGCCTAAATACACCAGCAGGTAAATTACAAAAATGTTAATAAAACGACCCAATGTACAAATAATGAACATAAATTCATAACTGGGATCAGCCCTGAAGCGTTAATGTAGACCAGCGATCATGGTACACTCATATCTAAAAATCCTCAATGGCAATGTACAAACAATTATTTGATTTTACTTCGCAGCAGACCTAATGTTTTTTTTGCAGTGATAATTTACACAATTAAAAAGGGTCAAATCAAAGTATGCTCATTATAATCCAGTGAAGTATACGAGTCTGTATACTCTATTTTTAGGAAATCGAAAACTTTTTGAAACACAGTCAGGTTAAAACTAAGACTTACTAGACCGTAGAGCGTTTGTGCTGGTAAAACTGGTTCTTCTTTTCAAATTTCTCAACAAAGCAGCCTTGCTCTCTGCAGCCATATCTCCAGGTTTCTCTTCACGTAAGGTATCGTCTTCCGAAGAGAAATGCCGCACGTTGATTGGACGGTGCAGGGGGAGTTTCTTGGGCGTAACCAGGTGCTCTGCAGGTTCAACAACTGTCGAAACTATTTAAATGCTGCTTTCATTTTTAAACAAAGAGAAATCGTAAAAAAATATGTGACGGAAGCATAGCAACAGGCTATACTGCATGGGTCGGCAACCTTTATTGTATTGCGGACCGTTTTTGAAGCTGAAATTCTATCGCGGACCGGCTTAATAAAACTACAAATATATTAAGCAATAAAAACGCACTATTTTGTTTATCATGCTGGGGAGGCACGGGCAAAATGTTTCCAAACGTTAACTACTGAAAAACTATATGGCCCGGTAACGAACTTCTCGCGGACCGGCACCTGGCCGCGGGCCAGCGGTTGCCGACCACTGGGCTATAGGATCCATGGTACGTTTTTTTACCAATAAATTCCCAAACAAATCTTTCAAAAATTTGGTCTTGTTTCGTAAAAGATCAAAAGATAAAGTGTGGCGAGTTTTTATTCAACCAAAATTTTCATGGATAAAATATGAGTTAACCTCAACTGATTTAAATTTGACAGTTTAACAGCAGCAATCTTATTCACCTAAACTGGACGATCTTCGTTTATTCCACTGTTGACAGATATCTTTCATAGTAAGCATCGCTTCACGCAAAGCATTTCCGAACTTTTCCGAACAGGTGCTCGGGCAAGTTCGGAAGGATGAAATGCAGAAGGTGATGGAGTGATCGTGGGGATTGTAAGATACGCCATAGCCATCAGGCACAACTGCCCCATAGCACATAAAGGAATCGGTTTTTGTTGGAATCTAAGAACAATCGTGATAAGTTACATGAGAAATGCAAGAGTGAAGTGAGTTGAGTTGAGTTTATTTCGCTTGGTGAAAAAAAAAAACACAAAGCGACACAATACACTAAATCAATTACAAAGCCGTAAATAGCTGCTCAATATTGAAATGGAGCACAAAACATATCATTATGATTACATATTATATTTTTTGAGGCAAACCTGACTCGTAGAAAGTTGAAAATAGTTGGTGAGTGGGTACGACGGATCGCTGAACATGTCGGGAACAGGAAATCCCATCTCCTCTGTCATCTAGCGGAATTTACAAGAGCATTGGTTTAAAATAGTAAGAATCAACAAATCACTTTGTCCATAGTAAGTAGGTAATAACATTTTGTAGATCAACTTATTTTTGGAAAATAATAGTAAAGTTACACTTTCAATTTGTACCTTTTTAAGAGCCAGCAAGTGGCAATCAATTCCGTGGCCAGAGATGGCTGCGATCGTTATGTCAGTTTGAGTTTTGACAGCTCGGCGGAGAAGCAACATTTGCTTGGCTTCCTGTGAATATATGTTTTTTTTTGAAATTTGAAAATACTTGGCGGGACTGAAACCCAAAAAAAATGCAACACAAAAGTTGACGAAACTGAATACATATTGGTTAAAAGAGGCAACTTTGGAGACAAATTTGAACACAGCAATCCATTATTTCTACTTAACAACAAAAAACTACACAAGTCAGATTAGAACTATAACTAACCGTGGTTTTCGTGCCATCCTCAGGTTCAAACAAGGCTTTGGCGAAATCAAGAGCTTGAATACTTGCAGCGCGTATATTGTCAACTCTCCCTTTCTGAAATCTTCGTGTCGAAGCGCTTTCGTATGTTGAAACGAGGCGTTGATAGATTCTAAAAACATCACGTACATAAGGAAGAGGTTTGTTATGAAAACATCGCTTCTACTTCACAACAAGTCAAGAAATAAATACTCCTATATGATATATATAAAGATATATATATGCATGTAACTTAGAAGACCGTACATTGTTAGTTCTTCTTTTCTCATAACCAATTAATCTGCCATAATGTTGAGAATATATATACTGCATTAAAGTGCGTTTATACGTACACGAAGGACGTAAAATCAGTACGAAAGTACGAAAAACAAATCTTCTGACTGCTAGTATTTTTAATTTTTTTCAACTTACTTGTAATAAGCCACCTGCAACGCAACCTGTACGAAAGCATCAGGGCTGATATTTTGCCTCTTGATAAAATTCTTTCCATAATCATCAAAACGCATCACGGTCAAGTCCAGGTTTTCTGACATTTCCACGGCGCACGACTGCGCCATTTGAATAAATCTAAAACAACCAAAGTTTTACCAACTGGTATTAATAATGTTTAACTTTATATACGTATGCACGACCTATAGGCATTGTGCGCCATGTGTAAGCAAGTGCAAATTTGAAAAGGAATACAGAAGTTAAATTTCAATTCACTTTCAGTTTAATGTCTTACTTTGAAGTTGCGTCGGTAATTTTCCACTTGAGGTGCTGTGGAGGAGTTAAAGTTTTCATAGAATCGGATCGATACAGTCCTTTCGTCTCTTGAATAGACCTAAACGCGATAAAAAAGTGATAAAATCCCACAAATCAGACAAAGGATTTTCAAATTTCAAGTAACATTTGTTTGTTTCTTTTAAAAATCGTATGTGGCCGTAAAATAATTCAAGAAAAAAAAAACTAAAAGAGGATCGAAACTTTAAAACTAAAAAACACCCTACTTTTGCTTTTAAAACACCCTACTTTTGCGAAGAGATAGATATTTAATCCACAACACATAATGCATACTTAAGACTTACACATATTTGATGAGGTGTTCTATCAGGGCGGTCACTGCAATACCTTCTGATGCCGAGTGTTCGTAAGACAAACCGACATTTCCATCAGTACTGATAATCAACTGGATGGTTTTGTCGTACCACCTTACAAAACAATATAGAAAAAATACGAAAAAATAGTAATAATACAGAGAATTATGTTGGTACTGCCAAAACAAGTTTTCTGCTCTAGGATTCGAGAGCACATCATTAGCATAGTTGAGGTTGACCAACAAGAGCTTAGCCAGGGTTGCCATCGACATGAAGCCAAAAATAAGGACAACCGAAAAATTAACTTTTCATACGAAACAAAACAAACGTTTTTGAACAAATCTTTGCATTTATACGAGCCATTACATTTCATATGCTACATTTGGGCCAGAAACAATCTGTTCCAGCAACTCCTTGTTTGTAAAAAATACTTCGTGCGTCTCACGGCAGCTCAGGTCCAGGTTTACTTTTACTTATAGCAGGAATTTGACTTGTAAGTGATGAAAATAAGACAAAATAAGGACGTAAGTCAAAAAGAAGGACATTTCTTAGATATTAGGACAATGCACTTTTCTAAGACATAGCCCTTCAGAATAAGGACAAATCTTAGAAATAAGGACGGTATGGCAACCCTGGGCTTAGCAAACTAAGTTTAAACTTGAGCTCTGTATCATTTATATTTATCTCTTATTTTAAATCCCTAAATGAAAGTGACCTCCAGAAAAATTGGGCACCAATGAAGGAATTAGCTTAAGCTATGTAGGAAATAACTTTCTTACGTTATTTTATAACTAGCAAGTTTTTAATCTTCTTGTTTGAACACTTAAACGACTAGAAAAAAGGCCTAAATACGTATGTTTGCTTTCACTTTGCTATCATACCTGTTGCAGCTATTTAATTTCGGCCCGCTTCCATACAGCATCTGATGGGCAACAGTGACGTCACTATTGGCGTTAGTGGATCCGTCAAGACAGAGAATAAATGTACTGCGTTCCACTGCATCCAAAGACAACCGGTTTACGTGATCTGTAATCATAAAAACGTTTTTAAAACAAATTACAAAACACAATTCCAGGCATGTTTTTTTCCTGTTTACCAACTAATTTAATCAAATAAGAATTATAAGAAGTAAAGTTGTAATGCACCAAAGCATTATTTGAACCTATTTATGGTGTTTGAAAATGTCGTAAAAAGCGGACTGAAACATGATAAACTCCATTTACATTAGGTTTGTGTTTAATTTCGATTTTTAAATCGGTAAGATTTGATTTTTTTATTTAGACCTTATTGCATGCCACACAACGGTGCAGCGCCTAACATGACGTAGATCCAGCAAAAATATAATACTTTTTTCCGATTTCAATTTTGTATTTACAATCACCTTTCATGAGAAGTTCCCTGGCTTCGGCCCAGTCGTTGCGGTTGAGCGAAGTCAATACGCCGATCGGAGAGTTCATTCCGCTACAGTTATTTCCGTTTCGCATGATTAATTCCAATTGGACATAGAAATCAGCTTCGGTAAGTCGCCGATTTCCCTCGCTTATTGGAACTACAAAAAGCTGTCAAAACAATAGGACTCAGTTTTAATGGTTTGCATGGTTGGCAATATAAGTATGGTGGTAATACGGTGAATATAGCGTCCATACAGACCAGCACACGCTGCATACTAATTTATAAATCTATAAACGTCAGGCCCATTGAAGGCGTAATATCGAATCAAGTCGGTCCCCAAGCATTTTTCTGGCCTGTGCCTTGCCATTTGGAAATTCTTGGTGACCGGCTGATTCGGTACAACGCCTTCATGGGCCTGGCGTGTAAAAAGAGTGTGCCGTGATCGATGGTCTTCATGAACGCTTTGTTCACTTTAGCTACACATAGACAAGTTACAGAAAAAAGCATGATCCGACTATAAGAATAAATAAGTGCACCTCAAAACTAACTATATGACGAGTGAAGCTAAAAATACCCCAACCGCGTTTTGCTGCCATGTGATGCGATTACGCAAATTCGCAAACCGAATTAAAATCGATTAAAGTTGGTCAAAAACTTATTTGGACACAATCTTAATGCCATTCCCTGTCACCGCAAATAAAATAACTCAACAAGGATGAAATACTATAGACATAGACATGAAAAAAAATTGCAAACCGAACTGTCTTGTTTGGTACAAACCAAATTAATTATGACACGATTTTTTTACTTGCTAAGAATGTCTTTGTAAACATTTAGCAACGATTTATGTGCGTTTTGTTACATGGCTTGGCCTAAAAAACTTATTCGATTATTACATGTTTGAGTTAAACGTTGTAAGTTTTACCGAATACTGAAAACGCCCGGTTTAGTCAGACACTCAAGTCCGAAGACGGTTTAAACCGGGCCTATACCCGATCTAAAAATCTCCACAGACTCTGTGCCACACAACTTTATGAAATACCTATATGATAGCAATAAAGCCACGTAAACAAGCAAGATGGATGAAGGTTGGATATGTAGGTTTAAAACTTCTTTACCTGGTTGTTACACATAACGATGATGTGCTCTGCTTGCTCACTTGGGTTAGGATTTACTGTCACAAGTTGATCTCTTCCGTATCCCGGCAACCGGTATGACGTGAGCAAGCGATAATATTGCTCCATGCAAAGAGGTTGACCTGCTAATTGTCCGCGAGCGACATCTACCGGCAACGCCCTCCTGTGCAATAAAATATTTTCAAATTCTTGTTGTTGTGAGTAAGTATGACGGATTTAAGTAAACAAAATATTGCATAAAAGAATAAATCCATCAAATTTTATAGAGAGTGCACACTGTTTCGATCTATAAGGTTTCTTCGGTACAGAGCAGAGCTAATGTACTGGAAAGTCTTAATGAGGTATATCAGCCGATACGGTCTAAGTCTTGTCACCAACTGCACTGAAGGGACCTAATGTGTCGAAACAATGCGCACTGTCATCAAAAGCTTTATTAAATTATGTGGCGAAAGATGTAACATAACAAATTCAACTAAATTTGTATTACACTTTAACTTGTAAGACAAAAGAGAATACGTGAAATACTTACGCGTCCAAAATTACTTTAAAATCCAAAATTCCTGACACCAACTTTGAGGCATACCTAAAAACAGAAGATCAAACAAACATTTCTTACCGTTGTTACATAGGTCATTAGGTTTGCTAGCACGTTAATATAAGTATATGATTAAATATGATTAAAGTTATATAACTATGTTATATATGTTATATATCAACAGTTAAGTTAAATTTAGTTATGTTTGTTATATATAATTAAAGCATCTTAGTTAGAACATCGTTTACTTGTAACTAATTAGTGAGCATAACTCTCTAACCTCAACATGCTACTTTCATCTTTGAAGTCTTGCTTAGGCAGAACCATCCCGGGATTTGAGTTGACAGGCAAAGGCACCCGAGCATCCAAATACATGTCGTTGAGCCACCATTCGTAAGCCTGGAACATAAGCAATTCAAACAATCAAACTTTTCAAAGCAAATTTTGTTTAGGTAACATATGCTTAAAAAATCGTTGTCACATCAGCCTCTTCATCACATAACTTTTGGGCGCAAATAAATTGTTGTGAATTGTGTATAAGAAAGTGATGTTTTCATCATCCTATACATATACTGTTCAAGGGGCAAAATTTACTTAAAAACAAAATACTTAAAACGCTTAAACCCTGACATTAGCAAAATGAAAAAGTATTTAACAATTAATGGTGAAAATAAAGGCCGAAATATCATTGATGATGGCATGAGCATTTGCCGCAATGTTTGAAAAATAAAGCATGTCGCTTTTTACGTCAACTTCGGCCGTTATTTTCATCATTAAACTTGTGAACAGATCCGTATAGTGTTCCAAAATATTTAAAGATTCTGTTGTTTAAAGTTTTTTTGGATCATATAAACCTAAATGTGTCTTACCCAGTTTTCCTGTTTCTCTGCATGTTGAATCAATTTGTGTTGGATTTTTTCTCCAATTCCACCAGCGCTTCCAAACTCGTCAACCTTTCTCTTTGTCTGTTCAAACTGACCTTCGTTGACGAGAGGACGGACGCAGAGAAGATACTGATCCAGAGTCTCTTGGAGATCCGGGACGGGAAGTTTGGGAAGAGTCACCTCCGAAGGTGAACTCGGAGTCTAAATTAAAGGACGATTTTTTGACATCCAAGAAGTTTTTAGAGCAAGTGTTAAAGAATTTGAAACTACTTTACAATATGATTTTAACCCTGATAGGCAAAATTACTTTAAAGAGGTTTAAAACAATTATTGCGATAAATATCAAATAACCGCGTATTCATCAACGTTTTGTGTTGTGTCTTTAGAATTTCTTTAAAGTAATGTTTGCACCTTTACCGGGTATTGAAGCTTTGATGCTGCCTCCATAATCTTTTTGCTTCCCCTTCTTGTCATTGTTTTGTTTCTTAATGACCCTGGCATTATATTTGGCTCTCCAAATGGTAGCAAAATTTCACCAGACTATCTTTCTGCAAAAATATCGTAATAGAGTTTTACCCTTTTTCTAAATTAATAGTATTTCATTAATTTGTAGGTTTTCAATTTCTCTTTGCGTGATGTCAGTCCTAATCCAGTTGGTACCTAAAGTATTGACGTTAAAGCGAATGTTGGTACTTTAAGGCTTTTTCATAAGAATCGTTTCCATACTAATGTATTGTTCACATGACCAATGCAACAAATTTGATAAATATAGCAAAATCGTTTTCATACCTAATAAACTTCTAAACTTATATACTTTTGGTCGTGTTGATAAAAAAGTATTGTCCCAGCCGTAAATACTTGCGTTAAAAAAACTTTTAGAACATTTACCAAAAATTAAATAAAGCGAATTAAATGCAAATATTTAGCTATTGTCTCCACTGTTAACATTTATTCTGTACAGAAGCTTTAATTATAACTATTAACCAAAGTTAAAACCTATTTTTTGTTTTTATTTATTCAAAACCTGGCTTAATTCAGCCAAAATAAATCTGATCAAAAACTCTTAACAAGAAACCGCTTTCGAAATGCCCTTGACTGAAATGAGTTGCCTTGGAAACGAAAAAGGGGGGACATAAGAAGGAAAAAAGTTATCAATTTAAACTCGGTAGCAGAAGAGCAAAACAAAAATATTGATCTGAAGTGTCTTGTTCCACTTTGATCGATCTTCACTCGCACGCTGATTCAATTATGACGTCACGCGTTACGTAATCAACGTTGATTTGCCCTGTCGTCCCATCAGCGGACTGTGTCGTAAAGCAGGTCATTGGCGTAAACTGATTAGGTTTTTTCGGATGACCAGCATTGCTTGTTAAGCAAAGTGACCTTGAAGGATGCTGACGGCGTCAAGGGGGATTTTTTTTCTCAACGAACTTGATAATGGTTTTTGTAAATTGCGAGGCCTAATTAGGCCCTGTGCTTAAAATAAAAAAATCTTCTAATTAAAAATATACAAATTGGAGGTGATACTGATTAATGATTAGAAGCAGTTGAATGACCTAATTAAGGTAAAGTTATATTCCGCAACGGATTGATGCATAAAGTTAAACTTTGTGGTGCAGATAGCGATTAAAAAAAAACAAGTCTTTCCAACGTTACCATTTTTATTATTACAGGTTTAGCCCATCAGAGTTGCAAGCGGGACAAAAATTCGAACCCGAGCCCGAAAGTACAAGTCCAATAGTTCGGTCCGAAACCGAATCGTTTTTTTTTTTTTTTCAGTCCGTTTAGACCCGAAAGTTTAATTGAAATGCCTATATACGGGTGGACAAAGTACTGTTTTTGTCTTTCTTGCGTTTCTTATCTATCACTGCGTGTTTATAGTCGGTTTAGTCTGCTAGGCTTTCAGTTAAGAAAAGATCATGTTTGTAAAGGAACTATATTGGCTTTTTTTATTATTAATCCCTTTTATTGCTCTCTGTAGACACTGAAGATGTTTATTTTAGCGAAATATATTTGTTTGTTTTTAAAAACTGACAACTTATTTTAACCTGGAAATAAAGATTTCCCAAAACGTGTGGTGGACAAAGTATAATACAAAAGACATACACAATAGACAATACTGTAGATTGTAGAGAATAGCTTTATTAGGTTCGGTCCAGCAACTAGCTACTTAGCTTGGTAAATTTATTTTATTTAATACGGGCACAGAACGTAAAGTCAAACCCACATTAAGCCTTATTGATAAACCAAATAATCCCGAACCCGACCCAAACTCGAACAACAACACCGGACTAAAAACTCTGAGGCCTATGCAGCTGTTAAATCTTGCCCGAAAGGTCATTCCCTTATGTCTTATCTGTTTACAATTTCCATAACCCCAGCCATATTTTCAATTCCTACATCTTAGTTTATGGCAAGGAAATTGAATCCGATTAAGGGCATTGACAACGAAAACACTCGTTTATTCTGAGGTAATAGATTTTGCTGCCTGCTTTCGGTGGTAACCTTATATTCCAATACATTAGAATGGAACCTCCGCTGTTGGCTTATAAGCCTGTTTAAGTGTCAAACATTTTGTCCTTATAACATATCCGATATTTCGGGTTGCCTGGTTTTAAGATTAATACCCCCTCACGTATAGCCTTGCCATTTAATTATTGATGCACGAATTTCGTCTTTATATTGATCCGATTTTGTACAGTTTGTTGACCCTCGTTTCGTTTTGTAGTGTAACTTAAAATAAACAACTAATCCTAGGATGTATGAAAACCACGTCGCACAATAAAATATTACGTGATCTCGGCCTAACACCGCTTTACGTTCGCAGAAATGTCCACGCCCTGCTTCAGTTTTATAAAGTTTTACATCGCATCGGGCCTTCTTATTTGCTTGGATGTGCACCACATTTCGTCAAAGACATGGTTTCTTACGACCTCCGTCATCCACTTAAACTCAACTCCATTCATTGTCACAGCAATCAAAAATTTAACTCGTTTTTTTGCAAGTCCACTCGCTTGTGGAACGAGCTTCCACAAGAAATTCGCTGCTTAAAGTCATTTTCAGCATTTAAATTTAAACTTACAAGACACTTCTTTACACCAGCAACTAATACAATGCACCTACATGGATCTCAACCCAAATTCACCGCAGTCCATTGCATGCTAAGACTTGGTCACAGCCCACTGAACATAGACCCTATAAACAATATCGTCGCTGTGCTTGTAATGGTTTAGAAACAACAAAACACCTATTCCTTCAATGCCCATTATCAGCTCGTCCCCGAATTACTCTGCTATCAACACTGCAGAAAATTTTGTCTGCAGCCACCGAGCTTAATATATCCTCTTTTCACAATGTTGCGCCTAAAATTATCCTTCGTTATATTTTGTTCGGACATCCTGGTTTAAGCAAAGCGAATCTTTTGTTGTTTTTTCATGCTGTTCAAGTTTACGTGCCTGCTTGTAAACGATTTTGATTTGTGTACTGCATGCTTCTGTTTGCTTCTTTCCACTACTTTGTTTTATTACTGATGAGTAAGGCAATTATTTTTTGACTTGTAAAAAAAAGTCAAAAATTTGTCAAAATTTTTAGAATAGGTCAAAAAATGTCAAAATTGTTTACAAAGTCAAATTTTTTTACAAAGTTAAAATTGTTTAGAAACTGCATTGTCGTGGTGTTGTAGAGGTTGCATGTCAGTGAACTTTTCATTTTACACCTTGTAGCCTACTTTATACTGTTGTAAATGGCCCATTATCTACTTCTTGTGAATCATAAACCATCAAGTGATTGAAATAATTAGGTTGACATGGTGTGATGCTCAACACACCTCAAAACGTGCAAAATTTTGGTAGGTTCCAAGTCATTTTACAGCAGCTGTAAGTTAGGTGCAGCTCTTGCTTCGGTTTTGCTTTAGATACTTCGTGTATCTTTCGTTTAGACAAATGTATTGAACAATTTTCGTTGTGTCTTAGCTGCAGTTTTTTGACAGTGATTTTTGATTAGCTCATTTCCGTTTTCAGAATAAGCTAGGTATGCGTTCAGATTTTTGCCCTTCTGTTAGACTTTTGCACATTTTTCGCTCTAGTTAGATTGGCCTACAGCCATATTTTAACTTTTCGTACAATAATGTGTCATTTAACCACTTGAATTCTTCATAGGTCAAAATTTTGTCAAAAAAAGGTTTTTAAAGTCAAAATTTGTCAAAATTTTCAATTTGTAGGTCAAA
Source organism: Phallusia mammillata (assembly GCF_965637545.1). Taxonomy (NCBI): domain Eukaryota; kingdom Metazoa; phylum Chordata; class Ascidiacea; order Phlebobranchia; family Ascidiidae; genus Phallusia; species Phallusia mammillata. The sequence continues at coordinate 22,553,470 of NC_137254.1, forward strand.
ATTTGTCGCTTTTTAGGTCAAAAAATAATTGCCCTACTGATGAGTAATGACCCTGTTTTCCATTAATGCGTTTCGTCTTGTTGCATAACGACACCACAAAGGGCAATTTTCAGTTCTCGGACTGTCGCCTGATTGTCGAAAAATACAAAAAAAACAAAAAACTTAAAATAAACAACGTTACTATAGGTTGTTTCCTTAGCTTTTTGACATGGCGAGTTGGGGTTAGGCTAACTAGGAAATCGTGTCCAATTTCGCATTTATCTCTTAAGTTATAAATTATGAGGCTTAAAAGCATGGTTTAATTTTCTCTATTTGAATAGGGTACTGATCATGTCGTAACTTATAATAGCTTGTTTGCGTTAGGCAAGCGTGGGTATTCGTGTCCAATTTTGCATTTATATCTTTAATTAGATAAGGCTTTAAATGCATTTTTTTCTGAGATTTTTATTAAATAATTTTGCAAGTTTTTTTGCTATTTAAACAAGATACGGATTATGCTGTTTTTTTAAACAGGAAAATGGATAACGTAACAAAAAAAATAAGCGGCATAAGTACTAACGTGCTGTTTGGTTTAAAAAATCCTATGACTATGACTTTGTAAACAAACTTTAAAACGCAGTTTAAGAATTCCTTTTAGGATGTATATTATGAATGTCTACAGTTTAGACTGAACTAATGATTTGAGATCTAAAAACTTATCTGGAGATAGTGACATGACGTAATTGTCTAGAAGCACGTGACGTCCCGTAAATTGACGGCCAATCGATCAAACTGAGTTCTATTTTAAACTGTTACAGCTCAATGGTAATTTGCCGATTGGGTCTTTTTTTCATTATTTTTGCCCCAATAAATAGGTTAAGTGCTGAGTACCGTAAAATCAATAGTTATTTTAGCGAGTTACGCCGTCTAGCAAGGACCCCATAATTTTTACACACGACTGTTTCGACAGGAAAATCGGTCAATTAACGTTAATGCCAGGTGATAAATAATTTTTTGTATCAAGCAGATTAAGATTATTTTTATCAAATGCAAAATAAACAAAAATATGTTGGATACATTTTTTTAAATGTTTGGCTTGTACGTCAATATTTAAACGGATTCTGGGTAAAATAAAAACTTACTTTTCACAAAAATACAAGAAACCGTTGTAGTCTAAACCAATTATTTTTTGTTGTGTATTTTGCAAGTCCTTTCATCTTTCAATTTTATACCCTCAACAAAATTTTGTAGAAAATCTAGTTTCACTGTTAAAAGCTAAAGCTTCTATTGGTTGCAAATAAAGCTTTTTCACATTTCGGACAAAAAGATACCCTTCAATCTGAAGATTAGATAAAGCCTTAAAGAAATTCTGCTTTGTATTGACCATAACAGCGAGCATCACGTTGAAAAACAATGGAATAATATGCGATAGTATATCAATAACACTATAGATATAAGTCGAGATAATGTTTAATAAATACCAACAAGGAACAATTAGAAACATAAACTAACAAGCATTCACAATGTCGCGCAACGTACACTGAACAAACTGACTTCAGCAATACGTCATACCTACGTCACGGCATTATTAAGTGCGCAAAATTTATTATTTATGGTTTCTTTTTGGGTTTATGTGGTATTTAATGTTTGTTCGAGTATATTTGAGACTCTTTGATGCCAAGTACGTTTGGCACTCTGCACGAAGACAGAAAACTTGACCTATAATGTGGAACAGATACAATGTGTGTAAATCACTCTCGACCAGTATCAGCATCAATCATGCCGCCATTCTCAAACATAGGGTTTCGAACCTCGATACCCGACTCGGCCAGTGTCTGAAAATCGCCCTTTGACAATGACGTAGATGACTGTGACGTAGTCCTGATTGACGTCATTCCGTTAACGACCGGTTCCTCACTAAAGACAGTGGTGTTATAACTCCCATCGTCGTCCATTCCCGCCACAGCGCCCTGCCTCCATTGACCACGTGGTCGTGGTCGTGACGTCACAGTCGTTTTTGTGACGTCACCATTCTGACGCACCGAGGAGCGACGACGCTCGTGCTTCATTTGCGGTTCTTCGTCGTCATCGCTAGACACCACACTTCCAAAACGAGTCACAGGGTGCTTTACAACGTAATTGGGGTCATTCTTGGGGTCAACAGGGTCACCGTCAGGGTCCAGGAGGGTAAGACGCTCCCCTTTGTCCGGTTTCCAGTCGTAGACCTCGCGAAGGAAGAGAAGCAAGGGCGCGAACATCATATTAGCTATTCCTATTCCAACGTTCATCTTTAAGTAACCCAGAACGTGGACAGCCTGGCCTGCAAGCACTGGGCCCAAAGCATATGCGATTGAGTATGACATGTCAGCAATTGCATACACGCTGCCGTATACACTGGTGTGTCGGACATCGACAAGAAACGCTAGGGTTGGAAGTAGTGCCGTATCAATAAGGGCAATGCCAAAGCACAGGATTGCAAGAGGCAAGATAAGGATGGCGTATGTCTTGCAAACTGGTACCACTGCTGTTGCCACACCAATACAAATGAGACCGATTGCTCCGTACAACCATTGATAACGAAAGTACTTAACAGACAACTGGACTGTGATATACACACCCAGTACGTGGGGAACGAATGCAGGCAACCAGACCAGTCCCACTTGCCATTTATCTGCACCCATAGTTGTCTCCATCCATTTGGCAATAGTTGGCTCCAGAAATGCAAGAGGAAAGTTTGCAACCATCAGTGACACGGCTATAGCAGCGATGTAAGGGTCCATAAGCAGTTTATACATCGGCGTGCCGACGGGGACGTTACCATCCTTGGCCTTTTCTTCATCTTCTGCGGGGATATGTACCAAGAGCAAGAGCATTGCGTCCAGAAGGCAAACGAATGCTAAAATAAGAAACGGCCATTCACGCCCGGCAAACTCGCAAAGGACGCCACCAAACGGAGGAGCTACTAGACTCCCGAAAGATATAAAGGCAAGGGCGAGACCCAAGGCCTTTGAACGTTCAGCCTCGTCTTGAAACCTGTCAGCGATTAAACCAAAGCACGCTGTGTCCGCAAGAGCCGAGCCAACGCCTTGGAGACTTCTAGCGAGAAACAGAAGCCCAAATGTCCCTGCGCACGCAAATAGAGCAGTCGAAAAGAACATTACGGTGAGACCCATCGTGAGCGGTGTAACATAGCCGACTCTGTCGATGAAATTCCCAGTGAAGACATTTGCCATAAGTTGAACAATAGCCTTTGATGCAAATAAGATTCCCGTGAGAACATCTTCATTGGTCTCTTCGTGTGGAGGTGGAGCAATAGTAAAGCTGGATCGTTTAAATCGCGAGAGCAGTCCTCTACGGCTGTTCGACAAGTTATAGAATGATAAATCGCGTTTTGACAGTCCCGAAGACTCGAAATCATTTTCGTTGATACTTTGAAGGTCACGAGTCGAAAAAGCAGGAGAGTAGTCAGTAATAGGCGCCGTAGTAGTAGCAACTGGTTCCGTTTTGAAGTATTCGGTAATAATAGGTACAATGACCATGTAGAGCATATTGTCGAGCAGCAGGGCGATACACACGATGATGAGAATAAGTCTGCGTTGAGACTTGCCGTCGCTGATTCGGTCACGCAAGGGTGCACACAGCGCGCGCAGCTTCGCGACGCAGATGTTGGTGACACCGACGGCGCCCGGGACAACCCGATTTCGAATAAAATCCATTCTTTTGTTGAAAAGTGTTGGTTCAGATTTATGAACAACGTTGGTTGTCACGTGACAGCTGGTTCCGCTTCACCGCTTTTCTTCATCTGCAAAAGGCAAAACACATTTTGCGGGTGAGTTTAAGAACAGGTCTTGTGTTTGATTTACTTTTTTTTAAAAAGCACAGTGACTTGTTAGCGGAAAATGTGCAGTGCCCTTTGCAGACGAAAAACAACAGCAAAATTTGGAACAAGCGAACCAATAAATACCAAACACATTCATGCAGTTTGTTTGTAAAAGTTTAAGGTTAAGGAGAAGAATTTTACCCTAGTGTATTTAGAACGAAAGTTTCTTTGTTTGATAAATTTATGGACTGTTTACAGTTTTGTTTATAGTTTTGTATGGTTACTACCTATTTAATCTTAAACACGATTCTTTAAAATTTGGGGTGCATTTGAAATGTACAATTACTATCTGTCAAATTTCAACGCGATGATTTAAAATTTAGGGTGCATCTGAAATTGCTGTATTGATTTTATATGTATATAGACAGTTTTAAATTTGACAAAATCCATAAAGTTCGACCAAGTAATATACCATTACCTTGTGGTGTTTTAGTGCTTAAAATCTGTGACCATAACCTTTTTTGGGAAAATGTCACACAGCTCAATAAAACATGGTTTCTTTCCTACATTCTTTACGCAAGCTTGCAGATGAGTGGCAGCTTTTCTATAATTCCAATAAATCATCACCTACTGTTCACACAGAGATAAAGCATCAACGATGCTAATCTCCAATATGGAAACCAATACACAAAAAAATCTCTGCACCGCCGACAGAAACAAATATGTTGGCCCCACTATCTTTACGAATCATTTCACTGGTTTTAGCATCAGAATTTTGAGTGCACATAAAATATTAATAGACACGACGCAAGAAACGCGCCTTCGCCGTCCTACTTACATTTACGTCACCGATTAAGGAACGCGAGAAAGACGCGCACAATTTAATTAGTGTCCCATGAGACCAATCAGGGAGGTCTTATTTTCTGTCTAAAGGCTGCGGCTTTGCAGATTTATAAAACTTCGTGTTGCATAATTTATTCGTACAACAAGTTTTTTTGATTCCTTTTGAACTTTAATAAGTTTTTTTGAGGATGTAGGAAGCGAAATCAATATCTAAACATTGAATGGTAAATATTTTGCAACCCCTTTTTAGGTATTTTGTGATTTCTTTAGAATATCTTGCTGTTTTGTACTGTTTCAGTTTAATTTCGTAATAAAATGTCTACGTTTTGTTTTACATCAACGCAAATTTTGTTGTTATTTGAGCTTAGCGTATATTACGCAACAAAAAGTGTTTTGAACTTAAACAAAGATACAAAAAGAACACTTTGCCAACATGCTATTCTGTATTTCAAACGGTACCGAATAGTTTGTGGTTATTTGGCATGTGTAACATAAATACTTGGCAAATATATAAGCACCAAAACAAAAGGAACATTTTGCTACGTATAGGAAACATGCAAACATTTTTTGTGGGTTCATTACCAAAAAAATAGTTTCATACAAACGTTGTCACATTAATTTTCACCATTTAATGTGACACTTTCTTTGCGTAAATGGCAGCAGCTCAACCCCCTAAGTCCGAACATGCAAACAAACATTAACTTCAAGTTATTTTTAGCCATTTACTGTAAACTGCATGGCACCGACAATGCTGCACCTATATTTAAACCCAACTCGACTTCATCAAACTCAAGGGTCAAATAACATTAATCAAAATGATACATGCAACAAAAGAATTGGAACAGTAGGAAAGATTGGACTCACCAGTGACGGAAAGTTATCGATTTTTTCGATTTTGGCAGCTGTCGTAACTCCGTTACTATCTTGTCCGGAACTATGTGAGGTCACCTTAATTGGTAAGTCTTCCACCGATTGTCACTGGACTGTCCAGTAATTGACACCCGATTGTGTTTTTTTGAATGGTGAAAGTCAAACAACCTGAATCCTGGCAAAAAAAGGTAAAAATAGTCAAAATTTGAAACATTCTTCTTAAAAAAATTGTTATAAATCGAAACATTTTATTTCGTAACATCAAAAACCGTCATAATTTTGTAAAGCAGTTTTGTAAAATGAAAAAAGAATTCGTAACATAACTTAAACATAAGCAACATACAACATTTCCTAAAAAACGTAAAACATGCTGTGTTTACGTAAAAACGTTTCTGTAGCTTATTCAAACAACGAGTTTTGAAAGCTAAAAAAATATTTTGGATTTTTGGTTTTCTTTAAACCCTGAATACAACATTGAAAAAACCCCAAAACACTAATATATACTAGCTTGTACACGTCCATAGGGTAAGTTAGGCCAACTGTTCTATTTTGGTATCACGTTACATTCGCCCGACCTTTTTACTACGAGTTTACCAAAAACATCCTGCCCTAATTACTATAAACAAGTCGTATATTTGTAATTCTGTTATGTTTCGACGCTCTATATTAAAAAGTGAGGTTTCTATTTCGGGCTGAAAACTGTGTTAACCCTGAATATTTAATTACAACATCAGTAAAAGTTATTTTTGTTGGTTTTACTGCGTTCGTTTCATTTTTAAAACCATTCTAACATTGTAAAACAGTTTTGTTTATAACCGAAGAATATTTTTATTTCAAAATTAAATTTCTTAAATTATATCTTCTTTTATGTTGAGAATTACTTAAAAAACAACTCTTCCCCTTAATCCTTACTTAAATAGTTACAAATTAAACTTTTTATTTTTTGTAGTAATATGGTAACCCCATCTTGCACTGAAAATTAACATGCTTTATCAGTTAGGTCTTTACAACATTTGACGCTATTAAAATTTTACTCGAAGATTTTTCCCATCCAACTAACACTTAACTTATATCGAATCAAACAGTATAGAAACCGGCCCTTCCAGAACCTTCCGCGGCTAAACCTGTGTGGACATTCAACTGGTTCCACAATTTGACTTCTATCCTTTTCTCGACCCAAAACTTCTTCCCTTGGTTTCACCTTCACAGTGGCTTCATTTTTTCCCGTCCAGCGCTCAAAGCAGTGAAATGCAGACACGAGATACAAGAATCAATCCCCACATACCGATCCATCTCTGTTGAGCCGGCATTTAGGGAAAGCATTCCCGTGTTTTAGTCTTGACAGTGCGGTTTGGGCCTTTTGGGTCTTGTCATGTGTTAGTGTTAAAATACTTGAACCTAAAAAAATATTTTTGTAATTACATGGACTCAAGAAACTGTTTAAAACTCAGGAACACTATACACGGACTTAAAAAGTATTTTTTTTTTGCATCACCTGCACTAATGATGACAACAGAGATTGTCGAAACGTCTGAACGATGTATTCTATATACACCAGTACTCTGGCAGTAATGTTTATGATCAAATTGTTTAAAACTTACTTTAAAATAATGGTTCTCAACTGGTGGTCCATGGACAAATGAGATATTGAAAGATGGTCAAAATGTTTCCTGTGAATGATTTTATTTCACTTCTTGAAATCGATTTCAAAGAAATATATTTCAACCCAAAATGATTGTTGTGTATGCTTACTTTACTGAAAAACTCAAACATAGAACGACATTCTTTTAATCGGGCCAGTGGATCATGGCCAAACACAATTAAGAACCACTGCTCTAATGAGTTTATATTCCGTAGTTTCACCTAAAGTTGCCACATCTTTCCGTAGGTTTGCTTAGTTTTTTACAATCAGCAAATTGCTTTCAGTAATTCGGAAATTCTGGGGTTATTTTTCTTTCAAAACTTGAAGCGTCTATTTTCGGAAACGTCTTGGCGTGTGCCACAAGCAAAAAGTACAAAAAAATCAATTTGTCGCAATTAAGCGATGGCGAGGCCTCCCCAATCGAAGGTAATAAAAACGTCAATTGCTTGCCAAGATCGAAAACCGGTTACCAGCCTATAATGGGAAATCCCCTAATATTCAGCCGCATCTTCTGGACTGAATGATTGAATAAGAGAACTTGGCCTTCTGGACTGTTGCGCTAATTGAGTATCATCGATTGTGGGCAGTATACGAGACGAACCGCTGGTGCATATATCACGTTGATTGGAAAAATTAATTTAAACTCGAACTGCTGTCACAAATGCATTCCGATAATGAGAAGGTCTGTCATTGGAACGAGCAAATATAGATTGGGTACCTGACCTGACAAACCAAGACTAACTTGAAACGACAGCACTCAAAGCATCATGTGGAATTGCATGCCAGATTTTGAACAATACTCACAATAATAATAACCGAGTAGGCCTATACATATTAACAATAACCGAGTATTTCTCACCCAGCAGTTTTATTATTAACAACAATCATCGTTTCGAATCCGACGTCCTATACAAGACGCCTTCATCAGGATAATGACATATCTTGCAAGACAAACTGCTGGATAAACAATACTCGGTTATACTTGCAATCATATTTAACAAAACATATAGCCTATATATTTATCCCTCCATGTCTTTCATTTCAAATTTTATAAACTTCTATTAAGTCAGACACTTCCTTCAATCTATCTCTGTCGAGAAATACATTTTTGTTAAAGCAACACAATGACAGACAGTGCACACGATCTATAAGATCTCATCTAGTATTGCCAAGTCACGAAATTCCAGTTTGTTAGAATCACAGGCTTGCACGGTTAATGTCTTGTCACGAGCTGCATTGATGAGACCTTATAGGTCAAAGCAGTGTACACTGTCTGCAGTCAACATTTTGGTTTGTTTAAAAGTTTGCCATGGTTTTAATGGCAGAAAACCGTTTGTACAAAAACATGCAGTTGCTAAGAAGTTGGAATTGCCAATGCTAATAGGCTAAGCTACTCGCAGCGCCAAGAAAGGTAAATAATTGTTCGGGGGTTTTATAGAATAAAATGATGTACATATTGTGTCGTTTCTACACCAATATGAAACAGCATCCGTTTCTAAAGCATGACTTCTTATGTATACATATATGTATACTGTGTATACACAGTACGAAAGTTGCACCAACTATGTGCAGAACTCGGACCACGAAAAGTCTTTCGGCCTTTGCGAAGAGTTTAGCAGCTTGTTTTGCCTGCTTAACCTCTACCTTTGGTTTCGTATAAACAACAAGCGTAAATAATGATAATCCGGACAAATCCGCCTGCTGTGATCCGACATCGGGTTTGACGAGACTCATTTGACAAGATACCAATTTAGGTGATAATTAATTTTTGATGTCCCAAAGCGAATGCACATAGTGCTATCATATAGCTTTTGGCAGCCCTATAATTGGGGTGTCACAACACATTGGGTTTGAGTTTTGACTTTTGTGTCGCGGGTTTTATTGCAATTGATTCCGCCGGCTCAAACTTGCATCATATCGGGTTAAAAATCCCTAAGCTAAATTGACTTGGTTGTAGTATTAACGATAGGGGCCAAAAAAATCAATTCCAATGTAGATTTTTGCAAGAAAAATATAACAAGACCCAATTTCCACTAGTTTTATCAACCACTTTTTGTTTTTGGCTGAATATTGAAACAATTTTCCACGGTCCAAATTTCAAATTAGGCTAAATATACTGGTCGATATGGAAATAAAGTAGAAACGGTTGCTTTTTTGTTTTGTACCGATGCATTTCGGAGAATCGTTATTATTTGGATTAATGGCCTGTTTGTATAAGCTTGAATTTCTTTAATATCGTTGAATAAAGTACTTGCCTAAAAGATTGAGTTTCCGTTTTGGCAATTGATTTTTCAGATTTAATTACATTTGAGTACTCTTAGGTTGTCACAATACCTTTATCTGGTGTTGTGTTAACGTATATACAGAATTTTGGCACTGGTTCTACACGCAGGTGTACAAAAGCTGTCGGTTTTAGTCTATTTCAAGAATATTCTTGGCTTTTTATCACAAAGTATTCAAAGCAACATGTCTCATATATGCGAAAATCCCAAAAGACAATTCCAAATCAAAGGTCATAGCAAGGACACGCGATGTGTTTTAACTGATTAGGAAGCTTTGCCGTTTTGCGAAAACAAGCATCGGACGGCCACAAAGGAATTTGGTCGATATCTTAACACGCGTTCGCCATTAAACGCACCTCGTTACGTCACAAACGCGACGCTTGTGACGTAACACTTGCTGAAGGATATGTATGGGCGGTTTGGGAATACAGTTGGAGTAGATAATACATTACGGAAATATGCCTATAATACACTTAAATCCCATAACGCAAAAATTAATCAATGTTACGTGGGAATGTGTAACATGGGAATGTGCAATAAAGCACTCATAAATTGGGTACTTCAACTGGTAAGATGGCTGCAGTGATAAAGTAGCTAAGCTGCATTGCATTTTATTTATATTTTGCTATCGTGAAAACAGGTTTCACTACAGAAAGAAAACTTTTCACCATAAGTTATCTATGCTTCACGTACTGTTAAATTGTTAGTGTAGTAATTCAAACCAGTGTTGAAATGCACGCCTGTACATTTAAAATGTGAGAAGCACTGCTTTAAACGCTATAGCGTAGTCAAATAGACCTATTTGTTACACGTTTCATTCGAAGTATAAGCGTGTGACACATTAGTCGGAAACAAAATCGCGCTTCGATTAAAAATAACTTGAAAAATAATTCTGTTCTCTTACATGAATTTAGCATATACATTTCTTAAAAAAGGGTGAATATTTAACGTTTACCAAGCATTGGTTGGTGATGTACGAAAGAAAATTGTTCTTTGCTTAAAACCATTTTCCTAAACGAAAGAAATGCCTTCCTATTCAGTTAAGAAAATTTAAGAAACACCAACTTCAGGAGGACCAGCAGTGCTTTCTTAAACGATCTTTTTCGCCATCTAGCGGAAGCAAGTTGGGAGTAGCCTAGTTTGTTGATTTTTAGGCAGGGTGGGGACGTTTTATTGCAAGTACTTAATTTATACTTCTATTTGATTGATTATTCTACTCTGAGAGTTAGTGACTTTAGTGTAGTTCAAATTCCTCAAGTATTGAGTTTGGGTCATGCCGCTCAAGTTTCTTAGGTAACACACATACGGTCGGGACACGATTAGAACAAACAACCTTCCAAACAAGTGGTTCTTAAACTTTTTAAGCATGCGGCCCATCAAATAACTAAAATTTCCTTTCGCGGCAAACTTCGCCGGTAAACATAAAAAATGTGTTCAAAGAATGTCAATTTACAACTTTATGCTGGTGAGTAAGGATGCTTTGCATTACCAACAACAAAAATATGAGCTTTGGAATGTTGCCATGCACGTCAGTATTTAGTCTTGAATCCTAAATCACCAGGGAATATTTGCACTTTGAAACAGGGAATATTTTGCGGCATACTTGGAAACCTCTCACGCCACATAGTTTGAGATCACTGTTCTAAACACAAAGCGGTTTTGCTAACCACCCGGTCATATTGTTCGTGGCAAAAGGGCAGGCCGGCACACAAACAAAACGGCCAAAGTAACACAGGCATTTTTTGTTCGAACTACTCGGATAGGAAATCCGCACACAATAGTCCGGTTAATCGCACATTCTGTGTTACTGCACGGGATTTGTAAACTCTTTTGAGTTATCGCCTGAATAATTGGGCAAATTAGACATGCGATAACCAGATTCGTTTATAGTTTAGGTGAGAGCAGGCCCACCAAACTTTCTTCACAGCGGGCTGGTTAGCATTAAAAATGACATGCGAGGGCCACATAGGCCGTAGTTTGGTGAACCTTCACAAAAAACAAACTCAAGCCATCATAATATTTACAATTTTATTTGCGACGCTCAATTCATGAAAACGTAAATATGTTTAATTTGTTGTATTTTAAAGTTTCTGCGAAGAAGCTTACTTATTTTTCTTTTTCGACTAGCCATCCGTTTGGGGTGTATATACAGCTATTCTATAAAACTAAGTTAGGCAACGTTGTTTAAAAGCGTTGGAAAATTTTTTGATGAACATCTAAATAGTTTTCACAGCAAAATCGCTACAAAACCCGAAAACCCAAATTGTACAGCGAAAAACGTAAATTTGGCCCAAATCAAAATGCTGTACAGCTTTTTGAACTTTTACACACAAAAAACAAGGCGTTTCGCAAAACTCAAGCTATTGTACAGATTTTCCTTCCATTAAATTATAGAATGTAATCCAATTCGTATCTCACATATTGATTTTTGTCATCATTATAAATACGTGGATAGGCTGGGATAAGTGAGTCCTGGGCACCAATGTAAACTCCATTGTATATTTTCCAATACACATCCCGCACCTACAATACAAACATTTTTGGAAACACTGTTCTGGCAAATTTACTATTGTGTTTGTAACTTACCTTTCTGGCGGGATGGAAAAGGCCTTGCAGACAGTACTGGAGCAAGCGAGTAGGACCCAAAGACACCCGGAATCCGTCGATTGCCGACATTACAGCCTGAAGATGTATAACACAGTAAGGTTAGATTTAACGCATCTGAGGTCCATTACAGTCGAGCAAATTTATAGGATATGGTCAAAAAAATAAGAAAAAAAAACTCCTGGATCGTGAACTATAGTAAGTATAGCCATTTTTTTAAAATGAACGTTTTGGGGGCATGTTGGGGTACCTTTGGGTCAACCAGGGTCAAACTTTGGGAAAATCAACTTCAGGTCAATAACAAACATGTTCGTAAATTTAAACAAGTTTGAAGCATTTTTTTCATGACAAAACGATTGGAATAAACCCAGCGTTACACTGGGGAAAAATACAGACAAAACAATACGTGTCCTCTTCAGTCAAGGGGGGCCATAATAACGACTACATGCAAATTCATCATGAGGCAGTGCTATTACGAACCATAGAGTTAGATTGTCGCATAATCTAATTCAACCTTGGATTGCCCGTCTTATATAACGTATTGTTATTTTGCACAGCGTGGTAACAAATTACGCACAGACCTGTACAGCACAATAGCCCGAGCACTTGCGACTTAACAAAGGAACATATATGAACAACATGCAATCCACATACCTGTATCACATGGGGCGAAGTTTCGAAGACATTCGGCCATACATAATTGAGTAAATGATTGAGTGCGTCCTCACAGCCAAACCCAAATACTCCGAGCGACATGTGCCCTATAGCTGCTGACGCAATTTGACGATGGACCAAATCTCTTTCCATAAGAGCATCCTCAAACAATGGAACAACAGCGTAAATGTAGTCCTTGCCCATTTCGCCGATGTATTCAAAAAGGAAAGACATCGCCTGGTTAAAAGGTGTAGATAGTTAGTAAGGAAAAACAAACATTTTTGTGCAATAGAAATTTGTCAGAACTGTATGAGGTTGTGCTTGGTCGAGCACTTATCTTACGTACTGTGTTACACTGCACGCTATATTTTTACTAATAAACGGTAAATGTGGTCACAATTGAAACAATTACCATTTTAGGTAAGATTTTATTTTACTTAAAACAATACTTTTGAACCAAAGTCCTTAGCCCGGCCAAAAACTAAGTAAGAAAAAGCGTTAATGGACCAACAAACCGAAATATCCCTTCAATAAAATTACAAGTTCTTTAACTATATCTAGTATCTAGGAACACTATACACGGATTTTTAAAAGAAAACAAAACTGCTAGAGTACTTGTATATGTAGAATATATCATGGAGATTGACAACATGCACTGATGATGACAACAGTGATTGTTAAAACGTCTGCATGATGTATTCTATACATACAAGTTCTCTTGTAGACATGTTTTTAAATAAATCATATATTTTGTTTCACTTTACACCACTAAGCCCCAAAACTTCACAAATACCTTAAGCACACCATTCTGTACATTCAGTTCTGGCACTCTGTATTCATTCATGAGTGCAGGCAATACTGTGAACGGTGAACAGGTTTCAGCCACTATCGCTATGGCAACCGTGGTGCAGACCCTGTTTTGTCTCTCCTGAACCTTCAGATTGTTAAGAAGTGTTGCCAGTACGTCGTGAGGACCGATAGCTTTGGCAATGTAACCAAAGGTGTTGACGGTGGCACGACGAATCGACTTCTTGTGAGCCTGTAAAGGTTAAGGTGTTAGATATTAAGTATATTACATACTAGTGCAGAGTAGGGCCGGATTTTTCGGGTTGAATAAGGGTTCGGGGTTGACTTTTAATAAAACGGACTTGAATCGGGCTTGACTTTACCCAATTTTACCATATTTTGCCCAACTTCTGCGTGCTTACAAGGCTGGACAAGCAGAATGAGCCTAAAGACTTACAATGTGCTTACCAGTGGTTCTCAAGCTGAGCGGTATCGCCGACCCCAATAGGCGATTTAAAAAAGCTAGATTGATGGAACTCGGTCTCACAATACATGGAACTACATTTGGGAGCAAAATTCATTCTTTAAATTAGAAAAGTAAAAAGTTCAAGAATTGATACACAATGGTCGCAGTATCTATGTGTTGATTTGCTATGGACTGTTTGTTTTTGATGGAATAATACCCAAAGCAAAGCCAATTTTTGACACCAACAAATGGGTTGTTAAGCTGAAAGTAACCACCGTGACCCCTGCCCTCTGGTCAATTTTAACGTTTGACATTTTTTAACCCCACATAGCTTAAGGCTCAAGCAATGGTAAATCTGCTACCGAAAGTATTTTTATGTACATTTGGTGATATTTTTTTCCTTCTGCAACCATTCCGCACCAGACAATATCACAAAAGCTCGTTAGAACGTCAACAGGATTAAAATATTGTTATTCAATACCTGGTTTTTGCCAAATCACAACATTTACAAACATTAAATGTGTTTTACTTAATTCGGTCAAGCCCTTATCTTCAATACTTACTTTGAGAAGCTCAAGAAGTTCAAAACAAATTCTCATCCACTCTCTGGCGCTGACGTATTCTGCTCCACGGTCAGCAATTCTTCCCACAAGATCAATACAGTTTTCCTGAACCTTCTCATGTCTGTTCTTAAGGATAGGAGTCAGTCTGGGAAGCAAGTCCTTGATTGGAGGGGTCATCTTGTGCATTCCTGTGATGAAAATGTAAAAAATGTAGTTTGCCAGATAAAATCATTGCTGTATTCGATACAAAGAGTTTTGCAAACCAAAAATTTGAAAACTTTTGGAATTGGAAAAATTTGAAAACCTATTTTTTTTTTTAAATCCGGCAGATTACACAATTCTAGTTTAAAAACATGTACAAGAATTTGTATTACGAGAACATAGGATATTCATCACATGTCCAGTGTTTTTTTAAGGTGTTTTGGGGGACCGAAACGGTCCCCCAAATTTCTCCAGCGGTTTCCCAAAATTTGGACTTTGGATTTTTTGGTATTTAAATGAAACACTTGCGGTCTCTTAAAACTACTTAGCAGTCACCCAAACCAAACCTTAAAAAAAACCCTGCACATGTCAATCATCTTTCGTCGATTTAGATGTCTGTGTGGGTTTTTTCTACCATACAAATATGTGAAAATACGGTAAAACTTCAGACGATTTGTTTGTTAGACCACCAAGCATCTAATGTTTGTCTTCAATACTTGGTGCTTTGCTAAACAAACACTTGCAAATTTGTACCTTTTATGTGAACTACGACATCAGAGAAACATACCTATGACATTGACAATGGATTTAAGGGC
Source organism: Phallusia mammillata (assembly GCF_965637545.1). Lineage (NCBI taxonomy): Eukaryota > Metazoa > Chordata > Ascidiacea > Phlebobranchia > Ascidiidae > Phallusia > Phallusia mammillata. The sequence goes on from NC_137254.1 coordinate 22,568,776, forward strand.
ACCAAGGATTGAACCCAGAACCTCTGGATATTCTTCACCCAAGTATTCGTACAATACAACACCAAGATGACCCATAAGTTTCTCTTCCTGGCAAGCCAACATGACAACCGATATCCGTGAGATGAGATCAGCTGCTTGCTGACGAACTTTCGCTGATTTGTTGTTGAGACGCCACAAAACAGTACCACAAATCTGCAAGAAAAGGTAAGTTTTAAAGCGAAATTTACCCCATCTAAAGTACGTGTGAAACATTGGTGGTTTAGGTTAGGGCTTCCCAACCATCCCAGGGCATTATGTACAAGTGTGCGATACTAGTATCTTAGGATACAATTAAGAAGGATTTAAAATTGATGTCTTAACTTGATAGAGCTACTTACACCATCACTCACGTCAGCCACACATTTAGCTAATTTTCGATATGTGGCGCAGGAGCTAAATTATTTAATTGGCGGCCAAACAAGGGTAGGGTTGAGATGCCCATTTTTGGGTTAGTTTCTTTGAATTTTTAATGATAATACCTAACCCCAACTGTAACTGCAGTGTTACCCGAGCTTTGCTAAAGTTTCAACCTGTGAAGATATGGAACACTTGTGTAGGGATTCAATTGATATGTATAGGTCTACTGGTAAAAAAAGTAAAAAGATAGTATAAACAGCATAGCTTTTTTAAACCAAACTAGAATGGTGGCTTTCTGATATACTTCCATTTTATATATTCTATACGATATTTACCAATTTACTATACACATCATTTGATCTGCATATATGATTGTTTTTGTAAACAAAAACTAATGGGTCCCCACACGCCTGTTTGTGCGGATTTTGTGCGAAAAAACGCTACGTTATGACGATACAAAGTTCCGAACTGTGTTAGTAATACATACTAATTGACCTTAAGTAACCCGTGGTCATGCAGCGGCCAACCTGACAACGAGCATTTAAAAAAACTTTGTCTTGCAAAAAAGTCAAGTTTATTTTTTCATATTTAGTTTGATTAACAAAGTTTTGCTTGACATATACGAAACCGAAGCACGCTTATTAGGTTTAAATCGTGTCATATGTGTGAAACCTTTGCCAAAACTGAAAATGTGAGTGATAACTTATTAAAACGACATAGCATTGCTGTGCAAAACAGCTGATTTCTAATCACCGAAACGACGTGTCGTAAAACGGCTGTCCGACGTCAAGCTGAGTCCTCCCGCTCTGCCCTATTATTCGTAAACGTACTCTCTTGGAACTTCTGCCTACAGTGTCTTTCTTGACCAAACGAGCGTTAGACACATTTACGTTTCGAGAGCCTGCGGGTGTGTCTCTGGGTCATTCGGGGTCAAACTTCTGGAGGATCAAGTTCAGATTAATAACTAACATATATCCAAATTTGATTCAATTTGAAGCACTCTTTCTTTACCAAACGAGCGCTACAAACAAGCGTTTAAAAATTTTACGTTTTGGGGGTCTGTGGGTGAACCGCTGGGTCATTCGGGGTCAAATTTCACGGGGACCAAACTTGGACTTATAACTAACATCTGTCCAAATTTGAATAAATTTGAAGCACGCTTTCTCGACCAAACGAGCGTTACAAACCAGCGTTAGACAGAAAAAAGAAAAAAAGAAAAAAAAAATACGGACAAAAACAATATGTGTCCCCTTCAGGGAAGGGGACCCATAAATAGTTTTTTTAGTGTTATTGGAGCAGCTATAACACAGACTAATATGTCACATCTCCAATCACATGCCTCATTAACTCACTCTGGTCGTCCTGGAGCCAATATCTAACAAGTACAACTTTGCTGAAGTTACAAACCTGTGGAAGATAGGCCTTGACTCTTTTCTCCAATGTATTGACAACTGTGCCAAATCCATTCAACATAACAACATCTTCAGTTGTCTGTTCCTGGAAGGCGTAGAGAATTCCATCGATAAGTTGTTCCTCCAGGCGATGGTCAATTTCTGCTGCTCCCTGATTGGCTAAAATCTGTAATCAAGTGACGAAAGTGATTAGATATATGACAATTTTGTTGACACAAACTGTACTGTAGTATCCAAGAAGTCAAATGTTGCATTAATGTATAACACCCATGACCCATGACTATAAACAACAAACAATGTCTAACTCTGATCAACAATGCAAGATTCATAAAAGGCTTTTAAGGATTACATACAAAATGTTGTATTTGAAATAATTTGTTGTTATGTCAAAAACATGATAATACTTTGGGCAACTACATGACATAAACAGTTGTTCGATAAATGTCGAACAACACCACAAGTCAGAAATGAACAAATTTACACCATAGTAGCACAGAATTGTTTATGTTGGCATGCAAAGTTACCGCAAATCACTTACTTTGTCAATTGTTTCCATAACCATTTTTCTGTATTGCTCATTTTCATCCTTGAGATCATCGACCACACGCTGCACAATCACTGCTGAACCCACCTACATAACATGCATATTTAGTTTTCAACCCACTTTTTAAACAGAAATCTAAAAATTATGTTTTACTTATACCCAACTTCTATAAACAATGTTGTTTAACCTTCAACCCTACTCAAGTGATAAGAACTAATGTTAAACACTGGCTATCTTGGCTAACTTTTGGGCAATGCTTGGCACGTTATAGGTTTCCTTATCAATTAAAGACATAAACAAAGAGCATAATATTCTACAACTTAATGCGTTTTCACCTTGTTAGCAATCTCCACAGTGGTATCAACCAACTGTCGGTAGTTGCGTCTGTCCAAAGCCATCCTGTGGTTCCAGAAGTGTTTGAAAAAAGGTGGCAATATCTCTGCTTTGATGTAAGGTGGCTCAACACCATCAGTTGCACAGCACTGCTTTACCACCTGAAGTTATACACATTTTTATTAGTATTTCATCCAAAAAATTTGTGACTGTTGGTTCAAATCTTAGCAAAGCAATTTGTGTTTTTCTCAGTACAACTTATGCAACTACGCCAGAAAAACAAAAAACAGAAAATTTAAAAATCCTTTTTGGAAAAGCTGAGTACAAAGCAGCAAAAAAAATTCCTGGCAGACTTCCAACAGGCATATATGGACCAGATTTAAGTTCGGTCACTGCTAAGTAAGCGAATACGATGACTAAATGTTCTGTGTTACCAAACATGGCTTTCAATCATACGCTTTGAGGAAGGATATGTTTTAATGGTACCTTTAGGACAATTTTCTTCATTTCTTCATCAGGGGATTGGAACTCTCGAATAAGAATCAACATAACTTCCCTTGTGTAGTAGTTTGCATATTCAGCATCCATAAGTGGAATAAGATAGCCAATGGCTTTCAAGAAGGCAGCAAGACCTTTTCCTCTGTAAGGAAATAAGTACAATGTTATATAGCATTGCCTTAACACAAGAGCACTTGTCAAGACCAAACATATCGACTGCTTACATTTTCTGTGGCCTCAAGCACAAGGTTATTGGTTCTAATCTCACTAAAGCAGTTTGTGTTTTTGTGAGTACAACTTATGCAGGGTTGCAATGAAAAAAATAAAATAACAAACAAAAGGGTTCTTTTTTTGACAATCTGTCCACAGATCCCCAAGCACACTAGTTGGCAATACCTTTTATTGGACCCAGAACAGTAAAATGGAAAGTGTTTTATTTTTTGTATACCATGCATCACTTATGATATGTACCAAAGTAGCATGCAGCCACAGTGATGCCCAACCTCAAAGATTTAACAATGTGAATATGTAGAATATATTGAGTTTGACGCCCTATTTAGCTGATACTTCTCCCAAATCAAACATTTGAACCATGAAAAAATTATCCATATCTTGCTCACGTAAATCAGCATTTAATTACACCCTCTGTAGTTTACCTGTGTGTTCTGATACCCTTCCACAATGGTTTAAGTACGCTGTCAAATGATTCAATACCATAAGGTGTTGCTGCTTCAGCCAGAGCAGCCAAAGCAAGAGCAGTAATGGTTCGCACCTGAACAAAGAATAATATTTAATGCAAATAACTGTACATGTACCAAAGAGAGCAAAAAATGCATAATGTGTAATTAGGAAGCAATGTTTGATGATTTCTGGTAATCGAGCATATGGAGTCTAGAGTCAGGACTACATAATGATAATGGTGAGTTTGTACCTTTGGGGGCAGTTTTGTTGACACCCACCAGAAATATGAAAATGGTTTACTATGTTTAACAGCAAGTGTCGCAATAAAACAAGTTTATATTTACAACAAAAGGGGCTAATGACATTTTTACACTTCTTTATCTGGGCCAGAAAGAACAATAAGGTTAAACACATTGGGCTAATTTTTTTTTTTTTAATTTGAGTTGAAAAATTTTGAGTTGAAGTGGGAAAACAGTTTTCAGACTCCAGAACTCTGTAGGCTATACATAGTCCCGTTACCTTCTGCTGTTCATCTTCCAGACCAGCTTCTATTGTTTCCACAAGATTCTTGAGATGTGGAAGAATTGCACAACCCATAAGGATGGCAATTTGCTGGGTAATCTTGATGCCAGTGTGGCGGGCCTGGAAATGAAACTAAAATGTTACTTCTGCTCAAAAATATAACCAAAGTATGAAACTCCTGGATTTTATTTTTAATTTCACATTTTAGGAGCCTGTGGGTGAACTGCTGGGTCATCCAGGGTTAGACATTGGAAGAATCAACTTTGGATAACTAACTACCATGTGAATTGATGTAAAGTATTCTTTCTTGGCCAAACAGTTAACAAACCAGCGAAAAAAAATATGGACAAAAACAATATGTGTCCCCATCAGAGAAGGGGACCCATAATAAGACTATTTCAAAAGATTTACTATTGCACAAAGGTAAAATGTTTTTTTGGCAAAGCACTGACATAAAAGGTATCAAATCGCTTCGGCAATCCTTTATTAGTACAAACCAGTTTTTTTTTTCATACCTGCCATGATTTCTTGCTTCTGCAGACAGCTTTAAGGAATGGTAATAGTGATGGAATACCCAAAGCTGAAGCAACAACTGCAAATGCTCTGGCAGTAGTGTTACGTACATATCTGGAAATTAAAAGCAAAATAAAAGCACTATTTATAAATTTGTATCAACGGTGATTTGGTCATGTCAAAGGGGAAACCATATACCTAAATTTTACACACTTCTTCGTGTTTCCCAACTCCTAATCATAGGTTTCACTGTCTTTTCTGAGTGGTTTTGGAACAATAACTTACTCGTCCATGTTGTCAATATCGGGTCTCATCACTGAAATCATCGTGGCAAGTCCTGCAGCCTTTGCCAGGTTGGAAATAATCTCACGGCCCTCCACTCTAGCATAATAATCTTCATCAATCAGGAGTGGTTCAATCACCACCAAGATCTTGTGCACATAAGGTCGCACAAGGTCATCGAGTTTGTACAAAATACGATCAATTACCTGAAAAGAAAGTAAAAGATTAAAATTTCAGGGACAAATTTTGCAAACATATAAAAGACAAAACTTTGCGAAGTTGGGGCATTTGTAAACCTATTAATCGCTGAGCAAGTGCACAGTATTGATAAATCTGTTTAAATGCATATATACGAGTATATTAGTTAATAACATATTGTGTGTCATTACATAAAACATGTGAGTCTTATGCCAAGCGTTTATTAACACAAAGTTGTGATTTAAAAATGCTATCATTAAAATTACTCAAACCTGTTTAAATAATTTTCAACTGTAACTTCCTTTTCCCAACTTACCTTAACAAGTAAATGTCGTTCCTGATCTTCAAGTGTAGGGGACATCAGTAAGGGCAGTATCTGGTTAAACAAGGGTCCAGCACCAAATTCACGAGCCTTGTCAGTTATCTAAAAGAAAAATTTAAAATAATTCTATAACAGTCAAAAGCTGTAGAGTAATAAATGTAACAGCTAACTAAAAAGGTTTAAATTATCCTCAATGAAGCAACAACTTTGGTAAAAATTAAATCCTTAACATCAAAACAATTGCAGCTCATCAATTTTGTTATTTCACAATTTCGAGCCCAGTGCCATTTTAACACACAAAAAAGTCCTATCTAACAAAGGACATGCCATACACATTATAATTTGCAAATGATTATTGACTTTCTTAAGGCAATTGGTGTTTATGGTTGCACAAAAGCACAACAACCAATGTATTATAATTTATAATTTTGTTCATGAGTAATGTCAAATTTTCAGAAAGCAGAAAGTGTTAAATGAACACCAAACCAAACATACTTTTTATAGTTTTAGTCCAACCTTGCCTTCTATAAATAGGCATAGGCAACTAGACAAACAATAAAAATATCCTACCTGTCTTAAAGCACTTTTTCGCATTGGTGGAGTTCCATTTTTAATCTTTAACAACAACTTCATGATTTTTCGTTCTTTTTGTTCTTCCGGTGATAAAGTTTCTTCATCTACTTCCACCAGGAGTTTGTCAAAATATTGGATGTCATCCGGTTTGAGAAATGGCAAATTGCCACTTGGCTGGTCAGTAATACCTAAAAATGAAATTGGTACAGTATATACTTGTATTGGCAATACAGATATTTGTGTTTTAAAAATCTGACAGTCATTTGGGTACTTAGTCAACAAAATTTGAAAATAAAGATCTTGTCATTTGAGTAAAGGCAAATATATTGTTTGTTTGAAATATATGCGTCAACTTGCACATGCGTCAAAAAAATATGGCAAATCATACTGTGATGTTATAATAACATAAGCCAGTGGTTCACTTTCATTTTCACATGTGGTTTATAAATAGACACTTAAGCTCTGGGTCTGGGTACATGACCTGTAAAATTAATACAAGAGCCTATTTTTAATGATATATACTTGGTTTAGGATCTACTATGTAGTATATTAGGGATGAATGAAAATGTTTTAAATTGTTTCATCAAAAACAGCTGCCTAAAGCATTACCAATACATACAAAAGTCAAACAGACACCCTTAATTTATATTTAAAGAGCCTATGTTAACTAGAAGGGTGGCTTAGCACATATTGCCCTTGCATATACACTAGAACCTATTTTAAAACATGAATATATTTCCTATGCTTATTTTGTATTGGGTCCCATATTAGCCATCATCTTTTATAACTTTAAGTCGTTTCTGCAGGCAAAAACTCATGGGTCCCCACACATGCAAAGTTGAAAATAATGCAATTCAAGAGATAACCATGAGAAAGTCGGGTGTTGTAAGGTAAAACACAGTGATCGGCACTGGGCTTAAATAATAATACTATGTAGAATACAAACTATAAAATTAGATTCACCCCAGATATTGTTTGAAGTATGTCCTATTTAACGTTTTAAAAAACTGACCCATTTTAGGGGGCTAGTAGGGCAACTAATTGGGTTCGACACACAAACTAAAAAATATATAAAAACCACAATGACTCAATCAATAGTACTGCAAAATTTCAGCCCAATCCGCCAATGTTTAAAATTTTGACCACTAGAGGTGTTTTGAGCAACAACCGTTACTGTTTCTGACGTCATAGGGCTGTTAACAAGCCCCTAACTGCCATGGCGCAAAAACGACCACCAAGCAACCCACCAACGAGCAACATACAACTGGTTGCCCTTGTAACACTATTGCTCCAAAGAAATCTTTCGTTTGTGGTGCCCAGTAACATACAAATACGTTTTACACTTGTGGGGTAAATGTTAGGACTACAGGGTTGAACACAACAATCGACACCTATAAATGACATACTATACAAGAAATCCAAATTTCAGCCAATTCTGAAACTGTTTAAAAACTCACCCATTTTAGGGGGCTAGCGGGGTAAATACTGGGGTTATCAACAAAAACAAAGTGGGATGCACATCTACATGAATATATCTACCATCTGTGTAAATTTCAGCCAAATCCATCAAACATTTGATGGAAAAACGAGTCGGACAAACTTTGGGTAAAAACACCCATTTTAGGGGGCGAGCGGGGTAAATACTGGGGTTATCAACAAAAACAAAGTGGGATGCACATCTACATAACTATATCTACCATATGCGTAAATTTCAGCCCAATCCATCAAACATTTGATGGAAAAACGAGTCGGACAAACTTTGGGAAGAAAAAAAAAAGGAAGAAAAAAAAAGAAAAAGAAAAAAAAAAAATTCGAGTAAAATCAATATGTGTCCCCTTCAGGGAAGGGGACCCATAATTACAGACACCACAATAATATATATTCAAGACATGTTTTTGACAAGCTTTTCGCATTATCAGTGAAAACATGACTAACCCTTCATCGATCTGTCTTCAACTTGAATATGAAATCCAGTGCTTCCAGCCATAGGAGTTGGAGTGGCAGTGATTTTTCGTGCTGGAGTTCGTACAGGCATGTATCCTGTAGGAGGGGGGAGCACCTTGTACCCCTCAGGAAACATTGTATCCAATTCTTCATCTGTAAGAGGACGATTTCTCTCATCAATTTCGCGCTCCCATCTCCAAGCCTGTAGAAACACATTAGATAGTAATATTTTTTAACGTTGAACATTAGGGATGTGCCAAAACTGCAAATGTTCTGTTTGGTCGAGCACCGAGCATATCACGTTAATGCTCGGTGCTCGGCCCAGCACGCTCGGTACATTATGACGTCATAAAAATCCCCTTTCTACGTTTTAGCTCTACAAGGTGTTTTACGTCACCAGCGGTGTATTAAGCTGTACAGGCCACAGAAGTACACGTTTTTCCACCATCTAATACATTTGAAAAATCATTCGTTTTTGTTCATAGACACCCTTTCGAATACTAGTTACGTATGTTAGCAGGGTATGAATATGCAAATTTAACGCTCGGAACTGCTCGGCCGAGCACCGAGCACTAAAAACAGCGATGCTCGGTACCGAGTACTCGGGTTCTGGCACGGCTCGGCGCATCCCTATTGAACATAAAACAAAGTTGTTTTGCCAGTATTATTAATTACAGCTAAAATGTGCAAAGTTTCCATTAGTTAACCCAGTCAGATTTTAAAACTTTTTTTATGCAACAATAATATTCAGTTTAGGTAAACTTTACCTGCAATTGTTCAGGGGTCATAGACATCAACTGACTTGGACTAGGTGTTGCCATGCCCATGGCTTTGGCCCCAATAGGTGTAACCCCTGATGGTGTGTACATGGATGGGGTTCCAGCTGGGGTACTCATACCAGCTTTGGGGGTAAAAGCAGTTGGAGTGGCACCCGGGGTAAAAACAGGGGTCACTTGTGATGGGGTTTGATTTCCAGGGGTCGCGGCAGCTGGTGTCAAGTCCCATCTTGACTTTCTCTTGCTGGCCCCTGGGGTGTCACGAACACTGTCCTCTGCTCTATCAACTCTTCCAGGGGTTTCAGCCCAACCCATTGATCTTCCTGGGGTTTCCCTTTCTGTCTTGGGGGTTTCATCCCACCGATTTTTTCGACCACTTGGGGTTCCACCTGGAGTGACAGCAACAGCAGGGGTCCTTCCAGGGGTCAAGGCACCTGGAGTAGCATGGCCTGGGGTCTCAGCCCACACCCTTGTGCTCTGTCCGGGAGTGACTGCCCCACCAGGGGTTTCTCCTCCTTTCATGCGACCTGGGGTCTCATCCCAGCGGTTTAGGGCAGGGGTGTGTGAGGGAGTATCGGCTTGATCCCAGGTCATGCGCTTCTTAGGGGTGGTGCCCGTAGCTGGCGTTTCATCCCATCTGCAGATTACACAACAGTTTTTAGTTCCTAGGTATTATGTGTTAGTTAACTTGGATATTATAAAAATAAACATACAAATCTTTACCTTCTCTTTTTAGCAGCCTGCTGTGCTGTTTTAGAGGTTGAGTGGATTTCACCAGCTTTTAGTTTGTCTGATATCTTGGATCGAATTTCTCTTTCTTCCTTAGTTAAATTCTGCAAAACATTGACAGTACAAAATAATGTTTCAAACAACAAAAGTGCAATACAACTCTTAACTACCAAATTTGGTTGAGTATTTACCAAAGGTTTCTAGCACACAAAATATGCAAATCTCCAATGTGTTAACTTAAGTATACCTGAAATTTCATAACGTCCCTGTATTGAGCAAGAGCTGGATCAGGTGTTTTTCCACCATCTGCAAATGGATCACCTCTTTCTGGTGAAATAGCTCTATTAAGTCTCTGCTGTCTGTATTGGTCTTCACGATGCATGATGGGTTGACTTCTGGTTTCAGCGAATGGATCTATGTCTTGCCCCTGTACACATAGAAATATTCACATTAATGTCATACATGCAGCTAAATGATGTTATGACACAAGCCTTCCCATTTGTTACGCTTATTCAGAACACAAGTTTCCCAATCAGAGGGCAAGACTGACAAGGATTTTACTATTTTAAAGTCACAATCTACTGAGCAGTTTTATTATTAAGATTTACATGTAAAGCCACTAAAACTGAGAATATTGAGCAAAAATATATTGCAAGTAACTTTGACTCTGTTCAAGTCAAAAGTTGTAAGCATGTTTTGTGCTTGCAGTATAACTTGCTAGAAGATTTTAATACAGAGATCCAATACAGAACACTGCATCATACTTGTGGAATATCGTTAAGTAATGCAACAGGAGCATTGTAGTTCGGTCTTTTTCCCAGCAAAGTTGTTGGATCATTCACAACTTCATCATCCTCCTCATCTTCCTATTACAAAAAAATACATACTTTTTCATTAAAAAACAAAATTTTTATTTAAGCCGATTTTCTAACAAAAACAAACAAAAAATATCCGATTGTATGTTTTTTCGCTTCTAGTAGCGATCGCAAGTAGTGATCCGCTAGCGAACCAGCAAAAACGAAGCATCTGTTATAGATCTTACGCAACCAGGCGTGACTACTGCCTGGGAAAGGTGAAAGTTTAGTGGCAATGCATGTTAAAAAACTGTTTCGGAAGCAAAATCAGAATGTTATGTGCCCAGTCCGCTCTAGAGGCGAGTTGAAATGATAAATACACGTAATATGAGGTGTCGCATTTACTTTTTGTTTAAGATATGTGACGTAATTTCTCAGAAATTTTATTTATTTCTCGAGACTCGAGACTCGAATTTTCGGAGATTTCTCGAGAAAGAACTCTACTATGCATTACCGCCATAAATGATTTGGTTGATTCTGCTGAATTTATTTGGCAAAACCGGCGAATTTGCCACAAAAACTAAACATAACCATTTTCCTGCAAATAGGTAGTTGCACTGCCACTGACATAATCAGACTTTAAAAATAGTAAAAATGAACCCATTATTGGTGAACAAAAACAAATTTAGATCAGTTTTACACACCTGCTCATTTGGTGCAATTGATGTAACATATCCTGCAAACTTGCTGTTTGAGCCACCATAAATCTCTTGATCAAAGAAACCTCCCTCTCCCAGTTTGATACGACCTGGTTTTTCATCATCTTCTGCTGCTTGATCTTCAGCAGGCTGATCACTTTCAGCCAAAACAGCTTTTTTCTGTTGAATGGCTTCAATTTCTGAGACGAAGTCTTCTCTAGTTGCCATTTTTAAAAGCTTTTTTAAGTGTGGACAGTTATCAGAAAGCTTTGTTTTGCAACATTGGTTTTAAATCTTTGTCAATTAGGCTTTGAAAAAGATTTCAAATTCTACAAAATAAATGAAATTTATAAATCTTAAATATTGACAAACTTCCTTGGAAACCGTAATATTTATTCAAGGCTGGAAAAGTAGCATAATCGGTTAATCTACGATATAAAATCTCACAGAATTTATTTATTCTTTCTTAAACAAATGTAACCAAATACGCAAAAATATCAGTTAATCATTTTCATTTTACACAACAATCAGAAAATCCGGAACGTTTCAAGTACGACATGCAGCGCTCGTTAGTGACACCTTGTGTCTGAAATTAAAATATTTTTTAATCATTTAGGGGTTTTGCTACAAGTATGAAATTTTTTTTTAAGAAGTTCATTACCCTATTTCAAGATAAAATCATTGTTTATTCTGTCGATATTCGTCCGCCATCACAATTGCGGATTAGGCGGGATTTACATACTGGTATGAATTCCCTGTTTGTAAGTCAACTCCAATTTGAAATTAGTGCGGTAGGGCCTATACCAGGGGTCACCAAACTACGGCCCGCGGGCCGGATCCGGCCCTCGAGGTCATTTCATCCGGCCCGCGACCACATTTTTGGTTTCTCACATCGTATTGATAAGTTTGTAGCATTCAAAAATTAATCTACTCCTTCAGAAACTTTTCCTGTCGCGATGTGTAGAATTGATATTACCAGTCGCATAGGATTATAACTCCCAGGATTGATTCGAATGATTCAAAGCCAGTTTGTTACGTCACAGATATGACTGCAAGTGTTAATTGTGCGAAACAATTCCCTTTGTTACTTGTGACATCACACAAGCATTGCTCTTAAGACGAGACTTACAAGTTAACAGTCCTATCACCAGATTTTTAATGGGATTATATGAAGACCATATCTAGGCGCCCACATAAAAATCGCACCGTGGGCAAGGTTTGGAAAGAAGGCGCTAGAGCATGTGAGCTATGCGGCCCGCGCAAGTCGTTATTAAAACTTATCCGGCCAGCAGTAAAAAAAGTTTGGTGACCCCTGGCCTATACACTTGTTTTAAATGAATTTTAATATACAAAAACTTATTGTTCAAAACGTCTTGAGGTGTAGTTGTGTTGAATTGTGCAAAATGCAGTTTTATGAAATGACTTTTGTGACAGTGAGTCCGATTGGCCTATGAGTAACGCAAAACAAATGATTACTGTTATGAATTTATTGAGTCCGCTGCTATACTTGTATTGGCAGTAGCCAGGAATCATTCAGTTTCTTTGAACGAAGTGGACAAGGAAATCCAATTGCTTGTGCGCCCCAAGACTGTATTAGTTCCGCTGCGTGCAAACGTCAATTGAAAGTGCGTCAATTGATTCAACGCTGACGTTTTATGAAAGCGAGTAATCGTTGCACTAGATTCGAATTCGAACTTTTTTCAACCAAATGGCTATTTGTCATTGCTGTTCGTGCGCAAGTGGTCTGTACACTTGATATTGCGTCATGGTTCACTCGGTGACGTCAAGTGATGACGAAGCAGCATTGGATACAAACCCGAAAAACATATTTTCGAAAAATACCATCAGTGGCCTAGTTGAAATATATATTAAATAGTGTCTAGCGACAACGTAACAAGCTGGCTGCCGTTGAAGAGGCAACTGCCACATGCAGGTTTCTTATCTGGTAAACTGTCTGACCTAATGGGATGTATACGTAGTTGGGCACTTGAAAAAAACGAACCTGTTATCTACCGAAGTGTCAGGATGTCACCACGAGCATTTTTGTAATCTACTTCAGACTTTAGTTTTCTTCTCTAAGGTACTTACTTGTTTTGCTTGGATTGTAGGGTCGTTTGCAGTTGAAAGTGTGTAGTTTATTAGGTGCTTGTAATAATGTTCCAGACAGTTTCATTGGCTTGGATTTTCGCGATTTTATGTTCGCTTGGGGAATCAAGCTCTACCACTTTTGGTAAGTAACGCTATGCTATCTTCAACACCATAGTCTTTTACTTACCTTTGGACGTTGTAAGATTTGAAACTGGTCTAAGTTTTGCTCGCAATATGTATGAGTATAAAGGACAACGTATTACATCATTCAAACGAACAGTTATGACTTTTAAAACAGCCACGAAACTGTTTTGTTATGTCCTATCTCTTTTACCAATTGTGCACTCACTGCTTTATCATGAATAGAATTAAACACGGAAGTTTCTAGGATGATAAAACATTTTCTATATTTTCACTCTTGAAAATTTCTGACATATGCCCTTGTGACACAAACAATTGGTAACTATAGGCTACCTTAAACAAAAAGCAACGAAAATTCCACAAACTTTGTTGGATTTACAACAGACTCAAGATACTGCTGCTGCGAAAAGACTGCAAATTGACAAAAACCTAAAATTATTAGTTAAAAATGCTGTTCTTGAAAAATTACACATGAGTTTTTCTTTTTAGTGGTGGATACGAGCGGACGTGGACTAGTGAAGAACGATATTTTAGAGTGGTCTGCGAGAACCAATTTGGCAAGGATTCCATCATTTCTGTACATTCGTGCACCAGCAAGCAATCGTCGCATGTACCCACTCATGAAACTAGAACTTCAGGGTGCTAGAAACAGAGTAAGTCCAAACATAATGTATAATACACTCCACAAAGCCTCCATTAGCCTATGTTGCGATAAATGCTTGCAAGTTACAATTTTCGACCGATTTATTTTACGAATGATTGACATTTTTTAAATTGTTTTTTTTTTATTCTTTGAAACAGTCCGCGCAACTGCAATCAATGCTTCGCGTCTAAGCAAACATACTTGTGCTTTACGCTTATTTCTGTAGTTTTCCCAAATGAATATATGTCGCCTAACGGTTGTACTTGTGCGTTCAAAAGCTAATGGGCACCTAATCTTAGTCAAAAGCAAAACAAATGTTTAGACTTTTATGACAAGGGATTTATTTTTCACATTAGGAAAAGGATACATAAACAGTTAAAAATTTTGACTTACGTTTTAGATTTTTATGTGAAGTTAGTTATTTAGGAACACTATACACGGACTTGTAACTTAATCAAAAACATACCTACTATAGTACTTTGTGCACGTAGCCTAGAACAGGGCTACTCAAACTTTCTTGCTCTGCGACCCCATTTTGAAACAGAAATTTTTACGCGACCCCTTGATGGATATAGCCCCGGGGTGCACAACCTTTTCGCTATTACGGCCGCTTGTTGCCTGCTTGCTTGTGTTTCGAATTTACTGATGTAAAAAATAAATACTTATTATACATATATATATATTGGGGTCGCGACCCACAGTTTGAGAAGCCCTGGCCTAGAATATATATCATGTGGACGTTTCAACAATCGCTGACCTGCACTAATAATGACAACAGCGATTGTTAAAAGGTACTAATTGTTTCATGCAAGTACTTTGGCAGTTATGTTTTTCACTAAGTTAATTATTATTTATGTAGCAGTTTTAAAATAACAAAGGTTAGCTTGATAACCCAGTATTGGTTCGATCAGTACTTGTGTCAACAACTGGCCAAATGGCTGTTAAGTACAATTAAGAAACAAACATTATGGCTTACGATACTGCAACCTTTAAACGTAAACTAATTAAGAAAGCTAAATTGTCCATGACTAAATTGATATTTAAATGCAGTAAACTAAGTTATATAACTTTAATTAGGCCTACATTTAAAATCAATTGAATCCTGGTAAATTGATTTTGGGAATCATTCCCTGTTCTATTACCATTGTTACAACGATTTCCACCTTTCTATTTTTCTAATTTTAATCCCTTTTATTGATCTAAAAAGGCACAAAATTCATCATTTTTAGCGAAATAATTTTTTTCTTAAAAGATTGTGATTTTAACCTGAAAAATAAACATTTCCCAACTTGTAAACCAATCAAAATACAATTTTAGATTATTGTTCAAAGCGGATTAGCTCGTCCCAGTCCGCCATCCATAATGCTGTGTGCGCTTGGAGAGGAAGTTATTGCGCCTGGAAAACCGTTTAAGATGCATATTCTGGTTCGTTCTGAAGACTTTCAAATCTTCATTAACGGTTATCTCAAATACACGTTGAAGTGAGTGCTAACAATAAAAGGTGGTAAAAACGATTGTTTGTAATTTAACCATACCTAAATTTTTACATCACCTATAAACGTGTAGCCTACGAATAACCAGGACACGATACTTTGTGTTCTTTTGCCAAAGCAATAACTAGGACTAAATGCACAGAAATGTAATAAGGTGTTGTATGTGGATAGTACGAAGCCTACACTTTAAAAACTCAAAATCTGTTTAGAATAAATGAGTTGATCAAGGGTGTCAATTTTGTAACCACTTGGTTTTCCAATGGTTTCTATTTTAAGAGCGACTTCCTTTAAATGTTGACGAGTATGAAATAAAGCAAAGTACAATATTTTAAGGCTTGCTCACGATGCTCCATTGATCGATAAAGTCACAAAATTGGCAGTTTACAATAGCGACGGGGCGGTAAGGATTCTTAACGACACGACTTACAGTAAGTCATACCGTATTTGTGATTAGAAAAATCAGACTATGAGCTGCTACTCCCACCGAAAAGTATGCTAGTTAAATGTTATGTTACAAAACACTTTCTTTAATATGAAAACACCAAGAACCACTTCATCATATATCATGAATATTTCATATATTTTGTCAAAATTAAGACAAGTTTTAAAAGTAAACAGTCAAGCCAAAAAAATACCTCAATGACGAATTTTGATTGTAATCTTTGAAGTCAATTTTAGGTGAGCTGCTTTCTGCACCAAACTGTGGATTTAACATTAACTCAATCAAGCCGCCGCCATTTTGTGGCAGTACAGGACCAGTCAGTGAACGAATCGTTGGTGGCGTGGAGTCACGACCTGGGTCTCACCCGTGGCAGGTTAGATAAATGTATTTTTTTGGTATTTGTTTGACAAAAAAAGGAATAGCATACGAAATGATTCTACCTGCGATGAGCCATCGCCTCCCAAAAGCGCAACCCGCAACTGTGCGTCAAAAAGGAACCATACATAGCAACAAAAGCGCCACTCAGGCAATCCTGTAATGAGCTTAGCCAGGTTTTTTTTAAGGTTTGGTTTGGGTGACCGCTAAGTAGTTTTAAGAGACCGCAAGTGTTTCATTTAAATACCAAAAAATAGCCATTTCCAAATTTTGGGAAACCGCTGGAGAAATTTGCACCTTAAAAACACCTTAAAAACACTGAGCTTAGCAACGAAGTGTACAAGCTATTAAAATTATGAACGTTAAGTAGACTATAGTGTATAAACAATACAAAATGTACAGCCAACACAAAAGTAACAATATAGATGGTGTTAACGTTTCAAATAGCTAAGTGTTATCGGCAAGGCGTTCAGTTCAAATGCAGTGTTGTTCCTTTTTGTTGAATGTTTTCGGCGGTTTGTCAAAATGCTATTTTTTGTTATTTCCTTTATTTAGGTATCCATTCGTACAAAACCAGTCTTTACGATTGGACAACCTCATATCTGTGGTGGGACTCTCATCTCAAACTGCTTGGTAGTAACAGCCGGTCATTGTTTCTATTCGTTGAAAGAATAGTAAGTGGTTTGTTTGAAAGTGTTTCTTGGT
The DNA here is from genome assembly GCF_965637545.1 of Phallusia mammillata. NCBI lineage: Eukaryota > Metazoa > Chordata > Ascidiacea > Phlebobranchia > Ascidiidae > Phallusia > Phallusia mammillata. The sequence goes on from NC_137254.1 coordinate 22,585,878, forward strand.
TGACTGTTTTATTGCCTCCCGGTTTCTTTCAGTACATTTACATACCGTCACTTTTACTCCGAACAATTGACTATACATACAGACTATTGGCGCTAAGTAAGTCGTAATATGCAGTTAAGCATCGTTATGTTGCTTACAAAATGCGTCGATATTTCAAACTCATCTTTTTGAATAAAGTTAGATAAATACATTCATTCTGGGATCAGGCCTGAAGCGTCCATGCAGACCAGCGATCACGGCACACTCATTCATAAATCATAGTACACCAGGCCCATTGAAGGCGTCATGCCGAATCAAGCCGATTTCCCAAGCATTCCCATGGCATATGGCAAGGAACAGACTATAGAAAAATCTAGCCTACGCTGGGGTACGCCTTCACCTTACCGCCTTCAATGGGCCATTGATATAATATACCACGAAAACCAAGCACACTGACGTCTTTCCGCAATCTTGATTTTTTTTTTAAATCGGCTCCTATGCTATCGTCAGCCTTAGTGTTTGGACACTAGCACTGCGATAGTTTTTTTAACGTTTTACAGCGTTGTACAGGTTACATCTAATTTATTCCTTTAATTTTATCTAGTCCTCTCAGCAAAATGATAGTGCGCGTTGGAGACTACTATAACCGCGACGGAACTCCACACAGTCGTGACCCCACAGTGGAAAACTCGGAAGATATCGAAATCGAATCTGTGATCAGGCACGAAAGATACGATTTGTTTCCCACACCTACTAATGACATTGCAGTGATCAAACTGAGAACCTGCGTCACCTTTGAGTAAGTATTAAAAGCCTAGTGTTACGAAAATATATATAAACTAGTTTCTTGGATCAAACACTGGTTTAAGAACTGCCAAAGTGCTTGTATGTATGGTGAAGTGAATACATTCTATAGCTAAAGCTTAATCAATGCTCTCTAACAGTTAAAATTGACACGAATTCATGACTGGGATCAGCCCTGAAGCGTTCATGCAGACCAGCTCTAGCAGTATTTATTTTGATCAGACTGCTTTTTAACGTCGTCTAGCCTAGTGGTTTCCAATCTTTATCGACGAATTCCTTAAAACATTTTCATTCCGCGCCAATAGACTACATAACATTGCTAAACCATACCAAGATCATTAAACATTTGGTCTTTATTCAACCTCACAGGTTATATACCCATAGCTGAAGTGTGTATTTACATACTACATATACAAATTAAAGTGAATTCCTCTCCGGTTGGGAACCATAGGTCTCGCCTATTGTGTTCATAATTTTAGTTTTTTTAGCGATCATGACATGCTTGGGATCAAAACCAGAAAAACAATTTGGTTTAACTAAGAGGCCTCAATAAACCAATTGGACAAATATGTTTGTAAAATCATCAAAAAAATATCCTATATTAGCACGCTGTGAAAAAATCATGTAAAAAGGGAAAACTGACAAAACGTACAAATTTTCCATTTCATATCAAGAACTTGTATAGCGCCTTTGCTTACTGCTCTTATTTTTCACCTTTGAGGAAAATCCCAATCAGCTTTGTTTGTGTTTTGTTGCAGTAAATTCAAGAGGCCAGCGTGTTTGCCGACGGGAAGAAACCAGTTTCGTCCGGGCACAGATTGCGGAATATCCGGTTGGGGCGCCCTAAACAGCACTGACTGTAAGAAGTACAATAACTGCAATAACAATTACCCCCTAATCCGGTTAATCGCATAATTTGTTTGATTGCATAGGGATGGTAAATCCCAACCGCCAGCAAAAAAATTGTTTATGCCCAGGGTATCGCATACAAAAAGTTTTGCGAATTGGTCATGCGTTTAACCGGATTCTGTGCAATAATATTGGTGTGTAAAAGTTGAAAAACATGTGTGCTATTACACGTGGCCAATGGCAAAATTCAAGTGTCTTAGTTTTTATGCGTCTACTATTAGTATTTAAATACAGTACAAATATCGCCCATACTAAGAATTGTGCATGAAATGGTTTGAAATCAATGAAACCCTTCAATTAAATTTTCCTAATATTGCAGGCTTTTCTTAATATTGCAGATCCTACAGAGTATCCTGCTTGCCTCCAGGGTGCAATAATAGAAATAAAAACGGATAGACAGTGTAAAACAGCCTTCCAAGAAAAATATCTGCTTAAGAAAATGATGTGTGCCAACGTAAGTTACAGGAGTCGATTTAAATCTTGGTAATTAATAATGGAAGATATTTTCCTAGTAACGAAATCATTTCATGAATATCCTGGAATATAAATATTTCGCCTAATTGGCATCTTTAGTTCCAAATTCAAAGAAAATAACTTCGCAAATCTTTGTAAAGAGCTGGAAAATGAATCAAGCATATCCATTGTACACAATTATAGTTCGAAATGCACCTTAGGCACAAAAAATTTGCCCTTTATGATATAATAAATTACAATTTTTGTTAACAGCAAAACATATATTCTTCAAATTGTCTTCCTTGATTTCGTTAACTTTTATTGTGAAATTCCAATTTTACTCTATTCACCGAAATATGACATATTCTAAGTGATCATAGTACTCATAGTATTCCAAGTATGATCATAGTCATCTAAGTGATCGTAGGCCTGGCGTACTATGGTTGATAAATGAGTAAATGCGGTGATCGCTATGTCTGCAGGAACGCTTCAAGGCTGATCCTAGCACATATGTGTGTTCACCTTAGTCGTGGTTATGTAAGACCAGGGGTGGGCAACATACGGCCCGCGGGCCGGATCCGGCCCGCGACGGGATTTTGAGCGGCCCGCGGACAGTTTCCGGTCTCACATGATAATGTGGCCCGCGGCCACAGTCTGCCGCAATCCCCCATTACTTGCTTACTACGTCAAACTACAGTTGTAACGGACAGTAACGCTCCCCAATAGCAAAAAAATTCCCGCCGTTGTTACCATTGCACCATACGTCCATTGTTACGACATAACTACCAACCTTGTGTGTGTCCTACTTAACGGTTTCCTTTGTTTCCACACGTATAGCCTAGTTCAGGGGTGGGGAACCTGCGGCCTAAAGGCCACATGCGGCCTTTTAGGGCACTAAGTGCGGCCATCGATGGCAAAATATATTTTTAAGATGTTGATATAACCGACTGCACCAGGCGCTAAAAAAAAATAGACAGAAACGTATTTTTGATTTTATTGCAGATTATTTTTTGATTAGTTCCAGGGCAACGGTTTTCAAACAAGACCCATGGTCCCATAGTGGTACATAAAGCGATTTCCATAGGACTACCAAAAACTCCAGGTTCAGCAATTTCTAGGTTAAATAAATCCTGAATGTTGTAGTGAAGATGAAAATGTAGTGAGGAATTTTAATGAGCTTGGACCGTAAGTCCTACAAACTACGAGGAAATAGCAAAACGACCAATCTGTAAGTCAAAAAGTTTGAACACCACTGTCCTTGGCCTGGGAAATAGTCTATGCGGCCTACACGAGTGTCGATGAATCGTTTGGTAGCCTTTATAAACAAAAAGGTTCCACAACCCTGGTTAGGTGGTCAAAAATCCGTTTTAAATCATTGGATAAATACGCGATTAATGTATCGATTCAGGAATCCGGCCAGCCAAGTACTTCATTTTCCCATATTAGGCCCGCCGAATGGAGAAGTTGCCCGCCCCTGTGTAAGACGATTGTTACTCAAGAACTGTTTATTGAGGTTCTTACAAATAGTGAAAAATACCAGTGATTTTTTTACAAAGTAGTAACACCGTTGACTTTTTGCTTATTAGACGGATACTGCTGACACCTGTCAGGGTGACAGCGGTGGCCCAATGACATGTCACAACGAGGATAACCGGCACTTTTTGTGGGGCGTTACCAGTTGGGGAGAAGGATGCGGAGACGCAAAGAAGCCTGGAGTTTATACAAGGGTTACCACATATTTGCGCTGGTTGTTTATGGCAATAAATCTGTCACCACAACCACAAAGATTCCAAAAAGACGTCAAAAATGGTTCAAAGCCCAAGTACTGCCATAATTACGTACCTGCCGATTTTTAAACACTGCTTCTGGATTTGTATGTCACAAGGTTTTTGTACATTATTGTGCCATTACAATCGTACATATCACGCTTTCGTGTATCCTTTACGTCGGGTCTGTCTGTCCAGTTCTGCCGCGAAGTATTTATACCTTAACCAAATAAAATCACAGCATTGTAAATACTGGAAAAGCAAGCCTCTGATGGAAAATATGTGTTGATACAATGATAAGTTAGCTACAGACAGTGCATACTGTTTCGACCTCCAAGGGCTCAATACAGTCGGTGACAGGACATTGGCTGTGCAGGCTAGTATAGCCAGGTTACCACACTACAGTTGTGGAACTTACAGGCTGTAAACCATGCCTTATCACATCCTGTGGGTGCCACAAGGCTTTTACACGTTTATCAGGTGACTTTGAAATTGGGCAAATCGAAAAAAGCGTTTATGCAAGCGAAAGGGTAAATTTCAGACAATAAGTTCCATTGAGTTTACATAATCACAATCAGTACTATTGATTACAAATCACAACAAAACGCTACCTAACACGTTTTTGGAATATTCTCATTTCTATTTTGCTCCCATGCCGACAAGTTATGAAGTCAAAAAAGTACTAACTGGTCATGAGAAAGTGACTTCAACTTATGACTCGACGCTATTTTTCTGTAAACCAGTGTTTTTGTAATCCGGGTTTGTCAAAGCTGGAATAACAGGTAAACATGTCACAAATGAAAAATGCCTACGTACGGAAAACCCCGAAGTCTACAATCCATGTAATAATATGACGTCAGTTTTTCCATAAAGTGAATCACTGCGTGAAAGACAAAACCAAGTAAACAAGGAAACCGAATTTTCCAAACAACCCTGCCCCTGCGTCACCTCGCCGGGGTGACGTCATACCGGAAATGATGACGTCATTAATAGCCCTCTGGGGTACATTGACCCAAAAGGTGAAAAGCCAAAGCAGGAAGCAGATCGACTTAAACTATTGAGAAGAATTCGAAGTCGTTGATTGAAGACTTTGTTTACGTTCCCAGTGCAGGAAACGACTTTCAGGCTTTGGTATTTGTATGCAAAGAAAAATATCGATTTGCTAGAAACAACTGATGTTCGAGTTTTAAAGACATCGTACATGTCAGTGTTTACGAGTACGCCCTAAAGTCGTTTAAGTATTTTTTTGAATAAAACGTGTCAATTTCAGCAAAGAATTTCACACGATGTCAATTGAAGAGTTATTGAGTTACTCTGGTTTAGGGGAGTAGAAATTAAAAAGGCCTAGCTGCGTAGCGACAGCAAAGCGTTTGATTGGTGAGTCGCATACTTCAGAGGGAGAATGCAACCCTGTCTTGAAACTACGAGGCAGTTAAGCAGACAAGCGATAATAAATCAAGGTCATTTTTAACAGCATATCAGTAAATTTTATTCGAGATAGACAAGATGAAAGTGCTTAACCTTCTTATGAAACAAAATTTTTCTTTTGCAGTTGCCCAATCAGTCTTGCGTTTTTAAGTTTAAATGATGGTTGGCTGTTTAATGAAATGTTTAATCTTTACGATTTGTATCGTTCCTTGCATACGACAAACGACCGCTGCAACACATTGTAAGTTAACAAAAGTTCTAATTCGTTTTTGTTGTGATCGGCATCAATAAGAAAATACAGTTTTTCGTACAGGATTCGTCTAGAAATTGTGTTACCGTTAGTGAAAAGGTTATGGCCTTTTACAGTATGCATTGTATTTAAAAAAGCTGATAATGCCAAAATGGAGAGAAACAAATTTACTGCAACTTTTACCTGACCAATTTTGTACTAACGAAGAACTTGGGTGCCCGTTTTACTCTTATTCATTTGTGAAGTGGAGCGTTTAACTTAAAGAAGTCATTGGACTCCTGAACTACAACCAGGATAAAAAATATTCGTTTAAAGTTATATCCGAAGTCAAATAGAGTCAATGATTCTGACTTCTAAAGCCATACGCCAGGTCAAGATTTTTATACTCCAGTCACGTCAGTTAAATTTAACTACAAAACTTCGGTCAAGTTGGTAAAGGCTTTGATATTGATTTCAAATACTTCAACTTTCAAGAAACCTATATTTTATGATGTAGCCCAGCACCAATCGTTAACGCAAGCCAATTTCGTTAATTAATTTTCATGATTATGTCAAATTGCGCTTAGTATAAGAAAAAAATATCTTTGCTCCAGATATAACCAATGTAAGTGGAGGTCTTCGAAAGAACGATTTAATCGAATGGAGTGGGCGCGCAAACTTCGCAAGACGACCCAGTTTTTTGGTGATTAAAGCGAGTAAAAAGACAAGGTTTAATGATGTTCGGATTTACACTTTACTTCGTCTTTCTATGATGGCAGCAAGACACAAAGTAAGTAGCCTAGGTCAAGAAACCAAATAATAACCTACGGATTTTGGTAATTTTGCGTTTAGCAATATTTAAATAATAAAAGTACAAATACGCAATGTGTTGAGTCGAGTAAAGGTTATGTTACTTGGTTAAAGAGAAAATAATGACAGAATTGCACTAAATCAAACACTATAGGTATACCTGCGCAACGTTAAAAAATTTTGAGCACGAAAAAGTGGAGGACACAATTGGTATGGATGAGGGCTAAGCGGTCTGTAGCTGCATCGTCAATACAAAGCGTTTGGTGCCTAGGGCTTACAAAAATGTAACGTTAGCGCACTGTATATGTAAAACAAAACTGGGGGCTAAACGTTGGTGAAGCCTAGTCTATAAATGGACTTCATCCTCACTAACCGAAATAGAAAAAAGGGTAGGGTTCGACAGGAAAAGAAACCACCGAAATAAGATCTGCCAAACAGTTCAAGTTTTTTTTTTAGATTGTCGTTAAGAACGGATTATCCGGGCGGGAATGGTCTACCAGGCCAACCTGTGTGGTCGGAAACACCCGAATAGACCGCGGAAAGCACTTTCGTATGATCATTCGAGTTTTACCAACCTCCTTTATGATTTACATTGGAGGGAGATTGGTCTACGTATTACCGTAAGTTTTCATTTGGTTGGAGGACATGATGCAGCAATAGTAATTGTTGTATATACGACATAGTATTGCATACTTTCGGTTACTTATCGTTAAATGTGAAAAAACAAAAATATGTAAAAAATACTAAACAATCTCAATTAAGCTTGCTACACGAGACAAAAGTGAACGTGTTGTAAACCTATTGCATAACTGTTGTATACTTTTGTAACAAAAAACAAAGTTCACTAAGTTTTGGCCAAATTATACAGTTTTAAAGCTAATTAAGTTTGAACTACTCTGTTGATATTTAAACTCGCGTATATTGCAGGATAACGTCTGATCTACCAGCCATAAGCGAAATAAATCACATTGCAGTTTACAACGCAAGAAGAACTCAAAAGTTTCGATTACTGACAGACAAAGACCTTGGTAATATTACATGCTTATGGTTAACAGTTTGGTTTTTCTTTATCCAACAAAGCATTAGGGGTAGCACTGCTTAAACATGCCTCGAAATCAAATCACGAGATTTTTTAAGAGCTGTTTGTTTGCGAAAGGGGAGTTATGAGTCATAACTTATGACTTTGAAGCAATTGGCAATAATATTTGACATAAGCTAACATTTGTATTTTGTAAACGCATAAGGAACCGTGCATTTTCGTTAAAATGAAATAACAAAGGATTTATACGCCGCATTTTGTACTTTGAACTCGTAAAAAAATCAAAGAGATAAATTCATGCAATTTTGAAGTATTGCCACTAAATTCACTTCAGGGCACTATTTCAGGTTTAGAATTGCAAGATGCGTCATGTGGACGACCGTCCGTCGACATTAAGGTTCCACCTTTTTGTCCAAATCCGCCTGCGGTTGACCCAAACGAAATACGAATAGTGGGTGGAAAAAACGCAAAACCAGGCAAATACCCATGGCAGGTACAAACCAATATCACCTATTCATGCGCGTCTTATATTGTTTCTAATCACAAACCATTAGATATATTTAATATATAAGCAACGAGCCATTACGTGACAAGTAAGTTGCTGACAAAGCATAGTCTTTCCACCCTACATAAGGTCTTATCAGTACAATTGGTAACATTTGCCATGAACTGGAGTGCCGTTACAAGTCCACACCAGTCTTGTCACCTGCAGCTGCTCCAATGAGACCTTAGATTGGAGTTCGAAATGTCAGTCCACTGTCTGCAACTTACTTGATCAATTATTCCAGTAAAACACTTTTATTGTTTGTTTGTTTTCTTCATGTCTTTGCCGTAACGTGCTTGAAGCGTTTTTTTTTGTGTTTACTGCTGCAGGTATCTATTCGCAACAGGCAAATTATCAGAGGCCGTACACCCCATTCTTGTGGTGCAACGCTTATCAACAGCTGTTATGTTCTCACAGCAGCACATTGTGTGCAAAGCAAGATTAGGAGGTAGGTACCATCTGATGACAAACGAACAAACACATAAAACCGCATGGCACCGAAAGTAAAATTGTACCTCGAAAGAAACCAGAATATATTGTTAGTTTAATTACAAATCTTCACGCCAAACCAAAGAGCCCCAAATGTCATATCCGCGAAATCATAACCTTCGCATTAAGCGTATTTCTGCTCATAAAAAGCATGAGTACCAAGACTTTCACCATCCGTCATGACTATTTCGTTGTTATTATAAGTAAAAGTTTTTTTTACAGTACTAAGTTGCGCAATACGGCAGATATACCACAGAGCTTAAAATAGCCGTTTTCGTACTGTATGTCAACATGACTTTAAACGTTTCACCGGTTTGTGTTTAGTGCTTTAGACTTGATCACGGTGCGCGTTGGGGATTACTACAACCGCGACGGGCATCCTTACAGTCAAATTGAGACTGTGGAGCATTCACAAGACATTGAAATCGAGCGGGTGTTCAAGCACGAAGCATATGCGGAACTTCCCAGTCCCATCAACGACGTGGCGCTCATAAAGCTTCGGCAATGCGTTTCATTTGGGTACGTCACAATTTCCTGCATTTTCCAAGTAGGCCTATGTTTGTTCAAGTTGTTTGTAGTTAAAAGGAATACAGAACGCGAAAATTCTGGTATTCGATAAGCCTAGTGTAGTAAAATGTGCCTTGACAAAAAAAAAAAAACCTTTGAAACTGATAAACTGCTTAAATTTTTAAAAGTTGATGAGATTACTTACATGGATTTGGTTGGTCCTTAAAGGAAGTACAACCGACATGCCTATGTGATTCCAAGGCCGAGTATCTGCGATCATTCTGATTTATGAAACCCGATTGGCTACGGCCTATACTTGTCACGATCTACGATCAAATATTTTCTAACGAAAGTTACGGAATATAACAAGCATTATTATATAGTATTTGTTGTTCTTAACATAGTAGTTTTTACAATTTCTCACTACAAAGACACTTAAACTACCATATGTTTGTTTTCAAACATCAGAAATTTCATTCGCCCAGCGTGTCTACCACTCGGTGCAAATCAGTTTTCACCTGCAACAGAATGCGGAGTAACAGGATGGGGAGCTCAAAGTCACAATCACAGTAAGACTCTTTGTTCCTATACTATAAAACTTGTCACTTAGTACAAGTCAAATGTGCATCAAAAAACATTCGTAAGCGTTAAGTTAAAACTTTAAAAATAAAAACGTTCGCGTTTTGCAGTGAACCCCAACGACTATCCGTCATGCCTTCAAGTCGCACCTGTAACTATTTTCCCTAATCAAAACTGCACCAATTTGCTTGGCAACGATTTTCTGAGCGACTCGATGCTTTGTGCTGCGGTAAGTTTAATAGTTACGGCCACGCTTGACCTCTTTTTGTACCAGCAAAAGTTGGCCAAACACACCGTAAAAGATGAAATGCCCAAAAGCAAATTTTGTTTGCCATTTTTTGACTACAGATCAGTAAAAGTATTTTGTGTTGATGACGTAGTATTTTGTGTTTATGACGTAGCTAATGTGATGACGTCAGAAATTGTTTTTTTTGTGTAGTCCAGTGTTTCTCAATCATTTTTCCTGTACCACCCCTTTTAGGTCTTCATAATTTATAAACGCCCCCGTTATTGCTGCCAAAATTAAAACGATTTTGCAGACAGTGCTCTTTGCTTTTAACTTGGGATTGGCCTAAACTGTATTTGTTCTCTTTAGTCAAGCACTGACCATCTCACGTTAACGCTCGGTGTATTGTGACGGTCACACACCGTTCCCAGCGCCCTCCAATCGCCAAATTGTTCTCCAGTGCCTCCTCAACTATAGCAAACGCCCCCGTTGAGAACTACTGGTGTAGTCTATGCTTCATTTTTGAACATTATTTTTATGTGTTTAAAGAATGAGGATTCTGATACGTGTTGGGGTGACAGCGGCGGACCACTAATGTGTCAGGACCCATTTTCGTCTCGTTTTACTCTATGGGGCATAACGAGTTGGGGAATCGGATGTGGCAATGTACAAAAGCCTGGAATTTACACTCGCGTGTCAAGCTACGTTCGTTGGATGTATTTAAAGATGAAGTTGCATCCGCTCGATGAGGAGTTTCTTGATGACGTGAGATCGTTTAGGGTGCTTGAGCATTTCTGCCAATCGTACTGATGTATGAAATGTGTGTTTGTTGTTGGTTTGAATAAATATGAGCTGTGTTTGTACTTGTTAAATGGTTGTGTTTAGAGATTGGTCATATGATAGAATTGTAGAAGGAATTACCTTTTTAAGGTGCACAATCCTCACATAAAAAGTCACTGCACCATTTTTTGTCAAGCAAGTTTGTATAGGCCTACCTGAATATTTTGGCAGTAAAAGCTTATTCCAACAAACAAGACTCTCAACGTTTTCAAAAACGTATAACAAACAGTAGTAAACCATGACAATGGTTGACAATTTAGTTTTAATTTATGCATAGCAAGTGGGAGTACAAGCAGTGTTTTTTAAAAACTGAACCACAATTGAGATTGTGAGAAATAAGGTCTTAAATTTCAATTCACATATAAAATCATATTCCTACCATCCTTTGCAATGAAACAACTGTAACACATATTTGTGTAAAACATCATACCTTTGATTCCCAATCTTGTAGTTAGTTGCCTCCGAAATCCGAGTCATTACAAAATTCAATTTTAGTGACAACACTTCATCACAAACTTGTGTTCAATTTAGTCAATACTGTAACCAGACTAAACGTTCTATGACCACGACTACAAAGGCCGAAACACAACCCAAGTCTATAGTAAACAATCCAAAGTAATAGGCAAATAAATATTTTTGTTTGGGGAACCATAATGACAAGAAAACAAACTATTTTTGTTGCAGTTAACTTACATTTGACATAAACCGTGTTTCCGCCACCACTTTGTGCCAAAATCATCCATGCGTGTCAATGTTCTGACTCAGGAAAAAATGTAAACATAAATTGCCCTACACGTAATTACGTTTTATGTAGATATTAAGGACCAAAATTAGAAAAAAGGTATTTGCCTGTTAGTTACGATGAAGACCTTACGGACTTTAAAACTTATGCAAAACTGCTGTTATAACAAACTTGCGGTCAGTTCTTTTAGAAAAACTGCAAGACCAATACCGTTGGGGTTATTTGCCAGAAGTGTAACCACAACTGGTACTATTTTTGACAATTTTCATCCGTATAATCCAAGTTATTATTACGATCAAAACTCCGAATGCAGCACTGTTGACAAAAGGACCACATATGCTGACCTGTCACCATGTGAAGTCAACAGAAGTGCTGTACAACTGCTTTTTGCTGGAATTTCTAATGAAAGTTTTGTAGCCACAAATGCAAGAACGGAAAAGAATGTTCATCATCGTTTATCTGATGACTTTTGGAACTCTTCTCCTTTGAGTTTAAGTGGGAACTGTCTGACCAAAACTGGTGGGATAATAAAATATGATTTTCGTGCTACATTATTAATTTTTATTATTTATAAACAAGTTTATTAAGCACCTTTTAATTGTGTAGTAAGCAGTATAGTATTTATAGTACCAAGATTAAAGACATGTTATTGAGGTGGGACATACATATAAAACTGTTAGGTTTTTAAAGGCACAAGAAGTTACAGCACAAATTCAGACAAGCCCACATCAAATCAACAGAAGTCATCTGAAAAGGCTGAAGAAACAAAGAGTGAATCCAAGGATGAAAACATCGACACAGAACATGATTTGGGCCAAAAAACTAAGCGTGAACAGTTGAAGATAATCTTTGCCCAATATGGTGCATTTGGTGTGGCATTTCATATTGTCATGTCACTTTGTTCATTAGGATTCTTTTATTTGCTGGTCTCTAGGTAAGAAAAAATAGTACACTTTTAGGACAATTATATCCACTTGGTTCATATATAATGTAACTAAAAAAAAATTTTTTTAAATTGTTTAAAAAAAAAAAAAAAAGTTTCAAACCAAATGGAGTACTAAAAAAATGTTTCTGTGTTAAAATGGCATTTTTTGTTTTAGTGGCATTGATGTTGTGGGACTACTAGCTAAAGTTGGAATCGAGTTGTCAGGGATTGTAAGCGGAGCCAGTACTTTTGTGATTGCATATGCAGTTCATAAGGTATTCCTGCGGTGCAAAATGTTCAATTGTAGTTTACCAGCTACTGTCAAATACATATTATAACTGTCATGCTGGTATTATTAAGACTTTCCCTTGAAACTATATTTTTTAGATTGCCATGCCAGTAAGAGTGAGTATAACTGTTGTATCAGTTCCAATCCTGGTGAGATATCTTCGAAGGATTGGGCTTTTCAGAAAATGAGATTGGTCAGGAAACTAGCAACAATGTTTGTTTCCAATGCAGTCCTGTTCTATGGTTCACAATCCTGAGACTGCATTACTAACTCGCTTTGTTTTAACTAAGTTGCAAAATGATGTAAGATAGATCCTACCTGTGCAATAACATGCTGAGTTCTTATCTAAAAAATATTATGAATACATTTTTGTGTCAAACTGTAGAAACCGATTCCACCCACAAACCACATTGTTACAGCATGTAATTTTTGTGTCAAACTGTAGAAACCGATTCCACCCACAAACCACATTGTTACCGAACTGCTTTTTCGGGCAAAAAGTTTACAGCCATAAACAAACATGTGCTTTAGTAGCCTGTTTTCTTTAGGCAATCTAAGTGGTTGCAAAATACGTTGGTTTTCATATTTTTGTCTTATTGTTGCAGCATAAAATTGTCTAATTTCTGACTAATTATGGGTCCCCTTCCCTGAAGGGGACACATATTGTTTTTGTCCGTATTTTTTTTTTCTTTTTTCTGTCTAACGCTGGTTTGTGAGACGCATTTGGTCAAGAAAGAGTGCTTCAAATTTATTCAAATTTGGACATATGTTAGATATTAATCCAAACTTGGTCCACCTGAAGTTTGACCCCAAATTACCCAGCGGTTCACCCACAGGCCCCCGAAACGTAAAATTTTTAACGCTGGTTTGTAACGCTTGTTTACTGAAGAAAGCGTGCTTCAAATTTATTGAAATTTGGACATATGTTAGATATTAATCCAAACTGGGTCCACCAGAAGTTTGATCCCAAATTACCCAGCGGTTCACCCACAGGCCCCCGAAACGTAAAATGTTTATTGCTAGTTTGTAACGCTCGTTTAGTAAAGAAAGAGTGCTTCAAATTTATTGAAATTTGGACATATGTTAGATATAAATCTGAACTTGGTCCACCTGAAGTTTGACCCCGAATGACCCAGCGACACACCCACAGGCCCCCGAAACGTAAATGTGTCTAACGCTCATTTGGTCAAGAAAGACACTGTAGGCAGAAGTCCCAAGAGAGTACGTTTACGAATAATAGGACAGAGCGGGAGGGCTCAGCTTGACGTTGGACAGACGTTTTACGAGACGTCGTTTCGGTGATTAGAAATCAGCTGTTTTGCACAGCAATGCTATGTCGTTTTATTAAGTTATCACTCACATTTTCAGTTTTGACAAAGGTTTCACACCTATGACGATTTAAACCTAATAAGCGTGCTTCGGTTTCGTATATGTCAAGCAAAACTTTCTTAAACAAACTAAATATGAAAAAATAAACTTGACTTTTTTGCAAGATAAAAGTTTTTTTTAAATGCTTAGTGTCAGGTTGGCCGCTGCATGACCACGGGTTACTTAAGGTCAATTAGTAGGTATTACTAACACAGTTCAGAACTTTCTTACGTCATAACGTAGCGTTTTTTTTTTTTTTGAATCAAATACTCAAGGCATGTAGCCTATATATTAGGTCAAACGGTGTTGTTGAACACCAAGGATGGCGTGTTATTAAAAACGGTGTCAAAAGGTCAAACAGTCGTTTGGTGTGTACACCCTAAAGGTTACTACAGGTCAATGGTACTCGTTTGCGAAACAAAGTTAAATGAAAAACTCGTTTTGCGAAACAAAGTTAAATGAAAAGTTATGTATACACTTGCAGCAAATCGCTTTTTAATTGTCTGTAACACAACTGTTACAGCTTTCTAGAAAAAAATTGTGTTTAAAACCCGACCTTGGACGACAATATCTGGGTCAAAGCAAGAGATTAAATTGAAAGTATTTGTTTCGTTCTTTTTTATTGTTGTTGTAATTATACGACAATAATAGTGCAAAAAAATACAAACAATTTTTTTTTATTGTTGGGTTAATGCTTTTTAAAAATTTGTCCTTAAGAATTAAAAAATCACCGCAACATTTGTTTACCATAAATCCGCAAAAACACGCATGTGGGGACCCATTAGTTTTTGTTTACAAAAACAATCATATGTGTAGATCAAATGATATGTATAGTAAATTGGTAAATATCGTATAGAATATATAAAATGGAAGTATATCAGAAAGCCACTCTTCTAGTTTTAAATACCTTTCAATAAGAAGAGAATCTCAACTGGTGACATTGTGTTCAGATTTGTCCCTGTACATTACTATTCAAGCTTGTTGTAGTTCTAACCTCATTTTTTGTTACAAATTACATTGCAGTTCTACCTAGTGGAGCCACTGGTAGTGCCAGAGGGCCATTGGGGCCATATTTTGAAATCCGTTGCTTAAAAACCAACACTTTTTTTGCTGATTTTTAAGTAATCAAGGGAACTATAATACAACGCCACATGTTCTACGGCAGGAAAGTTTAGTTAAAAAGAACCTGCGCTACATTGTAAAGCAGTGATGCACCAACCCGGCCTCGAAAAGAACATGCCGAACCCTGAAACTCTTTTCTGATTAATATTTATAACTGAGTAAACAATCCAAGAGGATGGAAACAGCGGCACATTAAGTATATCCACAGACAGAAGCTTTGGGTGTTAAAAAATTAAAACTTTGAAACAAGCTGTTGTTAAACTATTGACAACGTTTAAAATTGGTACAGGGTATCAATGTATCGAAATTGGTAAGAAGTTGATGCACAAAAATATTTAATAAAGTGCAAGAAACATGTTTTCTAATTTCTGTAAGCTACACGAGCCTTCTTAGCAAGAAGATACTATCTAATAACTGAGTGTAAAGTACTACAACGTTTCGACAGTTTCTCGTGTCATTGTCAGGTACAATGAAAGCCACAGAAGGGACGTAACTTGGTGCCGCACAACAGAAAAATGTTACATAGAATAAGCAGTTAGCCAGTGATACAACGAAGCGGTTTGGGGACAAACGCGTTTATATCTGAGACATTGGCATGATCGTTAAACATTAAGCAGATATAGTGGTCCCAAATTTGGGTCGCGAAATATATTAAATTTCCCATGAATATAAGCATCGCATCTACAGTATTAATGAATTTCGGCTTTTTTAACCTTTTCATTATTATTGCATTGTTACGTATGACTACGTAACTATGACATAAAGTATATGTAACAATGCAAAAAGTTAAGCGCACCTATGCAAGCATGCGTTTTCTGATTAGCTGTGTTCTCAATACAAAGCCCACAGTTCTCATTTGTTAGAATAAATGCGTTCGTTTACCTACTGTTTTATGTGAAAATAGCAACTGACAATAACATAATAGCAGTCTTAATACTGATATTTGGTTGATCAGTATTTTCCACAAACGTACATGCTAAAATGCTTGGGTCGCGAGAATTTAGAGCAATTTTGCAAAATGCTTGGGTCGCGCCACCTCAGGGTGGAGATTTGTTAAAAATGGTGGTAATTTCCACCATATTTTGAAAAAAGGTGGGAATAAAACTTCTAAGCGTGGAATTTTCCACCAACACCAACATCATTAGGTTTATAGCGTGGAAGTTTCCACCCTTTGATGCTGAAAGCGTGGAGAAAGCCACTCCACCTCAAATCATAGAGTGGAATTTTCCACCGTGTGGTGGTTAAGGTGGGCATTTCCATCTGGCACAAAAATACATGATTATTTCAACGTGGAATATCACACCCTTTAAACGTGGAGAATACCACGCATACTCAAACGACATTAATATTTAAACTAGCAATATTCATTTGTTAAATTCAATCACCACAAAAATATTCCAACGTCAAGATGTTTGTGGCTGCGCCGCGTTTGTGAAACGTCGCTACATACAGACAGTATTTGAATTTCGGCAAATGCTAAACACATGTCAGTAAATTTTTGCAACCAGGGAGGCGGACAAACGGTTTCAATTAACAAATCCATTAAAATTGTAATGGCATCAATTCGCACTCGCAATGCCACTGCGCTGTTCAATCGTTTGAGAAGTAAGCGCGCCAACAACGTTCAAGTGAAGACTACGCTCTGATTGGTTGATCGTAAAAGGGGGCCATAATTCAATAGTGAGCGAACAATAGGCACCAGGATTTCATCCCAACAGGAGGCTATTCTATGGGTTTGAAGCGACGGATTTTGTCTTCAAACCCGGGTTGCCAGGTTGGCCGATTACCGGCCAGAAATGCTCATTCTGGCCTTGATTCAGAGCCCTTGGGCGGAAAAACTTCGGTCTGGCCGTCTGGCCAAAAGTTTGGGCGTTCCCACACTTTTATCATGCGAGCACGCTTCTCAGCAGGATTTGACGCTTTTCGGTCCCGACCGTTTTGTTCTCTTCGCTGTCGCGAGTAAGCGTCGTGTCTCGAATGAGATTGCAGCGCCACATGACGCTTTGAATCCCGTCACTGCTGAATAATACCGATTTTATCCGGTTTTGTGTCTGGTATCATTGTCTGAATCGTAATACTTAATACTTCGACTTCATGTTTTTCATCCGGTTAGCGCCATTATCGTTGTCTGGATAACTTCACGTGATACGGTTGGTTGTTGGACTGGAATTTTAAAGTACACGGATGGACGAAATGTATCTGCATTTAGTAAATTAGCCGCATACGCTCTAAACTGCGTGTCGACACCAACAAGCAATGCAGTTGTTGAACGTGTTTTTTCTTTAGTTACTGCCATTAAAACGAAAAGCAGAAACCGGTTAGGAGTAAAGATGTTTGAAGCCTTGGTTCGCATTCGATCAAACTTATATAAAGATGGGATTTGCTGCAATAGCTTTACTGCAACTGACACCATGTTCAAATTATTTAATAACGACATATATGCACGAAATGTAACTGAGTTTAACAATCTGCTGCCTGATTTTGACAATTGATACTTGTATGATTTTTAGTATAGTGTTGGTGCTGAGCATGTCATGTTATCTGAATAAATGTTTGCTCACTTTGTCCGCCACTTGAGGGCGCTAAACAAGCGGTTTTAGAAATTTAGCATAAAATTAAAGTTTGGGCGAATTTTAAGCGTTCTGGCCCACGATCTGGTCTATTTGCAAAATTTTAACCTGGCAACCCTGCTTCAAACCTTGTAGCGGGAGTGAAGAAGTAGCTGTCTCGTCAGTCGGGTGATAGATCGCATTATCCACAGTTTGTAGTGGGATTTGTTGAGAAATGAAAGATAGTATTTGTGCTTATGTAATGTTCGTAGTTGGATAGTATATTTAGTAATGTTTTAATATTTTTGTAGGTATGTCTGTCGCATATAGCCTACAGGATATAAGGTATAGAAACTATGGAAATATTGTGTGCTCTTGCTAATGTAAGGTTAATAGTGAAAAAGGTTGTTGCTTGCCTGAAACAAGTCTCACCAAGTGAACAGTTCTTACACAGAAGTCCGTGATGGAACCTTGGCCGTGTAAATCCCAATTGAAAAATACCCAGCGTTACAATTTCTGGATGTGGTGAGTATCCCATGAAATAATTAATGCCATATGAGATTATAAAGCTTGGTTTTAAAAGTGGCGGTAAATATAATGTAGTTTTTATCGTCAGTTTAACGTCAACATTTAACTGGTGTACTACATTTTTGTCTCTAGTCATTTTTGTAAACATAGTATTATTTGTATTCTCAATCTGATACAAACAAATATTTTGTCAGGTGTTTGGTGAGGCTCAAAGAATTTTTCAACCAAGAAGATCATCTGGATTCATCACAAAATTAAACCAAAAATTAAAAATGTGAAAATTGGCCCCAAAGAAGATAATTCAGCTATTGAAGGGAAAAGGTATGCATTTTCCTTTCTAAAGAGTTTGCGAAGTAAAATTATAGAATTTACTGTGTGGTCTGCTGTGCTAGTAACGTTTTCTGTTGTGGTCTATTAATAACTCATTTCCCATTTTCACTCATTATATCAGTTAATAAACCGCCGTTAGTGTAATGTTATGCAAGTAATAGTG
This sequence comes from Phallusia mammillata, assembly GCF_965637545.1. Lineage (NCBI taxonomy): Eukaryota > Metazoa > Chordata > Ascidiacea > Phlebobranchia > Ascidiidae > Phallusia > Phallusia mammillata. Next base: position 22,604,496 of record NC_137254.1, read on the forward strand.
TATGTATATGTGTATATACATATAAATCCAACGTTTTTAAGGTCCCGCTGAAGTCCACCGTGTTGTTCCTTTAATGCCCATGTGTAATGCTTAATGAACAGCAAAAATATCCTATATCTGTTTTGAGTTTATATTGATTAATGCTCTTTTAAGGATGAAGAGCTGGATACACCATATTGTCGTATGGTTTTGACTGGGAATTTATGTACAAAAATATTGCATGTGCAACTGTGATTGTTTCAAGGATGCAATTGTCATACTTCTGGATTTGGATTTTTGATGTCAAATTTCCACAAGTGCTTAACAATACTTTCCAGCGTTTGAGTTATCTGTTGAAGATCCCAACAGACATGAATATATCAGTTCAACGTGTCATTAATTGGCTCTAAGTTGTAGTGCTTTCAAAAATCCTTTTTGTGCTATGTCTTCATGCATTACGTGTATTTTTACATTTTCACTCTCCTGTTTTCCTTTCATTTTTATCATGTCAATATTGAGACTTGACCCAGTTCGCCTATCTGTATATAAATGGCGCGACATTATCTCAATAAAATATTATGACGTATTTTTGTTGTGGGTGGAGAATAACATGCTTCAAACGAGGTGGAAATTCACACCCTACGGTACACACTTTAAAGGTGGAACGTAGTTACTCTTGGGGTGGAAAGCTATGGGGTGTTTTTTTCCACGCTGTGTTTTAGGGTGGTCAGTTCCACTTTTTATGGACCACGGTTTTAGGTGGTAATTACCACCTATAGGGTTGTATTTAAATTTACAGTGCGAGAATTTAGAGCAATTTTTTTAGGGTCGCGCCAAAAAGTATTTGCGAACCCCTGGCCTAGACTGCAAGTAACTTTTGAAATCAGTAGAGCGGTTGAATGGTTTTTGGAAACATGGACAATCTTAGCAAGCTTAAGAAACATAAAGTGGTCACGTTACGTTTCAGAAAATGGACTTCTTCAGTTGGTCGCCGACAATACGCCCTCTCTAATACAAAGGGGATATGGCCCATAGTTTGTTTAGTGCATTGTTCGGAAGAAGAGGAAATTACGCGTTGGCTTACGAGTCGATAAAAGAAGTTAACACAACAGATATGGTATGGGTTAAGACATTTAGATGTGTTTTGCAAAAAAATCTTTAGTATTTGTTTCAAAGTTTGTGAAATATATATTTGTGACATATGTCAGGTAAAACATAGACCTACTGAGTAAAACTCAGTTGAGTTGAATAAACGAAACATATGGCTAATACAAAACGCGTTGGCAGTTTTTCTTTGTTTGCTATTGCAATATTTCGGTTCAGATCTTTGAACACTTTGTAGGATATTAGCTCTTCAGTTTTCTATGTTAAAAAGCTAGCAAATACCGAGTGTTTAATTAAACAGTCGCCGTGAATAAAGATAGGCTATAGGTGAACAATAAAAACGAGGACCCAATATGCATCGAAACTTCTGACTTTCCGTAATGTAGGCCAAGTTGAATATAGGCTTTTGGCAGTTTCTTTATTTTCGCTCACCTATAGACAACATTTGTTTATTTTTGTTGCCCCTTTCCTTCGAGCAAGTAGTAATGCGAGCCGTTGCTTTCAACAGTTCATAGACTGCTAGGACGAGATGCAACTTCATCGTTTTATGTGGGTATTTCTTTTTCTTCTGCTGACTGTTGCAGTGCTTGTTTACATCAAATTAGCTAAAGAAGCAAAATGGAACTTTAAAAAAGTAAGTAAATGTGCACAAACTGTTGTGGGCGCAAATAATCTTACTTAAACCCCTGCTATGTAAGCTATGGAAAACCCTTTGTTCAACTGCAGACAATTGAGGCACACTCTTTCGACCCATAAGGTCTCATCAGTGCAGCTGGTGACAAGAGATAACTTTAGATGGTATTGGCTAAGTGTATAGCCATACGACGGCCAAACAGTGTGCATTGTCTGCAGCTTATCATTTATTGGCTTGATGTATTTCCCTTTGTTTCAGTTTTAATTGGTAGGACCCTTAATTAAATTATGTTTTATTCGTGTTTTTTGTACATGACATTTGTTGTAGGTCAGACAGTCAACGAATTCCTTTCATTGGCTTTCACACAACTTTTCAACAGAGCAAGATCTATTAGATGAAGCCCTAAAAAACGCAACAAACAAAGTAGGCTTCGTTCAAACAAGCAAAAAAAAGTTCAACATTAAACTGTTACGCTTGGATTTTTGAAAATAGTATACCTTGTAACTGTTTGCTTATCAATAATAACCTTGGAAAGGAACCCTAATTTATACATTGTTATGCTGTTTGGTAGTTGGACTTTTACACAATCACCGGTCTGTTTGTTTAATTTGAGATCATAATTATAAACTGGTATCCACAATATTTTGTTTTTCAGATCATAATTATAAACTGGTATCCACCATTTGGCGACAAAGTTCAATTTGATTCCCTTCCGTATGAATGCGGGAATTGCCAAGTCACGCTGAACAGAACAAAGGTACATACACATTAAAAGTATTTCATCGACAATTGTGATACTAACAAAATAACGCTTTTTGATAATAAAAGTGTACATGCAGTAATTTCGAAAAGGAATAGCGATTTAATACAGCAAGCATATAATTGGTAGCAATATTTACAGATCAATGAAACAAATGCCAAAGCTGTTATATTTCACTTCAACGAATTGGAACTTACCACAATGCCAGCAACAAGGTATGGAAAGGCATACTAAACGAACAAGTACTATTTATTAAACCAACCGCTGATATAGCAATACAATAATAGGGCAGTGCTGGTCGGCAACCGCCGAGTTGGTACCGGGCCGTAAAATTTTTTAGGTTAAATGCTACAAAACATTTTGCCCATGTTTCCCGGGATGATAAACTAATTAAGCGTTTTTATTGCTAAATATTTGTAGTTTTTTGAAGACCGGTCCGCGATAATATTTCACTTTCTAAAGCGGTCCGCACTGCAAAAAAGGTTGCCGACCCCTGCAATAGGGAACTGAAACTGTCATTTTAACAAAACATTACAAGTTACAACCATTCGACTTCAGAAATATTTCTATGTAGTGGAGTCAAGTCGGGTTTTATTGGAAAGCAGCCTCAACTGTTAATGTTTCCCTCTACAGGAGATTGGATCAATATTACGTTTGGCGTTGCATGGAATCACCAGTAGCTTTGTTGCAGCTGCGCGGGATGAAACTGACCGAATATGACAATGTTTTTAACATGACTATGAACTACAGGTATAGCGACTGGGTCCGTATGCTTTTATAACTTTAACCAACGTCTATATGTCGCAAGTTGTGGTAGTTTATTTATCTACATTAATTATAAAGGGATTTAAAAATGTGTACGTGTACATCGACTTGGCCATCCAAAAACAGGGTAATAGAATCTGCTCTGTGCATGAGTTAAAAAAATTAAGAATGTATTTCGTTACTTGTAGAATAAAGTCAAACATTGTCGGCAACTATTTTCGATTTTGCATCTGAATTTTTTTCCAGTATGTATTTTTAAGCCGTTGCTTCGCAAAGGCACGTTACAAACCTTGTAGACAACAGTGCAAACGTTTCGCTATTATCCCTTCCCGTATTTTTCATTTAGACGGGATGCAGACATCTGCGCTACCGAATTCAGTATTCACAGGATATGGAAAAGGCGTGGTGAAACAAAGTTGTCCAGAAACGAGCTTGATGCTTTTGTGAAGCAAAAAACACATCTTTCTATTTGGGTAGCATCGAACTGTGGGTCCACGAGTGGTGCAAGAGACCGAATGGAATATGTTACTTCCTTAATTAACCACGGGCTGGACGACATAGTATTAGGTGGGGATTGCTTTAAAAACCGACAACCAAAATTTGAGTACTCAAAGTACAAGTTTTATTTTGCATTGGAAAACGCTTGGAACTGTAGGGATTATATAACTGAAAAGTTTTTCTACAATGGACTGATTAGTGGAGCCGTCCCAGTGGTTATGGGACCGTCCCGCGATGACTATGAGGCAGTTTCCCCGCCGAACTCATTCATTTATGCCAAGGATTTTTCAACGCCTAAGAAACTTGTGGAATATTTAAAGTAAGTGTTCTTAAAAAGGGAAACAAATATAACATACTGAATATAACCTATGTAATGTAAACCCTGAAATCTATCTCTAAATATCCAACCTATTCAAATATATTTTTTTAAACCGTCTGTATTTGCAGTTTCTGTCAATTGGTCTTAGAACTGTATCTATACGTTTGTGTTTTTTATGCAGTATAAGATTTTAATCCTTCAACACCAGTGGTCTTCTACACCAGGGGTCGGTAACCTTTTTTGCACTGCGGACCGGTTTAGAAACTAAAATTTTATTGCGGACCGGTCTTCAAAAAACTACAAATATATAGCTATAAAAACGCTTAAATGAGTTTATCATGCCCGGGATACATGGGCAAAATGTTTTATAACATTTAACCTGAAAAATTATACGGCCCGGTAACGAACTCCTCGCGGACCTGTACCGGGCCGCGGACCGGTGGTTGCCGACGACTGTTCTACACCAAACTTTTTTGTCGATGCCCCGCTTAGATATTGGTCCTGTCCGTAACGTCCCCCTCAGGTTTCGCACAATTACTAAAACTGGTTTGATGCGATTTTACGCTGTTTAGCTACTACTTCACCAGTGCGAAGTGAACTTAAGAGGGCGCTACGTTAATCTATGTTTCCTAAAGATATTGTCTAGTTTATTTGTGTTTCCATCATAACATTTGCAGAAATATGACTACCAAAGTTATTAATATACCACATACAAATCTGTTTCGAAAATGCTTAAGGAAATTTTGATGTTACCTCATGACTGGTTATTCTCTGCACGACACTTTTACATTTGTATGAAACACAATAATCAGCATTACGATTACAACTAAATAAAATATGTATGTTTGGATTACGACCGAATTAAAACGGTCTGGTATCCCCTGGTCAAGAACCACTGCGTTTGGAACTTCTTTAAATATACCATCAAGAAGCATAACCAAAAATCCAATTTTGGTCACAAGAATACCTGTTAACTGTAAATTCCCAACAAATTTGTACGTATTCTTGTCAATGAATTCCGATTCGTTTTCGTTTGTCTGTTATTTTTATCTTGCAGGTATTTGAATAAAAACGACACAGCATATAAGGAATATCTAAAATGGACAACTGATGATCTTATCGACATTCCTGGACATCAGCGTGAAACCGATTATTGCCAACTTTGTCGTATACTGCACGGAATCAACATAGACAACATATTTAATCCAATATATCAATCGCATTTAAGGGACATACCCCTCTTCGGATGGCCTTCAAAACCTCGAATCGTACCATCACTTGCAAAGTGGTTCTACGGGACGGAAAACTCGGATTGTCTAAAATAGGGCTGTTAAACAAAAGTTCACCAATCTGTTGATCTTTATTAGACAGAGAACGAACGGTAAGGGCCCCTAAAATGGGAATATGCCAGGGTACACTGTAAGATAAAAACAAAAAAAGCATTGGCTGTCCCTTTTGGCAATATTCTTAAATTTTAAATGTTTGAGATTGAGATTGATAAGAGAAAGACTTTTGTAGTAAAAGCCTTTTGGGAAAATCTAACAATGCCTGTATTCTCAAGGAGAACTAAAATGACGCAAAAACGCATATTTGTTTGTATGTCTGGAATGTTTTATATTTTCTTTAAACTGAGCGTTGACCAGCAACATCAATGTAAAGCAATCAGCTTTTATAAGTTATAATACGAAGCTTAGTCTCATTCCGTATTTTCTCATCACATAGGCACTTCCGCCTCGTAACCCGCTGTATTTGTTTTTAATGAAAACTGTTGTGCGTGTTGAAATCAAACTAATCTAATAAGTGCGAGATTGAATTGTTTTTGTTTTTCCTGCCAGATCGATCCGGCATTTGTAATTTCGGAACCATTTGGTCAGCAGTTTTATTCTAGAAGCACTATCCGTAGTTCGACTGTTATGTTTTTTTGGATTAAATATAAAACCTTGCCTTAGTTTGTAAACAATGGCTTTATCGGACTACAATATTTGGTTTTAAAAAAGCTTGCACGTTACACATCATTGTAATATTTGTTGCAAGCCGTAGAAGTTCAGCCATCTCCGGTTCTGCCTTCCTTCACGCTTCAGTGCTCTGCATCGAGCCCTAAACATTCGAGCTTAACCGCAAGTTCAAGTTTTACTCGTCGACTATTTTTACCTCTCACACTGCCACAAGCTGTTAAGCCAAATTATAAAATTGTCTTTCGTCTTTATGTATTGTTCAAACTTTAAACTTAAACTGCAGCAAAGGCTAATAATCACCATGTCCAAGTTTATTAGCATTTTCTTAGCAAAGCTGGTTACTGTTAGTTCTTACGTTAGTAGCTCCACATGTTTTCGTCTGGTAACAGTCAAGGGGGCCGCCTTGGCACGCACCTAAACGCTCCTTGTCTGTGTTACAGGTCGCGGAAAACTTAGTTCCGTCCCGACTCTTAGTTTTGCAGTCAGCTAGGTTTGACCTGCAGTCATACGTCCTCTCTCGTGCAATGGGAGATATATTCCATAGTTCTGTACAGTGCATTGTTTAGAGAAGAGGGAGATGGTGCTGTGTCGTTAAAACGCGAATAAAGTTAAACACAGCAGATATGGTACGGGTCAAAACATTTAGATATGGTTTGGAACATAATCTTTAGCATTTGTTTTGAAAATTTAAGTTTGAGCAGCATGTCAGGTAAAACATAGACCTACTGCACCAAACAGAGTTGAAGTCAGTTACGTCGTATAAACGAAACATTAGAAAAAAACGCGTTGACAGTTTTTTCCTTATTTGCCAATGCAATATTTCGGTTCAGACCTTTGTACACTTTGAAGGCTATTAGCTGTTCAGTTTTCTGTGTGTAAAAGCTAGCAAACACCGATTGTATAATTAAACAGTCGCCTTGAATAGATAGCTGAACAGTAAAAAGAGGACCCAATATGCGCTGAACGTCAACAACAACTTCTGACTTTCTGTAATGAAGGCTAAGTTGAATATAGGATTTTTGGGATTTCATTATTTTTGCTCACCTACAGACAATTTTTGTAGACCCTTTGTTTGGGCGTGCAGCTGGATGATAGCTTAATAGTTTAAAAGACACATATTCATCAGTTGCCAGTCGCTTAGATTGCAAATAACGAAATAGTAGCATTGCGAATCGTTGCTGTTTAACAGTTAAAATAGCTGTACACAGCTAGACCGCTAGAACAATATGGAATTTTATCGTTTTAAGTGGGTGTTTCTTTCGCTTCTGCTGACTGCTGCAGTGCTTATTTACATCGAACTAGCTATGGAAGAAAAAGGGAACTTTGAACACGTGAGTAAATGTGCAAAAATGTCAACAAACTGTTGTGGATGCAAATAATCTTAATTAATAAATCCTGCTAGCAGCTGAGATGTACGGTATTTGGCTAGTGTAGCCATGTGTACTGACCCAGATCAGAATCTTCTGACTCCAGATCAGAAGGTTGCGTGTTCAAATCACGTCGGGATCACCAAATTTGTACTGACCCAGTGGGTAGACAATAAAGAACACTTCGTTTATCTGACTCTAATAATCAAACTATCGCTGATTAAACAAACCTAAAACACTCAAGACTGGTTTAGCGTTCCCCCATTATATTTCAATAAAGCATGCCACGAAAGCGCCTCTTGCGGCTAAACACGCAACACAAAAGTCACCGCGCCACGAATCAACTGTGAGATATCAATTCTAATGCGTACTCTAGTCACTGATTTTAAGTCAAAATTGATGCAGATTATATAGCGTTCAGGTCACATAGTTGTTATGCCAGCGTAGTCGTAAAAACGTACGCCCGAAAAGATTAACTGTGTTCTAAACCGTAATTATTCTTTAAATTGCTTATAGAAGTGTCAAGTGTAACATGGCTGGAAGCAGTTTAAGACGTTGCTTCACGTTAACACGTAAGGGGGGCGATAAAACGATATCCTTCAGCAGTAATTGACCGGTTCAGTGATAAGAAAAACAGGTTTAAACAGGTTTAATAGCCGGTCAAGCTTTTGTGTAGAAAAAAGGCGAGTTATGAACGGGTTTGACCGGGCCAATGGCTACGTCACAACAATTACATGCAAGTTTTAAAATTAAAAGTCCAAAGTCCGATGTATTTTGAATTAAAAGTCCAAGGTCCGATACACATGCAACTGCAAACAGTGTGCAATGTCTGCAGCTTATTATTTATTGGCTCGATGCTTTAACTTTGTTCAATTAAGATTTGAGTGGTCGGCTCCCTAATTAATTCATAAAATTTGTGTTTTTGTACACTTTTTATTTTGCTATATGCTGTGTTTTGTTGTAGGTCAGACACTCAACGAATTCCGTTCAATGGCTTTCACACAACTTTTCAACAGAGCAAGATCCATTAGATGAGGCTTTAAAAAATGCAACAAACAAAGTAGGCTATTCCTACGAACAAGCAGAATAAACAATTAAAGTTTTCAATGTTAAAAATGTTACGCTTGGATTTTTTGACATGTAACTCCATTTACTGTTTACTTGATAACAACAACAATTGAAATTTAGGCAGAACCCTAATCTATACATTGTTATGCTGTTTAATAATTGGTTCATTCTACACTGTTATGTTATTCAATCACTCGCCTGTTTGATTAATTTGATTTTCAGATCATAATTATAAATTGGTATCCGCCATTTGGCGAAAAAACTCAATTTGATTCCCTGCCATATGAGTGTGGGAATTGCCAAGTCACGCTGAACAGAACGAAGGTACACGCACATTAAAAAGAATTTCACTGATGTTTGTGACACTAACAAAACAACGCTGTATGTACAGTGATGTTGAAAAGAACTAACGGCTTAATACAGCAATAAGCAAGCATACAATTACTCGCAATATTTACAGATCAATGAAAAAAACGCAAAAGCTGTTGTATTTCACTTCAGCGAATTGAAACTTACCACAATGCCTGCAACAAGGTATGGAAAAGCCTGCAAGCTAAGCTAGTACTATTAAACCGACCGCTCATAGCAATACTTAATAGAACCAACTCTATAACATTTTAACAAAAACATTGCAACGAAAATATATAGTGTTGTCGCCAGGCATATTTCATAAACGTTCCTTTTGTTCAACCGGCAAATATGAACCAAACATCCGACGTTTCGACGTCTCACGTGGGGCGTCTTCATCAGGGTAATGTCTGTGTTTTTGCGCTTGTCTCTTTTTCGTGTTCACCCGTTTGGTGTTATAAGAACGACTGTGTTGGGTAGCTGACATTAGCCTGATGAAAACGCGCCGGATGTTTTGTTTATATTTTGCCAGTTGAACAAAAAGAAAAGTTTATGAAACATTACAACGTTTCGACTTAGCAGAAATACTTTTCATCTGATTTTGAAAATGTAATTATGATTTGAAATTCGGTGGATGACTTCAGACTTGTTAACGTTTCAGTCTGTTATTATATGCGACTGTTGTCTCCATCTGTCGTATACTGAGTCTCTGGTGACTCGTGATTTGCAATATACTTTATATGTTCGGGTATATAATTTGTTCGGGTTTTATTTCAAAAGAATAAGAATTCTAATGTTTCGCTATGCAGGAGATTGGATCAATATTACGTTTGGTATAGTAAGGAATCGCCAGTAGCTTTGCTGGAGCTTCGCGGGATGAAACTGACCGAATATGACAATGTTTTTAACATGACAATGAACTACAGGTACAGCGACTGCTGAGCTCTTTAGAAGACTATGTCACAATCCAATTGTGCTATGTTATTTTTATCTACATTAAATATGGAAAGTATTTCAAAATATGCACGTGTAGCCTATATCCATCCGGCCATCCAAAATCAAGGTGATAAAATCTGCTCTGCGCGTGAGTTTAAAAAATATGAATTTATTTCAACTATTTTCGATGCATCTGAGATTTTATTTGTTTCCAGTTTGTAAGTTTAAGTCATCGCTTCCCAAAGGCACGTTATAAACCTTGTAGACCAGGGGCCGGCAACCTTTTTTGCACTGCGGACCGTTTTTGAAAATAAAATTTTATCGCGGACTGGTCTTCAAAAAAACTACAAATATTTACCAATAAAATCGCTTAAATTAAGTTGTCATCCCCGGGATATGTTGTCAAAATGTTTTATAGCATTTAACCTAAAAAATTGTACGGCCCGGTAACGAACTTCTCGCGGACCGGCGGTTGCCGACCACTGTTGTAGACAACAGTGCAAACGTTTCGCTATTATCCCTTTCCGCATTTTTCATTTAGACGGGATGCAGACATCTATGCCTTTTATGGTAAGACATTCACATATCAAACGTTATGGAAAAGACGTCGTGGAAAAAAGTTGTCCACTAACGAGCTTGACGCTTTTGTGAAGCAAAAAACGCATCTCTCTATTTGGGTAGCATCGAACTGTGGGGCCACGCGTGGTGCAAGAGACCGAATGAAATATGTCAAATCCCTAATCAACGACGGGCTGGATGATTTAGTATTAGGTGGAGGTTGTTTTCAAAACCGACAACAAAAATTTGAGTACTCAAAGTACAAGTTTTATTTTGCATTGGAAAACACTTGGAATTGTAGGGATTATATAACTGAAAAGTTTTTCGACAATGGACTGATTAGTGGAGCCGTCCCAGTGGTTATAGGACCTTCCCGCGATGATTATGAGGCAGTTTCCCCACCGAACTCATTCATTTATGCCAAGGATTTTTCAACGCCCAAAAAACTTGTGGAATATTTAAAGTAAGTGTTCTGAAAAGGGATCCTAAGTCCTAATTATACATGCCCTTAACTGCGCATTATAACTGTTTTGTTTGACAAATGTCTCAAAAACGCCCCAGTTAATTGTTGGAGTCGCCTGCTAGTTTGATAGTTATTTACTGTCGTACAAAATATGTATGAATCGCAGTAATGAGCTTCAAAATTAATTCCATTTTTTAATGAATTTATGTTCACGTTAACTGATTTTGTTTATTCTGTTATCCTTTTGCTTGCATAAAAAAGTCAACCAAAAATGTTGGCATACTTACATGCAGGTATTTGAATAGAAACGACACAGCATACAAGGAATATCTAAAATGGACAACTGAAGATCTTTTCGACGAATCCGGACACGAGCGTGAATCCAATTATTGTCAACTTTGTCGTATATTGCACGGAATCAACATAGACAACAAATTTAACACAGTGTATCAATCGCAGTTAAAGGACATCCCCCTCTTCGGACTGCCTTCAAAACCTCGAATCGTACCATCACTTGCAGAGTGGTTCTACGGCAAAGAAAACTCGGGTTGTCTAAAAAGTCATTTTCGCAAAGATAAAGACAAATGAAAGAAAAACTTTCGTAGTAAAATCATTTGGGGAAATCTAATAATGAAATCTGATAATGCGGTATGAACAAAGAAATCCAAAGGACGTAAAAATGCATATTTGTTTGTTTAAACCAGGGTTGTCCAACACATGGCACGCAGAGCATTTAAAAATGGCACGCAAGTTTTTGCACATTAAGATGGTAAACATTAGGATTTGTCAGACAATTAAATTTTTTTTATTGATTCTTTTTGGCCTTTATTCTAACTTCAGTAAGGATGATCAGTATCAAGGTTACACGAACCCACTAATTAAATCGTTTTTGCACCCGATTCGTATACGTAGTTTTAGGCGCTTGAAACTGTCGAATTCTGGATAATTCCGGGCCTTTATGCTGTCGTATTATATTCCATGTAATGGATTCTGCGCTTTAGGCGACATGATATACTACAAAAGGTTTCTGGAGCATCATAAACAAGTTTACTTGCGTTTGCCAACACATTTTTTTCTACCGTTAAGACGTTTAAGACATGGTATGGAAAAAGTACCAAACGTTGGCACGCGAGTATATTTTAAAACCTAAATTGGCACGGTGGTGCTTTCGAGTTGGACACCCCTGGTTTAAACTGAGCGGTGTCTGGCAAAGTTATATTGCAAAGCTATCAGCTATTATGTAATGAACTTACTCTCATTGCGTATTTTCTCATCGATTTGAGCACTGTTTCCTCGTAGCCCGCTCTATTTAATTTTGAACTGTTCTGTTATGCGTTTTGGTCAGTGTTTTTTTTTTTTTTTGAATAAATATAAAAAGTGTTGGTAGTGGTGTAAGTTTCTCAGGTTTTAGAAAACGTTGCATGTTATACATCGTTGTAATATTTGTTGCAAGCCTTACAAGTTTAGCGATCTTCGGTTCCGCCTCCTTCACGCCCCAATGCTCTGCAACGAGTCCTATAAACATTCGAGCTTAACCGCAAGTTGAAGTTTTACTCATCGACTATTTTTACCTCTCCCACTGCCACAAGCAACGCCGAAAATTAAATCCGCTCTTTTAAATATCTTGTTTTTTTAAATCATGGTAAAGTATGCTATTCCCAAAGTCACAATACTTCTACCAAACGTCATACGCTCATTTTGACCAATTTTCAATGTATTTTGAAAGGTGAGAAGTACCTTCACCAACAATGTATAATAGGCTACATACTAAATTCATTCGGTTACTATTTGCCACATGTATACAAATTTCATTGGGTTTATTCCCTACATGATGTTTTCTACATAGAATCACAGATCTTAGAATGTTAATTTTCTTGAGACAAAGCCTATAATGAACTGTGGTCCCTAATATTAAAAAAATACATCAAAATTAATACGAAATATGGTGTTCAAATCTTAACTTAAATGCGTTTACTCCTAATGGTTAAAGTGTAACGCAACATTAAAGAGCATTTGGGGTTTGATCGATCTTCGCAGTTTAATTATTAGTGTTACATCTTATTTGCCAGTAATTGCCGATTTCTATAGATTCCCGCATTTCCTTAGTACAACTTGTGTTGTAACCTAGTGCGTTGTGTGACGTAACAATGGACTGCCAGTTTTGTGTGATAACGCAACGTGGTTTAGTTCTTTTCGTTGCTGACTTCCGTGGAGCACGGTGCTGCGTCGGTTGTTGTAGAAAAGCTGTTTATTGTCGTGTTGACGATTATTGCGTTCTTGTACGATACTCACGTGAAGCGTGACTTTCTACACTGTTGCTCTACATAGCTTGGTGTGTGACAGTGATTTCTGGGATCGCCCATGTTATTTGTTTTCTTCCGGTTCCCATAACAGTTGAAACCGTTTCCTATCCGTTTCCTGTCGTATCTAACGCCTCCCACCGTCCTCTTCATTCTTCATTGAAAGTGTTTGAATATAAGATCTACAAAACACCCTATCTGTGTGGAGTGCTTGTTGGAGACCTTTAGGAATCGCGTTTCAATCCCCCTCGTGTGACGTTCCGCGATGTAACCGGGGCGCGTTCACGGGACGTTACAATTAGTAAAATAATTTCGTTTCCTACTAAAGTTCGGTAATACAAGAACTCCGTCCAAAGTATTTGAACTTCAGGCTTCCCTTTTCTCAGTAAATACGACACGTCGTGAAAATTTTAGTGTTTTTTGCGCCGTAGTTCACAAATAGTAGCCTATAGGCTAGTTACCATAAGCTTATGCGTGGAGTTCCGGCTGTGGTTCTGTTGTTTCTAGAAATAATTAGTGAAGTTTGTCGTATAGGGAAAACTGTGCAGACTATGTGTGAATAGTTGTACAAGATCAGCTATCTCTGGTTCCGTCACCTTCAAGCCTCAGTGCGCGGCAACGAACCCCAAACAATCCACTTTTCATGTGCGCCGTGTGACGCAATGAGAACGCATGTATTGTGTGGTGAATGTTATTTCTATATTGTGTTCCGGTTTACCTTGTTCCGTTTTTCCTTTTCGGTACGTCCCGTTACTTCCTTCCGGTCATTAGTGTTTTGTCTCGTTAGCGGTAGGATGTTTAGTTTTCTCTTGCGTTTGGGCTTATTTGTTTTCTACATTTCCTGGGTCATTTATTGTTTGTGTTGCAGATACATTGCTGTATTTTTACTTTAATAAAGCCAGAGTATAATTAACTCCTCAATGGTCATCACAATTTATTAAAGTAAATTAAATTTTCATCATGGAAAAGCAGCAACTTTCCAGACCAAAGGAACTCACAATAGACACAACGGATCCTGAAGCTTCAAAAATATTTACATATTGGCTAAGGACCGTAAAAGACTATATTGCATATCTTGAAGAAGGCAGAAGTGGTTCCTCTCCAGCCGTTAACAAAACACGAGTAATTATAAGTTGTCTTTCACCTTCTGTATACCCACTAGTGGAAGACGTCGAATCTTATGACGATATTGTGGCAACTCTGCAAGCCACGTACGTAAAGAAAAAGAACAATGTGTATGCTCGTCATCTTCTTGTCAGTCGCCATCAACAAATGGATGAGGCCGTAACAGAATTCACACAAGCTTTAAAATCTTTGGCTAAAGATTGCACTTTTAAAGCTGTATCGGCAAGCGAGTACAGGGATGAATTAACCAGAGATGCATTTATAAATGGTCCCGTTTCGCCATTTATACGACAACGAATTCTGGAAAAAGACGAGCTGACACCTCTCCAGACCATAGAACTTGCTGATAGCCTCGATCGCGCACAGAAGCAGTCGGCAAGCATGGGCAGAAGCCAGTTAGCTGTATCTGCTGTGCCTGGAGCTCAATCAGCGGAACAACACTCACCAGTTTCACGAGATGATAATTTAGTATCGTCAGAACTATTGGCCGCATTCAAAAGTGGAAAAGCGCGCAAAAGATGTTATTTTTGTGGTGGTGGCTTGCACACCAGCCGACGTTTATGTCCTGCACGCAATGCAATGTGCCACTATTGCAACAAACGTGGCCATTTTGCGAAGGTTTGTTTAACGAAACCACCTGAGGCCGACAGCGCGGTATCAGTAGCTTCTGCTTCAGGCGCTCTTGCTTCTTTGGGCTTGTTTGCCGATAACGCGCACTGTTCATCAGGAATAATTGCGTCTGCCCCAAGCGGGCTCGGTCCCGCAGTTGCCAAAGGAAACGTTAAAGGCCAGATTGTTGACGTGTTGATAGATACAGGTGCATCAGAAAACTTTATCAACAAGAATGCTGCCGGGCAATTGCAACTTACAGGACGCGGGGACTCGGAACAAATTTCATTGGCCATGCGCAAAATGGAGGCCAAAATTGAAAGAAGAACAGAAGCTAATATCACATTGTTGGGTCGAGATTATTCTAATTTGCAATTCGGTGTGATGCCAGATCTCTGCGCTGATGTAATCTTGGGACAGAATTTTCTTAAACTACATTCGGAAGTTATTTTCCAGTACGGCGGACCTAAACAACCATTAAAAATACCTCTTGTTAAGACTCGCCCAGTGCTTAATGTTTCAGCTGCTAAACTGAAACCTTTGAGAGAATATTTCAGTTCTTAGATCCGAGCTGCAAACCTATTGCCACAAAATCACGCCGATATAGCCCTGATGATCGCAATTTCATCGAATCGGAAATTAAACGTATGCAGGCGGCAGGAATCATAGAACCAGCAAAATCACCTTGGCGAGCCCAAAATCACCAAGTGTTGGTAGTGGAACAACACGGAGGAAAGAAGCGTCTTTGCATCGACTATTCAGTAACTATTAATAAATTCACTTGCCTAGATGCTTATCCTTTGCCTCGAATCGAAGAATTAGTGAACAAGATCGCACTTGACGCTGTATACAGTTCATTGGATGTGAAGTCCGCTTACCATCAAATTCCACTGTTTTCTGAAGAGAGACCAATGACCGCATTTGAAGCCAATGGGAGGCTATATCAGTATCGCCGACTGCCCTTTGGTGTAACTAATGGAGTTGCAGCGTTTCAGTGAGTTATGGACGAATTTATACGACGCCATAGATTAACTAAAGTGTATGCGTATCTTGACGACTTGACTGTAACTGGTGCTACCGAAAAAGAGCACAAAGAAAATCTTGACCGTTTGCTGGCGGCTGCCAGAACTGACGGTTTGACTTTTGATGAAGCAAAGTCAAGAATTGGTGTGAGAAGTTTGGACCTACTTGGATATCGTGTGTCCCACGGGGAAGTACGTCCTGATCCAAGCCGTTTGCAACCGTTACTGGATATGCGCCCGCCAACTTCTGCCAAAGAACTGAAACGGGTGAATGGATTATTTGCATACTACGCGAAATGGATTGTAGATTTCTCGAAAAAGGCTCTACCACTATTGTCAGCTACTGAATTTCCTCTGCAAGGTAAGCCTCTTGAAGCTTTTAATGTCTTGAAATCTGATCTTGGAAAAGCAAGCTTAGGGGCAATTAAAGATAACGTTCCGTTTGAAGTAGAAACCGATGCCTCTGATTATGCCGTAGCAGCGATAATGTCACAAGATGGTCGACCCGTGGCGTACATGTCCCGTACGCTCAACAAATGCGAGCGAAATTATCCTGCTTTTGAAAAAGAAGCTTCGGCTATCATCGAAGCCTCTCGTAAGTGGTCTCAATTTCTCAAAGGCAGGCATTTTACTTTAATCACAGATCAACGTTCCGTTAGCTTTATGTTCGATCAGAAAAATCGAGGAAAAATTAAGAATACAAAAATACTTGCATGGCGCCTTGAACTTGGTCAGTTTAGTTACTCTATATTCGTCACAGACCAGGAATTCACAACGTTGCACCCGATGTCATGTCTCGCATTTGCGCTTCCGTCACATCAACTAAAACCTTACGTGCGATTCACGAACAGCTGGGTCATCCAGGTTTTGCCAGACTGTATCACTTTATCCGGACTCATAAACTTTCTTATACAAGTTAAGAAGCAAAAAGCGTCGGGCAGCAGTGTCAGACTTGCGCAGAAATTAAGCCTCGGTTCTTTCAACCTGTTTCCCAATCCCTAGTCCAATCAACTAAACCGTGGGACCGATTGTCAATTGATTTTAAAGGACCTGTGAGAGGACCAAATCCATACTTACTTGTAGTTTTTGATGAATATAGCAGTTTCCTTTTTGTCTTTCCGTGTTCTGCGATGACATCTAAAACAGTAGTTAGTTTTCTAAATACTCTTTTCTGTCTCTTCGGTTTTCCTGCTTACATACATAGTGACCGAGGTCTATCGTTTATGAGTCGCGAAGTTAAACAACTTCTTTCAGAACGAGGCATTGCAACAAGCAAATCTTCTCCATACCACCCAACAGGTAATAGCCAATGCGAACGCGCAAATCAAACTATTTGGCGCACCATTAAACTTTTGTTACACAGCAAAGGTTTGTCAGAAGAAAAATGGGAAAGTGTTCTAAATGAAGCTCTCCATGCAATTAGGACATTGGTTTGTACAGCAGTGAATGAAACACCACATGAAAGAATGTTTCGTTTCCGAAGAAGAGCTATGTTCGGAGCATCGATGCCAACTTGGTTGTTATCAGAGGGCCCCGTTCTCTTGCGGCGCCCCGTTCGAAACAAGGGCGATCCTCTATGTGATGAAGTCTATCTAGTTGATGCGAATCCATCATACGCATTAATTCGCCACTCTAACGGAAGGGAAGACACGGTATCCACATCGGATCTAGCCCCGTGTCCGCATTCTGGTATGGACAACATAAGTCCGGAAATTGAAGCTGCCGAAGAAGAAGATGTATATGCAACGACACCCGATAATGTAGCTGAGCCTTCATCTCCTAGTGTTGACGAAAGTGAAGAAACGATGTTGGAGGAGAACGCTCCAATAGCACCGACTCAAACCCCACGGAGATCACGCCGAGACCGCAGGCCCCCTAATAGATTTGGGGAATGGACAGCTGCGATTTTTCAATCATGAACATTTGTTCCTGTTTGCTCCCTATTTTTCTGTGGGGGAGATTGTGGTGAATGTTATTTCTATGTTGTGTTCCGGTTTACCTTGTTCCTTTTTTCCTTTCCGGTACGTCCCGTTACTTCCTTCCGGTCATTAGTGTTTTGTCTCGTTAGCGGTAGGATGTGTAGTTTTCTCTTGCGTTTGGGCTTATTTGTTTTCTACATTTCCTGGGTCATTTATTGTTTGTGTTGCAGATACATTGCTGTATTTTTACTTTAATAAAGCCAGAGTATAATTAACTCCTCAATGGTCATCACATATTGTTTTGTTCCCCGACTATTTTTAACTCTCACACTGCCACAAGCCGTTTTTATTGTAGACCCATTTGTTGGGCGTGCAGCTGGATGATAGCTGAATAGTTGTTCACTCAGTTGCCAGTCACTTACATTGGAAATAACGAACTAGTAGTATTGCGAATCGTTGCTGTTAACAGTGGAGATAGCTGCACAAAGCTAGACCGCTAGAACAAGATGGAATTTTGTCGTTTTAAGTGGGTGTTTGTTTTGCTTCTGCTGACCGCTGCAGTGCTTTTTTACATCGAACTAGCTATGGAAGAAAAATGTAACTTTGAAAACGTGAGTAAATGTGCAAAAATGTCAACAAACTGTTGCGGATGCAAATAATCTTAATTAATAAATCCTGCTCTATTTGCACTGTGTAGCCATGCAACTGCAAACAGTGTGCACTGTCTGCAGCTTATTATTGATTGACTCGATGCTTTAACGTTTGTTCAATCAAGTGGTCGGTTTCCTAATTAGTTCATAAAATTTGTGTTTTTGTACACTTTTTATTTTGCTATATGCTGTGTTTTGTTGTAGGTCAGACACTCAACCAATTCCGTTCAATGGCTTTCACACAACTTTTCAACAGAGCAAGATCCATTAGATCAGTGGTCGGCAACCGCCGGTCCGCGGCCCGGTACCGGTCCGCGAGGAGTTCGTTACCGGGCCGTATAATTTTTCAGTTTTAATGCTATAAAACATTTTGCGCATATATCCCGGGAACAATAAACTAATTTAAGCGTTTTTAATGCCAAATATTTGTAGTTTCTTGAATACCGGTCCGCGATAAAATTTTAGTTTCAAAAACGGGCCGCAGTGCAAAAAAGGTTGCCGACCCCTGCATTAGATGAGGCTTTAAAAAATGCAACAAACAAAGTAGGCTATTCCAACGAACAAGCAGAATAAACAATAAAGTTTTCAATGTTAAAAATGTTACGCTTGGATTTTTTAAAATGCAACACCTTTTACTGTTTACTTGATAACAGCAACAATGGAAAATATTTGCGACACTATATCGTTATTAAAAGTGCTGTACAGTAATGTTGGAAAGAACTAACGGCTTAATACAGCAATAAGCAAGCATGCAATTGATCGCAATATTTACAGATGAATGAAGCAAACGCAAAAGCTGTTGTATTTCACTTCAACGAATTGAAACTTACCACAATGCCTGCAACAAGGTATGGAAAAGCCTGCAAACTAAACGAGTACTATTAAATCAACCGCTAATAGCAATACTAAATAGAACCAACTCTTAATAAAACATTTCAACAAATTAATATAGTGTTGTTGCCAGGCATATTTCACAAACGTTCCTTTTGTTCAACCGGCAAATATGAACCAAACATCCGACGTTTCGACGTCTCATGTGGGACGTCTTCATCAGGGTAATGTCACTGTTTGTGCGCTTTTCTCTTTTTCGGGTTCACCCGCTGGGTGTTGTAAGAACTGTGTTGGGTATAGCCAGGGTTGCCATCGACATGAAGCCAAAAATAAGGAGAACCGAAAAATTAACTTTTTATACGAAACAAAACAAACGTTTTTGAACAAATCTTTGCATTTATATGAGCGATAACATTTCATATGCTACATTTGGGCCAGAAACAATCTGTTCCAGCAACTCCTTGTTTATAAAAAATACTTCGTGCGTCTCACGGCAGCTCAGGTCCAGGTTTACTTTTACTTTTAGCAGGAATTTGACTTGTAAGTGATGAAAATAAGACAAAATAAGGACGTTAGTCAAAAAGAAGGACATTTCTTAGAAATAAGGACAATGAACTTTTCTAAGACATAGCCCTTCAAAATAAGGACAAATCTTAGAAATAAGGACGGTATGGCAACCCTGGGTATAGCTTACATGACCCTAATACCCCGTATGAGACGTCGAAACGTTGGATGTTTTGTTCATATTTGTCGGTTGAACAAAAAGGTCATGAAACATTACAACGTTTCGACTGATCAAAAATATTTTTTATCCTACTCTAAAAAAGTAATTATGATTTGAAATTCGGTGGATGACTTCAGACTTGTTAACGTTTCAGTCAGAATCGTAAAGTTGTTATTATATGCGACTGCTGTCTCCATCTACTGAGTCTCTCGTGATTTACAATATACTGCACACAGTTTATAATTTGTTCGGGTTTTATTCCAAAAGAATAAGAGTTCTAATATTTCCTTATGCAGGAGATTGGATCAATATTACGTTTGGTATAGTATGGAGTCGCCAGTAGCTTTGCTGAAGCTGCGCGGGATGAACCTGACCGAATATGACAATGTTTTTAACATGACGATGAACTACAGGTACAGCGACTGGGCTCGAGTGTTTGAATAATGCAATGTAACCATACGTCTTTAGTCTATCAAATTTACAGAGAGTTCTTTTGTCAAATGTAGATTTATTCCGACGTTTCGGCGTCCTATGCACCGAATGCGATTATTTACCTTGATGAAGACGACCTGTATAGAATCTTCTCTGTGTGTGAGTTTAGAAATTATGAATTCATTTTAACTATTTTCGATGTTGCATCTGAGGTTTTAATTTGGTTCCAGTTGGAACGTTTAAGAAGTCATCGCTTCCCAAAGGCACGTTACAAACCTTGTAGACGACAGTGCAAACGTTTCGCTATTACTTCCGGTATTTTTCATTTAGACGGGATGCAGACATCTATGCCTCCTATGGTGAGAAATTCAGTGAACGTGGTGGAAAAAAGTTGTCCACTAACGAGCTTGACGCTTTTGTGAAGCAAAAAACACATCTTTCTATTTGAGCATCAAACTGTGGGTCCACACGTGATGCAAGAGACCGAATGGAATATGGTAATTCCTTAATTAACCACGGGCTGGACGACATAGTATTAGGTGGGGATTGCTTTAAAACCCGACAAGCGAAATTTGAGTACTCAAAGTACAAGTTTTATTTTGCATTGGAAAACACTTGGAATTGTAGGGATTATATAACTGAAAAGTTTTTCGACAATGGACTGATTAGTGGAGCCGTCCCAATAGTTATTGGACCTTCCCGCGATGATTATGAGGCAGTTTCCCCGCCGAACTCATTCATTTATGCCAAGGATTTTTCAACGCCTAAGAAACTTGTGGAATATTTAAAGTAAGTGTTCTAAAAGGGCATCACTTTGGATACTAAGTCCTAATCACTTTAAATGAATTTCTTTAAAATAATCCACATTCACACTTCCTACTTCTACTTATCATGCCCTTAACTGCGCATTATAATTGTTTTTGTTTAAAAATGTCTCAAAAACGCCCCAGTTAATTGTTGGAGTCGCATGTCATGAATTAGTTTGATAGTCATTTACTGTCGTACAAAATGTGCATGACACGAAGTAATGAGCTTCAAGATCAATTCCATTTTTAAAAGATGAACATATTCATACTGGGATCAGTCCTGAAGCGTCGATACAAACCAGCGATCACGGCATACATGTCGATAAATCATAGTACGGCAAATCAGCTGGTCTCCCAAGCGACAGCTGGTCTCCCATAAGCATTCCCATATGGCAAGACACATACTAGGAAAATTTAGCCTGCGGTGGAATTCGAACCCACGACAGGAGTCTGTCCGGGACTAGCGCTCTACCAACTGAGGTACACAGTCATAGTGGAGAAACCGCCGAAAGTGGAATCACAAGCACCGTTGCCTGCCTTGTATGCTGCACATGACAGCTTCGAAGCTCAGTTGGTAGAGCGCGAGTGGGTTCGAATCCCACCGAAGGTAGATTTTTCTAGTCTGTGCCTTGCCATATTGGAATGCTTGGGAGACCAGCTGATTCGGAACGACCACTTTGATGTGCTTGGCGTACTACCAGTTTTAAAGAATTTACGTTCACCTTTACTGATTTGTTAATTCTGTTGTCCTTTTGCTTGCAAAAAAGTCAGCCAAAATGTTGGTATCCTTACATGCAGGTATTTGAATGGAAACGACACAGCATACAAGGAATATCTAAAATGGACAACTGAGGATCTTTTCGACAAATCCGGACACTGGCGTGAATCCAATTATTGTCAGCTTTGTCGTATATTGCACGGAATCAACGTCGACAACATATTTAATCCAGTATATCAATCGCAGTTAAGGGACATACTTCTCTTCGGACTGCCTTCAAAACCTCGAATCGTGCCATCACTTGCAAAGTGGTTTTACGGAACAGAAAACTCGGACTGTCTAAAATAGGGCTGTTTAAACAGAAGTTAACCTGTCTGTTGGTCTTTATTAGACGGCAAGAACATCTGTACATACTTTATGCCTTCTATGTTTCCCGCCGTAATAGCCTTTCACTTGGCTGGTTGACGCAGTGTTGTGCAACCATAGAGCACTAATACTAGAGAGGTAACTGATTGTTCACTCAAGCGTGAAATCCATCATAGCTTGTCTTGTTTAGCAAATATATCTATTTTTTGAAGCAATAGGATATTTAACAACTATATCCTGTGGAACACAGTTTTAGTTTTGCAAGAAAATAGACAAACAAGAATTGCGGCACTTTTTTTTCTGATCAACCTCTGCAGATTGGTCACGCTTGGATGCTCCGTTGCCACGTGACCATTTTCATCAGCTTTTGCTTGTAATGGCATATAACGTTTTAGCTTTTTTCC
Organism: Phallusia mammillata; assembly: GCF_965637545.1. Taxonomy (NCBI): domain Eukaryota; kingdom Metazoa; phylum Chordata; class Ascidiacea; order Phlebobranchia; family Ascidiidae; genus Phallusia; species Phallusia mammillata. The sequence continues at coordinate 22,627,156 of NC_137254.1, forward strand.
AAGTTTGTACTAATAAATGAAAAGCCAAGCAGCCGGTACTTATTTTTTTGCGATGCAAAAAGTACTATAAGATGAATTTAGGAGAAGCAGCATGCTTAAGGAAGAAAATCGACCTAATTGTTATTGAAATTGATCAAGAGACCAGGGCAACCAGTGTTGAATGTCCAGGAACAGCGTACAGGTTGTCTCACTGCTACCAAGACCGAAGATATCTATTCTACTGCTGCAAAAATAGCTAAAAGTGTAACAGTAGATGTACCAGACGTTTGTACTGATGTCTGCAGCCGGCAGGTCATTCATGCAATCAATTATACAGCAATCTTTAATAAACAACAAACCAGAACTTTTGTACAAAAAATATGCGCAAATTCGCAAAAAATACATGTGAAGTTCTTGGAATGCAACAAGTTGTTTCTACTAATTTGTCCAACATTTTTACTGCAGACAATTTGAAACACATATGTGCATGGGGACCCATTCGTTTCCCTTGGCTGTAAACATATGAGAAATATTGTAGTGTGCTGCGATTAATATGCACTGGTCTTGTTGCGAGTTAGTATATAAATAGTGTCAGATAATATACAGCTCATACCAGCTTCCACAAATCAGTCCTTTTATTCAATATTCTATTTTTACGCAGGCTCTTGGTTGATTGGGTAAAGAAATATTCCTGATCGCTTGTGAGCGCTATAGTTCCATGGAACGAAAACTGCACCGCATTTAGAAAATAAAAACAAGTTGCAGCTTTAAAAATCGCTAAGAATGTGTCTATTAAGAAGTATATGTGGTTTAGTAGGCAGTTGAAAACCATTTTGTAAAAATAATGCTTTTGGAGATAGGTGAAAATTTACAAGAGCCTGCGGCCTATAGTTGGTAACTTTACGGGGCCATACAATGCTATAGTCGTAAGTTATAGTCAAAAACGACCTTGATTCGGCACTGTCTTTCCAATTGGCATTCCCTAGCATTTGCCGAATTTTCACCTATTTTCGGGCTTTGTGTTTTAAAAAGATCGCATTCGGGCCAGATTTCGGGCTTTTACTTTAGGATAAGACGATTCGGGCCCTAATTTCAGACCCGCTTGCAACTGTGATAAAATAAGTCTTAAATCTCTTATGTAATCCCTAAAGGTCGTTATGCAAGTCTTTACTTTATGTGTTGCAATTAAAACACACTAACTTGCCGAACTAGGCATCTAAACCTCTTCGATTGCGTTTGTGTCTTTGTTACAAGCGTCAATCACCCGCCCAACGATACAGCTTGAATTATTCAGCAAACTTTTGCCCAGATGAACTGTTCAAACGAGAAATTCACTCGTCTGCGCACAGCAGCCTGGCAGAGAAAGTGGAATAATTGAATTACAATTCAAACCCAGGCACCAAATTGCATTAGGCAACGGGCTAATATGTTTTGATATCTGAATTTGAGCCGGCTGCAGCTTGAATGCAAAAAAACGTATCGATCTTATGGCCTTAAACCTGGTCAGGCTGTGTATCAAGTGTGATTGCCGCAGTAGCAAACTTTGCACGTTTCCGAAGCATTCCACATTTAAAAGTCGTTTCCTTATTTATTGCACTGATAGCCTAATAACCCTATATATGTACAAAATCGTTGTGGTATTAACACCGGTACAAACAAACCTGCACTATATATACTAATAAAAACATAACCTTTGTGTTATCGTTGCTGGTTTATAGTTTATGTCAACTTGTGGAAACAATAACGCGAACAGTCGGCTGTTACGTTTAAGGAAGTAAACAATAACAATAATGACCGTAAAAGACCGTAATACTGCGTCTTTAATGTGCGCTAAAGTGATGGATATTTTTTACGTACGCTATTTCCTAGAAAATTGATCTTGAAAGAAACGATACGTTGTCTAAGAGTGTTTATACCAGAAACTTCGATACGCAAAAGGCTTTTCAGAAAGTCATTTAACAAACGTGACTCAAACCGTTAAATGTCTAACACATTAGCCGGCACAGTTGCATGTATCAAACTATTTCGGGTGTTTATATTTAGAGTAGATTACTATGCTTCAAAATTATCTGGAGTTCTGAAAAACAAGCTTATTTTGGCGTTACATATTCAACGTTAAGGCCAGCGTCAAATATGGTCTGCGTGTGGCCCTGTTGATATTACGTTGTTGAGAGGGTCAGTCATAGTGCGTGACAAACCCTGTTTTCGGCGTCAATTTTTCCACCTGAAGTGACGGACATTTTTTGTGGGAAAAACAAAGAATTAAAGGAACGTAGAGGCACAACAGCCGCGCCCAGGGTTGAAAGATGATTCAATGATTTCACACAGAGCGAAACCGAGCGTAAAGTTTATGTAGAGAGTCATTTGTTATTAAGACCATTGACAGGTGAAGTTTCTTGCTATACAGATTTGGGTAGGATAAGGTTACAATTTATTGTAAAATGAAGAAAAACAAAGAAGCTTAGACAGAGTAGCCTACATTAGCTATAGAAAGAATAATTGTTAGGGAAGTTTTATTTGTATTTCCAAGAAATTTCCAGCTTTCTGTTACTTGGTGTTAGTTTTTATGTGAATGTATGTTAAGTATGCAGTGTAAACTGTGTAATATGTGCGAGAGCATGATCTTTCTTCATACATTTCGCAAGGTTACCTATAACTTCTGCCGTGTACCCTCAACCTCCTAGGCTATATTGCAATTTTCAAACAAAGAACTAAAATAGTCGCTTAAGAATCTGCCAACCCCTCTCAGCGAAGCAATTAACTTCCTTGTGCATTTTATTACTGCATTCTTTCTCCATCAGTGCAGTATTTTGCAAGTCAACACTGACAGTTGCAGCTGGTTGCAAACTGCTAATAGTTATTTGTAAAAAAGGTACGATAAAACATTGACTTGTTCTGGTTTTTATGGAAGATTGCGCTTTACTGTACGGTTTTAAGGGTATATTGCACCTGACACGGTGTCTGTGTGAAGAGTTATGTCTGAAATAATATTTAAACAAATTTGAGCGGTTTTCAGAGAGAGTGAAAGACTCGTAGTTGAAGCGTATATCTGTGCTTACGATAAACCAATGATTCTTTTGCCGTTGGCTCAAGCTATTATCGCAGATTATGAATACACTAGTGGAGTTTGAAAATCAACAACGCCGGAAATTAAACGACAAGTAGCTTTCTTATCCTTATGCGTGCAGTGTGGTAAAGATTAGACGAGCGTTTCGGAAACAAAATTTTGTGGACGCAATTTTCTTGGTAGAAAATCTGTCATTAACTTTAAGGATCATATCACATAACTAAATTTTCGTTATCATTGGGTACATCTGGCAACCTTCCAGTGTGCACTGTTCAAGAATCATTGGATTAGATTATTATTAGACGATAGCTTGATTAGCGTAACGGCTACGGTCTCTTCCTGAGTCTATTGTGAAATGAGTCACTGGAAATGATGTATGAATCAAGCCCATGATATCCTGGTTCTGGTTTTGCGAAAAGCTATTAAACTTCATTATTAAAATAAACAGTTGCTTGAGCGCTATTGTGAGGAATTCTGGGGTTTTGTACTGTTTAGCTCAGTGGTTCCTAAACTTGGGTCCGCGAAGCGATTTAGGCTGGACCGCCAATAAGAGTTTAAATAAACTACGATACTGTTTGCCTAAATAAAGGCAAATATACATTGACAAGAGTTTACATTAACATACAATGACTGCGATATTTCACGAATCATTTCTAGGCCTTAATCTTGGCTGTGATGACAAAAACTGATGCCCTACTGCGAAGTATATGTGCAAAACAAAGTTTTCTATTTGCTGGATAATGTTGTATTTAACTTGAAAATTGTATTTCATTCGCTTTGGGACTGCAAGCGCTAGGAAAAATACAAATGGGCCGCAGAAAGCAACATGTAAATGAGTGCTACACCATCTATTAATTAAGAGGGAACTATAAAGCGTTAAACCGCTGTTGAGATGGTCAAACTTCAAAGTTTGAAAATTGTGTAGTGATTCTTTTTCCAACTATTTATTGGTTAATTTTATGCTTACCTATTGTTTTCAAAAAAACATTGATTTTATTTCGATTGTTTACAAGCCCACCAACCCGTTTTCTGTTCATGTTCTTACAATACATGACATGAACAAACAACTGTGGCATTTCAATAGTTAAAACGTCACTTGGAACTGATCAATAACGTCTTGATGAGGCTCGTAGCGCAAAACCTATTCAACCGTAACCAATTTTCCCCTAAAGCTTTAAACAAAGTCGCGATTTGCAATTGCATTGGCCGAGTCCCTGCAGGATGAAGCGCCTTTCAAAGTTCAAGAGGCGCATTTTCCCAAGAGAGACCCACTCAGAAAAAAACACGCGTGCTTTCAATGCCACCAGCTTTGAGTTGTGTGAGACATTGGCATTTCGATTGTAAGCACGCTTGGCCCTTTTTCGTATAGTTGCTGCTGCCGCGAGACCAATGCGACGCAGTCGGTCGTATTGGTATCACACTGCGTTAGTAGGCAGGATTGCAAGCATATGCTCTCATCTGCAATACGAGCAAGTTATGTCACGTAAAATGGTGTTGTTTAAGTTAGCTTTTTGATTGGCATTATGTCGAGGTTCTGATTGGTGAGCACCAGTACTTACATCGAAAAATAGTACAAAGGGTAAATTGGCATAGATCAATAGATAATTTCTGCGGATGACAGTGTCATTTCGCTAAATAGACTGAAGCCGCTTATAAAGCAATCGACATAAAGAGGTTAAAGGCTTTTCGAACAACGATAACAGTGATTGTAAAGTGCCATGTCGAGATTTAGTATGAAAACAATTTTGGTAAAATCATTTAAATTGATTTTTTACGCCTATAAAATTTCCAGTGAAAGTCGTTGTTATACAGACGTATTTATTCGGAATGTCGACTACGTTTTCACAAGTGAGTTGGCTTGGGATATGTAGGCTTCCTCAATAGGTGGTACCAACATCAGCTAGTAAGGCATTAGTATTTTGTAAGTGCTTGTAAGTTCAAATTTTATGTTGATGGCAATGTTATGAGAGGTTTAAGTTCAGCTAGACCGCTCAGTGCCCATTGCCTTTTAGTGTAGTGCACCATATCAAAACAAAGTCACGCTTTCATGGCCGAAGTATGAGACGCTTCTGTATGGATTATTCCACAATCCAATGTAGGCAGGACTCTAATCCTGTGACTTTTGGTTTTAAAATCTGGTTTGCCATAATAAACCAAATTTGCGGTTTTCTGCGATGCTATTTAGGGCAACAGAACCTTTTTAGTTAGCTTTTGTGTTCATGATTTGTTTGGATGTATAGTTATTCCATAAAAATACCAGCATGGATTGGTAGTAAACGTCTTGCGATTTATTTTTTCCGCAGACACTGGTGGTAAACAACATCTAAACAGTCCCCAATTAAAAATAAAAGTTTGTCCCTTGAAAAAATCATTTATGATGTCACAATGCTAAAATGGAGAATGTGGCGACATTGTTTGGTCTTGCTGCTGTTGAATGTTGTTTCGATTGCTGAAGGAACTCGGAATAATTCAGGTTTGTTTTGTGTTTCTTGACGTGTTGTGAGTGTTGTTTAAACGCATGCTGCAGTGTTTTTATTGGGCTATAAACAGTAAACAAGCAGCTGTAGTCATTTGGTGGTTGCTCAAAGTCTAAGTGCACGAACTTGCCTTGCCTGTGAGTGCATTGGCAACGTGATGGCATTTATGCGGATGTTTGTAATTTGTTTCTTGTCGGCCTTTATAAGTTTAGAGCAAATATATTCTTTGTGTAAATTAAAGACAAAATAACGTTTTCGCGTTTTATATTTACATTTTGTAAAAAAATGTAAACAACGCGCTGTGCCGCAGGGCTTCTTAGTATGTAGCTATTGATTGGAAAGTTTTTGTATGTAGGGCAATATGTACCGGTACCTTGATCATACAATACGTCAAGATATAGGCCAAAAAGCGCCTTAACAAAGTAAGTTCTGGAGTAAAGAAATTTTGAAGCCCTGATGCGTACGGTATACCGATGGGTTAAACGTTTCTACACGAAGTCAAAGGCGATTTAGGCTGCACGCTATGTCGACAGTGAATGGTTTGGACACATATATTGTTGGGCAGCAATCAATCAACTGCCATTAGTGTGGCATCGTAAATCAAAGAAGCCATTTTAAGAATGTGGTCCAAATATTTTCTGCATGGCATGTTTTCTAGAAATGCTGTTAAGGTACACGTTAACATAAATATTTAAAAGTGTCTCGTCTAAAAATCTTGAAAAGTATGAAAATATATTTTTTAATTGCGAAACTTTTTTGTTGCGGTCAAATGGTTTTCGAACATCTGTGAAACCAATATTTTCATACTCAGCTTTTAAAACTAACCCAATGCCCAAAACACCAAAAATAGAGGTCTCAAAACGACTCCAATTTATTGATAAAACGAACATAACCAGCCGCTGAACCATTTTGTATGTAGACTTAATTTTACTCGTCGCATGAATTATTAACGCGAGACATCAAAGCAATTTGTGAAATAATTTTAAAAAACAACATTGTCATGAAAAGTCCCCCGGGAGCTTAAAGCGTTAACTAGCATGAGATGCAATCATGAACAAGGGCGATTAACTTTGATTGCTATGCACTTCTCTTAGGGTATGTCTTCTTCATACAGTTTTTTACAACAATCAATACAGGCGTGAATGGGTATGAATAAAACATGAATTTTTGATGGGGAATTGTGTTTTGCCGGAAACACTTCGTCCTGTATAAAAAGGACTTTTAACACTCCTAAAACAACAAGACTTGCGCTTTTGTAAACCTTCCGCCGAACACATTTAGGAATTTAAAAGAATAGTCACAGATTTTTCCTTATGTTTTTTGTTGAATAAAAAAGTCTTTTTAGTACATGTATTGCTGTATCTGCAGAAACCATTAATTTTAAAAATATAACTGTTGGTAATTACCAATAAATATAAAACGTTTGACCTGACCTGCGATTGACGTAAAATTTGCTTGGATTCTGGACACAATTCGGACAGCGGTTGTCAATGGATCGCGTTTTTTTGATTTACCAGTTACAGTAAACCTCGGTTAACCGAATTCGGTTAATCCGGATCTTCCCATTATTTGGACAAACGTGAGGTACAAATGATTTAAAATGTGATAAGGCTCGAACTAATCGACATCTGTTAATCCGGACCTTTGCCTTATCGGGACATTTTTTCCGCTCCAATCGAATTCGGATTAACGAAGTTTACTGAATCAACGTACCTTTATGGTTTCATTTTGCTATGAACGCTTAATTAGTATGTGAAACGGATAATAGTAATGTTGTGTGGCAAATAATTACAGCAGGACGTAGAGTTCTCAAATGACCGTGTGGCACTAAGAGAATCGCCAGGTTTCTACACATGCAAATCTGGTTACAATCGAGCATTTAACGAGCAATTAGGAAATCTCATCTCCCTAAGGCATTTCTAGGATGCCCGCAAAACAAAATTGTTGTTGTCATCCGTCTTTTTTAACTAGGCCGCATTTCTAGGTCACAGGAAGGCTTCGATATCCTAATTACAAGGCTGTTGCTGTTTTCGACTAACGAACTCAGCCAATACCCCAACGCACTCAAAGAGTCCTTGAATAATTATCTTAATTCATCGATCGCATGTAGCAAAATATTTTTCAACTTCATGCCGTTTTTATTGTTAAAATTATTATTCCGAGAAAGTTTATGTGCTAAGGCAAGTAACAGCCCAGTCCTATATTGAAACGTTCTGAAATATTGACAATGCAAGTCGTTTTGTAAAAACAATGTTCGATTATCGTTCTTGCAGATCCAGAAACATGTTCCCGTGTGCTTTGGCAATGCGAGTTTTGGGAATTCCAATGCAGCAATGGCCTCTGCATCAGCATGCGCAAATTTTGCGACGGCCACGCAGACTGCCCAAATGCCGAAGATGAAATATACACCAATGACCCGTCGGCGTACAAAGGTAATGTAGGTCGTTATTTAAATGCCGGCTTGTGAATAGAAAGTAGAACACAAGCCACTGAACCGGTGTATTGCTTGCTTTTTTGCAGTTTGCACCGGTTGCGCCGACGAAAAGTTTAATTGTAAAAATGACTCGTATTTAATCGTACGATATTTAAATGCTCAATTTCTGCATTTTTGCCTGTTCGTTCAAATTTGCAATTTCTGTACTGGTGACAGGACCAGTTTAGTTGCAATTTTCAATTAGGTGTGCATATGCATGACAGAATAAGGATACTTCGACAGCTTTGCAAGTATGCATTGCCCACGGCCATACACTATGTTTACTAAACAAATTTAACATTAAACAAGTGTGTACTGCAGTCCCTCTAAAACTTTCCGTCGACAAAGATCTTGCAAAACCTCTTAGGTTCTGAATTGCCGCTGTATTTATCTGATAATCTGACATACAGTATGAGGAAACGGTTGGGGTTAAAAAGGGAAAAGTGTTTGTAACCTATACCCTTGGTCAGATATATCAGTGACTAGCGTCTATTTTAATTTTGAGACTTTAAATTGTGCCTGAAGTTTAGGCTAATGATCTTAATTGAGCAAAAGACCAGCGCAGCGATTATCTACTTGTCACTACGCTTTAGTGAGGGCAAACTTGTTTTCTAAGACTGATATGGCTAAAGTACTTTGTGTGTTGATGGTAAACATACATGTTAGGCCTTGTTATTTATTGCGCATAATGAGTAACATATGTGGCACTGTAGGCTACATCTTTTCATCATAACCGCCTGTGTAAATCGAAGTATTTCCGTTTGGCGAGGATATCCTTCAATTGAAGTAGCATACAAGCACGTGTTATTTGCTTTTCGCGCCCACACCGACGTTCGAGAATCAAGTGCAAATTTATACATGACAGCGTATTGCGTCATGCACTTTTTCTACTTCCCCACTTCGGTTCAAACATTCCCAGAGGCGACCTTAAATACATTGGCACAGTTTACACATTATTCGCTTCCGTTGGTGAGCTCCAGGCCCTTTGGGAAAGAGTAAGGCTTGAATTCAGGCAGAATACTTACAAGCGTGTTCGATTACAAATATCTTCAAGAAAACCAGTTGCCCAACAGTCGACGGCCAATGCAAGCGACAAAATGCTCAAGCCACACTAGCCGAAGATTTTGAGTGGCAGGCAGTTATGTTTATGCGAAATCGAATCGGCTCATTACGAAGTTAAATGTAGCTGGCACTTTACGTTAAGAGGTACTCGGCACTGAATGATATTTTGGTCGCAAACACAGCCACGGGCATCGTCGCGGTTCAATGCGCGCGCCGATATGACGTCACATGTGTACACTGTACACGCGTTGCCAGCTGGTTCAAAATGAAACGCTTCACTTGTGACAGAAAGTAGTGCTGTGTTTTGGGTTTGTTGCTGTAGACCAGGGGTGGGCAACATACGGCCCGCGGGCCGGATCCGGCCCGCGACGGGATTTTGAGCGGCCCGCAGACAGTTTCTGGTCTTGCATGATAATGTGGCCCGCAGCCACATTCTGCCGCAATCCCCTACTACTTGCTTACTCCGTCAAATTATAGTTGTAACGGACAGTAACGCTCCCCACTAGCAAAAAACTTTCCCGCCGTTGTAACCATTGCACCATACATCCATTGTTACGACATAACTGCCAACCTTGTGTGTGGCCTGCTTTCTCGGTTTTCTTTCTTTCCACACGTGTAGCCTAGTTAGTGTTTCAGCAGTATCTAAGTCTGTGGTGTATGCATTAAATTTGCTGTGGTGAATAATTTTATGTTATATCAGTTAGATTGTTTGGACTGTATTGTAATTGCGACGTTCTTGATTGTATTTAGTTTAGGTGGTCAAAAATCCGTTTTAAATCACTGGATAAATACGCGATTCAGGAATCCGGCCCGCCAAGTACTTCATTTTCCCATATCAGGCCCGCCGACTGGAGAAGTTGCCCGCCCCTGCTGTAGACTGTTTTGACTGATTTTGTGTACAAATTATGGTTTACAGTGTTAGAAATAATGTCGCCCTATTCAGTTTTATCAATTGCCCTAGCTAGGTAATTAACTGATGTTCAGCAAACACAATGTACTGACTGACATAATGACATTTAGCACTAAATACAGTTTACATTAAAATAGACAATAGTAAAAAGGTTTGTTTCATATTCTTTGTGAAAAATACTTAACCCAGTAAGTAACGGTTTTCTAATTGTGTTGTTACCATTATCTAGAATCACTGTAAGCAAGCATGGCGTTGTGTAGAAACACTTTCTGTGTGTTAAAATTTCCACGGAGGCAGTTGATGCCAGCAAAAGTTTGTCACCGTTTTTCAACTATACCAGAATCGAGCCTTGTCAAACAACCCTCCGACATTTTAAAAAGTGAATCTGTTGACAAAAAGGCAAAGTTTCTGACTAGAGCTGACCTGCATAAAGCAGACAGAATTGTTGTCAAGCTTGGCAGTGCTGTATTGACCCGAAGCGACCAAGGTGGTATTGCTCTTGGTAGACTGGCATCTATTGTGGAACAGGTTGCAGAACTACATTCTCAAGGTAAAGAAGTTATGATTGTTTCAAGTGGAGCAGTGGCCTTTGGGAAACGACGTCTTGGGCGAGAGCTGATGATGAGCCAAAGTGTTCGAGATACCATTCGCCATGGCAATGGTATGTCAAAGAACAATCACTGCAATGTTGATTCAAAGTCCTGTGCTGCAGTTGGACAAAGTGGCCTAGTGTCTTTGTATGAGTCTATGTTTGCCCAGTACAGCATATCAACAGCACAAGTCTTAGTGTCCAAACGAGATTTAGACAGGGAAAATCGTATGTATCTGCAATCTACCCTTGACAACTTGTTAAGTCTATCTATTGTGCCAATCATAAATACTAATGACGCTGTTACTCCACCACCAGACCCTGAAATTGATGTGGATGGTGCCATAGCAATACGAGACAATGACAGTTTGGCAGCTCGACTTGCTGTGCAAACCCACACTGACCTTCTGGTGCTTATGTCAGATGTGGACGGCCTTTTTACGGCTCCCCCTGGTACTGAAAACTCCAAGCTTTTGCACACTTTTTCAACACAGGACAGTACTGATAAAATTGAATTTGGGAAAAAGTCATCTGTGGGAACAGGTGGAATGGATTCTAAGCTTCAAGCAGCTGTATGGTCTTTACAACATGGTACTTCAGTTGTTATATGCAATGGTTTTAGCCGTGGTTTGGCGTTGTTGGATATTGTTGAAGGTAGAAAAACTGGGACTTTTTTCACTGAAGCCAAAGATAGCAACACTGATGCCTCAAGTCAGGCCCATGATGCTAAAGAAGGAAGTCGGAAATTGCAGCAATTGGAGGCAGCAGAGCGAAAAGATATACTTCTCAAGCTAGCTGAACTTTTAGAAGAACATGAAGATGAAATAATGTCAGCAAATCATATGGATGTGTCAAGTGCCAAAAAATCTAGGAACTTATCACAGCCTCTTATGGACAGGTTGGTTATGTCACCTGCCAGATTAAGAGAACTTGCCAACGGTGTACGACAAGTTGCTGAAAAGAGTGCATCTACTGTAGGCAAAGTTCTATGCAAAAGAAAACTTGCCAAAGATCTTTATGCTGAACAAATATCTGTGCCAATTGGAGTCCTATTGATAATTTTTGAATCTCGACCAGATTGTCTTCCACAAATTGCATCTCTAGCTATTGCTACAGGAAATGGTGTTGTACTGAAAGGAGGAAAAGAAAGCATGCACACAAATCGTTGTCTATTTGAGCTTGTACAACAAGCATTAAGTTTACATAATGCTTCGGAATCTGCACAACTTGTTGAAAGCAGAGACAAAGTTTCTGATCTAATTCAAGATGCTGCTGGCTCCATTGATCTGATAATTCCTCGTGGATCATCAGAAATGGTTCGAGGTATTCAAGAAATGGCTGCGGGAACTTCAGTCCCAGTTTTGGGACATAGTGAAGGGATTTGCCATGTGTATGTTGACCGTGAATGTAGCGTTGACATGGCAACAAGAGTTGTGCAGGATGCAAAGTGTAATTACCCAGCTGCATGCAATGCCCTTGAAACACTACTGATACACAAGGATCTTATACACACTTCAATATTTAAGCAAATCAATGATGTACTGCAAGCTGAAGGGGTTAAAGTTCACCTTGGTCCAAAGATTGCATCAAGATTACTCTTTTCACCAGCAGATCCTGCTAATCTCAAAAAAGAGTACTCAGGTCTGGAATGCTCTGTTGAAATTGTTGATGGTGTTGAGGAGGCTGTAAGGCATATTCATGAACATGGAAGCAGCCACACTGACACAATTGTCACGACCAATGAAGAAAAGGCAAATTACTTCCTGAAGAATGTTGACAGTGCTTGTGTTTTTCACAATGCCAGCACTAGGTTTGCTGATGGGCAAAGATTAGGACTTGGGGCTGAAGTTGGAGTCAGCACTACTCGCATCCATGCTCGTGGACCTGTGGGTGCAGAGGGTTTGCTCACATATAAATGGATTGTGAGAGGTGATGGTCATATTGTAAGAGACTTTGCCGCTGATGGTACATTGCATTTTGATCACATTGATTTACCAGTGGAAGATAATTAATTTGTTCCGTCTTTTAATGTAAAACCTATTTCCAGCTCGAAATTTGTACAACCTGTTGCCAAAAAAATATGAAACCAATAAGGTGCATATAAAAGACTGTATTTTCTACGGCATCTTTGTTAAAGTGATGTATTTTATATCTTTCTGCTTATAAGTTGTAATTTATTGAACCATTATACAGTAATCATTGAATGGTTATTTGGTTTCTTGGTGCAAATTTATCTGTTTGCAATGTTAAACTCCTGGAATTATGTGCTCAACTAAAATGTGCTTACAATAGCAAGTGCGTGAAAAACATGGTGCTTTATTTAAGCCTGATATTATTTGCTAGTCACTACCTTGTTTTTGTTCTGTGACATTCCAGGTTACTTAGCACTAGAGTGTGTTTTTGTGATTTATCTTTTGTTATGGTTTTAACATGTCTGATGTAAGGTTGTACTATTTTACCTGATAAACTGTGACTGCCTGTGGCATGTGTTCATTAGGTGTGAACAGAATTTTTTTTAATGTGCTTTTTACCAGATTGAATACCTTTCCATGTCAACTTTAAAGAGTGCAATTATGCAAACTGTTAAGTAGAGAGACACAAAAAAACACATAATCACCTTATCAAAATTAGATCTGTAAAAAATATTTATACCCAAGAATGCCATGACAATGTTTTGTTTTACTTTTTATATTTTAGCCTGCCACTTTTGTTTATCTGGTGCCATTTTAGTACAGGTTACAATGGTGTTATCAAGGTATGTAGTGCATTATTTCAATGTAGCATGTTTAATTTTTTGCCACTCAATGCAATACAATATGCGCGAACTCTGTGTTTTTCGACTGTTTGTCTATATTTTCGCTTACGGTAATCATGCACAGAATCAAGTACTGTGAAAATGCGAAATTTAATGATCTTTTGTATTTCGCTTGGTTGTCGTGAACTCGTGGTTATGGTAAATATTACTTTTCCCGTTGGAAATACCCTGACATTTCGGTGAATTATTCGAACTTGATTGTTTATTCGAACAAGTCCAACTCTAAATTATTCGAACTTGATTGTTTATTCGAACAAGTCCAACTCTAAATTGTGAGGCCAACTTCGAACGATTGGTTCATATAATCTCACGGCACCAGTATTGCTGATCTGTATTGATATAAACATTTCTGTGGAACTTTTGATCACATTAACCAAGTTCTGGTTGCATCGATCGTCAGAAAGCTGTTATACATCTTAACAACTTTACTTGTAAACAACCACAAGAAACAAATATACTGGTAAAGTCCGTCCGGTATTTTCAGTACTTCGCGGCTAACATTTTCAACCAGGTTAATTTGTTTGGGTTGCAACCCTGATATTATTTTTGAAACCTCCCCACCCTCTGAATAAATTCAAGTTGAGAATACGTTTAATTTTTAATGTCCTTGTGTGAACAAAAGAGCAATTTCGGAAATCAGCCAAAACTTCCACGTCAAAGAAATGTCGATTGTTTGGCGACATAATGCATTGCTGTCCCTTTTACGTGGTAAATGCTCAAAAAAGGGTTACCCCGAGTTTAAGGAAATCCCCCAGTCGTTCGAAAACCCGTGTTTTAAACCGACAAAAATGATTTGGCGGTTGTTTGTATAGGCAACTAAAAATATATTATGCCTTTTCCAAGCTGCAGTGCTAATGCATTTGAGGCCGAGACGCTCCAACTTTTGCGAAAAAACATTTTGCTGGAAAAAGCTATTCAGTTGTATTTGACCCAAATGGTGCTAACTGAATTGTTTCGCAGCCCATACCGTTGAATGTTTACTGAAAAATTAAATAACACCATCGGATAGGCCAGCAACGGCGCGGCAGTCACGATTATAAATAAAACGAGCCATTCAAACCTTAAATCCCCAATTTACTTTAAAGGGACGTAGCATCTTTAAGGAAAGGCCACATGCTTTTTATGATCCCTATGGAACTGAATTGCAGAGCCACTTTGGAAATTATTGCGCTTACTGGTGCTCTAAACGTAACGCGTGCAGATACCCCACAAGCGTCCACTAAGCAGAAAAGACGTTTTGCGATACTCAGATGAAAATGTTGTAAAATGCATTCGAAAGATTAAACGGATCGTGTCAGTAACTTTTGAAACAAACTTCATTTCAAACTCTTTGAGTGTATTTTTATTGCGAAATACCTTCCATGTTGAACCCCTTACTATCTATACTTCCCAGCATTCGTTTGTTATGGAAGTTTTTCAGAATTATTTGTACTTTGCCATACTCTTGTTATAACGCGAAAAAGTGTCAGGCCCAATTAAAGAAATGGAAAACGCATCGCAGTTCAATGTTTTGCAGAATATTTTGTACTTTGCCATACTCTTGTAAAGCGCGAAAAAGTATAGGGCTCAATTAAAGGAGAAATAGTAAACGCCTTACGGTCCAGTATCTCAAAAATATGTCGCATTAAAAGGTCGCCACCTTGCCTACGCGTCTATCATTCTTTGCCCATGACGTCAGACTTGTTTGCTCCACACCTTGGAGCTTCGTCATAGCTTTCGCGTAACCAGCGGTTACGACAGCACTCTTGCTCTGACCACAAGAAGCACAAGGACACCTCAGCCCGACCGCATGAAGCATCTTGCTACAGCTCAGGGTGCAAGAATAGTTCCTGATGAGTTTTCTGATCTCCCAGTGGAACTTGCAAACTTGCCTTTGAACTTGGTGGGAGTCGATCGAGTGAGCAGCTGCTTGCGCTATGCCAGACGTTTTTGCTGGAATCAATGCCAGAACTCTGCGTAATGGCCACAATGTATTAGTGATAACGAGTGGCATGTGTTATTGAGGTACAATGTCTAACCTGATTTGCGCGTACTTAATCTTGATGCAGTCGCAGTGCATAGGTAATGATACCGGAATAGAGTTTGGTGAAAATGCGTATCTACTGCAATGGTACTTCAGCACGCTCTTACAGTGATAACAGTGGTTTTTAATGTGAAGTACTCTTTCCAGATATGGGAAAACATAAGAGTTAAAAATATCCCACCTTGTGTTTACCATACCCGAATTATTAACTATGTGTGTTGGTTAAACTTTTATGTTGGTAGCCATTCGCAGCCATGCAAAGCCTTTCCTGCAATTTGCATGTGCCTAACCACATTTTCAAGTTCCACAGAAAGAAGATATCGCGAGTTACAGGAAGTAGAACGAACTTATGATACCTTATCTCATTCCAGTCAACATAGATCATATACATAATCCCAAACCCAAGCCAAAAATCCTACCAGAGTAGTAAACGCGTCCGAACCCGAATCGTTTTTGAGAATCTCTTCGCTCGGTAATTTGCTTTAAAAAAAAATACGGACACTTAATATGAAGTCAACCCCTAAACCAGGGGTGCACAACCTTTTTGCTAAGACGGCCGCATCGCAGATTCTTATTTCACCAACGGCCGCCAATTACCTGCTTGTTTTTGTTTTTAAATTTATCATGTGAAAATAGGGCTTGTCCCACACATACATAAACCATTTAATGGCGTTCAAAAAGCCCGGATAATTTAAAACTTGATCCACAGATTGAGCTAAACAGTCTGACGACCAGTCTGAGTTATTTGTGACGTCATAATCTATACTGTGACGCAAGAGGTGACTGTTTATTTGCATTGTTTGCACACAATAGGCGTATATAAAGTGTGATGCACAGGGTCAATAGACTGGTAATATTCTTTACAGTCTTACAAAATCTATTTAATGCAGTTTGAAAGTCAAAATATTTAGCAAAAGAGGTTTTTACGTCACGGCCGCCAGTGCATATATTTTAATAAACATGTTCACGGCCGCACAAATCGTCTACTCGGCCGCAGGTTGTGCACCCCTGCCCTAAACCAAAGCATGTTTGTTGAAAAACAAAACCCGGATCCTGAATCCTACATCTTGGGAGTTGCGTTCACGACGACCTTACCGGTGTTATGTCGATAGTATGTACTTACCTTGAGGTCGACCACCGTGTGTTATCGATCACGCATCAACAGGGTCTCTCATTCCCACGGCCAAATCTATGATGCATCAGCTCGCTAATAGCGTAAAAATTCCTCGAGGAGTTGCCTTCTAATCGTAGCGCCCGCCCTCGACCACATATCCCCGTGGACTATTAACTGTCGAGCGTTGATGGACAAGACAACATCTTGTGCCGCAATGACGACTTTGTGGCCAACGTAAAGGATACAAATAGATAACAGGGCCTTGGAGACGCAATAAAATTGTCCCGCTCCAAAGCAAATCACGCGTAACAACCACATCACGAGATGCAGGGCTGCCTATCCCAGTTTTTTTTTGCTTTTACCTGATCTGCATGTTTGGCTTTTGGTAAAGACTTGTAGAAATTGTCTTGTTTTAATACAATATAAATCTGAAATGTAACAATTAAATGCGTTGCCGTGTAAACTGCAAAACGACAATGTCCGCTTAAATCGAACCCCACCCTCCTTCCTAACACGGGTGGTTAGATTCTAGGGCCCCCATCGACTGGTCCCACCAACGTTCCCCTCCCCCCAGTCGTGTTTATACTCACAGTGCGCCAAACTCACTTTCTGGTGAGCTCCTGCCTCATAACGCTTTATGATACGGCGTAGCTGCAGCGCGTTTAATCATGATCCACCTATTGTGCCTTTCACTTTTTTGCGCCCGATAACGTCTTAACGTTGCGCATCTATTTCCGGCTTGGTGATTGTTTTTAGTGCAATTGTGTCGCTATGTGTTCTTTCACCAAGCGAAATAAACTCAACTCAACAACTCAACAAATGCCAAAAAGCAATTAAATGCGTTGCCGTGTAAATTGCAAAACGACAATGTCCGCTTAAATGCAAAAAAAGCAATTGAATGCGTTGCCATGTTAATTGAAAATGACAATATCCGTTGCCAGATTTAGCAAAGCTTTTCTCCCAGATTTAAGGTTCCGCAAATAACATCTGTATTGGGCTGCAATTCTGCTTTTAATTTCACTTGTTTCCGGACTCGCGAATGATTTAAATTGTGTGGAAAACAAGCTCTGACCACGTATCCTTGCTCTTCATATGTGACATATGTGTTTGTCTTTTGAATCAGTATTGTTACGCTATAAGTTTAGCATTTGGTCTGTAAAATGCAAGTTCTTTTACCTACTTGGACATTTGCCTTTTGCTTGTCATTTGGCTTTTCATAAAAAAGCATACATTTTATCACGAATTAAAACCTAATGCCTTGTTTTGAATTTTTTCTGTATAATAACCAATGCTTTGGTCGACTCCGATTTCGGCCCAAACCCAATGTCTCTTTCCGCCTCATTTATTCCAAAATGTCAGAGTCCCATTACATATGTTTTGATTGACATCAGTCTGCACCGCTTGTCTGGGTGGCGGTTAATAACCAACTTGCGTTATATTTGCCGTGGGATTACAGTGTTGTTTTTGCCATGTTGCACTGTGTCGCGTCTGACCGACTATTTTGGGTGTTTAGCAATTATGCTCACAACTTTTTTGACGGAAAAACTAAAAGCCTTAGGTGTTGAATGACAAGATGTCTTGGTTTGGGACCTAACAGAGCTTTTTGCATATACTTACACGACACGATTTTTTAATGTAGTAAAGATGAAAAGGTTTTTAAAAGGCAATTTTTTACGCACCTGAATTTTAAATCTGTTCGAAAAATTCGCATTTTATCTTAAACAACCCGGGTGGCACAGGACAAATTATTTTTCCAAAGATGAGAAACAACCGCTTTTTTGAGCAACTGTTTTGGGTACTTGGAGATCCTCTTTGAATAAGATTTTGGAGACTGGCGATGCCCATGTGTAGGCGAAATATAAATCTCGAGTTTGTTAACTGATTTTGAGTCAGAAGCATTTATTTGTTTATTATCACTTACTGTGTTCGGCAATAAATGTTTTTTGGTGTTGACAGGACCCCAAACGAAAGCAAGATTCTTGAAACAGTTTGATTGCAATCGCTGAAAAGTAAATCTTATAGTTTTCACTAAATTCCACGAACTTTTAATGGTGAAAATAACGGCCCAAATAGACGTAAAAGGCGTTATTTTCACCATTAAACTTATAAACAGATCCGTATATAGTGTTCCACGAATGTTAATTTAAAATAAAATATCCCCACGCAGTAAATGCTCGTAAAACTATAGGTCTATATTTCAAATACCAATTCGCTATGTAGCTAATTACATACAGCCTCCTGCCGCAGTAAAATGACCTGAGATCAATGAATCACAAAGGCCATGCACATCCCACTGAAGGGTCTCATATTACGTTTATTGCTGTACGTACCCAAGGGCATCAAAGTATTTGTGTTTTAAAGCCAATGCAATATGTTGCTTATCTCAACTCCAGCCTTTCGAATAGCGGAAATATTGAGTTTCAAAGTAGAGAAATGTCGAAATCCCTATGCTAATACGGCCTTAACCTGATCAGAACAGAGGGCTTCTCCTTGAAGGTGGTTACAGCCTTCGGTCTTGACATTTTAAGCTTCCAAGTCCTTGGATTGAAGAGAAATATTACAATTTGTTTCTGACTCACAGCTAATGCCCTTGACGTGTCTTGATTGGTACAAAGGACGTATTTGGCCCCCACAGGGACATTGTCTCAACGCGATGAGTGTGCATCATTGGAAATATCAAAAGCTATTTTCACAGCCCGCTGAGATCAGAACTGTCACATTGAACCTATCATTTGCGGATTTTTTTAGGTGGTACCAAAGTTGTAACCTGTAAGTCGGGCCAGGCTTTACGGGTCGGGTCGGGTCGGGTCGGGTCGGGTCGGGTCGGGTCGGGTCTGGGCCGGGTTCGGGCCGGGTTCGGGTTCGGGCTCCAATTTCAGACCCGCCTTTAAATCTGGGTGCAACCGGTGATACCTAGGTCATGTTAATATTAGTTTGTTCTCAAACTCTTTTTAAAGGATTTTTTTGGCTTAACATGATTCATGCATTTAATGAAAATTTTAAGTACAGTATTTAAAAAATCAGTGCGGTGTTTTTGGTTATCTTAAAGGTGCTCGTGGACTTTTTGAGGGATTAGTTTGCTGACGCGAAATAATAAAAAACACGTTTGTTTATGTTATGGTTTTACAGTGAACAATTTGCGTTGTTCGCGTTTATGGCCTTTCTCGCGTTTTGTGAACGTGACGAAAACTTATTTTCTCTTTGCAACAAGCTAGTTGCATTGATTCACTGACTTTCTTACTATTTAGCTATGCCATTTCATCCAACATATTGAAATGTTAAACTGTTACACACGATCATATTGAATTGCATAAACTTTTTTGAAAAATGGTGTGCAATACGAAATTTGGCCTTTTGTCAGTTACTAATGACTTTGCGGCCTCGTTGCAGTGTTTTTTGTTTGAAATTCGGGATATTTCTGCAAAGCGTGCACGTGGGATATCACGCGATGGGATCCGTTTTTACCAAGATCAAGGCTATTGTTCAAGCGGTCGTATTGCGTGGGATGTAGCAAAAAACTAAGAGAAAGCAAATGTGGCGAGAAATATCATGCGGCCTGCTTCTGTAAAATGATATTGCAACCAGATTGCCCTGATTGACTTTAAATTGGATCGTTCTGGGCAAAGACGTACTGGGGTAATATTTCGAAATTTCGCATTCATTAAGAGGTTTACCACTTTCAGTTTAATCAGATTTTTTCCCACTGTCTGATTCTTTCCACTGTTATAAACAGAAACTGCATAAATTTGGGATTTCGAAAACGCAAATTCAGTATCATGTTGCACAACATTACAAATGATTTATACTGCGTTTATTACAAAAACACAAAAAAAACTGATTTAGTTGCTCTTCATAACTCATAATGGCATGAGCATTTGCTAAAATGTTTAACAGTTTAGTATTTGTGAATGTATACTGGTGGCTTGATTGAGGTTTATTGGTTTTGGCAATAAGAATATGCGTTCCAATCTAGTTTTCATTTCAACACATACAGTAAACTTGGCAGTAATATTTGTGTAAAAATTTCACTGAAACGATTAATGCTTTTAGTTTTTTTTTGTATTATTTTTGGCTACATTACTGATGGTTAATTTTCTTGATAAAAAATGCTCATTTTCGAGGCTTAAATATGCATAAGTCGTTTTAGCAGAATAGGTCAAATGCTGCGACTGGACGTACTGATGATGCAAACCTTTTAATCGCTTCCTTCGGGCAGGTAATTGCAATGTTTATTGTGCACACCGCAAGGCAGTTACGGCCTGATTATCTTTGTTAACTGTCACATATGACTTTTAGCAGGATGCAATTCGGATCTGATCTTTTACATTTCTGACCTTACCTTGGGGCGTTTTTTAAACAACACTACATGAACTAATGGCGCGCCGAAGTTTTGGTTTGCATTTTAAACAAAATAAATTTTACGGCGTTCTGAATTTAACCAATAAAATAATATGTAGAAAACATGAATCAAGATGTGTACAAACTATTTTGTTTTTTATGCAGCTTTTACATTATAAATAATTGCGTTAGAGCGTCATAAACATGTTTACTTACAACAGTGGTTCTCAAACTTTTTTGACCACGACCCAAATCTGAGTTTTATGAATATCTCACGACCCAAGCCTCAAACATCAAAAAATTTAAATATTCTTATTAACGAGCCGAACTGCAATTTCGAGGCCACGCCGTCGCCGCATAGGAGTCTGCCCATGTCTAAATGGCTGCAGGCTTAACGAGGTCGATTCGTTTGACAACACTGCATAACAAAACACACATTGTGGCTTTGCAGCACCATGATCATTGATAGAAGTGAATCCCAAATCTAAAAAGTTTCCTTGTATGAATACTTAATAATCCTTAAACGCTAACTGTTACATCTCCACGTCTAGTTTCGCAAGATTACCTTGTCCTTTTTTTCCCCGTGCTATGACGTTACAATCGCTATGTGCGTAACAGTAAAATTGAAAGGCTATTGTCGGTATGTTGTAATGATTGATTCATTTACTGAACAACGTGTCAAATGAGGTGACTTTACTACTACATTAAGAAAATTCGTTTGTGTTTACTTAATACGGTAATAGTTCGTTTGGGCAGAATGGAATCACTGCAGCGCGACCCATACTTTGAGAACCACTGACTTACAATAACAACATATTTGAAAATCGATGGCCGGTACGGATCATTTCAGCTCCGCCAGATTAGGCTGAAATCATTCCGAACATTTAAATTCGACTGAACTACCATATACAACGCTATATACATAACGTATAACTTTTTGATTTGATTGTGTATAGGTATGAAAAGTTAAAGTGACATCGCACTGTTGCGAAATTTTGTGCTAGGTTTGTTTTAACAAAGTCTGAACGAGGTCATAAAGGTAACTATGCCAACGTGATATTCTAAAACCCTTGCTCGACCCACAGGCTGCATGTGATAGACCAGGTGTGGCCAACACGTTGATCTTCTGCTTTTGACTGGACGATCACATTAAATTCTCCACTACTAATCAAAAGCTTATTAATTGAAAAACAAATTAAATAATATAAAACAGCACTTCTGACATTTTGACACAACGCACATATGTGCAATGAGACAATAATAATGTAAATGTCACTCTCTTTGTTGCGTAACAATTTTGAATTTAGCAACAAATTATGTCGTAACAACTACAATGTTTGTCGTCACAGCTTTAATGTTTGCGTTAACGTAGGCCTACCATATTTCCATCCCTAAAAAGGAGGACACAGCAATCGGGCAATATCTTCTTTTTTGCAACACGTTGTTGAAAAGACATGTAAACACTAAAAACCCTTTGAGTCCCACCAAAAATTAAAGGCTTCAGAAATTAGACGGTATACAATAGTTTGGATAAAGTTTAAATGTTTATCACACCACAGCACTAAAATAAGCTTGTATTTTCAAAAAACGTAAAAACTGAATTCTTTAACAAATAAGAGGAATATGTATAAAGGCATAATTGCCACATATGTATTTGGTAAATCAGACATTCCTTAAAAAGGAGGACATTTCGGCCCTTTTTACTGTCCTCGGAGGACAACTTGTTTTTCGTCTAAAAAAGGAGGACATGTCCTCCAAAAAGAGAACGTATGGTAGGCCTATACGTATACGTTAACGAAGCGACGATTTAATGTGGTAAGAACTAGGTGATGCTTGACAATAAAACTTATGACTATAAATATGTGGTAATTGTCAATAAAATATCATGCAGAAATTTGCGTTATTGCTTTGTGTAAGTGGTAGCCTAAATTATGGGTTTTTGTTCGGCCCGCGAAGTAACTTTTAGAAGTTATGTGTTTTGCTTAGGCGGAATACCCTGTCAGACCAGTGAATTTACATGATTTAACCATTCTCTTTTTGTGGTATATGCAGCGTTTTTACCGGATGATTGAACGAGCGCATTTTTGAAATCAGCAATTGTGATTGTTGGGTCATACTTTATACATGGTTGCGTCATTGTTGGCCATTGTTTCCACACAAATCAATATAGCACAGTTAACTTATTCACTTTGCTACACAGTATATCTGTTTGTTGTTTACTACCATATTGTTTTTTAATGTAGCTAATGGCATAAATAAACATTTTACTTTGTAATCTTGCACATTGTTTTCTACACATAGTGCGGCCCCCGACTTACTTAAAAGTTTGTTTTTGGCCCCCAAAGTAGTTTGAGTTTGAGACCCCTGATCTAGAAGAATTCGCCAAACAAAACTAAATCCCACTGAGACAAAATTGCTAAAATCTTTTCGAATCTAATTTGTAATTAAGTAGTTTCTTAGACGATAGAGGTGTGTAGGAAGCCCTGTATTTTAAATATACCATGTTAACATATTTGTCTGTATTGTTTTGACTTATTCCAGGCTTTGCAAAAAATCAATAAAATCATGCCCACTCAAATGTCACACCTAACGTTGCGCGTCGACGTCGCCATCCAATGGCGTGTTTTGCGTCACGTAGTGTCAAGGTTACTCGAGGTCACGTTTCTTGTTGACTCGTCTGTGAAGGTCCCTAAATGTGGCGCTCGTGATGATTTTGCTCTTTACCTGCCCTGATGTGTTTAGCTTGTGATGCTAGGCCCGATATATGGAATTTCTGTGGCCAAGGCAGCCGAGTTGACACTGTTATTTCTCCGGTCTGTGGTGTTTACCGAGCGTATTTGGGTAACTTGGACTTGTTGTTTTGCGTTGTTTGTTCGCCGGCTTACGAAGCCACAAGCCGAAACCCACGATTTGAATGATGGAGTACTGAAACTGTTATGTGACGTTTCGGGTAAACATGTACGACTTAAATTCAGTTCACAATATATCTACAAGCCCTAAACATAGAGTCAAAGTTATGAGTTACCAAAGGTTTGCTTTTATTTCATACTTTTTTGTACTTAAATTGACAGTCCAAAATTTTACCAAAAGTCTCTGATCATATGCGTGTTACAAATATATTGCAAATTAGCAAGCGAATTAGGCAACATCGGTAATGTTTCATATTTATTACCGTTTACCCGTTAAAGTGGTGTACATGTAATAAATAACATGACTAGTTTCTAAAATGTCACTCTTGTAGCTATTGGTGCGTCTTCATTCTATTCACTAAAACTAAACTGTGTGACGGATTTTTTACCCGATTATTTTTTTTTCCTCAAAATAAACTTGAGATTGAAATATTATTGTATATCCAACATCATCAGTATCTTAATACAATGAATTTTTTGTCTACCACAAGGCGGTGAATTGGGTGATTTAAATTTTAAGTGTAATTGCGTGTATTCAAGCAAAATTCTTTTTTTTTCAGATGCCAACATTACAGGTTCAGTGTCTTGCAACAACGTTCGCAACGAAGAAGATCTGACTTGTTACCTTCCTCAGCCTTACGTGTGCGACGGTATTCAACAATGCCACGACATCGTCGACGAAGATGAAATCGCCTGCCGGGATGACAACCCGTAAGTCCGGCGAAATGTTGAAACTTTTCCTGTTCTCCTTGGAAAGGCAAAAAACTATTTTAAGTTTTTCCACAATACAGTTACAAGAAGCTGGCTCACGAGCACTACCGAAAATTTCTCAAGGACTGTCCGAAGTGCGCCAACTTTTTTGTCAAGGAATGTCCCGGGTGTGAAAGCCAAATAGCTTGCTCTGGAGGCAGATGCATCTACAACGGCACGGACCCATCTAGCAATTGCGCATCATATATTTTCAAGTAAGTTCTTTTCAAGTAAGCTGCTACGCGTTGTAATCCAAGCTGTAAGTTGGATCAGGTATAGGCAGGGTTTCCATACCGTCCTTATTTCTAAGATTTGTCCATATTTTGAAGGGCAATGTCTTAGAAAAACATATTGTCCTTATTTCTAAGAAATGTCCTTGTTTTGGACTTGAGTCCTTATTTTGTCTTATTTTCAACAATCACTAGTCAAATCACTGTTACAAGTAACAGTAAACCTCGACCTGAGCTGCCGTAAGACGCACGAAGTATATTGTACGAACCAAGAAGTTGCTGGAATAGGTTGATTCTGCCAAAAAATGGCCTGTGATATGTCATGGCTCGTATAAATGCAAAGATTTGTTCAAAAACGTTTGTTTTGTTTCGTATAAAAAATAATTTTTCGTTGGTCCTTATTTTTGGGTCCATGTCGATGGCAACCCTGGGTATGGGGCTTAGATAAAAAAAGGCGTGAAATTTGGAACCGTTTTTTAACTCTGGTTGTAATGTTTGCCGCATTGGGGTGTTATTTGTTTTGGATTGACGCTCTTCTGCAAACATTTATGGAATCAAAAGGCCTTGTATTTCGCAACAAATGAATGGTTTGATTTTTTTTATGGTTTGTTCGTTTACTTTGTTGACAGATGTCTAATGGGCACGAATGTATTTTCTCTCTGAACGAAATTTTGGCA
The DNA here is from genome assembly GCF_965637545.1 of Phallusia mammillata. NCBI lineage: Eukaryota > Metazoa > Chordata > Ascidiacea > Phlebobranchia > Ascidiidae > Phallusia > Phallusia mammillata. Next base: position 22,652,569 of record NC_137254.1, read on the forward strand.
GAACTCGATGTTGTTGTGTTTACCAAAATCTAAAAGTGTTTACCGGTCATACATCTTACAGCACAATTCATAAATTTCATGCTTAAACCATGATGACAAAAAATATAAAGACCCTCTAAATTTAGATTCCTTTTAGACGTTTATATTGTTAAAAAGGCTCACGTTAAATGTACTTGGTCGATTCCTTCCCAAAGTCTCATAAATACTAAATGAATTAGCAATAAAATGGAAGTGTCAAGTTTTTTAAATGTTGGCAGATGCCCGTTGCCCAGCCTCTAAAACATTATTAAATTTTGACGTCCAATCGCTTTGTTATCAAATTGCGGTAGGATTTTTTTATCACATTATAGTTCCATGTACACTGATGGCTCCTTATGATATGAATACCTTCCTTATAAGAAGGACAAACGGAAAAACTGAAACAACAACATTTAAGGACCTAAAAAACGTAATGAGAGTCTCCACTCCCCTATAGTCGGAAAAGAGGAAAGTAATTGCCACTTATGGTTCGTTGTTCAAACGATAGTCGTCACTAGAACCACTTGTGTTTAATAAACCACATCCAGGGATTCCGAAATTTCACGTCAAAACGATCAATATTGAGGTATTTTATTCCGCAAAACTGACGTACCCTCTTAAGTTCCGATGCTAGCAACCCCAATGCTAATCCTAATAATACAAATAAATACTTGGCATTGAAATAGATGTAACCTTACTGCACGACTTGCTTGTGTGGAAAGCATAGTGAAATCATTTTTGTGTTGCATAGTTTATATGTTCTGGCTCATTGGTTTGGCCATCGCCAATTCAATTTTAATTCAGTAGTTTATGAGTCAATAGCAAGAACGTAGTTGTACAAAATAGTCACTATGGTAAGCATAGTTATTATGGCATAAATTAACATATTCGTATTTTACTTAAATGTGTGGAAGACTTGTACAACATTCCTATAAACAAAAATTGAGATTTAGTTAAACGACTCAAAAAAGCCACCTAAAATTAGTTGTACTAACAAAGATTGATAACTAAAAAACACTTAAACATCTCTAGGGGTAAAAGAAATTCGCACAATTCAGTTAGCTGCATGCACTTGAAGAAAATGTTCCATTTATGAAGTGAATCGCAATCATTTTAGAAATCTTTTCAAATAAAATTTATGTAGCCTACTTGTACATTTGACTTACATAAAGCACAGTGTGATACAGCATACCCAAGATTTTTTTTATATTTCAAAACTTAACATCATCATTCCAACTATTTGAGTAATACAGTGTTTCCCAAACTTTTTTCTTTTAAGGCGCATTTTAGAAAAAAACGAAAATTATTTGGCGCACTTCGAACATTTGAATAATCTTTTTGGCTGACAAAGGCACTAACTATGAGGTCATAAAGCCGCTATACAGGTCACTTTCATAGTTAAATAGCCTAGTTCAGTGGTTCTTAACCTTTTTTCCTTGCTGCACCCCTTTCAAATCACCAACCAATTTTCGCTCCCCCTTCTGTAATTGCTTAAATAGAATAGACCTAACCAACCTTAATGATTCAGCATCCCCCGCACCCCCTAGGAAGAGTTCTCGCACCCCTTGGGGGTGCGTGCACCCCTGGTTAAGAACCCCTGGCCTAGTTGAACATCTCAGAGACGTGGAGCATGTTGGCCTAGTGGTCTAAGCACCTGGTACTACTACTCTACTTGATTGATTTTAATTTCAATATTTTTTGCGGCACACCTAATGACATCTGGCCAGTGTGCCGCGGCGCATAGTTTGGGAACCACTGGAGTAATACATCAACAAATTTGTAGCTCTTCCAGCAGTCTTTATTATAATATGCCGACGTTTCGATGTCCCATAATAAAAACTGCTGGAAGAGCTAAAAATTTGTTGATACATTATGCCTGGCAGCAAAAGTTTATTCATTTGAGTAATTCGTTTTCTTGTTCCAAGGATTTAGCCTTATCCTACTTTCGTACATTTTAAATTCGTCGCAACTACTAATTGGAACTTGTCTGCTGACACTTTAATCGATTTGGCTGCGTTACTCCTTATCACTTCACGATCCTGCATCAATTTTTAATTATCCCGTTGCCCCTAATGCGCCGCCCTTTTTTGATTGACAGATGCCAATCCGGTGAATGTTTACGACCCGAACAATTCTGTGACGGTACCCAAGATTGCTCGGACGGAAGTGACGAAATTTCCAATTCACAAGGCGACGGTATGACGTCACCTATTTACGTCATGTAAAATGGACCAATTATGTATACTAACATAGAAAATGCTGATTAGGACTGACTTTTCATTTAGGGTATGGCGACCTCTAGGTTTGTGATTTGAGTGTTCAAACAACATGTTCAAAATACAGTATCAGAATAGTGCTTGCATTGGATGGGGCAAATAATGAAGTGCCCTTTACATGTTATAGAGCAAAGTAACTACATTAACTCCTGTGTACATCGTTTTAATGTCCTTTATCGATTTCTACAGAGCATGTAACTTACCTCATTTTATGCGTATGTGTTTTATTTATAAGCATTGTTTCAATGGGTCGCGTTGATAACTTTGTAAACAACATATAATATCAACTGAACAACAGCAAATTGCACTTTTCAGTCTTCTTATTCACATTGCCCACCAACGTATCATAATTGACATCAGTATTTCGGATAGCGCGGCTAACTGTGTTTAACCGAGTAGCCTATCGTTCAACAAAAAAGGACAACTTGGTTATAACTATGCAACGTGGTGGACGAAACGTTTCTTCAGTATTTTCTAACTATATGTTTGTTGCTGTACTGTTTTAATACAAAATAACGTTTTGCTGTCCGATATAGGCATAACTTGCAGTAGCAAATGGAATAGGCATCCTGGCCAGTGTTACCTTCCTAAGGAGTATTTGTGCGACGGGATCGACCACTGTGTGGATCGCTTGGACGAATGTGGCTCTGATTGTAGGTACTCATGGACATGCGACAACGGAAAATGTATACCAGCTGTAAGTGTTCTAACCTATTCCAGTATGTGTGTACAAAAGCTGCCATCTGTTTTGTATATAATATGTTTGTTTGTAACCCGAGGTATCGCAATAACAACCATAATAGCCAACCTATGCATTATGTAACCGCTATAATGTATTAATATTAAAATATAAGTCTTTAAAGTATAGTATTACCTAACGTGGATTACAATTTCCTCTAAAACTGCTATATAGGAATGCAATGTATTTTTTGTCATGTAAATGTGTGTATGATCGTCAAGCATAAAATATTTAAACCACTATGCTTATGAGATAAGGGATTCACTGTAACTTTGGTGAACATGTTTCAACTTGAGCCAACTAGCATCACGACCTACATAGATATTAGATTCTGCGGCCAAATAACTCCATCACCGATTAACCTATGTCGCTTAATTATTGCCCTACTTTGAAAACAATATTGGGACTGCAGCCTTAAGTATTAAAAACTGTTTTAATTGGAAGTTATTTTTGTATTACTGCGTATTATACACAAGTATTGCGATGTATTTGTAGATTCATCGATGTTGATAGTTGACTTGATTTGTTTTATTTGATTTCAGTACCTTGTAAAAGATAACAGGGACGATTGCGGCGATTCGAGCGACGAATGTGCCGACACCGTCGACAAACCGACCACATTTCAGTGTGCAGACGGGACTTGTCTTGCTTATGACAAGTAAGCATGTATACTGCCTATTTTGTTTAACAAGAAAGTAAGTTTCAAAACTTGTAAACGTTCGAAAAAAGTAACTCAAAAATCTCTTTGAGTGTGCACAGAACAAGTACTGAACCTTTTCGACAAATATAGTATACAAATGGAATGCTTTTAAATTTGGAAATGAGCTTGTTTTGTTTCGCTCTTTGGTATTATATTATATGAGCTAACGAGAATGCTTTGGCGTTAAAGATTTTAGCGGTAGAGGATTTCAATACCATTTGTTGTTTTACCGACAATGCAACCCTTGGCCAAACCTAACATGATTTTAATAAATGTCCGCTGTCACGAAAAACACGTTACATACTGACGTCATAGATGTCAAAGTTTAATTTTTCCAATGTATTTGACGAATGCTTTTGTTTGGTTTCAGGTTTTGCGATGGACGAATCGACTGTGCTGATGGAAGCGATGAAATGCATGTTTCCGATCCTGGACAAGATCAACACGCTAACACCACGTGTATTAACAGGTAGGTCTTTCATTATTACTTGTAATAGATCGAATCGAACTTTTTTTGCAGATTACACAACAATTTTTTTTTCAACCGATGTTATCGGAATAACCTAAATTCTGAGCTAAACAATTACACCTTTTATTTAAAAGAAATAGATCGAAAAGTGGTATATTTTGATGGCTGGTGTATTGTATTGCATATAGTGGTTGAAAAAAATTATCGTGAAATAAAAAAACGTAAACATTGGTATCGTAATGGAAGGTAAAAGGAAGGAAATGGAAGGAAAATTTTCGTTTTAATTCAATTAAGAAGCCCTAAATTGGTTAAATTTAGAAAAAAATGCAAATTGAATTGTCTCAGTATTTTTTTTGTCAAAAATTGACCTGTAAAACAGATCCATTAGCTTTCTCCTGGCACTTAAAGCTGTTATCTAAAAAAATTAACTTCTTGCTGTCCAGGTGGCTCTTAAAGGTCGCCTATTCGATTTTAACCACCCATTATGCCACTGGCTTTTGGCTCGAAGCGTTTTAATTCGGTATTCAAATGGGTTTTTATCGATTTTGCCCACCAAACAAGATCTTAGGCACCTTTACTCGTTTTGCAAGCTCGTTAGGCTCAAGAAAAACTTAGCATATCTGCCAACTAACTTTCTAGTCTCGATTAAGTGGTTCGGTTGATTTCTAACGGGATTAAGTTATGATCTAAGGCATGACGTCAAGCGTTTGGCGCGTTCTGTTTCCAAACGAGGCTTCTGACGTCAAACCGCGTTGACGTCATTGGTTGACGTTGCTTTGTTGATTTCAATAGGCCTGTTTTTTGTTAGTTTGCATCGTGTTTAGTTGTTTATTGCCTTTCACTGTTGTTTTGTTCGAAAATTCATTTTAACGAGAGAATTTAAATTGTCGTGACAATTTTAGTGATCATCGTTTAATTAAAACTTAAGTAATCACTTGTAAAATCACTTGTTTAAAAAATCGCTGTTTGGTGTAATTACCAAGGTTCCATCAACATTTGTAACAAAACATTTATATCTTCTATAAGTTGAAATATAGTAATTAAGTTACTATTAACTAATGCTGGTGACATGACGTCTGGTTTGTTGGGATTAACATACTAAAAAAGCCATACCTTATGTTGTGTCTCTATGCTTTCATATAAATACAGTACGCATTTCATATTACCCAAATTCACTTGTGTTATATATAATAAATGTTAAGTAAAAAATGAGGACTTTAAACACTTTTTTCCACTCTTTATCAAACTTCTACGAACAGTGACTCTAAAAACTAGATTATTTAACACTTTACAAGTGCAAGTTGTTTGTTGCAGGAGAAACGCTTTGAACTTGACCTGCCTCCTTCCCCCGCACCATATGTGTGACAGTGAACTCCACTGTGCTGACCACAGCGATGAATGGGGATGCGATAATCCGGATTACATTAAGTGTGATAATGGAAGAATCGCTAACTGGCAACACGATGTGAGTGCAATAAAAAAATGTCGTGTGCTTTTGCTAAACACTATTCTTGGAGTCTTTACATGTGTTTTGCAAGCGTTTAAGATTGTTAAACTGGTATATCATTTTGGCTTGCTGAGAAAAAATCCCATTGCAGTCTCAAGCATAACCGTGTAGTCTATATTTATGAAGTAAACTGATGCTAGCTTTTGTGCATAAAATCCCCTTTAGGAACCGGTACTTTTTAATTGACTTACACAACTCCGTTATAGAGTTGACCACACTTTTTGTCTCATTTTAATCGTTAAGTTATCACTACTGTTGCATATTTGCAACACAACATTTATCATTTATGGTGTTAAACGGACCCTTTAAATGTCCCAATGGAAGAACATGTGAATAGATCAAATAATTCTAACACAAAATTCTATGTGCTTGCAAATTCAAAACAACTCATCGGTGTATTGTTATACCTTGTTAATTTCCCACTAGCCCCAACAAGTGGTAAAATTTATCATTCGATAATTTATCATTTTTACGCGCACTTTGGTCAGCATGTCTACACCCTTATGCTTATTACTCTATAACGCAGTGGACCATTTTCTTGCTGTTTGAATTTTTTTAATTTTGAATAGTAATTGAATTAGTAAATTGTTTTCCATAGCGATGTGACTTCTTGGACCAGTGCGGTGATTCGAGTGACGAATGTAGGTCGGATTGCGATAAACAGTTTACTTGTCTTAATGGAAAATGTATCGCATTTGCCAGGTTTTGTGATGGTAAGTAACCCTCATATTTTAAAAAATACCTAAAACTTGTACAATATATTTATGTATTATCTTGAGTAATAATTCGTTAAAGTACTGTGTTATCAGAAAGAACCAGAGTAAAATCAGTAGCTGTAAGATATTGTTTATTTTTAACAAAATAAAATAAAGCTGACGGTTTTCAACGCTTGAAGTCTTCGTTTTCAGTTTTACTTAAACTTGTATATATTTTTTTGAAACTTTTTCTTAATTGGCGTTTTGCTTTGGCAGGCGTCGACGACTGTGGCGATGGCAGTGATGAGTGGGGGATAGAAATGCAGGGAAAATACGGTGATATTATGTGCAGCAACGGACACAACCGATGCTCAGGAAAGTGCATCTTACCATACAAGTACATGTGTGACGGTTTGGACCATTGCGCAAAACGGTACGGTTTAATTGTATATCAAAAACTGTGTTTTAGATTAAAATGTGCAAAACAAAGTTTAACTTTAAATACGTTAAAATACGATTTTACAGACGTTCTCAAACTATTATTTTAGCAATACTTCTAAAATAGATTTTTCCCAAAACGGTTTCAATTTTATTTGAACTAGGCTGAAAAACAAGTGATTTTCAGTAATTAGTTAAATTCTTTGAAGCCTAATTCAAATTTAATGTAAAATTGTTGATAAAAGGCCTGATACCCCAAACTGTTCCTTGGCACTGATATGCAAACCCCTTTGGGACAGATGACCTGCTTTAAAAACCACTGTGACATATTTACCATAAATATTTAAGAGTTTGAAAGCCTCGGTAGTGATAATTTTTGTGCACATTGCTAAAAAACACTGCTGTAGAGATTCCTAACCCTTATCCTCCCCAATAGACTACGTAGTAGATGTTATACCATACAAAAATTACTTAAAATTGGCAGGTTATATTCCTAGAGCTATAGAGTCTTTTTACCAACCACATGTACAAGTTTACGTAAATTTTCCCCTGACGTTTTTAAATTCCTCCCTGGTCGGAAACCACTGCTGTTGAGCATATGTTGCCCGATATGTTGTGATGATATGCAAATTCTGTTTTTAACAATGCTTCTCAGCCAGGCTACAAAATGGCTTGGGTATCTGCATCCCGCCATAATAGTGTAAGAAAGTATTGAAGCAAAAAAAAAAGTTTTGCTCCACTCTATTTATTTAGTTTTTTTTTGGCTGTGATCTTCTTTTTGTGCCTGGCTTGCCTTGGTTTTTGTTATGACATGACGTCACTATTTGGGTCATGTTTCTAACCCCACAAAAGTTTTGGGCTTAAATCATTTTGCCAAATGTAAATGTATTCGCTATGTACAAGGTCTTTGATAGTTTAGGTTCAAATGCTACACTGTATTAAAATGTTGTCAGAAACACATTTGTACATTTTATCCTCTTTTTTTCCAGAGTTGACGAGTGTCAGAGGGGTTGCGGTAAATCGTTTGTGTGTGACAACGACGAATGCATTGAGAGATCAAACTTCTGTGATGGAGTTGCGCAATGCAAAGACGGCAGTGACGAAAAGGTGAGGCGTTTAAATCAAAGGCAATGACCTGGTTAGAATGTTTTTGTGCCCCCGCTGTACGTCATACATGCGTGACGTCATTGAGGCCTGAGCCCGCTCTGCCAAATGCACTTTAAATATTCTAAGTGGCACATCATGAACAGCAAAAGATTTAATAAGTACCTTTATGGACCAATAAATGCTTTCTCTCTGTTATTTAAGAATATTTTAATTAATTTTACGTCTCAAAGAGATTAAAAGAGGAAAACGTTTTCTTTTTGATGAAATCCAAACCTGTTGAAAAATTAAAGTAAGTTTAAAGCTTCGATTTTACGCCTGTATGTCGTACCTTAAGCCGTTATACTACTGTATGATATTCCAAGCGCTTTATTAAATCGCACGACACGCATGTGTCACAATAAAATGGCTTTTAATATGGCAAGTGCGTGTTCATATATTAAACCGACTTATGCTTGTATTTCCTAATTGCGTGCTACTTAAAATGTACTGATTTATTGATCCTTGAATTTGCAGTGTGCTATAAATCGGATGTATTTTAGCAACGTTATAAACCTCAATGAGTCGTTTTATGACTTGAGGTTATTCAAGTGCACTTGCATTTAGGCACAAATCTGTTGACCTGCGCTTCTATTTAACTTGGTTATTGACGGTCTTTGTTTATGCGAAGAAATAAGGGAGAATGGAAAATATTTTCCAATTAACAGAACTAGTCAGTATGTATATTCGCTTAACTGGAATCTTTAGTCCTTTAGTTAAATAACAGTTTGGTAAACAACGTTAAGCCAACCCGACAAGATTTTTATCTGTGTTCTTGCGCCTGCTTCTTAGACGTGTGTGCCTGTTACAGATAAGCCTTTACTTCCTGTTGACTTATTGTGTGTCAAACAGTTTTCAAGGGCAGTCTAGTCATGTCCCTGGTGATTTGCTGCACTTTAATGGTTTTATACTTCACTTTGTTGTGTTTTAAATAATTTTATTCATCTTTTATTACCGTATATACTCGCCTATAGGTCGCACCACCGTATAGGTCGCACTATTAGTTTTGTGTTTAAAAAGTGTAATTTAGAGTTGACTCGCACATAAGTCGCACTGAAAATCTAGGGATTTAAAAGGCCCTTAGCCTAGCTTTTTTTGCATAAATAACCGGTGCAATTGGTTGTTTTTTACCATTGAACTGCATTGCATTGAAACCGAAAAACTATGTTTTCTCAACAAAGCGGGAAAATCCAACGCAAGCTGAGCTGACGCATGTGCGTGTGCGCTCATGAAACTGTCTCGCATTGGTATGTGCGTGCACGAGCGCATGCACCCGTATTCGATAGCACATTTCCACTACAATTCGCGATTTGCACTTATGTCTCGCGTATAGGTCGCACCTATATTTTTTTTTAAATATAAGTAAAAAAGTTGCGACCTATACGCGAGTATATACGGTATGTTTTATCCTGTGGTTTTTTTTTACGGGACTGAAAGATGCCACTTAGGTATATATGTATATATGTTCGATGTAAATTCATTGACTGGTTCTGTTACTTGGAAAATATTTTTCATTCTTAGAGAAAAATATCTACTGTAACATAGGACAATGTGTAGGTCTAAGACCACTTACTCTTTAGATGTACGGAATTGGATTCAAATGTCCAGTATCAGACAAATCAGGCGAAATTCGAACTTGCATTGCTCCACAATACATGCTTAACGACACTGTGAACGACTGCAGATCAAACGTGGACGCATGTGGAAGAAAAACTACCAATAAAACCGTGTACTGCTTCAGGTACATAAACTGCCAAGCGATTACTATAGCTCGTCTGTGACCTGTGTTTCTGTTTTAAAATGCGGTGATATTATGAAGTCCATGTTTACCTGTTGCAATAAACAAGATTGCCAGATAACTCTACATACAGAATTTTAATGCAGGCCCTCCAACAATACCAAGTGATTGTAAAAAAAACTTTTGAGTTAAAATAGTTCAAAGTTTTAAAAAGTTGTTTTGACCGAGCTTGTTTAAAGTCTTGCTATGATGTTTCCAAGTCTAACCTCTGTGTATATACAGTAGGTTCCTATCATTAAATATAGACATATCAAACTCTTTATAATACCATCTCCCATAAGTCAACAATCAACATAGTGCAGGGGTTCTTAACCAGGGGTACATGTACCCCTTGGGGGTACGAAGCACTAGAGCAGGGGGTACGACATGCAGGGTGAAATTATACCGTATTCAGGCATATTTGTGAAGAATGCGTAACAAGTTACTTTGTTATACATCTAAAACGGGTTGGTTTTGTATTACTTACAATACTGTTTTAATGCATGCATCCAAAATGCAAGTTATAAATAGCTATTATTAAAATTATGTTAATTCCTATTATTACAATTTATTAACTTCCGTCGGCTATTTTAAACAGGGGGTACGAGAAAATTTTATGAAAGCTCAAAGGGTACGAGCACTAAAAAGGTTAAGAAACACTGACATAGTGGAATATTTGAACAAACGTTAAACTTATATCTTTAATTGTGTTCTATATTTTTCACTATGAGCCCTTAAAACGTGTTAACTTAAAAAAAAACACAGGTGTTTGAATGATGAGATGTGGATATCTGGTGATCAGGTTTGTGATGGGCTTTTTGATTGTTCTGATCTATCTGATGAATGTATGTGCGAGAATGGACGGCAACATCAGGATGCACCTAAATTATGCAAAGCTTTCGGTATGGAAATTTTGTTGTTGTTTTTCTAAATGGGAAGTTTTCAACCATAAAAGTAGTTGGCGTTTTCATTGCGTTATTCAATATGTCAGGCTGAAAAATGTTGAGTTTTGGAGAATTTAAGTGTGTGTATTTGTTTTTGGAGTTTAAACAATGTCTGAGCAGACTACAAAACCTTAGCATTACATTTAAGACTCAACTTTACTGGAGAAATAATTTCTTGTAAACCAGTAAGCGTTTCAACCAACAAGGTCTCATCAGTGCAGCTGGTGACAAGACATTGACCGTATGGGCTAATGTAGCCACCTTACGGCACTCCAGTTTATTGGGAACAGCAGGCCAAAAAAGCCATCTCAGCTTTCATATCATGTATTGGACCCATGCTTTTATATTAAGACAAGTGTTTAAAAGTTTTCGCTTTCCAGTCCAAATGTGTTACAAAACTGACTATTCGATTTCAGGAAACTCCAATGGTTTGTGTTACTACGATTCCTTGTCATGTGGAAATTGTATCACAACGAACCAGGTTTGTGACTCGGTGCAGCACTGCGCGAGGGGAATGGACGAGTCAAATTGCATCAATCAGGTAATTTAAAATAAGACTGAACATGAATACTATTGGCTAGATCGTTCAACTGTTAGACAAAAAGGTAGTTAGATAAAGTCAGTCGGTTTAAAAATTCAATTATGATTAAGATTACTTGAAGACTTAACTTATACATGTGCGCAATGTTTGATCTATATGGTCTCATGGGTGCACAAAAAATGATTGTATGGGCTAATGAAGGCAATTTTAAGGCTTATTTTGAGGGTTCTTGTCGTACATAATCTCTTCAACGCCTTTTCTTTTTCAAAAAGTGAGATAAAATGTCGCGTAAGAAATTGCATTTGAAAGGTGTTTTTTAGAATGCATAACAACTAGACTTGGGGCCAATATACCCATTAGAATCCCAATGACAATTTCCACAGTTAGACGGCCTGTTCAACCATTCACTTTTTTCAACAGAGGAAAGCCAAAAGCTCGTCAAAGAAGGCTGACTTCCCCTGTCGTTATGAACCACTGAAAAAAGCGACACAATGCGATGGAATCCCTGAATGTCTTTACAAACTCGACGACGAATGTGGATATGACGAGGTAAGAATGTTTTAAATTTTTAACATGTAGGAAAAGGGTATATAACTATATATTTTCGTTTTCGCTTAAAATCGACATTTTTAACTGTTTTTTTTTTGGTCTCCTAGTAATGTACACAAAATATACTAGATACGAAATGCAAGCAGCGAACAAAGCTCTCTTTTGTACTTACAAAATGTTGGTGCCAAAGGGACATTAACCATTTCAACTCAAGAGTTGCATATCGGGCCTATAGCTTTTCGAAATAGGAACGTGCTTGGGTTTGAATAAAACGGACTGGCTGTACACTAGGCCCCGTTTGTGCCTAGGTTTCACCAACTTTTGGGCTTTGTTTTACAAAATGCGGTTTAAAGCTATTTGGGTCTAGGTCCAAAAGAACCTCTTAAAAATCTATTTCACATTTTAGATTCCCGCTTCCGACGGTGGCCAAACGCCACAGAGGGTGTACAAGTGCGGAGACTCTACTTTACCAATATGTAAATCACTTGAGTACGACGAAACCGGCTTGTTCTACCAATGCCCAGATAATCCCTCGGTCTATCTCGACCCTTCTAAGGTAAGTCTTACTGTCATGCTTAAGGTTGAATAAAACGGTCTTGACCTCACATTTCTATTTATACCGCAATTTGCCCATTTCGGGCAAAATTCGGACTTTTTTAATAATTTTGATCCGGGTTTGTAGCGTTTACTTTAAATCGAGTTTTTGTTCGACCACCTGTGATCATTTTTTACTATTACTTGGTTTGATCAATGCCAAAATTTATGCAAACGTAAACTGATAAACAAGTCACTCTCAAAAAAGTTATGCATCTCAGGCATACTGTATCAACAAGCATTGCTCTTTCAGCATATATTTATTGTAAAATAACCGACATTTCGATGTCCACTATAAATCACTGTTAAGTTAAAATGAAACCTGCAAAAATACTGGACATCGAAACTCTAAATTCTTTACCAGTTTTTCATGGTTTTGAGCCGGGTTTTAAAGTTTTTTTGTTACTTCAAAACGCGTTTTGGTTCGACCACCAACGCTACGTTTATTATCATTGCTTGGAACGATCCTTCTACTGCTAAAACAAGCTGTCATTGCCATGTAGGGATGGTACCGAGTACCGAGCATCGCTGTCACCCCTTCAAGTTACACGACCACTGATTTATTGAAAATCTTACTTACTTAACTATATGTCTTGCTTTCAGATATGTGACGGTAATGAGGATTGCCGACCATTCACAGCAATACCATCCACGTGGTCTGAGGTTTCGCTGGATGAGCGCAACTGTCCAGAGCGAGACCTTTGCTACCCAAGTCGCCCCCTAGATGGCAGCAAAGTGTCGATCCACATATCAAGGTTGTGTGATGGAACATCTGACTGCGAAAACGACGAGGACGAATCGAAGGGTAGATTCCATTGATTCATATGTAAATCTTTTTTAAGTTGGTAAGGCAGACACGTGAAGTAAATTTCAACCTCAAGTTAAATACAGTTTAATGGTATTAAATCATTGCACCGCTTGTTTTCTGTTTGTTAATGAATGAATCATACCAAAAACGCAACCTACAAATACGAACTGGTTACTGTTCTAATCAGCTGACACAAAATCACAATTCCACACAAAAATGCTGGCACGCGAATTCTTTATCATTTTTACATAACTCGTTTTTACATAACCCGTATGGCAACCTGATATAAACTGTGTGTAGTACATTGTATTATTACGAGTTACCAGAGACTCAGTACCAGTAGCGTTAACAAGGGTTGCCGACCTCTGAAACTCGTCCCAAAGAGTTGTAAAACTTGGTTGGACAAGTCCCAAATGGTTGGGAAATGTTAACAGTGCACTGGGATCACGGTGTAACCACGTTAAAGATCTCTACTTGTAGTTTATTCGCGTTTTTTCGCAGAACGTTGCGCAAATCGGACTCTGCCTCGTTTCTACTGCGAAAAGCGAGCGCGTGACTTGAACATCACAGCAAAAGACGATCCTTTATTCGTTCCACGTTCAGTGATGTTTAATGGTGTCAGTGATTGTTGGGACGGAAGTGACGAATGCCCGATCGGATCTTTTAAGGAAAACGCATTTTCCTCCATGTTGTACATGATCAAGGTAAGACCAAGGTTTACTATTGGCCACAGGAAATGCTTGTTTATTGCTTTTTATGGTTACTTAGAGAAAGTATTGATTGTTGCATTGCATTTTGCGGTTTATTTGCAGTGTTTCCAAAAATATTTTTTACTATTTAAAAAAATACACTATACTTCCTCCAATCGGAGCTAGAGATTTCTAAAGTTTGACATACCTAACTTAGTTGCGTAAAACATATTTATAGGGAACGAATCTCTAGTAGGTTTAATCTGGTTTCTGTACACGTGAGCTAGGCTTTAATTTGCTATTGTCAAAAATTCAAATTTGGAAAAAAAATATTTATTTTTATTCAGAACGACGGTTTACGAGTCATGGTTTGGATAATGGCACTGGTGGCTTTGTGTGGTAACACGGTTGTTATTTGGCACACGGGACGAAGATTGGTAAAGATGAAAAGGTATAACGCAAAATAATTTGGTTTTTAAACTAGGCAGTAGAGGTTTCACATTAAACTGTCAATTACAAAGCCTTTTCATTTGTATTTAAACGTGTCACAGGTTATCACCAATGATGCGAACGAATCTTGTTCTGGTGTTAAATCTTGCCATTGCTGACTTTCTTATGGGATTTTACCTGTTGGTCCTTGCAGTACAAAACGCCCGCACCGCTGGAGAGTAAGTCTTTGTTTCTATGATTCTTATTTCTTAATGCAATGTCGAAAATGGCTTGAAAACAGACTTGCATTTACTTTTAATTTAATATAACTCACTTTATACTTACAAAAAATTGTATTTGGTAAATTATAAAATTAACAAGAAAAAATGGTGTTACAAAATAAATTGGTAATTGTTTTGAAACCCCGATGGGCATATTATAGTGACGTAACACATACGTTTTATGACGTCAGGTATTGTCAGGAGGATTACATATGGCGTACGAGCAGTACGTGTGAATCGATTGGCACGCTGGCTATGATTTCTATCCAGTCGTCGGTGATGTTTCTTGTTATTTTGACTTCTTATCGCGTGGTGTCGCTGCTGAGACCGTTTCGTGCGGATACCATGTATGCGAGGTATGTATTCAAACGGTTTTTTACAAATTAACAGCATATAATATAATAATATCATTAATCAGTAATTGTTCAAAAAGTCCATCTTGAAATGCCTAAGGGACTCACTACTAGCCCATGGCCCACAGTTAGGAAACCAGTGTCCTTAAATCGACGATATTTTGTGTTCTATCTGTCTTATAGTACAAATATTTTTCACAGGTACACATTGGTGTTGGTCGCCCTTTCGTGGTGTGTTTCCATGGTGATAGCCATCATACCTCGATTATCGTCGTTTGAGGATTACTTTCGCACATCTGCATGGATTAAACCCACCGTAGAGTTCCTGCCCACTAACACACCTGACAAAGACATGCTTCTGCGCTTTACCGACAAACTGAAAGCGGTTTCTGCTGTCGCTGGTAAGAAATGAAGCGTAAATGTTTGGTATAGTGACAAATTTGAATCTTTAAGTCAGGTAGAACACGTGTTTTGCCTTTCTCTTACAACAACTATATGGTTAATGGCACTAAGAACCAAGCCCCAATTTTGAATTGTTTGATTTCGTATTTCTCGACGCCAAAATTTTAGGAATTCTACGGCAGAGATAATTGCTCCACGCAAATTACTTTGTTATATAAAGGCTGTTTGGTTGTTGACGAGTACTGATACAACATCAGAAATATTCAAGTAATGTTAGCCCTGTTTTTATAAGCGCATTTTTATCAGTGCTAAATTGTACAAAGCTTTCGTAAAATCGTGTATGTAATCATGTTTACGGCATTATCATAACATTTAGACGATTCTGTACTTATATCCTTTGTTCACGAACATTTTTGTTTAGATTTGCCTGGCGCTCGTATGCCACCTAACGACCCGGGAACATGGAAATCAATTCGCGACATCAACTCCATGTATTATCGTCCCGATTGGCCGGAGCTCAATATGGAGGGTTACTTTGGTTACTATAGCAACAACGCCGTGTGCTTGCCCAAGTTATTTGTGACTGTAAGTTACTATTTCAAAACTCTTTTTACAGTAAATGCGAACAGGAAAATATACTCTGAGCATCTAAGCCAGTTTTGTTGCAATTTTGCGAGGACCTTTAAACCAGTGCTCTTCGACCTTTTTAGTGGCACGGAACCCTCAAGGTGTTTTGTCAAACTTTGCGGAACCCCCCATAAAATAAGTTTAATGTAATACAAGTATCAAAGAAAAAACATACATTTCACTTAACACGCCCCAAGCGCAAAAGTTGACTTCAATTAAACGATTCACTGAAACGCATTGCCATGTTGCTTCGATTTCTACATTCTTGCAACTTAGCCAAAGTGTATCAAGACTGTGTTTATTACGTCACAATTGACCAATGGTGTAACCAAGGTTAACTAGCTCGTACAGGCGAGCATTGCTGTTCACAACAATTGCTACACCAAAATGATGTGAACCTCTGTGCAACTCTTAACGTTCACGGAACCCCTGTAAGGGTTGTACGGAACCCTAGGGTTCCGCGGAACCCCGGTTGAAGAGCACTGCTTTAAACCCACAAAACGATGTAGTTGCTACGCTATATGAAAACTTCTGTTTTAGCTAAATTTGCCCTACCTTTCACTGTAGTTTACTAGCCTAATTCTAGAATGTTACGGTTTGTTCTGTTTTCACAGACAGAGGATAGTGCTTGGGCTTATTCCTGCGGTATCATGACCTTTGACCTCGCCGCGTTTCTTTACGTACTGGTCGCGTACGTGGTGATTTACCACGATGCTGCAAGATCCGTGTCAGCAAACCGAAATGATGAAGAAAACAAGATTATGCAGGTAAAGTTGGCGATCTTTTGTGAGTTAAACGTTTGTATTTAGTGTAATAGAATGTTTCCTAAAATGTTTCGTTTAGGAAGGTTCAAAGGTTGGTATTCAAACTTACAATATTCTTTGTGTTTATGCCTTTCTATGCGTAGTGGTAGGGCTGTTGTGAAATGTACTTTACCCTTCATTACATAAGTAAGTACAACTTGCAATAAATTTGCCCGTTTCTTGCCTATAACAGGGAACGGCGAAACTTTCCTGTCCATACTTAGCGCGCTAGATCCTATTGTTGTCATCCTACCGCAGGCCAGATTGTTTCAGTCTGTACCTTGCTATAAGCATCTGATAGCCCTGGTGTACTGCTTTAACGATTGCTATTGACTTTTGTTGGCATAGCAATAGACATATTTTGAAGCAAAAATTTGTACACCACTTGCATTGCAGGCTCGCATAACAAGACTCGTACTAACCGATTTCGCATGCTGGGGACCCGTTTGCATCATCGCCTTCTTAAGCCTGGCGGGGGTTGCAATACATCCTCTGGCGTACAGCATTGTGGCCATTGTATTTCTGCCTATCAACAGCGCTCTCAACCCTATCATCTACTCCAACGTACTTAATGTGACATACAAGTAAGATTAATTTTTAATGCAATTTTACGAAGTGTTTTATGCAGTGATTCACACCGGAACAGAACGAAACGACATAACGTTATTCGTTCTGGGCAAATTATTTATTTCGCTATTTTGTTCCGGTACCGATATTTTCATTTCGTTCTGGTCCGAAGGAAATGAATTTATAACGTTATTTTTCGCTATTTCGAAAACATTTCTTTGTTTACACCAAAGAGAGAAACTTGCAACACAACAATTATTGTCGAGTAGTTATTCAACACTTACCATTTGTCAGTTAGGGTCAAACATATGATATACATTGTTGGAGCTTTAATTTGGATTATGGCGCAACGGCGCAAAATATTCAGCATTTTTTTGCAAAACAGAATTTACGCTGGATTAGGAACATACTCAATTAAACCCACTTAAAGTTTGTTCTGCCAAAATAAAGTTTTGTTAAAAGCAAGTCCCAGTACAGTTGCAACTATTATACGCAAAAACCTTTTCTGTGATGATCATACAAAATGACTACAAAGAAGACAATACCCAGATTACACATTTTCCATTCTTAGTTTTACTTGCATAATTGCTGAAAACGATTGATCATGGTCGAACGTGATTCAAATGCCAAACATGACAGCAAAAACGTAAAATCATTATTAATTCATTTTAAAGCAGAAGCATTTTGGCGACTATTTTCAAAGCCACGTTTAATATCAATAAACCACAAACTTGACATGGCGAACGTTGCAAATGTGGAAGCTTATCTAAAGCCTTTTAGCGTAATTCGGCCTGAAGGCCTTAACATTTTCACGTCAAAATATTCAAAGCGTATAATCATGCCCATGAACAAGCCAACAAAAACAAAAACAATTTAATAGCAGACTGCATTGTAGAATATATCAGACTGATTTTATTGGATTTGACTAAGTCTGTTGTCTTCTTAACATAGCTTTCTCGTCGAGCGCTGTACCAACTCAAAACGCCAACATAGATTAAAATTACATCAGGTAAGCATGGGTAAAACGGTACGAAATTTCTAATAAAAAAGCAAATGCCTTTGACTCAAAATCAGCAAAATCAGGAGAACAGATGTAAAAGGAAAACGGTAAATAATAAACAGTTTTTTCTACTATTTTACTTTTTTGCGTTACGTATATTCTCCTTTTTTAACCTTCATTCTTTCCGGTTTTTAGAGACTGACGATGCCTGCAAGCGAAATATATATCTCGATTCTTACAATTTTGTGTTAGCTGATTTGGGGTCAGAAGCATTTGCTTCTTTATTATCAAATACCGAAAAAGTTTGACTCAGTGATTTTTGATATTCTCATGGGACATACCCTGTGAAAAAAATTCACAGATTTCCTCAATGTTTTTGCACTGATCAAACTTTTTTTTATTTTTCAGCTCTTGCCTCGAGCCGCTGGTGACGAATCTGCGCAAAAAAGTGCGCACCAGCCGACAGAACATGTGGCGACGACGTCAGCGACAGTACGTCAGCCGCACGTCATTAGCTGTGACGTTGAGCACCAACGATTGCGGCCCCCAGAGCGAGAACGGAATGCTACTGACCCGCATTGAACCGAAAGTTGAAACCCCTTAAAGGCGTTTGACAATCACAAGTTGAAGGTTTGAGAATTCTCGTTCTATGTTTGTTCTTTTTCATGTTTTAAGCGCGTTTCTGCGGCTTTATGCTTGCAGAAGTTTTGCTCTGATCGGCTATCGGTCTTACTATAGGAAATGTGCGTGTGTTTTATCAAGCGCTAATACGACAAAACGTTACAGTTTTAGACACGTTTATAACACTAGGCATCATGTTGCATATACATCATTCTTTAGCACAGGCAATTTTTATAATGTTCCACATCAATTCGAAAGTTACAATTTTGGAGTTGTGTATTAAAAACTATCATCAATGATTTGCCACAAACAATGCCACAGAATTATCAGCCAAAAGGTCAAATGCTGAAAAAGTTGACGATTGTGATTTGCGTACCTATATCTTGCCAATACTATTCTTGCCACCATACGCTTGCCAACCGTCTCCTTTATATGTTTGCTTGTACACAACGTGACGACTGATACCATTTCAGTCCGATTATCATCCAAAACCATCCAAAATGCTGTTTTCCTTGTAGCAAGATCACCCAACGCTTAAACGTATCAACACTTCTAGACCTCAAATATGATTAGATTGATCTGGGTAGAATCGGTATATTGTATATTTACCTGTGTTTGTCGCCAAAACGCTAGTGTTTGTTATCTTTTTGAGATGCCTGCTTTTAATGGCACGCTTTTGTGCATAGACTGTATTTATAGCGTAAAACATTTTAAGGGCTTATTAGGCCATGAAACACTCCTTGACAAGCAAGACACCGGCCAGAAGAAATTATATTTCTATAATGTATATGATAATGTATATGTATTTTTAAATTTTGAATCATAGAAGCAGGTACTATGAGCTATATTTGCTTGCCACGAAGATTTTTCATGTACTTTGGCAAGCAAGTTGTATAAATCGACGTTTTGCCACGAGAAGAAAGCTCTAAAAAAGTTCACCTACTGTTGTTGCGTATTAATTCGTGCTTCTGTGTGCTACGTTTTTTTCGTTCTTGCCAGTCGATAGTTCAGTGAAGTTCCTACTTTTGTTGCTTTGGTCGTTCATAGACGTCCGCTTTTTTGTCGCTGTGTTTTCAACTGTATGTTACCTCGTAAAGAAATAAACTAAAAACGATACGAAAGACATAACATTTTTTCTTCTAATTCTGTCCTTTTCTATTGTCCTGTATACTGTATTTTCAGTTTTTGCCCGATGGTGTTTTCCTAAAGCGGAATAAAAACTAATATAACTAGTGGTGCAATTTCCACGGTGTCTTATTTATGTGCAGATATTACTCTTGATTTTCCGTTTTGATTATTGGCGCCAGACACCGATATACTTTTGTCGTGGGTTCGAATTCCATCGCAGGCGATTTTTTAACCCCCACTTAACGGTATCAGTTTAGGCGTAACATGATGATGAAAAAATAATGTCCTTAAACGCATAATAAAGTATAATTACCCATTAAGATATAACTAGCTACAAATTAAAAACAGTAGCTTTTGATAAATTAATTTTCTTTGATAAAAAACGGAAAACACACAAATTCCAATATTTTTAATTTATTGGCACAAGCATAAACGAGATTAATTGCGTAAAAGTGTAGTGCACTTAATAAACACTTACAGTGCCGTGGTAAGGACTGATGTGTACAAGGCATACGTATGAGCAGCAAACAGTAAGAAAGTGCTGTAGGCAACTTTGAACTCTGATGACCGTGAGTTAAGTGCATGATTGTTTGACCCGTGGCAGAAACTATCAGAAAGTATGAAAAAAATAGTTTTCTTTGTACACGGACATATAAACGTTGATGGGATGTTCGTTGAACCGAACATGAAGACAAAAATGACTTCGGTGCATAGCATATCTCTTTTGCAAAAAAAGTTTTTATAGTAAGCTTGAGTAGTTGTTCTGACTTTAAACCAATTGCATACCACGGTCAATCAAATACTCTTTATGGGCATTATACCATAAGGGGCGTGATAAACTGTGCTTACCAAAGCGATGTGTATGCTCGAGTAGAGCAGGTTGACTAAAAAATCATGAAAAGCGCACAGTTACCCACTTTATAGGCAGTGTCATAGCCTAAACATAATTTGGAAGAGGTATGATTTTTTGAGAGGAGGATAGGTCCCCTGCTTACGCCAATGCATATGTACCTGGTAGCTTTGCTTACAATAAAACAAGCATTATTTTCAAAACCATACTATATAATGAGTGAAACTTTCTGAATGCAACTTTGGGCGGATGTGTATAAAGAGTGTGATAAGTGCATGTGTCTGAAATATATGAGACGTTTTTAAATCAGCACTCCAAGCTTGTAGAACTGCTAACTTGCTGATCTTCTGGAACTTTCTCTAACATCGGTTGTCCGTTTTCAACTTTTTCCTCTGCACAAATAAGCTTAATTGTTTTTAATTTGAACTTACTTTCAACACTGGTTTGTTATTGTCGAAAAGTGATATACTATTTCCCCATAACTTTTCCCCAGTTCAGCGAGGGTTGACCCACACGTTTTAAACAATTCAGAAAACTACAGGGCTACAAACCTTTGCTGTTTTCCTCTTGTGCCCATTTTTCAGTCTTGTCTGTTGCAAAAAGAGCGAAAGTTAAACTACCAGTCACTGATATCCCAGCGGCCAACAGGAATACGTTTCTCCAGTTTTCCAAACTCTAATAAAAAGTACAAGATTAAAGTGACAAACAATATATTCAGGACAACATTAAAACAATTTATACAAAACTTGGATTGATCTGAAAGACAAAGTACAACAAATCTTGCCGTTTTGTTGTGAAAAGCAATATTTGGAGAAAGAATGATAACGACGTTTTCAAAAAAAATTAAATCATAACAATAAAATGTTGTTTTATCTTTCCATCCCATTGATTTGTGTTTTGTTTACAATATGTTTAAATTTGTAAATATAGTATTTCAAGTTAACGATTGCTATATAGGCGTACAGTATATAGGGCAATAGACCAAATTGCGTTTAGGCCATACCGTATTCACAACGCAGTTTAATATTACCCTAAGATTCTACTGTTAAAAAAGATAACATTAAGTACGGTTTGTATCGATCTAATGGTCGAATACATGATTTATCGAAAAAAGTTCAGCTTACATTGTCTGGAAGCAGCGCACCGGCCACTTGAGGTGCCAGAAAACCAATCGCTGATATCAGAGTATTTGTGATAGCAAAGATCACACCGCTATAAGATCCCGTGACGTCAAGATACGACGAGCAATGACCGGAAGCTAAAAAATGGAAACACGGTTAGTCACGTGACAAAATATGACGCAAAAATCAATTAACTAGTAAAAATATGTCAAAAAAATTCCTAACCTATTATTAACCCATTTATAACCGGATTTGGATAAGTTATTTGAGGTTAATAGCCGAAATGGGGTCTTTAGAATGTTTTAGTGAACTGTGAACCACGGCATGTTATAACGCACTCAGTTCATGCACGAATATGACCAGCTTTGTCGCTTTTCATCGAACGTGCAGAAAACCGTGCCTAATGCTATCAGCGCGCTTCCAAATTAAGCAGGACGTTCGACTACAACCTGTTCAAAGCGTTGCGCACGACCCCCAATATTGTTGCGGCGAAATCTATTTTACATATTTTTTCTAGTTCCCAGCAGTCACGAACCAAGTTGATTAGCGGAAAATAACTAACTGCCAGATTTCTCCGCTATGTCGTGCATGTAGCCTACACATGTTTATTCGAGTACAAAAAGTCCCGTCCGGAAATTAGTTATTGTCGCCGTCATAACTAGCCGGATTTAGATAATCCGGGTCGCTATTTGTTATGTAAGAGAAGGGCCATATGCGGAAACGTCGATTAGGTGCCTACGTCACATTATTTAGATATTTTTACACATTGCTATTGGAATCCTTGAAGAGTTAATTGCATGTTGCAACAGTTGGTCAGAGGTTAATAACTGTGACATTATTTATCGAAAAAGAAATAAACAGACCACAAAAGAAACCTTGTACGGTGTACCTGTGGCAATCAGTTTATACCCTAAATTTTGGACTCTTTATAAACCAGCAATGTCTATTTTATACCGGCTATATCATTTGCACCTTGAATAACGTAACGTAATTTATGCGTCTAATAAAAGATAAAAGCGTCTTACGAGGAAAACAACAGGCCAAAGAGACGTAAAAAGCGATATTATTTAAACGTTTCGGATAACTAGGCATGTCGCCTTTTACGTCTGTTTTGGCCGGTACTTTCAGCATTAAACTTATGTACAGATCCGTGTATAGTGTTATAAAGGTATATGTTTTTTTTTATTAAAATAAAAGTCGTCCATTGATGCCACATTGTGTCGATTCAAATTATGGTTTTATCAAATTAAACGGTTCGCTTAGTTTGCGGGAAAATTACAAATCTTCGTAACTGTGATAAAAGTTGTACGCAAACGGGGCACTAATTTCCTAAACATGTTTCTGCCAACACGTCAACAACAATACGATTTCTGTAACCAAGCTGTAATAGTTGAGTCTAGACCGGCTGTTAAATATTAACGAATCGATTAACTGTTGTATGCAAACGCTATACCAACTTACTTGTCATGCCTAACACACCCACGGACGAGGTTAGTAACGCAATTACAGGCCAAGTGTTGCAACCCAAGAAAGCCACAGCGCACAAACTGATGCCTGCCACGGCCAAGGGAAGCGATGATGAAATCTGTGGACACAAGAAACATGTTTATTGCACCTCGTGAATCCACCGGGTCCAATGTTACAGCCCTGTGTTTATTGTAAGGAACCGAAAAAAGGGAACCAATGTAAGCGTGGGAGTATATGGGGGTAGTTAACTGTTTACTTCGTTGTTGTGAAATAACTTGAGTTCGGTTTTTACGCCCTTTCATAAAACGGGTCATGTGAAACCGTTTCGCAATATGTTTTTATCAGCATTAACTCACGCGCTAGAAAGGCATGGATAAAAGCAACTTTTTTCCCGAATCTATCACAAGTTTGAAAACATTTATTTCCAGGGTAAAACATGTTAGCTTTCTTATTCAAGGCAATTGAAACATCGTCACTGTCTTATTCAAATAGAAATGAAAATGATTTCCAGAATATGAGTTTTTCGTCGAAAATATCTTTTATCGCAAATTGTCTGCGTTGTTGGATTTTTGACTCTACGATTAGTATAACTTAAAAAAATGGTTCGTAATTTGAATTCAGCGCTGCTTACCTTGCGAACACATAGTCTTGCTTTCGTCCGTTTGATGATAAAATCAGAAACCCAGCCCCATACTGTGGTGACAAGCAGCCTTACAATGAATGGCAAAGCTGACAAGATACCAGCCTGTGAACGCAAAAAATGTTTTTATTTGTTGATTTTTGTGTTTGCATATTTTTAATCATATTTCAACGAAAGGCACGAAATAATGTATCACTACATTCGTGATAAACGTAGAGAGTAGAAACAAGTATTTGGGTCTTCCAGTAGTTATTAAAAGACGTTTCGACGTCCCATGCGACTTTTGTTGGTTAGATAGTAGTTTTTGTTTTGAACGTAAACAGAAAACACTACATTAAACAGGTTTGCACGCAGTATATTTTAGGCCATAAAAAAAATTAATTGTAAACATATTCAAAATTTGTATTATAAGTCACTTCCTTACAAAATTATAGAAACATTCCTACCGATTTGAGGTCGAAACCCTGAACACGCGAAATGTAGATCGGTGCAAGGGCAGTGAGACTGTATGTTGACCAGTTGTCACTAACGTGTGCAATAAATATCACCAACACGGGAAGCGAAGTCAAAATACTTTTCAATGGCCATGGTCGCTCCTAAACAACAAGAAATAGAATTAATTGATTCAACTAAACTAGAAATGGCTGTAATGTTTAACTTGTATTCACAAAGTATTGAAGCTTTACCAGAAAACATAAACAGGCCTAGATGTCACTCAAATATTGTAATACTTTTAGTCTACTAACCAGTGGTCGTCCGACCCGAGATTTGATGTATTCTCTTTCATGTTCTGAAATGCAGGGGTGATCGTTCGGTGTGTTTCGGATAAGCACTACCCATGCGATTGACCAAAGAAGGCCAAATGCACCTACGTTCACAAAAAAGACCGTGATTATTTTGTGTATTTTCGCATATCAGGACAAATATGTCCAAACCTTATGTAGAGCGTTATACTTAATCTACCGGTCACCAAGCATTCCCATAAGGCGTAGCCTATGTTAGAAAAATCTAGCCTGCATGCGCTGGGATTCGAATCCACGACAGAAGTCTATCTGGGATTTAGGAATTTATATCTGAGTGTAGCCTACCGTTATGCCAGTATGTTCAAAGGAAACGACTTTAATAATAGTCATTTATGGGAGCAAATATTGGTGCTTTATAGTTATTTACAAATCCATATGTGACATGCAAAGTACAATATTGGCGTAATTTTCGCCTTTACCTGAAAGATAAAATACAGATTCCCAGTTCAGCATATCGACGATAAGTCCCACGAGGGGAAAAATCAAGAAATTTCCCACTGACATTCCAGCAAATGAACTAGAAACCAAGCGACTTCGTTCAGCTGGTGGAGCCCAAATACTCCACGCGTGAAGGCAAGTTGGAAAAGTGGCCGCCTATAACAATGAACAAGTATGCATGAGTTCTTTTGATATACTATTAATACGACAATTAGCTCTTAACCAGAACTATATATTATTCGTTGTATGGGGTAAAGCTTGTTCAAGTATTGTGGTTTTACACTCTTGATTAGTATTATTATTACATACCAAAATGTATTGCGCTATTTTATATATTAGAGGGCGAATTGTAAAATGCTTAAGCAATTTTGAACACTTCTTGACTATGCTAGTGAAAATAGTATCTTGCATGGTCGTACGTTGTGCAGTTTTGGTGTACAGCAACCGATAGTTATATCTACCTGAAAAAATCCCATGACGATTCTTGCAGTGACCAGCAATCCAAAGTTCGTTTTGGCCATAACGGGTATAAAGATAGTGATGACTGACGAGACGAACCCATTTATACCAAAAACAGGTCTGATTCCGAAGCGTTTCAAGAGGTAAGCGGAAGGTATGTTTCCGATCAGATAGCCGTAAAAATAAGAGGCCAGTATCAAAGTCTGATCTTGGATTGACCAATCAAACTCTCCCTCCTAAACATAGCGAAAATGACATGATAAACAAGCTGTAAGTGCAGCAGTCCTCGAATGACAGAAAACAAAGCTAAAAAAGCAAAGGAGTGTGCGATCATGTTGTAAGGTATCATTAAGCAGATTTAAACTGTTCGTTTGGGTCAATTGCAAGAACTTTTGCACAAAAATCAGTGTTTTTCGGCAAACAGAACACTTAAAGTTGTGCATCGTCAGCGGCATCCGTAGTAAAAAGCATAAGGTTTGGATAACATCCAATAGCATACCGCTAAAGTTCGTGAGTAAACAATACGCGGTGAACTCAGGAGTTCAAACAGCTCAACATCGACCTTTGGATAGTCATAATTTGCGGACTCGACGCAATGTTTTGCTCTTGTGGGCAGGGTATAAAGTGGATCCAAGAAGTTTTTTCAAGCTAAAGGTTTGTTGTCAATCTAAAATTGTGTTTTTAAAGACAGGCAACAATGGACGCAATTGGCTAATGTTCTATTTGCGTTTCAAATTGATTTGTCATTACTTGTTTTACACTTAATAAAATAAAATTAGGACAGTTAACTGCATAAATCTAGTTTGAAACCCGATTTACACCTCGTACCTGGCCGTGTCGTGCAACAAAAACAACAACTTTTAACAGCACTACTGAACAAAATATATTGCTGAGCCCAGACAACGTAAAAAAGCACTTCATATGCTCTGTCTAAAAAATTAGCGTCATACCTGAGTGGTTCCATTCGTCACACCAGTTGTAACGCGGCAGGTACTTTCCCTTGTGAAGTTTCCAATGTCTGTAGCATTCCCAGTTGATTTCGTCTGCGAGTAAACAGGTTTGTTATGGTCCAAACCTGCAAGTCTTTGTGACGTAACAAGAGTTAGAAAACCGCTTTGTTACGCTCGATTGCCGCCCTGCAACACGGGTTGAAGCTTATTTAGACATAAGCTGAAGTGTTTTGAGTCCGACATTGAAAATCAAGAACTATGTATTAAACGCCGAAAACTATCACTTTTTGTCCACAGGCTTCGTTTTATTCGTAAAAATATCGTTGTTAAGTCCTGTTTGATGCCAGCAAAAATGCAGAAAACTAAGTCTTTAAAACCAGAATTTCGCCTGTTTAAAAGTTGGCGTATGGTGTTTGCTGCGTTGTATTTTGTTGCTGTTTGTTCAAAAGCAACGATCTAGTGGAATGAAGACTTACCATTGCCAGCAGCGCGACGTTTATTCCATTCCGCAGCGAAAATACGTTGACGACGCCGAGTGACATCATGAAAGCCAAAACATTGCGTTTGTAAAAGCAGCAACAGCTTACCCGAGCTTTCTGCAATAAAGTCAACCAAATTTTGATGTTAGAGGAAGATCATGATTTTATTAAACCCTAACATTTAATAGTCATATTTCTTACCTCGACTTTTTGAAGGCTGAGCACAGAGGACAAAGTGTCAATCACCATCTTGAAATAATGTAATTTATACTAGCAGTAAAGTAATGCAATTTTGTCTAAATAAAAAAAAAACAAGAGTTATGAGAGTGCCTTAAAATATCTTTTTGGCGTAGGAACCAATTTGTATATTCGTTCTACTTTTTCAAAGTCCGTGTTTTATTCCCTACATAAATACACCTTGCAGTTTTTTATAACAAACGCAGTCCTCCATAGCGGTTTAGACCCGCTTAAACACTTTTGTAGCGTTTTAGCCATAAAACGCCTCTGCCCCTGTCGTAGTCTGAGCCCATTCACTCAGATTATCCGCAACTGGTTAAGGCCGCGGTTTACTACAATTGAAAACTCCAAATCGAGCTCTTATAAGAAGCCGGCTCGCCAAAAAAGGCGCCTCCGCTGTTACGTAATATTGTAGGACAACAATGGCCACAGCGAATCACGCGAAACTTTTAACCCGAAATTGAACAAAGGCGTCCTGTCCTGTTGTCTGCATATTTTTTGGTTCCTAGTATTTTTAAAACAACGCACATAAACACATGCATTAACGCACATTTGGTGCAACCCCGTTGTATTACAAATAAAAATAGCTCTAAGCACAAAAAACTGTGCATCCTTTGATGGCGTTGTGCTGCTTTTAGGTTACAACGTTAAGATTTAGTCGTCTAAATAGGAATAAATCGATCTATTTGCCCCTGTGCACCCTTATTCCTGTTGAAATCAATTGTATCATCATATGCTAGTATCCAGTGTTTTCACTTGCATAATCTTAAACTCAGCAAATGACTCATCGAATACCTTGGGGTATAATAGGCCAGCAATGCAAATTTGTAAATAGTCGTAAACACAAATCAACAAAGTGAACTTTATATTACGGCCTTCGCGAGTTATTAATGGCAGTTCATTCGAACAGTCGAAGATATCTTCATCAAGTGTATCTTAATTTGGTCATTGAAATGTCTAAAATCCCATCAGGAAGATGCTTTGAATATCAGGCGTATGCAAAGCGTATCATGAAACAATGCCAGGTTCACCTTCGCAATAACTGTATAAGTAGACTTACAAATAACGTACTAGTAAACCTAACTATATTTGCTAACATGTGGTTTCTATGTAGTCGTTAAAGAGTGTTTCAACAAGTTCAAATCAAAAAAACCTGAAAAAATGACTACACTAAAGTTTTTGTCTGAACAAAAAACAACAACGAGACAAACTTAACGTCTGGGGTGCAAATAAACGTAAACTACTTCTGATCATTAAGTATCGGTTTGGTAAATATCTATTTCTCTTTTGTGGCCAGTCAGACCTTTGCAATATATTTGCAAGAACCTGAAAGTTTTTGCCAAATGACGCAACCTAATGTGTGGCGTTTATAAGGTCCACACCGCTTCTTTAGTTGCGAAATGTTGGTGGTCCATTGTTTAAATGGGCTCGCGATTCGCGAATGTACATTCACCTTACGCTGCACTTACGTCGGCTCAATTAAGAACGCCGATTGGGTCATAAATCACATTTCCCAGGTCTCTGGCATGAAAATACTTGAAGGTAAGATGATAACATTACATTTTAGGAGATAATCGATAATCTTAAATCCTAAAAAATCTAAACGTTGCGGCAATACAGTCCAAAACCAATTTTAGAGACACAAACATTTTATTTCAACGGTTATTAACAGGAGACAAGACAGCGAATTTACTAAGCACGGTTCCCCTTTAACCTTCTTGCGCAAGCTGGTTTTCTTTGTCTGTAACGCACCTGGCCTCCCATAAGCTTGCAACGAATGTTCATGCAATCGGACGAGACGATTTTATATTGATCACATCCCGTATAGTTTACCCCACTGTTTGTTTTTCAATACTAAAGTCGGCATTAGTAGTGCGAATACGAAACGTCTGACGCAATGTCGATGGATTTTCTCATTAAAGTGACTCTTACGTACACAAGCGATCGAAGTGTCGCTGTACGTCAGCAGCCCATCTTTTTGCACCCGGTATACAATGTTTGTGTGAAACCTAGTTTAATGAATAAATCTATAGGGAACATAAGTGACGCAAGTGTTGTTTTTTGACGTGTTAATCACTGGTGCTTATCGCAAGTGTTGAAACGAAACATTTGTTTGTATAAAGCTATATGGCTATATTTCCTATTGGTTAAACTAGGGATATGCGACATTTATCACTGAAGGACCATTTACAATTACCATGATTAGACCATTGTCCGCACATATTTACACAACATAAGTTGACTTTAATATGCTGCGTTTTAGATGCGCTTTTTGTATTGAAATATCAGCTACGAGTAAAATGAGCAACGGATGTTAGCCGTCATGTTACAATTTACACAAATACAGCACCAGGCGCATATATTGCTGTTTAGAAGCAACAAAAAAATTAAATGGGTCTCCGCGGGCCTCAAAAGCTTTTACTAAAATGGCTGCATTTGGCCAGAGCGCGCTGAGCAAAAATACAGGCTAGAGTATTTTTTCATTTTCGCATGATTTACAGATAGGGTATAAAAAGTTTGTGTACAAAAGTGGCACACAATTTTTCTTTCTTTTTTAGGTTTTTTTATGCATATTTTTATCGATAAACGAGCCTCAGCAGGCTACATTTTGTCTACATTGAAATCTGCAATAAAACTGTCTTCAGACATAATTCGTCCGCTGGTGGTTGACTTGCCCTTTGCAAAGTTATCCATATTTCAACCTACATAATCACTGTAATTAGCATTTCCACCATTTCTTTATAGTCTGTTGATATACCTTTCTGGCAATCAGGAAATGCACATGCAAAAATGATTCGTGATAACTCACAGACATTGTTTATATATCACTAACGTCAACAAAGCAATGTTTGTGTTTATGTCACTTACGTCAACGGTGTCATATTTTTCTTTTGTTTTCGGGCCTTTATTATCATGTAATGTCGCAACAAATTGTTAAGTTGGAAATGGCTTCATAACCACGCTTACGAAATCCAATTTCATCAAGCCTGTAAATTGTTCTCCTGTAGACTGTAAAGGTGTTAGATTACGGATAGGGTTTAATCTGTGACGTATGTTAAGGATCGAGTGCAAAAAGTCACAATGAAAAGTGGCGTGTTCTATTGCGCAAGCCGGTTTAACGTCATATGAACTATACAAACATCTGGACAACAAAGTAACATGTTAAAAATGAAGCAAGGCTGGGAAATACCACTTAAGCGCGAATGTAAACAAAACAAACCCATAATATGACAGTTTTATGTTGACTATAGCGCAGAATCACATATCGCATCGCGTATTAATAAAGATGACAGATTATGCACAAAAGCATAAAGTACAACAAAGATGCACCAGCGAAAGCCTACAAACATAAACCAACATATCTTTGAGAGAAAATAGCATGAACATATTTTTGTAACATAAGAACCTATGTGCAAAAAAGTAGATTTCCGCGACTTCAGTCATTGTGATATAGATGAAACTTAGAAAATATGGGGAACACACCTAATGCCATCTTAACACATATGAATGCCGAACAGTGTCATTATAAATGCACTCATAACCTGATAGTTCTATGCGGCCAAACCATACACATAAAAATGTATTCTTTAAAAAAATAAAAGCAGTGTCTCGATATGTGATAATTCAATTCAGTGGTTATCAACCTTTTTGCCTTCGCGGACCCTTTTCGGTGCTGTAATCTAATTGCGGACCCCTTAGAAGTTTTGGGTAATTTTGTCCTTTTTTATTAACAAGCAACCAAAACATGGTGCATAAAGTTACTACCACGTTTGGTCCAGGACCAAAATTTTAATCCCTTTTTCTGGGTTGCGACATAGGGCATCAACAAGAAAGAGCCTTTACATTACAGTGTAATGTGACGTTGTTTTCCACTAACAACTTACGTCTGTTGCATCACAATGGGGTTTAGATGTCATAATGCACTGTGGTTTGTCGCCTACTAAGAATGTTGTCAAATAAGTTTCATGCTATTTTGTAAACGCTAAAGCGTGTTATTCAAATCGCGATTTATTAATCTCGTTTTGCGGGGATTAAGAGGTTGTCGCGGACCCCCTGAAAACGCTTGGCGGACCCCCGGTTGAGAACCACTGATTTAATTAGTTAAAGCACAACAGTTGTGTAGGGACAAAATGCCCACGCAAAAAGAAATAAACATTATGTCAATATCCTATCCAAGTGACATGTTATTGCCATTGACATAAAACTACCTCCTATTCATGTGATGTACGAAGTGAATACAAAAAGACTGACGTTGCTAAGTGACGTGACGTCATCACCGTTACAATATGTTTTGACAACACAAACTTCCACCCGCTAAGCGTGATTCGTTTCCAGGAAATGCACCTGCTTCACAACACTAATAGTTTTAAACAAAAAAAAAATGGTGAAGGCGAATGCAAGGACAGTTGTTGACGGCAGAAGCGATTGTTGCAAGATTGCTCAAATCAATGAAAACATGATGTATCAAGTGCGCCACCACGTGTGCATTATCACAACATTTCTGTAAACCCCGCATACTTATTAGTGTAAATGTAAGTCTTGTAATGAAGTGGTACAAAATAGCTCATGTATTCTTATTACTGGCCAGGGAACTTGAATTTAATCGTTTGGTGGCGCCATTAAGTTGAATTATGTTTTTGCTGCGTTATCATAACCAATGCTGTTAAGTTAAAACGAGTTATGAAAACATGGTTATAATTGCAAATTTCAGTAAACTACGGTAAAACTTAACAGCAGCGTAAAAGTACTGCATAAGTGTTTTGACGATTTTTGTATTGTTCACCTTTCATGCTATAGTTCCAATATCCAGCACGAAACTGGGCAATCCCTTGGTCAGCTTAACTTTCTAACAGTATATCTAGAGCATTTTACATGCAGTTATAATTCAGTGTGCTGCAGAGCTCCATGCCCTGAATGGTATCTTCGTTCAATATAGCTCCACAAGTGTTCTGGATCAGTTACTTGGTCCCTCACCATGTCTCTCAGTGCAACCGCTTGATCCAAACTTTGCCAGTAGTCGTTAACCCAGTTGTGGAACCTGTTGGGTTAACAGTTTGTAAATTCGTCCTTACTACCCCCTAAACTCAAACATACAAGGAAACGGTGGATATGCGTTTTGAAAATTCTTAACAAGATCTCCTACATGTTAGTGAAGAAAATGTAAGCACAACTATTATAAATCGTGGTTATTTTCAATTAACGGTTGCAACAATTGAGGACATCTTAGGCTGATCAGACATGCAATGAAAATATTAAGATATAAAAACGCAGATTGGAAGTAGTTAGTGATGGGACGAGTACCCGGTACTCGGTATCGATGGTATCGAACGATTTCAGTGGTATCGATACTCGTACTCGGTATCGAAATATTTTGTCTCAGTTTTCGATACCAACGTGCGAGTACCGAAGGCCGATTTACACCATAAGAATACGGGCAACTTTTGGCCAATATTTGCTTCGGACAGTACAAAATTGGAAAAAAGTCCCGCCAGTTTACGTACGTCTTTTTCGCTATCACGTGGTGATTACATTTTTCGGCATGTGTGTGCGCACGCCTTTACCCCGAGCATGGCAGATAAATTAGCTAGTGATATGCAACTAAGTACAACACTACACTTAAGTACTCGGTAATCGTACTCGGTATCGAAGGTATATACATGTGGTACTCGTACTCGGTATCGGTACTCGCTTCAAAATCTGGTATCGTCCCATCACTAGAAGTAGTGGTACGTTATCATGCACCCAATGCAAATACCTCGCAATTATATACAACTTTTGGTAATCCCGCCATTCACCCTTTGTTACCCAAGTACCACTGTGACTTGTGTTGTACGGTTCACCATGCAACCAAGTTGAAGAGCGCCAAGCAAAGATATTTTAAGATTAAAACAAAAAACAAGCGTTGGTAAACGCAAACATAGTTTCAAACTATACCTGAAACGTCCTAAACCGTGTGCGTTTAAGGTACATAAAAGGTCATTAAATAGAAAAGTAGCGCAATTCAGCACTGTATAGCGGACTAAAACACTGTTAAACAGATGTTACTGTTTATTTCCATAATGGCAGTTATGTAGTTATGGATAATACTCACGGGTTATTGGGCGGAATGTCAGCGATTGTTCCAAACGATGGTTCAGGTGGTGGACAATCCAAATGGGAATGGGGAACCACCCGGGGTATGATGGGTTGACCGCTCTCGCCCCTGTTTTTCAATTCATGCATCTATAGAAGAAATAGATTATTATGATTAAATTGAATACTGGAATTTTCGTATGCATCAACTATATAACAAAAAGGGTTTTTAAGGGCATGGGATTTTGTTTTGGTCAATAGAGCTACAAACATCAGAAATCACAATAGACAAAGTTTGATAAATACTGATAGCTGGCGTAATGAGCAATTTAAATTGACACCGAAACTGGGATAAGGTAATGAATTGAATTTAACGTTGGTGGCTAAGTTTTTGAAGTAGGTTTATTGCTGTTTTTATAATAAAACCTCACTCCAACAGCTTTTAAGTATTCGCAAATACTCTTTGTGTCACCTATCGATATTTAGCACAATGTGTGTGTTGTAACGTCTTATTTAGTACCTCTAGCGATTTGGTCAAGAAATAAACTCTGCGTTAGTCCTAATTGCTGTTTTCTACATTTAACCGTAAAGTTATTGTCATA
This sequence comes from Phallusia mammillata, assembly GCF_965637545.1. Lineage (NCBI taxonomy): Eukaryota > Metazoa > Chordata > Ascidiacea > Phlebobranchia > Ascidiidae > Phallusia > Phallusia mammillata. The sequence goes on from NC_137254.1 coordinate 22,686,785, forward strand.
TATTGGATTTGACACAACCAGTTATTTGTATGTAATACAGCGTGCCCAACCTTAATTTAATCTGTTTACCTGTCTCTAAATATGGAAAAACACATGCTTGGGCACAACGACTAATTAACATAGGAATTACGTCAAGAACGAGACCTGAAGCTTAAACAGACCGCAGTTACGTAATTTCGGTTCCAAGCTCTGTAATTTGCTGCGACGTTAGGACATAACAAATATCGCTCTAGTGATTATGCCCATTGGCATAAGAGTGGTTAGGACTGCAAATTCAAACTACGGGCAAGGCAAATTACCTATTTAATTATCTAGTATCTATGTAGGTGGTCCGATTTCAAATTAAATCAACATGTTTGGTTGTAAAACTGCATATCATGGGTTTTTTGTCCACATGTCCAGTGGTCGATTTTAACAAATATTTCGTTTTTTTTTACTGATTTAAACTAGTTTTGGCCAAATCAAATATTTAGGGTCATAAAATAACTATAAGTTTATAAACGCATAAACGTACTAGAGCAAAATACAATACAAAATAAACCATTTTATGGATACCTATAATCCACTAAGCTAAGTATCCATCTGCATAAAATGCACAAACAATCACCTGTTCACAAAGATAACATTCGTAGCCTCCCACAAAATTATTGTGATCGTTTCCATCCAACGTCCACGTTCGATTTTCTAGCGTTTCCCGTAACAACGAATTAGGGATGACGTCACTGTTCTTGTAATCCAGGTACTTAAGGTAAGCCTCGTCGTTCTCGTCTAAATGTCGAATAAATTCCGCCAAACTTGCTGGTGACTCGAAGTCGTCCACTGTAAAATGAATAACAAGGGTGTGGCTCAATTTAACGACAAACATGGTTGTGTATTGTATGTGCTTTGATTTTTTACACAACTATACATTACTGTGAACTTTCACAATTTTAATGTCGTTCATCGTTTAATTATGATGCATACAATTGATCTACTCTATGTGCATCTTTCATATCTTATTCAAATATAATAAATTTTGCAGTCTAATATTATCAGCCATCGTGGCCAGTGATTAAATAATATACTGCACACAGTTTATGCAATATTGTGATTTAAATTAGCTATTTAAATGTATGATATACAAGTCATACCTCATCTAAATTTTCAATGCCAATATTTTTACAATATAGATAGTATATGCACTTACATAGAGGAACATTTTATGCATTTTAAGGCACTGTTTTACATGGGTGATTTTGCTGAGGGTAAATAAACCATGCACATAATTCAAACTATTCAATTGTTGGATTTACCAACTTACCCATGATAACAGAATAGGGTGAAGGGGCCCAGTCTCTAGCAGAAGATGATCCTTTGTAAATAGGAACAGAGCCAATATGGAAAGGTCTGGTGAACTTCTCTGTGATGTAATCATCACAGTTTGAATTCTCAAATGCAATTTGGAATTTATATTTGGCTGCAAAAAGAAATATATTTGCTCTGCTCAAATTCATAATTCATGACAGAAAATATATCTAAATATGTAAAAAAGAGTGAATTTTTTACATGTTACATCAAGAAAATCCATTATGGTTATGGAAAACGAAATTTGTTTGAATTTCTTGATCAACATTAAATTGGAGTAATCATACCAACACTGGACTAAATTACATATAATCTGCTCCAGCTGTGGTACAAAACAGAACTTAAGCAACTAGCAATTAAGTGGTTGTGTGTAATTAAAGGGTATTTCCATAGCGGACATAACTTAAGGGCCATTATAGCTATATTAGGGAACACAGTAGTTGTTATAGTGTATTGTAAAATTTTAAAATAAAATTTTAAACATATTATTATCTTCATTTACTATTACGCATAAAAGCAGTTTAATAAAGACTTAAGTAAACAATGTGTCGGCTAATCCAAGATTGTATAACAAAAGATAGTTGTCTAACCTAGTATATCATATAACTCATCATCCAGCATTTTTCCAGTGTTAGTCAAAGATTTATCCTTAAAATCCTTGTTGTGTAAACAAGCTCCATATGAATCAATGCTGATATTTCCCATCAAATTGTACACATAACGATCCCGATCTGACGGTACATCACAATGAGAAATCAAATAGACAATGGGTGCAAGGCCCTCTTTTCTTAATCTGAAAAATATTTTGTGAGTGTTTTTAAATATATATTTTATTTTTTAAGTGACAAATGTATGTATACATACCTGTTTTTTTCTTCTATTGAAATTGGTTTTCTTGAGGTGATATATTTTTTGTTGGGAAAATGTTGTGTAGTCAGAGGAAAGTCAGATTTCCTTTTAAAAGTTGCTGAGTAATTGAATACACTTAGTGCTTCCATATGGCACAACATATGATTGTTTTGGGGTGACTCTTCATGAAATAAGGCCCACTGTAAATAAATAAGCGTGTATAAATTTAGTTTGTCAGTACTGCATTATTGAATAGGTTTTTAAAAACTGTTTTCCTATTTAAAAGATACAGATAATTAAATTAATTTGGACCTAAGGTAATATTCTGGTTTAGTTAAATAATAGTAAAATGTTTCAATGCAACACTACCAAGTGGTTTGGCTTTCTTGGGAGTGGTGCCTCATATGCTCTGAAGTCAGTTCCATAGATAAATACAGAAATCAATCTGTTTCCATCCTCTTCAAGCACTTCACGATTCTGTGTTGATTGGCATGTAAGACCACTCCTTGGACAATACACATCATGAATATCATTTTCATTTCCTGTGAACAAATCAACAAAAATGGCATAAATATTATGTAGGTTAATATATGGCTTTATGATGTACCTGATTTCAAAATATGTGGGTATAACTCCTTTGTCCACCACAAAATTAGTGGTGTGTTGGAATCACTTTTCTTTCCATGTGGTTGCCTTGAGAAAAATGCCAGCGTCAGAAAGGCAGTGACAGCTGTAATCTACCAACATATAACATTTTTTAAAGGCACCAAACATGTTCTAAAACTAAACGAATAACAGCTGCTTCAAAGTTTAACTTGCATAAATAAATATTTAAAAATGCATGCTAAGAACATAGTTTTATAAAACGTAGCTGCTGTACAACTTACCAAAACAGCATTCAACTTTAACTTTCCCATTTTTTGGCTTAATATTCCACTAAGACAATACAAGATATTCATTTTTATTCAGAGCCTAATGTATAAAACTCGACTGTTTCTCGATGGCGGACGCCAATAGGTAATAGCTATAAGTGTGACTGTTTTTAATTTAATGTGTCGCAAAAAAACTCCAAAGTTATTTTGCCTTTACCCGCAGGCTAGAAATCTACCGCAGCTTAAGTTTGGCTCAGACTTCAATGGTTGTGTTAAATGTAAGGAACGCTTATATCCATGCTAAATTAATTTCAAATTCAAGTAAAAACGTTTTTTCCTGCAATAAGCCCGCGGCAGTTTTGGGAAAGTCCCTGTTTGGTTGTCTGCGTTCACGTCATCACTTAATTCCTCCTTGTGGCAACTTTATGCAACATTGTTTTCGTGTATAATAGCGAAATTTTTTAAACATGTTCTGTAGGACACTGAATAACCCCTTGATGGGATGTAAACAACTTACATACGGTTTATGCATCATCCCAGGTCTTGCAGAAAGCACTTTACACGTACTAGGTTTTTGAGTACCGTACGTAAGTACACAAATAGTTTTACAAGAGAATAAAGTTATTCAATTTCAATTTATTTTGTTTTCAACGCACAGAATAAACGTTACAATTTTTTCACAATGAACAGAACAAATAAATGCGTTGCAACAAAAAAGGATCAGCTGGAACCACACGTGGTTATGAATTTTAGCTGACCCCGACTATTTGAAGTAATGTGTAGAATAAAGTTAAAAAACAAAAACTTGATCGAAGCAACTTTTGATAAGAACTGTTAAGTTTGTGACAAAAACGTGTTTTTTACTCTTTTATTGAACTAAAGATACGGTACCGTGGCATAAAATTTTATTTTATAAGATGCTTATAGTAGTCGATTTAGTTCATGAATTTTGATGAAGTGAAATCACCACAAAATTAAAATTCTGACACAATTTTACATGAAAAAGAAAATTGCAGAAATCATCAAACATGTGTTCGTTAAATTTTATCATCCGAACGGTTGCGGCGTTTCCGGACTTTTCAACCAATCAGAGCAAAGGACATGTGAGTTTCGCACATGCGCACAAGCGAATATCCTTGGAACTTGCCGGTGCGAAGTTTTGTGCTGAATTTCGATTTGGTTAAGAAAACGAATCCATTGCATTCCAATCTCCCACAACGCAGGAACTTTTGGCCAACTGTTTTATTTCTTCAAAAAATTGGTAAGTCACGTTTGGTCTTTGACTGTTGCTAAATATTTTCGACTTCTTGTTCTGGTCATTTTGTAAGTTTGTGTAATTGTTTTAAAGATTTTTCTTTTAACAGTAAACTACGCTCGGCTAATAATATACGGATAGGGTTTTTAGTGCTTTGCTTCGGTGAATGCAAAAGCTGTGTTTGCGTTTTATCACATCACATCTGACCTACGATTAAATTTGTGGTAACACGTTGATTTGTCATTTAAGCTTGAATAGTCAGTTGCTTGTTTTTCGGTTCTCGTGTAACTAAATGTAAACTTATTTTTTCTGAAACGTTTTTACACACAATTTGGTATCTGTAAACATTCTCCTTATTTAAAAACTTATATTATTATTGGTTCCCAGTATAAAACACTAGACATGTCATTTAATGCAGTGCATCTAAAATATACAAGATCGCTTGGTGCACCTTTGTATCACTTGATGCACCTTGATATCCTTTGGTGCACCTTGATATTACTTGGTGAATCTTCATATAGCATGGTGCACATTTATATCGCTTAGGTCGCTTGGTGCACGTTTATTCCACTTGGTGCACCTTTATTTTGGCCGGTACAACTTTATTTTGCTTGGTGTACCTGTATGATGCTACGCGCACCTTTACCTATAAAGGTACGCCAAGTGGCATAAAAGTGCACCAAGCGATATAAACGTTCAACAATCGATATAAATGTAAACCAAGCGATATAAAGGTGCGCCAAGCTGTGTTAATAATGCACCAAGTGATCCTGTATATTTTAGGTGCACCCCATTTAATGTATTCTCCAACTGGCTTAGTATTGTTAAAATGAAATTATGCTTATCATAACCAATGTTTATTGTAATAAAGCGCATGTATAATATGTAACTGCCTGGTGTTTACTGCTTATGGATTCCATGACATTACTTGGTACTAAATATACTAGATTTAGCCATATTTCTTACCTAGATTGCATTACTATTTTTGTTAGTAATGTGCATTTCACAATAGTGCTGCTTATTAAAAGCACATGGATGGTGACCAGCAGCCTAAATCCGTCTTCTTACTGATTCTAATTTAAAGCCCCTGGTACAACTTTGTAAATCATTACATGTAAAACTCAACTGTTTAACATTCCAAGTAAATTTGCATGCTATGGTAAAGATAAGGAGTATTTGTAACCTAATGATTTAACTGCTAGTATTATTAATTGTTAGCATTTAAACAAATATTTTTGTAGTAGCCTTTTTGTCCATTATTTTTGTGTGCCAAGCTGAATCATTTTATTCATGCTATTACATGCGTTTACTAGGGGATATGTTTAATAATCTGTGGTTAATATAAAACATGCAAACTACGTGATTAACTATTGAAACTATTAAAATCATGATGGTTAAGACCATTTTGGTTTGGGTTTGCAATTACAATTTAGGCTTATTCTTTTGACGCAGCTAGATGTGATGTTTAGTAATATCACAATTACAAACAAAATACTGTTTGGATAGAAGACTGAAAAAAAAAATGAATTTGAACCCTGGGCGTTATGTTAATGGTACATATTAAGAGTACATTCCATGAATTGCATGTATAGAATATGCATGTTAGAGTAGCTCAATATTATGTATTGTGGTTTGAATACATCACATACTTTAACATGTTGACTGCCAAGGGATATTCCTGTGTTGTGCTCAAATTTGCCAAATAGGTTTTAGTGGCGTTCTGAAATCAGGTCGAAATATTTTGTGTGCCATGCTACAAGTTAACTCGTAGGTAACATGCTGGTGTATTGGGTGTCTCGGTGTTGCCACAACGCATCCACGACGTTAGTTCGAGATGCCAGCTCGTTTTAAGTGTGTTAAATCGAATAAGTCCACTATGAGTATACTCGTATCTGGCAAGCCTGGCTAGATCAGCAACTAATGTTAATATATTTTTGACTTGTTTTTTTTTTTCAGAAAATGTATGCCACAAGACTTGTAACTGCTTCATCATGTTTGGTGAGTAAATGTTTGTTTGTCTTGCTAAACGGTTAGACACAGGACTTGCCTTTTTATAAACTTCTGACATTTAGGGTTAAAACATCTAGTTGGTCAGTGATCAATGAGTATATTAAGGTTTGTGTTTGAGTATAAATGATTTATTTATTTATTACAGTTGAGAAACAGCCGTGCCATCAGGCCCGCCATTGCAAGCTGCATTTCAGTAAGTTTTGGCCTAACCTATGTTGGATTTAAATGTAATGTACAGTTTTAACTACTATGGCCCCATATTTGCACATTGAATGTCACTCTTGTAATTTTTCCCATTCAGTCCAGGAATTTGCAAACATCAACAGTACAGAGGGACATTGACTCTGCTGCTAAGTTTATCGGAGCAGGTGCTGCCACTGTTGGGGTAGCCGGCTCTGGTGCCGGTATCGGATCTGTGTTCGGAAGTCTTATTATTGGGTATGCGAGGTAAGTTCATGACATTATCAATGTGTTTTCTTTTTGTTTACATATGTTGAATCTATTTCAGGAACCCATCCCTAAAACAACAGCTTTTCTCATATGCTATCCTTGGTTTTGCCTTATCCGAAGCTATGGGACTATTCTCCCTTATGATTGCTTTCCTGATTTTGTTTGCTCTTTAGAAGAATTGTTGGCCAAATTCACAACAACACATGATGACCCAGTGCGTGCCATCTCATATTTGAGTCCTTTTCAGTTTAACAAAACGATGTTGTTGTTTCGCTGGTTGTTATTTCTCTTGCAAAATTCACGTTTAAACTACCGTTGTAATTTCATTTGAGAAGTTCATTTATTTAAACAGCTGTTGGCCAAAATAAAATATTGTCGTGGAATGCAATCTCATCCTTAAGACTTCAGAACTTGTAGGGACAGATACTCTACTAGCAAATTGCTGTAGTGTAACCTTCAGTGTGGCATTTTTTTGAATACATATGATGCTGTAGCCCAATAAAGTGCTGGGAACAAAACTTGCCTGCACTTTCCATGTTTATCAAAAGTTTACCATCCAACGCTTTGTAGAGACTGGATGCTTTTCACAGTGATCCATTTTGTAGCAAGCTACTTACAAAAGTACTTCACACAATATACCTCCAAATAAACCCTCACTGCTAGTGCTGCAGCTTTCAAGACCAAACTTGTAACTAAATGTTTTATTAAACGATCATACCAGGTTGTAGCTTGCAGACTACCTTAGTACTGGGTAATCACAAAATCAATAATGGCATAAGCATTTGCAAAAACGTCTTGATAATAAAGCATGTCACTTTTGAGCCATTATTTTCACCATTATGCAAATTGTGTAAACCAAGACAAACAATTATAATTGTTGCATTGCATGGAAGCAGCAGCACAGCATAATTTGACTGAAGTAAGAGTAGTTCTCCAGGAAGAAAAAAATGAAACAATTCATGGCTGTTTAATGAGGATAAAACCCAGCCAATTCTTGGTACTGGAAAAAAATCGAAACAAGCCTGTTGAAGGTAGTCTTCATTTATGTTCACTCCTTGATTTTGACTCCCTGCTACCACTTTCAGGTCCATTGTTATTATTGTTGCCATTACCATGACCAGTATCCTTGTTATCCAAGCGGTTGCGTTTCATCTTTACCATGTATATGAAATAAGCAATAGCTTCCTTCTCATTGATTCTCATGCTTCGGAAATGTCGACCCACTGTGTCAGCAAGTTGTCCCTTTGTAAGCCCTTGTCTGGTTTGTAGCTTGTAATATCTTTTGTATCTCCTAAATATTGTGCATTTTTTATAAGTTTTAAGGCTCTTTACGTTTTTTGAAACTTTTACAACAACTATTTTACATGTAACAAAAGGAATACTGTTTTTATATTTGGCATTATGCAAACAAAATTTCACCTTACCACAATTCTCTGCTCTAAATTAATTACCGACCAACTACTTTTGGCACAGGACCCTGAAGGCTGAGTAAAACGTTAATTTATACCCAAAACATCTAAAATTGCATTGTTGTTTAATGTCCATTAATGGAAGTGAGCAAGCAAAAACTTTGACAGTTAACACAGGTGGACAAAAAACTGGGCTTTGTTGTTCATCCGGATAACTTTGTCAGACCCTTATGTAGGTAAAATACTTTTGTAACACAAACCTTAGTGTGTTCATTTGCAGTTGCTCCAATGCAACCTCGTTCGTATAGTCGTGGCCTCCGTCTCTATCACCACTGTCCTTTCGTTTTCGCTTCTTTCCTCCTTGATTGTTTCCATATTCAAGTGTCATGGCTGTCGGCCAAGGTTTTTCTACTGCAAAACTCTATGAAAGTCACTTTTTAGACAAATACGTGTTGTGAATTTTTGACAACAAAACTACGGTTACGGATCAGAGGGTTTTATGCCTGATCAATTTCTACTCAACCATAAAAAGAAACCGAACAGATTACATATTTTTATTAGCAGAAAAACAATTGGTTGCTCATATTTAACACAACGTGATAAAACCAAAAGACCTACACCTTTTGCACATTTTATTGTACATTCTAAATTGTAAATCAAGCCTTCATTTTACACTTAAAACAAAACAAACGTCATAGTCCGCGGGTATTCACCTGATATGCGAATGAATAAGAACAGATGAACCAAATTCCATAAAGTTAGTTTATTTCCGTGACAAACTGTAGTCAATTAGACAAATATGTTGTTAGGTTTTAGAAATAGCCAATCAAACTTTTTTTGTTTGTGTTGTAAAACAGGCTTTTGAACTTGTTTTAATTAAATATTGTGACAAACACTGACAACAAACTGACCGACCCCAGGCCCATCAAATATTTTATGGTCACTACTTTACAAATCTTTGAAAATGGCAAATGATCCAGAGGAAGAGAATGTTAAACCTGATCCAAGACAGACCTTAAGCAAATGGCTTAGCCGAAGTATGCGAATTAAAATGTCTGATGGAAGAACTTTGGTTGGTCAATTTTTATGCACTGATCAAGCAAGAAATGTAATACTTGGATCAGCACAAGAGTACTTGAACTATTCAGAAAACTCTCAAGATGAGCCAAGAATGCTTGGTTTGGCAATGGTGCCTGGAAAATACATTGTTTCTATGCAAGTTGACATGGACTGACTCTACTGTGTTGTTAATTATACCTAAAACTAAACCGATGGTGAAGCATGCACTTGCCAAGCTACAGCAGTATATATTTTTTCCACATGGTGGCTTAAAAAAGTATTTGGTTATCTCTTAACTATCTTTCACATTAATTTTTTTACAGAGGTCAGTTATGAGAAAAATATAAAACTTTGTTGTTGCAAATGTTAGTTATTACCATTAGTATACAGATTTTATACATACTTTGGTTTGTCAAATGTGTATGATTTTGTGGTGAACAGTTGTGCAAGTACCAGCAGGAAATATTTCACAACCTAATATATTATATATGATAACAAATGTGTTTGTTTATCAATGAACATTGCTTTTGTGAGCTAGTCATTTCAGGTGTAGTATGGGTGATACAGTTTTGTACTTCTTGAAAACTTTTAAACAAAATCCTTTTTAAGCAAGTTTCAAATGTAGCATAAAATGTTCATTCTTTGAGTGTAACTGCAAATTCACACAGAAATCAAGTACAAACATGTAAAACATCAGATCCAGGCATCCATATTGGTGAGCAAGGCAGACGCTAGAAAGACAACATTTGATCCCATGACTACAGTTTGTCTAGAACAGTGTGGTCCAACTTTATTTCGTTGCAGGGCATTAAATATCGTTAACTTACTCCGCGGGCCAAAGTGTGAAATTTTTGCAGATAAAACTTTTTTCTTGCACAAACATCAGGGTGACTATACACTGTTTTTAATCAATAGATAATTTTATTTTAATCTAGCAAAAACAATGTCCAAACGGTATGTTGACCAAGAACCTTTATTACACAACAATGCCTTGTCATGCGTCACAATAGGATATTTTGCAGCATTTTGTGTTGTTTAATTATTACATTATAAAGCATTGAAAACAAAAATTATAGTTGTCATTAAAACGTTGAAAGTTTGCGGGCTAACAAAATTGTCTCAAAATTTGGGCCTGCCGTTGGACCACGCTGGTCTAGAACAAAGTCTACATAAAACACAACTTGTCCAACCCATTGTTCTGTGATAGAGGATTATGCAACAACCCACATGTTTCATTAAATTTAGCAAATCAACTTCCCATTATGTATGTGATTTTTTATATACCTTCTTTATTATTTTGGACACAAAATGGTGTCAATCAGGCCAGTAGAAGTTTATGGGCATACCAATTGGTCGGCAACTTGTTTATTACCTAGACTTCAGGTCCAATCCAGAGCTGACCCTTTACTGGCTGGGCTGTACCATGTCTACTGTATTGCATCTTGAAAATGAATGTATTGGGGAATCAAAAATTTATTTGACCTGTTCATGAACCAAATCACACACTACATTTTCTCTTTGCCTAGAGGTCCAACAGGTCAAAAATCAGAGTGATAAACAAACAACTTCTTTGCCAGCTAAGGGGGCAAAGTCCAATGCACTTTCAGATTTGTTTTTATAAAGCTTAATATCTCAAAATCACAATTTTTGTCTTAGTTAACTTAATTTCAACTCACATTTGGTGAATTCAGTATGTTTATACCAGACTGCCCCAAATTTGCAAATTAGTAAGATTCTTTATCTCACTTTGTATATTTTATTACCAGCACATCAAACCTTTCAAGTAAACTTATATTACACAAAAGCGTTTTACAAGAACTAGGTGTTACTGGGTAATATTCGGAGCATAGGAAAAACTACAAACACTACAGCATTTTATATACAAAGGTATTTTAATTTCAAATTCCACAACACATGTGCTGGTTCTTGCAAATCGTATCGGCTATTTTAAACTAAAGTGCGAACCACATACAAAATCCATAATTTCAGTGGCATGGTTTAAGGAGGCAAGTCTGAATTGAATATGCAACGTACCTTTTTGCAGCAAGGCATAGACATGAAAACTACTCAATTCCAACCTTTGGACTAAACGTGCCCAATATTTGTAAAGTAAATATACACAGAAGATAAATGGTGGTGTGATTTACCACCAGTAACTGTACAATAAAATGTGCTTCAAAAAAATATTGTGAATAAGTCTTTGAACTACAAATACTGGACAAAAAATCCATTAATTTGGGGTGTTTATATCATGCCATGTTTATCATGTTTTTACAAGCAAAAAAAGCTTCAGTAATGGCACATATTTTTATGCTTTGCACTGCATTAAACACCATGTTACCTAGCTCTTCAATGTAATACAATAACGCTTGTTCATATATTGCAGATTTAGGACAATAATTCAGCATTAGTAAGTAAGATGGTTAGTAAACACTATGCTAACAGCTAACATGGTTATATGTTCTCACTTTGTTTTTACAATGTTAAGTTGAAAGGCACTGAAAACAGTTTCACTAATACATCCTACAGCCTCCTTGTAAAGAGGTTTCCGCCAAGATCAAAGCACCACCAATAAAAAGTAAATATGTACTGCATTACTAGGCCATGTGCATGTTACACAGTCTTACCACATTTCAGCAATGATAAAAGCAAACAACATTATTACAAAAAATGGAATATTGCATACAAAACACATACATAAGGGGTGCCATCTCTTGTTTTCTGTACTTGCCTTCATAGTGGAATATATAATATTGTTTGTAACTTTTTAACTACAGAACTGGTCACACACCATGAAGTTGTCACAGGAATTGGCTTGGGTTGGCTTTGGGGTCTTTTTGGTTTCTGAAGCGCACAGCCAGCCATACACCCAGCATCTGAAACATTATTACATTTAGAGACCTGCTAAGTTATAACAAAAAAACTGTAACTTTTTAAGCATACTATTTAGGTGACCAGTATAAAATACCTCAAATCATATCTAAAATACTATTTCTATTATATATATATATATGAAAAAAATATATAAAATACCCCAGTCAACCTTGTTAACAATGAGGTTAAATCACAAAAACTTACCTCAGTAAAACTAAAGAAGAGTCCAACACCACCACTTGCTTCCAGTGCATGGCTAATTTGGTATGGAATGACTTCACTACAGGTTCTGCATGTCAGTTGGCTATCAGTAGTAACAGTATCTGATACTGTAGGAGTAGGAGATTGGCATTCTTTGCGCTGAAAAAAGGAGATGCTTTATTGCACATCTTGTTATGGCAACGGAAAAAATGAAACGAATTTTGAGGAAATTGTATCTACAACCTTGCTTATTAATTTTGCAATGTCATATTCATTACAGCATCTAACCCAAAAGCAGACCAAAAGACCAATATCCATTGCCACAGTAGAGGCCAAGTTACACTTGCAGATCAATTCATGGTAACATTTAGTGATGGGACGGGTATACGGTACTCGGTATCGATGGTATCGAACGATTTCAGTGGTATCGATACTCGTACTCGGTATCGAAATTTTTTGTCTCAGTTTTCGATACCAACGTGCGAGTACCGAAGGTCCATTTACACCATAATAATACGGGCAACTTTATGCCAACATTTGCTTCGGACAGCATAAAATTGGAAAAAAGTTCCGCCAGGTTACGTATATTTTTTTCACTATCGTATGGAGATTACATTTTTCTGCATGTGTGTGTGCACGCCTGTACCCTGGCCGTGACAGATAAATTAGTCAGTGATATACAACACTGTACTTAAGTACTCAGTAATCGTACTCGGCATCGAAGGTATATACATGTGGTACTCGTACTCGGTACTCGCTTCAAAACCTGGTATCGTACCATCACTAGTAACATTATCACTTCATCAAACATACCATAGAATGCCATTACCCCAAAATACCATCTACCAAGTAACAAAAGAACAAGTAGAACAGTAAAGTTGTTTTTTGTGATCACCTGTTGACATTCTGTGCTGTTGTTCGTTTCCCAACCACAGCATGTAAAGTACTTTTCAGCATCCTTGATAGTGTTGTTCTTTAGCCCGTCAGTTGAATCACTAGTCCATACTTTTTCAATTGCATTTTCCTATTTAAAACAGTAAACAGTTTAAAATAGATGAAAATGTTATTTGTAAAAGAGTGAAGACAAAAACATTTTAATATTTTCACAGTAAAATTGTTACCAATTTTGAGTTTAAACAAAGAGTTACTACTTACCACTTGTTTTTCTGACACAGCTAAACATGCAATTGACACTGAGAACTGAATGATGAACAAAAGGAAGAGTACCACAATGTACTAATAGTTTAGCAATTAAGGAAAACTTTTTTGTAACAAGTTGTACAGTTACGGTAATTCATGTCTTGTAACAGTTTACACTGGGACATGCATATGTGGCTCTTCTGGCATTAAACTATAGGTTAGGCAGAGCATAATGCAAATAATCTTTTTGTCCATGATAGACCAAATTAAATATAACAGTGAAGGATACGAAAAATAGCAGAACTTGATGATGCTTGAAACCAGCAAACAGCCCAAGAAAAGAAATCAGAAACAGGAATAATCCAGAAGCAATAATACCTATGAAAAATATTTGCAACTAATTAAATAAATAAGTTCTAATTTTGTTTGTTATGTGATACTTTCATGGAACAAACCACTGTTGTTATGGAATCATTTTAACATTTGAATGGATGATACAATGTGGTTAAATTTGTATGTAACAACTGTGCCTATCAGCAGTTTCTACATTCAAATCTGTTTGGCTTTGGGAATATTTAAATTTAAAAAATCTTCTAGCTGAAAAAGTAATACAAGGTATGCATTTTTCGAACCAAAAATCTGTCAGAAAAACAAATATGTAACAATACATTTTTTATGATTTGTTTGTATACGAGGTATAAGCAAATCCGCTTTGACCGGACTAGTCACTCAATTACAGGACCAGCCTGGAGAATTTGCAAGTTCATGATGAGATATTGGCTATCAGTTCAGTTTTAGTCAGAGTCTAGTTTTTTTTTTGGGGGGGGGGGGGCTAATGCTGTTTATCTGTGATATAACGATTCAGCTTTAAGCACTTGTATGTTGTTAAAGTCTGGTACACAACACAGAACCTAACCCCACTTGTGTAATGGAGATGCTGGCCATCGTCTAAAAAGATTTGTTTGTGTACAAATTATTAAAGGTTTACTTACAAACTTACTTTAGGGCACAATTCATGTTATATAAACAGTATTATAATTTACCTCCTGCAATTTCAAATGAGCTTATGATTGATGTTGCTCTTGCATATGACCCCATTCCAATGAGAACAAACGATACAAGCTGTAAGAAAATAATACTTTTTTCATTCTTTTATAAAACAGATTAATTAAATATTATTAATCCAACTTTTTAAAAATCTTGGTTTAATTATTTCTCATATGATTGTTTATCATAAAAAAAACATAGCAAGCTTACCAAAAATAGAATGTTCAGTAACGCCAAGGAATTCTTGGAACAATTAAATCCGCCACACATTTTGTTTTTAGGGTAAGACTAAGTTCCAGACAACAACACTATTTAGGCAAATCTTTAAAAAATTACAACATCAATCACTTGAAACAGGGCCAGGGGTGACCGCAATCTCCTTCAGGATTAAAGTTTTCAAATGTCCTGCTCCTGCCTGACCAGAACTACAAAACGTCAATACACGTACACTTTGTGAGGTCATAATTCCCATGCAAGCACGTGACTCAACAGTTGACTCGTGAAGCGTGACGATATCTTACAAAGACAGTCATGGACTGGTAATTATTCGGTGGGGTGTTTCTCGATTTTATATCCTTAAAAACTGAATTCAAGTAAGCTCTACCCACATTAAACCAAAAAATTGGAACAATTAATTTGAACGCCAGCCCAAAATACTTTTTCCGCGTCTGGTTGCATGGTAAAATGTTTCACAAATTGCTCATATGACTACTTATATAAGTTTGATACACTCCTGATTTTCTTGGCGACCTAAATAATTGCAAACACCAGATAAAACATTGGTTCCCACTTTGATAACTACTTGTACCACGTTAATAACATGCTTGAGTTTTCTTAGTTTCATCTAATGATCTACTTTTTTACTATTATGAAAAGCCTGTAGGCAGAAGCCGACTGCCAATGTCTAATTGTTTTGCACGAATAGCCTCAAGCAATTGGCCTTTCTTCCTTACTACTAAATATTAACGTTTAATCTAAAACGCGGTCCTTGCATTAACCAACATTTGAAACGCCTTTTTGTAGACAAAGAAAATGTCACGTAGACTAGAGACCACAACGATCTCGGAATCACCCTTGAAAACAACTTTTTCCTAATGGCAAATTTAAAACTGACGACTGTCACTATGAACACCATTTTCAATGTATTCGAAATCTAGACGTTTTTGCAATGCAACTGAACCACCCTCACATTGCTGCAGTATGTGTAGCAAGATCTGTTTAAAAAGTAACGATTTTCTGTTACTTGAAAACTGCACAATAACACGACAATGTTGGGAATAAAATTTAATCATGGCGTAGCAAAAAAGGGAAAGAAAATGTAGTCACAATTCATAACATTCACATGACCTGAACAGTTCTTACAGACATAAAGCAAACATGTGTTGTACATTCTTTTGCAGGCTTGGGTATAAAATATTTGAGCAAAATTCTTGGCACCTTAGGTAGGATAAAAGCCGCTATCTGCATTCACAGTCAAACAAAACATAACTAAGTCCAGAGGCCAATGCATTAATTGCAGGTGTATCCTAGCTCCTATGTAAGAGCTTGTCGTACAGTAGGTCCTATACGAACGTTGATCATCCTATGTAGGTAGATTGGATTGACTATCATCCTAGTTCCTATGATTGAAGCTGGGTAGCAGACGGCCTACTCTTTCTATAGTTGAATGAGGCCCTAGTGCCTATGTATAGGATGACACTGGCACCTATGGTTTGCTATGTCTTCTCGGCCCTACCCTACCTGCAAATACAAGGATTACACAATCAGGTACAAAACAAATCAGTTTAATGAGGTGCAGACAGTTTGTGTCCATAATTTTTCCTCCACTAAGTCAAGCAGCTAATTTGCATGTCCATTACTCATTTGAGTAGTTGCAAGCTGCAACATTTAGCCCAGTGCTTGGAAATGACACACACAAACAAAACACAGTGGTGGATTCCATGCACTTATGCAATACTTACCATGTGTAGCCCATACTTACATGTTTCTGCCATTCATTGATTGAAGCGATAGGGCATGAACTCCTCAGTTTGAACCAATAGGGCATGAACAACAGATGTACACAGACACAAGACAGAAACATCAGACCTACTATAACTTTACTTACCTTTGTACCAAGAAATGCTCGGTTTAATACCCTCTCTGATTTTGGTTGTAGTTTCCACCTCCATAACCACCATAACCCCCATACCCACTTCCAGCCCCATAACCACCTCCTCCTCCGCCGCCGCCACCACCGCCACCACCAGTACCATATCCCCCTAAAACGGCACATGACTTGTTAAAAACATAGTACTTGAAAGACATGGCATTGACACAATGTAAAACATAAAAGGTATTTGAAGTCTATTTATAAAACTCACCTCCGTACGGACCAGCAGCACGCTGACCATATTGACCCTTCATAGGGCCGTAATTCGAAGCATTGCTACCATAGCCCCCACCATAACCATCATCATACTCATTGTATCCTCCCTGGTCATAACCTTGATCATATCCTGAAAATAAGACAGCTTTTTAGGGCACACACTATTGCAGCACAGTAACTACAAAGTTATTGTTTCTTTTTTCAGTTCAAAGACCAATCAACATAAAATTCAGACTGGGGCGGTAAAAGATCATCATATAAAAGATCATTTTTTATTTAAACAAAACCTTTCAAAAAAGAAAACTTACCACCATATCCACTGTTGTCTTGTCCATAGTCATCATATCCTAAGATATAACAAATATTACAACTTTAAACAAGGCAAACACAGGGAAACAAAAACACATACCTGAATTGTTGCCATATCCATGGTAGTTGCCATAACCACTATCATCATAGTAACCGCCGCCACCACCACCTCCTTGATTGTAGCCACCTCTGCCGCCACCTCGACTACCACTACTTCCACGGCCTCGGCCGCCACCACCTCTGCGGCCTATAAAACAAAGAAATAAAGTTTTGTGCCAATGATAAATACAAAGCATTGCAAAAACCACTGAGACACAGTACCTCCACCTCCACCGCCACCACCACTGTGCCTGTGCTGTTGGCGTTCCTCAACTTAAAACAATAAATAATTTTAGTTTTTTTTACAGAAACATACAACCAAGGAAAAGCAAAAGCACAATATTTACTCTGTTGTTTTGCTTTTTCCATTTCAACTTTAGACAGAGCCTTTTTCACTTCACAGCGCATGCCTTCCACATGGTGATGTCTTTTCGCTTGAAAAACAAATGGTCCTGTGTTAGTGAGCACTACTAAAACCACTTTAAATTTTAGGCCTAGCAGTGTTTCTCAGAATTGACCAATCAACATATTATTCTGACTGGGGCGGTAAAAAATCATCACTGAACTGAATAATAATTGCAATAATAAAAAAATCTTTCATACCAACTAATTTGTCAACAGTGTCAAAGTCACTGAAGGTAATGAATGCAAAGCCTCTTGGCTTCTGTGTTTCCCTGCTTAATGGCAGCTCAACACTTTCAATAGTGCCATGTGCTTGGAAATACTCTGAAAAAAGCAATGATAAAAGTGTTAATATGAGTCCAACACTTCCACACTGTGACATATAGCCTGTTAGGCGCACCTTTTAACATGTCTTCAGTGCAGTGTTCCTTGATTCCACCAATAAAAACCCTTTTTACTTGGACATGTGCACCTGGTTTTGAAGATTCCTGTGAATGTGACATTTGGTTAAGTATAGTAAGTTACAGATGTGTTGATTTTATGCAGTAATAACATACCTCTCTTGAAACTGCTCTCTTTGCATCAACTTGTTTGCCATCAACTGTATGTGGACGATCTTGCATACATTTATCAGCCTGTTGCAGTAAAATGAGATCATTTTTTGTAAGCAGTTTAGTTAATAAAATTTTAAATCTGTTTTGTGAACTGACCTCTTCTTCTGTGGCGAAAGTGACAAAGCCAAATCCTTTTGAATGTCCCTTATTTGGGTCTTTTATAACGACACAGTCAGTGATGGTGCCATATTTTCCAAAGTATTCAGACATGGATTCATCTGTGGTTTCCAAGTTTAAACCACCCACAAACAATTTTCTTGATTGTTCCTCCTCTTTTCCATTGCGGAACTAAAAAGAAAAGTAACATGTTTGTTATATGTTTAAATAAATTATATGTGTAACAAACGAACTTTGGCATTCAATTATATTCAACTAAATGATTTAAAATTGCACACAAACAATAGTATATATTACAAATTAAACTGCAGTTGGATTTGTTTAACAAAAATAAACAGGCATGTACACCACAAAATAAAAAATATAATCGAAATACACACATAAAATAAATTATTTTATAATGATCTCATCCCTGAGCAATTAGGTTGATCAATAAATCAACAAAAATGTATCACCTACCGGCATTTTGCTGATTGTAAACGCTTCTCGTCAGAAGGCAGAACAAAGATGGCGCTTTACAAAGAGTAAAAACCAGAAGACTCGTGGGGCGACAATGCACACACTGGTTCGTGTGAGATTTGAATTTTCAAGCGGATGACTTGTGGAATTTTAATGCTTCATGTTCAACTTTCTAATGCAGGATAATTCTTGTTCACGTTATGCACATTAAGTGACTTTATTGTAAGACGTAATATAAGCATCAAACGGAAGAGAAACGATTGTTTATTTAATTCATCCCCGAAGTATTAAAATGTTATCTTTTAGATTCATCTTTTCATTATGTTTTGTGCTAACGGCAAAAAAGCTTGCTTTTTGTACCACCTTTATTGTAAACTTTATTGTGTGGAGAATTTCCGTTGCATGATGAGAACATGTGTTGTGCTGGATTCCGAATCAGTCCGATTTTAAGGCAAGCATGTAACGTCCCGGATGTAAAATCGGCGCGAAATGTACACATTCGCTTGTTATTTTCTTTAAAGAGGTCAAAGGTTAGTGCGGTTCGAGCCATTCGGATGTCCTAAAAAAAATTTGGAAAGGGATAAACGACATTTAAACTTACATTTCAATGAAAACTTGCGGCTGCTGTAGAAGTGTTGTTTTTTTTGCAACCGCTTGTGTTCGTATAGTTTCACATAGCACATGTTGCTGGAAGATGGAATTCATATAACCCTTCTGCAGTGTTTTGCTAAAGCACCATTATAATAATGCTGCTGGACATTAAGCAATATTAAAAAAATGATAATGTATTTACGGCATTTGTTGCAGTTTTGATATGAGCACAGCAGTTAGCAAAAGCCATTACGTTGTGAAATACGTTATCCACAGTTTTTAGCCAATATTATGCAGTTTGGTCACTTGGTGTGTTTTGCTTTAAATGCTCTTATGTTTGGTTGTATTTATAATGTTGTTGTTTTTATAATGATTTTTCAGATCTATGTTTTTAGCTTCCTGGTTTAGATCTCTAATCGATTTTAGTTTGGTAAGTATACTTTAATTCTTTTGAAATATTATGACATAGATACAAATAGTATTAAAAAATTTCACAGAAGATTTAGTTGTTGTAACCAAAAGGTACTAATGATGTATCTTGTGTCTCATTCAAAACATTTCATGTTGTAGAATACCATGGGTAAGAAGAAGGATTCTGAACTTGAAGTAGAAAATGATTTGGAGCAAGAAGGAGATGAATATGAAGTCGAAAGGGTTGTGGACAAAAAAATTGTCAAGGGAAAAATCCAATACCTCATAAAATGGAAAGGATTTTCAGAGTTAGTATTTTTTAATAGTTGTACAGCTTAAATGTGTGTTGTTAGCAGGGTTGCAGAGCTGGAATATATAAGGTTTTTAATAACTGTGACTTCTATAGTTTCCCAGTCTGCAGAACATGGCAGTTCTTGTGGTGTAGGACCAACATGTCCCACATGCGGTTGTGCATGACCCTTAATCGGCATGAAAGAAAGCAAACAAAAGAGGTTAAGACAGGACAAATAACTGCCTTTAATGTGAAATTTATGTGTACGACCCCAAACTTTGGCATGCAAAAATAATTGTGTGTGAAGCTGTCATATCTGCAGACTGGATAGTATCTATGCAGGCCGATCCTCAAGATTGTCAATTAGTTTTAAACAAAGTTTGCCTTAAACTTTCATCAAATACAAATAAATATGTCTTGGGATGCCTCAAGTAACGGGTAATATACACCAATAGGAGACAGATAAAAAAATCACTATTGTATTGTAAAAAACTTTGTAACCCTGGTAAATAAATGTTTGCAGTTTAGCGATTAACCATGTTATTTTTGTCGGCTTGTATTGTTAGCAGTTTCTTAAATAGAAACTTGTTTGGAACAATCGTTAATTTTGATTATCTGAAGACTGTTTTGTGTTCATCTGCTTTTTTTGTTTGTTTTTTTGTAAAAAATATTTGTCTTCCAGCTCGGACAATACATGGGAACCAGATGACAACTTAGACTGTCCAGACTTAATAGCTGATTTTGAAAATAAAGCTTCTAAAGACAAAAAACCCAAAGATGGTGCCAAAGGTGCTCACATATAAATTACAAATTTACAAGCTTTCCAAACGACTTTTTTAAACAACCTTTTTGTACAGAAATACATGTACATAAAATGTTATTTCTTTTAACCATGCACATATATTTTACAACAGTTGATGACAAGAAAAGAAAACTAACAGAAAAAACAGAATCTGCCAAAAAGTCCAGGATTTCTGAAGAGCTCAGGCCCCGAGGGTTTGCCAGAGGACTTAACCCAGAAAAAATTATTGGAGCAACAGATTCTGGTGGACAACTTACATTTTTAATGAAGTGGTATGGATGAGCTATTTAACTAGACAATACTAAAACACTAGTATACACTTCATAGGTAAAACTGTCGACATCATTTGAACTTAAAACGCAATACATGGTTCTTTAGGTAGCTTTTATTTCTAAGCAACTCAACTTCAAGTAAAATTATTGGCTATACAAGATACATTTCCATTCTAGCTAAATTGGTGTTAGTGTTGCATAATCAGGAAGCAGTATTGCTGGACAGACCAATGTGTGAACTACACTGAATTGTCAGACTCTTAATACCCGTTTTTGCTCTGTGAAACACATGCTGTTCAACCATCAATATTATTTTGCATTCAAATCTTTTGGGTCAAATATAGGGTGTAAAAGTATTCAGTTAATATTATATCAAAATGAACATCTGTTGAAAAAAAAGGTATGAGAGGATGTTTTGCAATGTTTTCACTTTTTGATTCCATTTGTTGCACTAAACATGCCATGTAGACAGGTTTTTTTAAGGTTTGGTTTGGGTGACCGCTAAGTAGTTTTAAGAGACTGTAAGTGTTTCATTTAAATACCAAAAATAGCCATATTTGCTTAAACGAATAATTAGTACAAATTTTGGGAAACCGCTGGAGAAATTTGAGGGACCGTTTCGGTCCCCTAAAACACCTTTAAAAAAACACTGCATGTAGATATGGATTAGTTGAATAGTTTAGCATGTATTGCTTGTTAAATTAGTTTTAAGCATATTAAAACTAACTGCTAATTAAGAAAAAAATATCAAAAATAAACCTACAAATAGAACCTAACATTAATTGAGAAATAATAAAAAACATGTAACGAAAAAAGTAATTAATCGTCCCATCTGACTTGGATCAAGACAACAAGGTGGCTGTGTGTTGTATTTTTTTTTTCAGTGTTCTTACATTCTGACATGTAGTACTTTCATTGTTTGTTTATTGCAGGGAGGGCAGTGATGAAGCCGACCTTGTAGCCTCGGAAGAAGCGAATATCAAGTGCCCTCAAGTGGTGATAAAGTTTTACGAAGAAAGACTTACATGGCATCAAAGTTCACCGGATGACCAGAGTTGAAAAATGTTACCTTAGCCCTGACCCACAAGTTTTCCTGGGCAACCCAGAACTGCAGAGACTGGCCTGCGCCATTTTGCGTAGTTTGCCTTTCACAAATTAAGACCACCTTTTTACGATGATTTGTATACCCAATGCCTTAGTAAAGTTATGATGTGCCCTTCTTTAAAAAGGCCTAAACACATTTTCCATCTTGTTGCAAACACCAACAAACAAGTGTTTTTTTGAGGTTGCAAAAAAAGCAGAACTCTGTATGTTGATTTTTTTGCCAATCCTGGTGTTTTGAAGAAGTATTCTCTTTGCAATTTTGAACAACTTCACTTTTTACCATTTGTCCAACAATCTAGTTTTGTAGTGGTCTTCAATCAGTGACCTGTGACATTAGTTTTAGTATACGGCACAAGTTAACTGCTCTTATGGCTGTCCAACTTTATAGTGTTTAACAGGTTAGTTGACACAACAAATGCTTTTGGGGTAATTTGCATCGTTTTTGGTTGATATCAAATTTCTTGTATAGTCGATGCATTTCATGTTCACCTTTGACCTTTCAGTTTTCAGGGCGTCTTCAATTCAAGTACGATTTTAAAGTCAAGTACTTCGCCACGGTCATGTTCACTTGTAAACGATTCGGGATGTTCATGTACATAGTGGAACGTGTAAATAAAACTTCTTTTACCAAATATCCGGTCTTATTTCACGTCCCAAGCCTAATAAATTAATCCGATTCTGTGCTTTTAACTAACTTTCAGTTACCCCCGCTTCGAAATTGTAGATACCTTGATCGAATTGTTCAACATCCAAGATAGTCGAGTGGTTGGAGCAACCGCCTTGTGCTCACAAGGTTGGTGGTTCTAGTCCCATCGGCCAATTGTGTTTCAAACGGCATGTTTCCATCCTGATTCAGGTTGAACAAAATTGAAGTCGCCACCGCCGTTATGGATATAGTTACATAAAAAGGAAATACCTTTCCTAAAAGTTAACAAATGAAGTGTCTCTTAAATGCTGTGTAGGTAACGCGCCATGCTGGTCGAGCTGTTCAATGGTTTGGAACGGGGAACTCCCTCCTAGCAGCTACTCGTGCTACCAATCTTATTGTTGTAAAATAAAGTGAAATCGTTTACCTAATCTAAAGTTGTAATCGGTCCCATGTTCAAGGCCGCGTCAAAATATCTAAGCCCTGATGTGGACACGAAAGCAATTTTTTGGAATGGACTAATCGTACATAAGGTGTTAAATAGCGACAACTGAGGTTGAATACTGAAAGGTGACGATGAGGAAATGAAACGTTCATGCAATCACAGTCACTCGTATGATTATTCGCGCTTATGTTTAACTTCAATACACGATACTCCACAATATTCCTCTCATAAATGCAATAAAAAATAACACAAAACAATACAGCTTAAGTAACGAATAACGTTTGATTTATTGCTTAAGCTAGCTTCCTTTTTTGTCTTCAGTAACTGATTTAAATGTTTCCACATTAGTACGTATAAGCGCAGCCACAAAAGCGGAGGCATTTTTACTGTAGCAATAAACGGTTTTGTCAATATCGTCCCGAAGTTTTAACTTTTATTGTAACAAACCACATAAACGTAACATAAAAATCGTACAAAAATATTGTAATGAATAAAGATCAAGCGCTTGCAAACAATATAATTGGATTTTAAAAACGATTGTCTATATTTGTGACACTATTGCTTCAAGACTCCAATGTTCGATCCGCAATAAAATTTAAACATTATCCAATCTAAACATCATTTTATTTCCATTCCTTTGACGTAAACATAAGGATTTGCTGATCGGATGAAGTTGTTACGATTTTGGTCTCAACTTAAACGTTGCATTTCAACGGAAGTGTTATGTGTTAAATACCTCATAATTAACAAAAAAATACACATAACTCCATGCAAGCCCCGTTATCACTACATGTTGTCAGGAATTAATCTCTTAATTGTTTGCGGGGCAAATACACAACTCAAATTTTTCAGACAAAGTTTTTTTTGTGTGTTAGTTTTGTTACGCCCTCGTCGACAACAGATATGTATGGCCTTACTAAAAGTAGACGAATTGAGTTGAAAATAGTTTTAATATCAGCTAGAATGTTTGAGATTAAGTCAAGGAGATTAGTGTTTTGTGACATTCACAAACCAGTGGTATATGTCGACATGAATCTGAGCATTTTTTAGTGAAATTAGTTGTTTAATACGTCTACCTTGTTGCCAAAAAAACGTCTATCGTAAATTGTTCTTTTTTACAATTGGTTGGCAAACGCTATTCGTTAAACTTTCTACATTGGAGGATTCATGGTTCAATTTACTAAATAGGAGGGCAAACAAATTTCAATTACGACTTTTACGAAGGTTCACACACCTAAAATAACAGTTGCTTATAATGGGAAACATTCTTAACTGACAATTGTTCATTGACATGACGAGTGGTAGCCATAAAGGTGTTTCAAACCTATCATCTCTAGTGTTTGTATGTGAGCTTCTAATTAGGTACTCGCGTCGACCAAAGCCGATCCGCCTATTTGTTTGGTCTTTGCATGGCCGCGTTGTTATGTGGCGAAAGTCATTTTTCTAACGCCAAGTTTTAGAAGGCTGTGCGGTCAAGGTGACCGGGTTTAGAAATCGGCAACGTGAAAAATGGATCATACTATACATTGCCTTAGGTGTATAGTTGTAAACCAACGCGATGTTCAAATAGCGGTGTTGTGGACTTAAACGCAGTCAGATTTGCCATGTAGGTTGCTCAAAAGATAAGGTGTAAGTTATTGGCTCGTATGGGGTTCATTTTTGATTCATATTTTGACATTATTCTTTAGTAAATCAGATCAATAAGTCAAGAATAATTTAAAGGTGTAAATCAGTATCAGTGTAAAGAGGCGCACCAAAGGTTACACAGAAAATAACATAATAGAATTAGTTTTCAATGCAACAAACATAGCAGTAAAACTACAGGGTTTAACAACCTGTATTTCTTTTCCCTTTATTTTTAAAGAACAAAAGGTTTTTATTTCTTAGCAAAATGAATCAAAGACAAGCTTTGCTTTTAGTGCTGATATGCGGAGTTTTTGTAAAAGGTAAGCAACACCTTGCCATTTTATTTAAATCTAAAACTATTTAAGCTAAAAACAAGTTTTTTTTAGAATGTACGTGTGAAATTAATTGGGTGATTTCGGATGCGATTCGCGGAGCCTGGGAACAACAAAGAAGCAAAAACGCGGGTAAATCGGATGAGATTGTTCTAGAAGAGACGGAAGAGGTTGAAGACGTTCCGCTCATCCGAGGTCCGTGTTTTACAAAGTGCTCGATCGCCGTGGAAGACAGAAGACGGTAAGTTATATGCAGTGGTGGGATTCAGCCGGTTCGCACCGGTTCTACAGAACCGTCTCACGAAATTTTATGACTTCAGCGAACCGGTTAGCATTACTGGTTACTGTCAATGGACTTTTTGTAACAGAACCGGCTGAAAAATATGAATTTTGTGATAGAACCGACTGACAAAAAATGTGAAACTACTGTTGTGCACGGTTGTTCGAAATTTTATTGCTTGAAGTATATATTGTCATATAGTTTGTCATATATACTGGGTCGGTATTCCTAGTCGGATACATTCCTAATAGATGTGTCTATTTGTGGATATTATTATGGTTTAACTATTTGTCATTCTCTTTAAACGTCCGTGTCCGGTTGGGCGTTTTGTTTTTAAATAGAACTACAAATGAAGATTTTAAAATTTTTATCCACCAAGTAAAGGATACTGCTAGTCTAAATTTGAACATTAAATCGCTTTTAAACAATAGGAATGTAACATTGAAATTTGGGTTCACTTCATTTTAAATGCCTGGAACTGCTAGATTCGAATCTTTTTGCTTCAATGCCAGGTTTAGTATTTCTATTTTCTTTTACTAGTAATGGATTTGAGCTGTTACTTGCGCATTTGTTTATCAACGGTTGAAACTATTTTACAGGTGCACATACACAGGGACAATCAAATCGAAATGTATTCGGAAGAAATGTTGTTGGGATGACGACGAAAGCGTTGCTGATGATAAAAGATGTTACAGAAAAGAAAGTAAGTGACATTCGACAATTTTCAAATGCGTTGCGCAGATACGAGGCGAACGTTTTGGTAGCATCATACCTTTCTTTGGCTTTTTTGGTATGTATTGTTTTGTGTGATGTATATCGAAAAACAAAAACCTTATGAAGCTGAAACACAGTTACACGGCAAGTATCTGTAGATACAAAATTTGCAGATACCAGTTCATCTTTTTTTACTGTACAACTGTCAGTGAAAAACTAGTGGCTATTGTTAAGACGTACTAATTAAAGTCACACTAGTCATTTAAACCGAACCCAAGACTTTCATCTACACCCTGTAGCAGCCTACCAGTGCGAGTGTTTTGCGTATAGCGTTGTTTGAAAACCTGATTTTAATGTTTTAATTTTTCCGTTGACAAATACCACATGCACTTACGTCACATGGGACTGTGATGTCATTTCGGCACTTTGCATTTTTTTGCAACACGCCGCCTATGGCATAATGCGACTTTTGTTCGGAATAAAGCAAATTTGTACACTTAAGTGACAAGTACACCGAATTTTGCTTTTTTACAATCATACTCTGTTTTGTATCTTAATTTACCAATTTAATCGGTAAAAACACATAAAGGTAAACGCCCACTTAAACTGAGCCGCCTTAATAGGCTACTTGTCTATTTTGCAGTAGGAATCTGTGACAATCCTAAATGCCTCGCGATTGATGTCAAGCAACGAGTCACATGTTTAGCAGCAGCGACCAATCCAAATGTGACACGTGAGAAAGCATCTTGTATTCGTGCTGAATGTTGCTGGGATGAGACTGTTGGATCTGGGATGTGCTATGACATGAGTAAGTTGCATACGGACATCAATTTTAAACGATCCTTATTAGATTGCACGCTTTTAACGTGATGCTGAAAACATTTTTGTAACGGAACCCGTGTCTGATTTTCTGCGTGTATTAGTTTATATATTTGGATTTTAAAATACTTACGGTGTTTGACTTAATTTGGACTTTTTTGAAAATAATTTAGCAGCGGTTCCCTTGTAAATATGACAAACCTATAGGACACTGTACACTGATAACGAGTGAACGGTGGTACTTTCGTATATTTATGTATTTGTTTGTACACAATGTGCATGTACACAAAGCTCGCGTGTCCGCTATATGAAAGTTATATTTTTTTCAGAAACTACTAAATCATCGAAGAAAATAGGAGCAGCAGTATCGGCTCAAGAAGGGTCAGCAACGATGACTTCATCTGTTTTAATCACATCCACTGAAATTCCTGTCATAAATAACATTACAACGTCAACAACCCCACTTGTGGCAGCAAATACAAGTGTTTCTAACGCGACTGATGCAGTGGCTTTCCAAGACATTGCGGCTACAGAATATACCACAACACAAGCAACAACACCAACTAAAGTAGTACAGGCAACAACATCAACAGACGTGGTACAAGCAACAACCACAACAGAAGCAGTGCCAGTAGCCACTACAACAGAAGCAGTACAATTAACAACCACAACCGAAGCAGTACAAGCAACAACCACATCAACTGAAGCAGTGCAAGCGACAACCACAACAGAAGCAGTACCAGTCGCCACTACAACAGAAGCAGTACAATTAACAACCACAACCGAAGCAGTACAAGCAACCACTTCAACAGAAGCAGTACAATCAACAACCGTAGTACCAACAACGTTGTCAGGTTCCCGATTTCAAGTTACTGTCTCAACACTTTTTCCAGACTTCGTGCCCACTAGCGGTCACAATCCAGTATCCCATACTCGACCCCAATCAAGGCAAGACCTATCTATGTTTGGCGGACATCAAACTACATTTCCTCAACTTTCGGTTGCTGTCAGGCCAACTGGTGAGGTTTCAAGTAGCACACACCACCCAGTAAGAAGTTCAATTGCTCCAATGACCTCCATTTCAGCTTCTAACGAGAAAGTAAACCAAGATCAGATGCAAGCAAAGGACCTTGGCCATACAGACCAAGAAATTTCATTCCAACACCGTTCAACTACGATTCCACCCCTTTTTCCAAATTCCGTTAAGATTGAAGACAAATCTAGTGTGAAAACCGGAATGTCCAACGAACCGGACCCCATGTTTTTACCGTGGTCTTGGCCTGAACAAAAGGAACCTTACATTTTACCTACTACCATTTCTCCACTACCCTATCAATCCATCGCTTTTTCAACAAACCCAGTCGTCAATTGGATCAGCACAACACCGTGAGTTACTTTTTGTCTACTTAAACAAAACACAGAAAGAAAGAGAGATCAAAATTATAAATCAACAACTTTGCAAACAGTCAATTTGATCAATCCTTTATTTTTGGCTAAAGCTGAATTTGGCTAATCGTCTTGTTCACGGTTAACATTAAAATGTGGCGACTTTATAAACTAAAGGCGGATGCAAACGTTGCTACCTTTATTATAATATGTGTCTTGTATTTTTTAGAAAACCTTCGGTATTTTTTGTTCCCACCTCAACACCAGCGTCTAACAGGATGATAAATCCACCAGTAAAAGACTCAGATTTAGTGACTTACAATACAGTAAGTAAACTGTACTTAACTTATCATTACGCTATTAATGAATCACAATAACAGACATAGTTTTTAAAGCTATGCATACCGTTTATTTCGTTAATCTAAATCCTAAACAGTTCACAAAAAGTGCATTTTAAATTTGCGTAGTTTATTTGTTTCATTGTACATTTGTTGTTCTTTAAAAAATACGCTTGGGTAAAGTTAACTGGTTTTGTGAAATTTAAGTGATTTTTCATGTTAAATTTATTATTTTTCTAAATTTACCGTATTTAATCCATTGTAAGCCCCACAAAGTATAGGGTAAAAAATTTTAGGCAAAGTCTTACAATCCAATAAATAAGATAGTAAATGTATGTATTGTTTAGTAAGTTTATTTTTTGTTCCATAGGCTACAAATATAAAAACGGTAAATCCTCTTGCTCAACAAGTCTGGAGTCGAAATTTGGTTTTCTGCATGCTGGGAGAAGCCAAGCTTTGCAAACTTTCTATTATTCACGGAATGTCAATAAAACCAACCAATCAGCACAGGGGTGTCACAAGGCAACAGCCAATCACAGGCCAGCAAGGACAAACCGACTCGACAGCTCACATCGCCTCTCAACCGATTGCAAAGAAAAGCCAAAAACCGGTGTGTATTCATAAATGTTTAAACCAGAGTTGTAAGTCGGGCCGGGCTTTTCGGGCAGGGTTCGGGTTCGGGCCTGTTTCGGGTTTGTTTGTTTGTTTGTTTGTTTAAAAAAAGACGGTCCTGATTCAGGCCTGACTTTACAGTTTACACTCTGTGTCAGTATTTTTTGAAGAAATTTATCTAGCTAGGTAGCCAGTTTGCTGGACCGGGCCTAAATGTCAAACAGCCCTAAAACGCTTTGTTCAAGACCACTATTGTCTATTGTGTTTGTTTTCTTGGTCTTTCCTTAGGCTTCAATGTTAAGGCCTGTCAAGCAAACTTTCGGGATTAACGGCTTCCCAAAAACGATTCAGGTTCGGGACGGGTTTCGGGCTCCAATTTCAGGCCCGTTTACAACTCTGGTTAAAACCCAGTTGATAATGTATTTGTTCGGTTGTATAAGTTAAAAATTCAGATTGTCACCATTATGGTCAAAAGCACAGGTACGCTTCAAATCCAAAATCGATAAATCGTTTCTATTTAAATTGTCTCGTTCTTTGTACATCTGTAAAAACACTAAAAAAGTACAATAAAAATAATGTTTTATTTGAAACTGTTCAACCATATTGTAAACAAAATGTTTCGATTTCAAACAATTTGTAAAAAGGTGGATGACTTTGTGCCAAAGACAGAAGAAGAAAAAACTGACTACTTAAAAACACTTTGCAAACTTGTTGACGAAATGGGATTGGAAGATAAAAAATGGAAAGTCACTTGTCGGGCCTTGAAAGTGGTAAGTTTACTTGACCTTGTTTATGACACTAAACGTTTTCTGGTGGCTAAACTGTTGCATTAGAATCGCCCCATTTCTAATTAGGTGGAAAACGACCTTATAGAGACCTGGATGGTACTAAATTAAAACCCAATTAAAATGTGGCATTAAAGATTTAAAGAAATAAACTAAGCGTTTGACAAATAGATATTCTGATCTTGCTCGTATTAACATTCTGGACAAAATTTTTGCTCATTAGCTGGTAAAAATGAAAGCATTACCAATTTGAGTTCACGAATCGTTGATTTCTGATCAACGGTTTAATTATTCTTAACCGTGTAAATTTAGATTTCTTATAACACATGGCAGTGGCACTGTAGCAGTATATAATATTTTATTGGTATAGCACAGCCGTTAACCAAACGTCCTGTATAGGCTGAGGAGGCAGCAAAGAAGCCACTTCCTTCCGTAAAAGATATTGAACGTGGGATGCTTTCCGCCCCCGGAATCTCAGCTGGGAGCCAGGGTAAGCCCAGCGATTGAGTGGGCGCCGGTAGATTTTTGCAAGAGGGCACAATATGACCAGTGGTGGAATTCAAATTTTTTGTCAGCCGGTTCTGTCACAAAAGTCATATTATTCAGCCGGTTTTGTTACAAAAAGTACAATGACAGTAACCAGTAATGCTAACCGGTTCGCTGATCTCATGTAATTTCGTGAGAAGGTTCAATAAAACTGATGCGAACCGGCTGAATCCCACCACTGAACGTGACACATATACTTACAATGTCAAATAGATGTGTACATGTAGGCATAAATTACGTACTGTATTCATCCTGAAACATTCTATAAGATGTAAAAAATCCCATTGTAACCATGCGT
Organism: Phallusia mammillata; assembly: GCF_965637545.1. Lineage (NCBI taxonomy): Eukaryota > Metazoa > Chordata > Ascidiacea > Phlebobranchia > Ascidiidae > Phallusia > Phallusia mammillata. The sequence goes on from NC_137254.1 coordinate 22,717,962, forward strand.
CCATCACGCATTTCATTACCTGTACAGTTTTGTGTGTTCGAAATACAGTAAAACGGCAGAAGTGCCCACTATTGCTCGTACGTACCGGCTACAGTGGCACCATGAGTGATTGCGATTGCCAACAACATATTAACTATTTTCAATGTTTACCCGATTCACCTTAATGTTGCTTTTCGAAGTAACTCTTTGTAGAAAGTGGTTTGTATATTTTATGACAACAAAGCTAGCGATGCTTTTAAAAAAATAAAAAAGCATGCCGTTACAAAGGCATGATGGTATACGCGGGTGTAGTCTAACTACCAGTTGAAATTGTATTCTATATACACCAGTACCTTGGCAGTAATGTTTTTGATCAGTTGAAATTATTAAAACTAAAAAGATTAATAGAACCTAACAAGTGTATGAGGATCATGATGTAACCTGAGGCTTTTTTATTTAAAAACTGCAGACCTCTAACCGAATACAAAACAAAATTTTGGGACTCATTTGTTTGACTGTTCTGCTTAGTCAACAACAGCGTTGGTATCCTAGATGTGCAAAACATGCATAAAATGCACAATTTTTTGTCATGTAAAAGATAATTAAGAAACAAATTTTTTCCCCTTTATAAGCGCAATCTTTATGCACAGGAGGAAAACCACCAGCAATCAGTGGAAAAGGACGAAATGTCATCAACCTACTCACTTCAAATAGTAAGCTATGGTCATCTTATCATTAGAAACAGTAGAGTTGGGTTTTCTTGTTAACATTTCAGTAATTATTTTTTTAGTTTTCATATTTTTACCCTTTCGACTGCTAAATCGGTGCAGCAATGTTTTTTTTTACTATCTAAGCTTGTCAGGATACTTGCAGTAAGGGCAGGATGGCCGAGTGGTCTAAGGCGCTGCGTTCAGGTCGCAGTCTCCCCTGGAGGCGCGGGTTCGAATCCCGCTCCTGTCATTAGTTTATTACTCTTTTCCAGAGAACAAATGACACTGATACTGTAGCGCAGTGGTCGGCAACCTTTTTTGCACTGCGGACCGTTTTCTAAACTAAAATTTGATCACGGACCGGCCGTCAAAAAACTAGAAATATTCAGCAATAAAAACGGATAAATTACTTTACCATCCCCGGGATGCACCGGCAAAATGTTTCCAGCATTTAATATGAAAGAATATACGACCCGGTAACAAATCCTTGTGGACCGGTGGTTGCCGATCACTGTTATAGCGCAAATAAAAATCAATGTCAAGACTATTGATTGCACGTTTTTTATTAGACGATGTCTGTCTTCAACAACGCCTATTTCAAACCGGTATCAACTACCCCATTCCTTGTTACACATCAGAGTTGCAAAAGGTTGATTCTGAAGCTACTTGCTTAAGCTTAGGATGTTGTTGGAGGTCTTCCATGGAAACTAGTAAGTTTTATCATGTAAAAATGCTAACAAATTTACAGAGCTCTTCTGGCAATTGTATTTCTATTCCGCTCCACAGGCACCTGCTCAAAAGATTTCTGACCCAATCATTCGTTATCGCGCATTGCTTTCGTTGCGCTGTGAGTGTGACGTGCTTGCGTATAATTCTTTTTCCTTTGTTTATCGTGCAATGTACTAAGCGCATTCAGTGTTATTCACCCTGATGAAGGCGACCTGTATAGGACGTCGAAACGTCGGAATAAACATACAATTGCCAGAAGGGCTCCATAAATTTGATATTATGCCTTTCAGCAATAGCCTACATATAAAAATGCTAGTTAAACACTCTACCCTCATTTTACAGTTAAAAGATGTAGGAAAGATATGTCCCAGCTAAAAAATTTAAAAGGCTTGCAGCAAAAACAATTCTGCTATTAAAAGTTTTTCAAGTCATAAAGTAAAACTTTTTTTCGTTTGCAGTCGTTTTGGACCGACTAAACATGCCTCACAACAAACTGACGTCATACATTTTGTCGAATACGATCGGATTTTCGGACGATGATGGTGATCATGAACACTGTATTAAGCCTTTGAGCACAACAAATATTTATGCAAGTAAGTATTTATACCTACCAGATGTAAAAATTGTAATATATATTATTCTTTTTTTCATTCGGGGGCGCTATGGGGCGTTCTTGCAGCACTACATCACTTTTTGCTTTTAGCAACACCTCTCTTTCTTAAACGCATTAAAAGCGTTTTATGAAACCAATAAACCAGTGGTTCTCAAACTTCTCAAACATGCGGCGCATTAATTTTGCGACACAAAAGTTGTTGAAAGAAAGTTAATTTGCAACTTAAATTAGTGGTATAAAATAAAAATGGAAACATGAAATACAATTGTTTGGAATTTGTGATTACTTTACAATTAGAATTATGAAACTAATTTACCACCATCATAGTTTGTTTCCTTTCGGTATAACAAACGGCTTTTTGTGTGTTATAGTGTACTGGATGTCCTATACTCGAGATATGGCTCGTCTTCAACAAGAACAACAGCAAAGCCAGCAAGCAGGCATTTCTAAAGTCGACGAAACCTCGGAAAATGCCTCATCTTTCCCCACTCCACAGGTATTGAGTTCTACCGCACTTATATCTTGTGGAAACAACAACTGTGTCGTACAAGAATCGTTGATGTATTTTTTCATGTTGATTTGCGTTTTGGGGTAACCTGACGCAAACGCACGCCCAAGGGATATATTTGACATGCATTAAGATAAATGTAAGTCGGCAAAAGTGTGGAAGTAGTGTTGTACCAAATATTCGGTTTCGAAGGAATAATTTGTTGCGATTCGGCCGAAACCGAATCTTTCACGAACACAAAGTAAAACGTGTCTTTTCTGTTTAATGAGGTACCACACAATTTTCGCCATAACTAAATTTGCGGCAGCTATTATGATTTTTAAAACATTATCGTTTTTCCCATTTAAAAAGACAAAGTTAAGTCAGTAATTCATTGGCATACTGGCAAAGGCCGAGGCATCCTAAAGCCCACAGAACTAAAATGACAATAAAACACAAATATTGTGTTGTGTAAAACCACTGTTTGGCTCGTACGAAAACCTTTGTGTTCCAAGTGTTGCAATGATGACGTCACGCGAAGTCGTCACTACGCTTCTCTAGAAAGTAAGCAAATGCCTGTGAATTGCGAAACTTTGATGTAAAGTCTTATTTCTGGAAAAGCAAAAAGACTGGGAATATGTGCCGTATAGGCCTAAACTACATTAAACATTTGGCTTATCTACTAATCGCACTACTATATATAGTACAGGTACATCATACTTTTATTACAGACATCATCAAGTTACGGATGTGATCTATTAACGTTTGGAATTCATGTTTCGTGTGGAGATGATATTACCGACATGGATTCGTGTTTTGCGAGATCGTGTTGTTGGTTCCCTCAGTTTGGAGACGAAAAAACAAAGTGCTTTTTGCCGAGTAAGCCACTTTTGTAGCAAGTATTTAAATGTAGGTTCGATGTAGAACAAAATTTCACCTAAAAGATTTTTCTTATTGGACGTGTAGTCATATATCAATCACACCACATATGGGGCTGCGATATCCGATGTCCGGTCGTGTACGTTTATATTCACCGACATAAAAATATTCAAATAAAAATTTGACACTAGCAGCCTGCACATAGGCTACACGTAACCTTTTTTATTTTAATTTCACATAAAATAACCAAAACGTACTTCTTTGCAGAGGATGCATCGCGATAACAGACTAAAATTCCGGACAATTGACATTTTTCATGCAAGCCGTCGCCAAATGTACAAAGATGAGACACCATTCTATCACTTTTTTGTCAAAACAAAGCTACTTTATTTTTGGCCGGTTCCTGCGCTTTTCGCGAGCGTTTGCCATTTTTTCTGTATTTCGCATGCATTTTGAATCATAATATTTTTATTTTTTGCCCTTTTTCTTATACTTGCACTGCGCATTGGTAATAAAATATTACTTTTTTGCAACTTGTCAACATTTATCCTCTTAGCTTAGTACAAGGGTAAACACACGCCGAGATTATATTCACACAGTTGATCACGAAACGTCGATTCATACAGACACACACGATTTGTCATGTGCTCTACGTGACGTCACAACCTGCGTGATCTAAAATCACGTGAACATTGGGTCATGCTTGAACGATCACTGTTTACCCTTTATTGTTCACAGTTGTAGCTGGGTACTGTTTGGGGCAAAACTTTAGTATCTTTTTGTGTTTAGCTCAAGCGTGAACGGGCCAGTGGACAGTCAGTAAAACACTTAAACGTTGCAGTTATATCTGAAAAAAAGCTAAAGAACATTTGATAATAACTTAGTGATAGTGTTATTAGTTTATAAATTACGTTTGTTTGTTAGAAGCTAAGAGTTTCTTTTCGCAGATTTACTGCTATTTTTATTGTATTTGTACTAAACCTAAAGAGTAAGATGGACAGAATTTTTGGAAGGTCTAAAGGCAAGGCACCTCCTCCCAATCTGAATGATTGCATATCAAATGTAAGTATATTCCTGTCTAAATGTAAGTGTTTTACATCTAACATACTTCGCAATGAAGCCAACAGTTTTTTGAGACAAAAACAATATAAGCAGACATTTACAATAACATTTTATGTGGTACACTATATACGGATCTGTTCATAAGTTTAATGATGAAAATAACAACCCAAGTACACTTGAAAGGCGATATCAATGATGATGAAATTGAGTGTTAATTTGATTTGCTTAATTACAGCTTTAACTATTATCAGTTACATACTGTCTTATGTACAGATTGATGACAGAACAGACTCTGTGGACAAGAAAATAGCAAAACTTGATGCAGATTTGTTAAAATACAAAAATCAAATGAAGAAGATGAGAAATGGACCACAGAAAAATGCTGTCAAACAAAAAGCTTTAATGATTCTAAAACAAAAGAAAAAGTATGGAGGCAGTTAATAATTTTCATTGTCTATTTTAAAGTTTGTAAGTTCCTTTATACATGATTACATTTCTCCCTGATAGGCAATCATCAGCTGCTTCTCCCTTAGTTTATCCCGAGTTGATCAAGCAATTTACCCAGATACCCTAAGAACATTTAGTCTTAGGGTAGAGCTACACTTGGCCTGAAGCAATTTGCAAATATTTGTTGGCAAAATATAGTTTAGAATTATTAGTGTTTGCAACAACATGACTTCTTAATTTGTCAGTGTCTTTAATACTCTTCAAGTTTTCATCGATGGCTTTTTTTCTGTTTGTAAAGGGCATAACAAAAGTTGTAAGTTCGTGTAATATATTTCTGATAAAGTGATTTTGTTGCAATTTTTGGAAATTCGATTCAAAGTCAAATCTAATTTACAGATATGAAGCACAACGAGGTAACATGATGCAGCAGAGTTTCAACATGGAACAGACAAATTATGCCATCCAAACTATGAAAGACACGCAGACAACAGTTTCAGCAATGAAAACAGGTCTGAAACAGATGAAGAAAGAAACCAAAAAGATTGATATTGGCAAAATTGAGGTAAAATTACCTATGACATGTTAAAACTAAGAAAATTTGAAAACTAAATGACTTGTTCATTGGTAAAAATTTTAACTTGGAAATTTTGTAATGTTTTTGTTTTAGGATCTTCAAGATGAGATGGAAGACATGTTGGAAGATGCTGATGAGATTCAAGAGACCCTGGGAAGGAGTTATGGAATGCCTGATATTGATGAAGCTGATCTCGATGCAGGTTAAATATGTTATAGTAGTGCTTTAATGTCCCTAAATTTTTACACTGATCTTCTAAAAAAGAAAAAAAAGGAATCCTAACAAATTTATACTGAATTTGTTGTGGGTTGCAACATGTCATACATTTCCTGCAGGCTTTATGACTGTAATGTTTTTCTAAGAAACATCATAATGAAAAATGTCTTTGTATCTTTCACATAGTTGGATGTTGGGCAGTCATATCTTTTTTATTACAGAACATAAAAATGTCGTGCTTATCAAATAATAACGGATCTTGTGCTTTTAGAACTTGATGCATTGGGTGATGATTTGTTTGATGATGAATTCCTTGGTGATGAAGTGGCAGCACCAAATGCACCATCCTCGGAAATCGGTGGAGAATCAGTTCCTACCAATGCTGTAAGTTCACATGTTGTTAATGCTGCAATAACATGTTTCCTTGATCAAGGTGTCTAATAGACTGCTGTACTTTGTTATATTATTGCACGTTTTATTATTCTATATTATTGCACGCTTTATTTTTCTAAAAATCTCAGATGTTTTGAGAGGGAACATTATTTTTAGGGTGCCCTCTTTGAATTAAACAGGCCCTTGACAAAAGCTATCGTTTAATTCAAATTCATAGCTTTGTGTTGACAAGTGCGGTCCCTGGGCTATTCTAGTTATTATGTCTCATATGTTTGTTCAGGAACTGATGATGCCATTATTAGGCAAAATATATATTCCTACTTTCTAATTTACTGACTGATTCTGTTGGCAGTTGAGACAGTCCTCTCAAATTTCGAGTCTTTTAACAATTTGCACAGTTATCATCGGTATGCATGGCGGCTGTTGGAGGTTTAGATATTGCCCACCCACGACAATGTTTGTTGTCATACTTCTACAAGCATATAAATTATAGGACTAAACAAAGGCCTTCAAAAACATGTGTGCATACTTGATTTATGTTGTAGCTAAAGCAGGACAAATAATTTAGTTATAAATGTAGCTGGGGCTACTTTGATTTTCACGTGATACTCAACACGCAAATAACTTCTTTTTATGTTAATGTATGTTCCATGCAAAATGCATCTTGAAAGTATTACTATCTTTACCTGTTTGTCAAAGTTCTGTTCTTAATTGATAAACGATTATCTCGTTATTGTTTTTCCTCCTGCATAAGGCGCCCTACTATCTCCCTCCAGTCTTCATAGGTACTGATAAAAGTGAATAGTCTTCAAAAAACCAAAATTTAGTTTGTAACAACTTTTGATGTACAACAAAAACCTTTAAAAATAAGTTTAAATGTGACCAAGTGTTTACAAATTTGGTTGGAGGAATTGGTATGGCATTTGGATAAACTGATCCTTAGTATAGTAAACATAAGATATAATTTAGTCATCACTTCATTCACTTGCTATTGTCTGGCTGACATTTAAGTGTTCTAAATGCCGTTGGCTAAGCAGAATTTTATAACCTAAACTGTCACATGAATAAAGTGTCTATAAGGTTAAAGTAAATTTGTAAAACATTAACTGGCTAAAAGTTTGTTTTGTGGTCTTAACAAGGTGGTTTGCTATATTAAGTAGATTTTTCTACGTGATTGTTCATATTAGTGCCAAATTTTCAATTTAAATGGTTGTTTTGTTGTAAATGTTAAAGGGAAATGACAAACAAACAAACAATGTTTATGTTTCAAAACTGTCTGCTATGTATTCAAAAATTGACACAAGCTTATGGTTAACAACCTTTAAAATTACAAAAAGTACATGTTTTTTTATCAGGAGGGCGTAGCAGTTGATGAATTTGGACTACCCCAGCTTCCAGCATGATCCTGCATACAGAACTCTTAACAAACCAAGAGATGCTTAAGATATGTCTAAAAACAATGTTGTATGCCGCGACCATTCTTTGCACTTTCGGAATCTGGTTCATATGAAGATATTTCAACCCTTTCTAGTTGTTTAATCTGGAGGCAGGCAACACTCATCAAATGCTATACTGCCACTGTTTCTATACCCAGGTTGTTTAGTTAGTCAAGGTAAATTTTAAATTGTACTGGAGTAAACATTTATTGCCCTCACTTGATGTATCAGTAGCTGCTCTATGTTCTAGCATTTTGTGTAGCACTGGTTCTTAACTCTTCCATTATCGCTACCCTTAAGAACAACAGGATGATATTAATTTACTCCCTTCCGAAAAATAAATTTCTGACTGTAACAGCATGGAATGTGGACATCTTAACCCCCCAAAAATTGATAATGTGATTGCCCCATAAAAATGTCAAAATACCCCAAAAAGGTTAGGGTTAAAATTCAATACATATTTTGTTTGGTCATTAATTTTGGATTACCTTGTAACACCTTGTGTGGGCACCTCAATTTGTAGTCAACACTTGCTTTGTATCACATATTCTATTACTTGATTTCAATGGAATATTTACTTTTCCAGCATATACATTTCAGACTAACTTAATTTGTAATACAGTAAGACAATCTTTGAACAGTTAAGATTAGTAAATGAATGTCAAGCTTTCAACAAGCTTAATTTGGGTACCCAATTGATTCTCACATCCATACTATTGTACTCCAAACTTATTGTACTCCAAAAATTTTTTTGTGGGAATTTTGCTTGTTTTTATTTTTGTGCCCCAAGTACATTGGAAATGTATGATATGTGCAACCATCAGTGTGTACTTTTTTCAGCCACAGAAAGTCAGTAACCTTGGTAATTTGGCAATGTTTTCAGGCAGAATTCATGACAGAAAGCACAGACAACATTTACTTATGCAACTGCGGGTATTTGTCAACCTCTGCCAGCCACCCTAGGCAATACCCTGTTATGCTGTTACAATTATGCCCACAAACACTAAGTATTTCACTACACAGCTGCTGTGTGTTGCTGCTGAAATGTTTCTGCAACTTTTGTATCATTACAAGCTTACATTACCTGAGACAAAATCTACAACTGAACCAAACTTGACACTTTTCTGAGAATTATTTTCATCTCCAATTTGTAATGTAGGTTATCTCCAGGTGGTTGCTTCAAACCAAGCAGGTAAGGGGCACAGAGACATTCGCTCAACCTAAGTTAATACTGTTACTGTTGCGACAAATAAATACGTAGGGTCTTTTATATATTTGGGTTATCTGTCAACAAATTCGTTATTAGGCCTTTATTCACCGTATCCAAAACCTGTAAAAACGGTTGACTTGGTCCCTCGAATATCAATTTCACGTGGAACAACCTGATCTACGACAACAGATTTGTAGAACATGTCTTAGCACTAGGCAACGTCGATTTTTGTCGTTTTCTGCACAGCGTCTTTTTTGAAGACCAGTTGGTCCCGACTACGAACTTACGAAGACTTCGTAACGAAGTTGATGTCCACGTTTCCGACCGACGACAATTGCTCACAATCATCTTTGACGTAAATTATATGCGTACTCCTTTCATCGTTTCGGGGATTTGGGTTACATTCAGTGGTGGGATTCAGCCGGTTCGCACCGGTTCTATAGAACCGGCTTACGAAATTTTATGAAATTAGCGAACTGGTAGGCATTACTGGTTACTGTCATTAGAATTTGGAAATATGACTTTTTGTAACAGAACCGGCTGAAAAATATGACTTTTGTGATAGAACCGGATAACAAAAAATTTGAATCCTACCACTGGTTACATTTGTATGAGAAGTTGTCGCCAAACCCCAACTTCTTAAACAAAAAAAACTTGCAGCCTCCATTATAACAAAACCAATGTTTAGCCTTGGGGTGTAGGCTACGACAGTGGTTTTCAACCTGTATTTGTTTCGAGGACTAGCAAGCCAATTTTTCTTTGAAAAGTGTGTGGAAATTTTTGGTGTGGGGTCGCCAGTTACATCGGTTAGCTAAAATAGGTCGCGGGAGGAAAGCAGTTAATAACCTCCCATTCGTTATCAATTTTTGTGCTTGATGAATGATGAGTGTAATATGTAAACTCAACTCAAGTTCTCTACACAAAACCAGGGAGTCGAACCGGAACTGAACCCGAACCAGCGAACCGGTTTGAGCGGTTAATTTCATTAAACCCGAACCGAACCCGAACCGCTAATTGCAATTTTCTAAAAACCCGAACCGGAGTTGAACCCCATATTTTGTTTGGCGTTGGACCCGAACCGGAACCGAACCAGTAAAAAATGCAGTCTGTTTTATATTGTGATTTTTTTTTTCAAAACGCACTGAAGAATACGCGAGATGGCACTTATAGGGCGTATCAAAAAGAACAGTACACCGGCAAAATTCTTTTGGAGTTTGATAAGACCAGGTAAATGATGGGCAGAATTAAATTAAAACGAATAAAAATTTGAACCGGTTTAAAAACCGCAAACCGGTTCGGACCGGATAATTTGCTCAAACCGGAACAAAACCCGAACCCGAAAATACACATTTTTGAAAACCGGAACCGAACCCGAACCCTTAAAAACAAAACCAAGTGAACCCTAACCGAACCTGAACCCATACGACAAGCGGTTCGACTCCCTGCACAAAACAGTGCAACCAATAACTTGAACATGGTGTTGCACATAACTAGAATTTGCGAAACATTTTTGTCCGCGACTCCATTATTGTTGTAAACAGTTGCTTTAGCCGCATGTAATTTCAGTAAGTAATAAACTGAAGTTAACTTTCTTGCAATTCTTTGTTCTTCACAGCACGTGGCAGCGGTAAAACGCCTCAACGTGATTTCTATGTTGCTAGTTTGTTATTGTTTTGCTGATCAGCTGACAGTTGCGGGCAGACGGCGAACGAAGGCGTTCCGGAGAAAAAAATGGTTGATGAACGAATCTTGGCAACTGAACGAGACAAAGAAACGCCCTTGCAAAAAAACACGTGGTTGATTTAGAAATTAGGTATTTGATTTTTGTTCGTATCATACGTTAGACAAAGTAATGATTACTTTGCCGAAAAGTAATTACTCAACAATGTAAAAACAGGAAATCGTTTCGAAATGTAATTTTTTAGCGTTTGCACGTTTCCTTATGTGCAGTTCAGATAAGTTAGGTTATAGCATTTTACATACAGTTAGGCTTTCTTCTGAGATTCAATATGCGATTTTGTTACTGGTTTGTGATATAATTGCAGTTGACTGACAGATGAAATTGTTAATCTATTTTATGTGCAGAAGGAACTAAAAATGGTCTACTTGTAAACCTTGCCTATTTTAGTTACTTTGCTAATAAAAAACTACCACTTGCTAAAACTACTTCTGCAAACAGAAACATCAGTTGTGTTCAACAGAAAGTATGTGCTTTTATATTGGTTAATTTATTTGGTTATAAATTTAACACTTTTCTTAAACTGGTTGCATTGCTATTCACCCAGTCTGCAGAGTGTGGCAGCTGCACGCGCGATTTTTTTTTGAAAAAAAATTTTTGCACTCCAAGTTTTGGGGTATGCACGCGAAAATTTTGCACCAAACGCATTTAATTGGGCTGTCTTGACCGCGAACTTACAGGTCGTGCACGCACGCATGTGGGACATATAGGTCCTGCACGCACGAGATCTCGTCGGGAACTGCCATGTTCTGCAGACTGGCTATTCACTAAGCATGAAAAGTTTAACACAACTGGATTTTGTGGCCCCCTAAGGCACCAGTTCCCAACCCTTCTGGTGCCGTGACCCCTAGATAACAGTTGCCTAGTTGCGGCGACTTTAAGGAAAAAATTGCTAGGCTATTAAATTGACTGAAGTTTTTTTCTCAACAACGAAGTGGTCCATGGGTTTATTTTATTGGGGCTAGTGGTTCATTGCCTAAAGCAGTATGGGAACCATTGCTATAGGTGAGCCCAGGCAAATTGTCAGGCGACCCCAGTTAGGGTCGCGACCCACAGGTTGGGAACCGCTGCCCTAAGGGGTCAATGGGTATTTTTAGGGACCTACTTTGGTATAAGCCCTCACAAGTGATACTCATACCTACCAATTAACTACAGTAAAAACATATGTAAACTTTCAACACCTTTAAGTTGCAAAAATAAGATGTTAAAAATCTTGTATTAATTAGGGACCCCTTATCTTCATAATGCACAGAGTTGAATTGTACTGATTGTATTCATTAAAAACTGATTGACTTTCGGTTTCCATCTTCATTTTTTCATATGCAGGAGCTACAGGTTTTACAAACTAAAAAAAGTTGAGAACAAATGGTTAAGCTTAAATTTTTGTCTTAAAATTTAAATTTTTTCGGAGAAGAAGTTAAGCTAGGTTTGGAGTTAAACTAGACTAGGTTTAGGTTTATATTATCAACTCCCTAACCCTGCCAAAAATGCACATAGTGTGCTACTGTATTATATACTTGTAACATGTACAAAGTTCATTTTGATGCAGATTGCTGACAAATCACATTTTCATATTTATCTTACCCTGAGTTCCTCAATATTGCTCAAGCATGATACTGCTACTTCTTCTTTAAGCACAACCAGCTGTTATTCAACAGTTTATAGTTGTGAATTTATAGTAGAATGTATGTCTAATATAAGCTAACTGTTCATGTCTACAATACCACTAGAGGTTTTTGTTGTCAAGTAACCAGAGGCAAAGTTTGTTTGTGCTTCGGACCAGTATATGTCTGACAGGGTTTAGGCATGGGCAACCCATGAGAATATGGCAGCTGCACGCGCGATGTGCTTTGAATTTTGTTTTTGCATGAAATTTTTTTGGGGGTTGCTCAGGAAAATTTTGCAGCAAAGGCATTTAATGGTTCTAACTTGACTTTTAATGTTTGCTTTGTGCCTGCTTAAATTGTTAGTGCATGTGAACTTAAGGGTCGTTCACATGGTCATGCGGGACATTTTCGTTTTGCCTGCCTAAGATCTCGCTCGGAACTGCCATGTTTTGCTGACTGGGCGATGGGGTTGTTATTCACACATGGGGTGGATAACATGAACAGTCATTGTTTTTCAGTCTACATAATGTATTGTTTCTCCACAGCCCAATGAAACTAGATTAAGACCAGTATTTGTCATCCTTAAAATTAATTAAAAATCTTTTTTCTTCTCCAGAGTGTATTTAGTGTCCAATCATGGTTGCTCCTTTTAAGTATGGAACTGTTAACAAAGTAAATGTTTGAACCACTTAAAAAGAGGAAGCGTAGAATAGAGCACTGCGATAACGTCCCCAAAAGTGCAAATCACAACGGTTCTCTTGACCAATCAAATTCCTCATCCTCAATAATGACCAGTGGTAACCTCAAACACAAGATAGAGGTATGCCAAAAACTGTTTACAAATATTTAAAACGTTTTTATGGTGTCTAAAAATTATTATAGTGCAGTTAAAGTCCTGAAATAAACTACTTCTATGATTATAAACATTTTTAATGTGGCTTTAGTTGCCTAAAATAATATAAAACAGTTTAATTAAGGTTGGCAAGCCTATGTTACATTTATAAGAAGGTTTAACTTCCACCTTTTAACAAAAAATGCAATTTAATAGTGTAAGTGTAATGTCATAGCAGACCACAAGAATCAGCCTGTGTAACTGGGTGGTGACCGACGGATCTGTCTACACTTATCAGATATATACAAAATGTACTCAAAAAGAGCAGCAGACGATCAGCGTCAGTGTAATGTTTTATTTTTGGAAAACTGAAATATTAATTTCGCCTATTTGGGCATTGTCAGTTTCGGTCTAAAAAGAAAAGAACGATAAAAACACAAAAAAGCTAAAACGGTAAAATACTAAGCAAGTAACAGCCGAAAAATCAGACTAAAGCGATGAAAAACAGTGGAGAAGATCTGCAACTAACACCAAAGCTGACTGACTGCTAAAAAAGGGGGTGGCAATAAAGGCGCCGTTAGCAAGCGAAAAAACTAACACATGTAAGAAGGCAATGACGTCATTAAGTGATAAGGGGTCGTGTGTTTTTATCGTTCTTTTCTTTTTAGACGGAAACTGACGATGCCCAAATAGGCGAAATTAATATTTCTGTTTTTCAAAAATAAAACATTACACTGACGCTGATCGTCTGCTGCTCTTTTTGAGTACATTTTGTACACAATTTAATAGTGTGTATAGTATTTGACCAATATTTGAACTATTTGACAAGTATTTGACCAGTCAAATACCCAACCCTACTTTTATTATTTTACTAAAGGGGATCTTTTGAAAACTAGCAATGTCATTGCTCAGTTTTAAATAGTTAGGATTTGAGATAAAATTATTTTACATGTTGTACTCTTTGAATCACCCTTGTTAAAGATCTGTATGTAAAAGTTGTGTAAGTTGGGGCATTAAAATTCACAAATTGATTTTCCCTTTAAATTTTATTGGCCTTTAATTTTAGGCATTCCTTGAGCCAGAGGCCAACATCAATCAAAAACTGCCAAAAGAGCTTCTTTTAAGGATATTTTCCTACCTTGATATTGTCACCCTCTGCAGATGTGCACAGGTACATTTATGGATTACATCTGCCTTATTGTCCCTTAGTTTAGTATGTAAGCTCTTGTACATACTCTGTTGGTTGTGCATTTAACATGTATTTTTATATAACTTTAAAACACAGCTATATATTGAGTAAAAACAGTGTACTTGGCACTGGTTGTGTTCAGCCCATCCCTTTGACAACATGAGTACATGTTTTTGGGGTTACAGCTTGTTCCAAAGTGTAATTGTACTGTATGGAGATATTCACACCTTCCAATATCTCGTAGATGCAGCATAGTTTGTAATGCTAGTAAACCAATAGCGCAGTAAAACGTTTATGAGTCTAAGCACAAAACACTCAAGGATTTTATTGTCACACGTTTGCTTTTCAAATATACTTTTATTGGGTTAAGAAGGTTTTATAGAGCAGGGCTGCTCAAACTTTTTTGCTCTGCGACCCCATTTTAAAACAGAAATTTTTATGCGACCCCTTGATGGGTAAAGCCCAGGGATGCACAACCTTTTCGCTTTGACAGCCGCATCACAGATCTTTATTTAACCAACGACCGCCTGTTTGCTTGTGTTTTTAATTACTGATGGAAAGAAATATATTATATATATACCGTCTAATAGCGCCTAAAAAGCCTACATTAATTTCTAACTTGAAACACAGATTGACAGCCCTAGCTTTTATGACGTCGTAATCTATATTGTGACGCTTGTGGTATCTGCTTTTTCGCATTGTTTGCACACAATAGGCATAAAAACGCCTGGCGCATATGGCTACTATGCTGGTAATATTCTTTTAAGTTCCACAAAATGTGTTTAGAACAGTTTGAAAATCAAAATATTTGACAAAAGAGTTTTTGTTTATGTCACGACCGCCAGTACATGTATGCTAATAAACATGTTCACGGCCGCAGGTTGTGCATCCCTGATAGCCTATACACGGGAATAATTTTTAAGCAATAAATGTATGCAAGTATGCCATTTATTGTGACTGACGTAATAACACATTATGTTTCGCGACCCACAGTTTGAGAAGCCCTGTTATAGAGCACTTGTTGCTGAGTTTTAGACTTCATATGCCATAATGGGTAAAATTTCTTGTGTGTTCTAAGATGATTATAATATTTTTCAACAACCCTCTATGTAGCTCTATTTATGTGTTGTTACAAATATGGTATAAGCGATTCAATAAATTTTCTTACGTTGTGTGTCCTAAGGTATTAATTATCTTTTTTAACAGCCTCTATGTAGCTCTATTTATGTGTTGTTACACATATGATATAAGCCATTATAAATAAATTTTCTTATGTTCTGTGTCCCAAGGTATTAATATTTTTTTCAACAACCCTCTATATAACTCTATTGAAGTGTGTGCTCACAAATATGATAAAATAGGATGGTTATCAGTTCAAATTGCATAATAATGTTTGTTTGTTGACATTCAGGTCTCGAAACACTGGAATGTGTTGGCTTTGGATGGGAGTAATTGGCAGAGAGTGGATTTATTTGACTTTCAGTGTGTTGTTGTGGTAAGTGATTGCAGTAGAGATAAAAAAAATTGCTGCCATGGGTTTGCTTATAAGCCTAACCGATCATCATAGCTTTACTGCAAATGAAAGCAAAATTGATAAAACCGGGGTATTATAGAAATGCTTTTCACATGATCTGTACCTCTAATAGTAGGTATGTTTTGTAAATGATCTAATAAATAAAAAAGATTTATCAGGGCAATAGGATTTTAGCTTCAGTGTTACAAAGATGCAAGAAAACACACAAAAATTGTCAATTTAAAAAAAAAAAAAAAAAAAAAAAAAACAAGTGTCAATTTTTGGTCAAGACTTTTCGATATATGTGTTCAGTAGATTGACCTTTGTTTTGTTAAACTGTTTTGGCAACTGTTGGTGTTAACACTTGATATAACATTGTTACACAATTTGCATCTTAACAATAGTGCAATTTAGGTTTAGCAGTTTGTTCCAAAGGTCTTTTCTCAACCTTCTTCATCAAATACCACAGTTTCAGTGGATATTGCTTGAATACCAATGTTTACATAGCATAAAAACCTCTACAAATGATCATTTGTTTGTTCCCTGTATTAGCTGTGACCAAACATTCAATCAATAGCCAGTTGAACATATCAAGATATCAATATCACTTTTTTGGTTTTGAGACTGTCACTTTGGCAGTTGGTTTCTTGTGTCTTATTTCACAAAAGGTTTAACACAAACCTGCCAGATGTACCTATATTGGTTGTTACCTTGAACATTGTCTGTGACAAAACGCTTGCATTTACCTTTTGTACACATTTTTATTTTAAAGTCAGGCCTTGAAAACCTGCCCGATACAGTTTATCCCTGGGCATTTGGTTAAGTTAGAAGGGTGATACAGATAACTGTGCTGCCAAATGTGCTGCCATGTTTCAAAGAAATGTACTTATTTTTGGCTTACAGACTTTATGTCGAAGGTACAACAATGTTAAATGCATTTTGTTCTAACTGATAATAATTGTAAAGGACATTAGGTCATTTATAACAGTTCAGTAACCAAGGCATTGTTAAGCAACATTAGCATGTTAAAGTAGTTAGGTTGGTTAGGAAGCTAACATTGTTCTAAAGGTTTGGCATTTTTTTGGCATACACTATTTGACATTAGTTATATAAAACTGTTTTTTGTGTGTGGAAAAATCCATTTTAATGAGGTAAATCATGATTCGTTTTCCAGTGTCCTTTATTTTCACCCAGATCGATGGCAACCCTGGTTGTACAATACATATAAGATATAACTGTGCTCAACAAAAATTCGTTTGTTTTTTTTACAGAAAAAAGTTGTATGTAGATATTTCATGGGGGATACTCTAAAATACCCAATTTACTAATATACTTATGAAAGTGTTGACAATTAGGACTATAGGGTCGGGGTTAGGATTTGTAACTTATAATTTAATCTTAGATACCCTTTTGGGGCTAATATTCTTACAATCATTAACATGCAGTGTTTAGTACCATCCACAAGTATTATTAGTAGATTGCACATAAATTGTGTAGATTGCCTATTATTGAGGTGCCCTTTAATAATATTCTATGATGTTTCTTTTTTAAGGGTCGTGTTGTGGAAAACCTATCTAAGAGATGTGGTGGTTTCCTGAAACAACTGTCGTTGCGCAGTTGTGAAAATGTGGATGACAAAACCCTTCGTGTGTTTTCTCAAAACTGCAGAAACCTTGCCCAGCTTAATCTGTTCAAGTGCAAGAAAATAACTGACCAGTAAGTCAGACATTTTCAATCTATTTGAATGAGGAAAATAAGAATAAAGGCATTTTTGGCAAAAGTACAAATGGTTTTATTTATAAGGGCCCAGGATAATGGAAATGTCGAGTTTGTGGCATTAAAAACCAATGTACATGATACCATTTTATTAAGGTTTTACGTTTGAACGTTTGTAACATCCCACTATAAAGGCTCCTTTTTTGCCAAATCACGTTCTCAATATCATTTTGCGATTATTTCATGAAAAAAAATATAGTAATGGATTAAAATACATTTACATGTATGTTTAAAACATTTTACTTAATAAGTGTTTTCAAAAATTATACTATGTCACCCTAAATGTTTTCCCCAGTCATACACTAGTTTCATAAAAGGAGATTAAGTTACAAAATGTCTAAATGCAATGTTTCCTGTGATACAACATACCTGTCATGAACTACATGTTTACACGAAAAGAAAATAAACAATATTACTTCAGAACATTTCCATATTGTGGTTGGGCGCATCCATATCCCAACATATGATATATTACTGTTTGTCAATTGAGGCAATTTTCTTGTTTATGTTAGTAATGGGCTAAAACCATGGGGGTTTTGGATTGTCAAGCACCAAGTATTTCTTAGAAATTGTAAGTGCTTGAATGAACATGTTCAATGCATTGTGACATCATATCTGGCTTCATTGTAACGTTAGATTGGAATTTTGGTTTTTATTTTATGTGTCAAACTTTATTATTGGGCAAAGCATCAAAAACTAAACTGTTGGGCACCATGTTGAACTTATAAACTAGCACAACCCTGCCCTACTAACTGTTAAAATAAATCTGACTTGAACAAATCTAAATACTTCACATAACTGGTTCCAACCTGGGTGGCCCATGGATGATGTTTTTTCCTCTATTGGTCTATGCAATGGTTTTGGGGGTCCATAAAGGCAAGTAAAACATGTTTCTCAAAAAGCAATGGGTAAACTTTGCATAGGTATCCATAACCTTAAATTTTTTTAAAAAAGAGACAAGTGTTTGGGGCCACTCCTCTTTACGTTAAACAACCAGGTAATGTGTGTTTTTATGTTCAAACAATGGATAGTTATCAAAACTAAAATACCTTACTGCTCCTATCGTACATTCTATCACACAAGCTTGCCTTTAGGAACTGAAGTGCTGCATAGGCAAAATATATTTATCTCAGTTCATAAGGATGGATGACTTTAAGATTTAATGAATTTGTCTCAATAAGCATAAGGTTTATTACAGTCTTCATCCACTAAGCAATATGCTGGGAGATTCTGGTTTAAAGTTCAAATATACTCTATTACAGATTTTCACAAGACTGTTTAGTTATGTATCAAATTTTTAAACACTGCTTTACTAACTTTTACTAGGACGCTTGTGAGTTTGGGAAAGAACTGCCAACTACTGCGACATCTTGATATTTATTCCTGTCCACTTATCACTGATGAAGGGCTGGAACGATTAAGGTATACTGAAGCAGTTTTCAGGCCTAACAAACAGCAGAGTTACATCCAATTTGGTACTGACTTTGTTTAAAAAAACACTACATGTGTTAATTATACAATCTTAGCTCTAGTATATATTGCATGATTAAAAAATACTTCTTGAAATTGTCAACAAATTTTGTTTAAATAAACGGAAAGAAGGAAAATTGTTTTGCACACTTTCACCAAAGAACATAGATTTTCTAATAGTAAAATACTATATAGAACATAGTAAAATAAATTTGTTTCCACTTAAATTTTTGATTCTTATCATATTTTCAATTGACAAATATGCTTTATAATTAAAAAGTACGGAAATGCCTGTCACACTAATTAATAAGGTTGAAACATTTTAAACAAATGTCATTTTTTGCAGTGATGGATGCCCTCAACTATCACATCTTGACATTTCATGGTGTGACAAAATTTCTGATCGTGGAATCAAACACATAGCAACTGGCTGCCCAAAGTTAAAGCACCTTTATGCCAAAGGTGTTATTAAGGTACAGATTTTGCAAAAATATGTAACTGAGTTTGAAATGTTTCCAATAGTACCTCAAAATGTTGAAAGTTTATGCTATAATTTGAGCAGCAAGTTTCTCTTTGATTTTTGTTTTGGCTTATAAGATTTTGCAAGGGTTATTTTGATAGACCTAACATGTTTTTTTTATCTTTGAAACCTGTGTTTGAAGGTAGGGAATTTGGTTAAATTTTATGAAATCAATAGCATAGCATTGAACCATAAAGTATTTAGTTGTGATTGTCTGTTGAAAAGTGTGAAGTTTAATCGATAAGTGACACAAAATATTGTGGGACATGGTAAAAATAACAATTTTCAGACTTTGGTTTTAGTTTTCTCGATGAATGTTTGGAAATTTGCTTGAATGTGTAAAACTTCCTGTTTCAGTTTCACTTACGAAGCTTTAGTTTTTTAATCAATATTTCAGCAGTATGATTAAAAATGTGTTGATGTCTTGCAGTTAAACAGTGTCACTAAAGTCTGTTCATACAATTTTTGCAATGTGACTCTTTATTAAGGTGTTTTTTCACACTTATATATATATATGCGTGTAATAGAGATTAACTATGCCCCCCTTGTGGTGTAATGTAGCTTTGTTCCATGCATTTGGTCAAAAAAGAGTGCTTTAAACTTTTTCAAATTTACACAGGTAATATATATCTATCAAAAGTTTATTGTCCCAAAGTTTGGCCCCACTTTACCCAGCGGTTTACCCACAGTTTTCTCAAAAAAGTTAAATTTAAAAGCATATAGAGCCAATAAATGATAAGCTGCAGACAGTGCACACTGTTTCGACCTATAAGGTCTCATCAGTGCAGCTGGTGACGAGAGATCGGCCGCATTGGCTAGTGCGGCCGATCTAGCCAATGCGGCCGATCTCTCGTCACCAGCTGCACTGATGAGACCTTATAGGTCGAAACAGTGTGCACTGTCTGCAAGTTAAATTTAATTCTAAAAGAAATATCATTGATTGTGCTTAATCTTTAAAACTGACGGAGCATAAGTCTTACATCAAACATCTTATGTAAATAGCATCACATTTCACATTTACTTGAATTGTATTAGACCGCAAAACCTGTACATAATAAAATAACATGATAAATATAAATGGTTGTAATTCAGAAGGATGTAAGTGCGAAGGATGAGATCCTACCAGATCGCTTTGCTTCAAGGCATGAATAATTAAACAGGACCCATGACTTTGTTTGTCCTGGGTGCTTTCCTTAGGCAAAGTTACTTGGCCCAGTTTAAACTAATTGTTCACATTATTTACTTGCACTGTCTCAAAACTTTTCTGAAATGTTATTTTTTCTTCTAGTTTTTACGTGGTTGGTCCAAAAGTTGAAATTCACTTTTAAAAAAATCTGTTTCTTCTGCAAAAAATATATTTTTCTGGCTAAATGAGAGGTTTTCAATATTTTTCTTCTGACACAATCTTTTCTACTTGTCTTCAGCTTATATAACTCATTTTGAAGTATGTGCAGGCTTATTTAACTCATGTGTTTTATAAAATATCTATTATGCTACATTTTTTACACCATGTGTATGTATATTTGGCATTGAAAACCAATGTTTAGAAGTTGTGCCATTTTAAGAAGTTTAGCTGTAGTGATATTTATGCATATATTTGTAGGCATTTTTTTCTTTTCATTTGAGTCATGTTTTTTTCATATTTTTGCCACTTTTCAATAATTTGTTTCTCCAGGGTACTATTTAGCAGCAAATTTACTTCTATACATCAAGTGTGTTTTGCCTCAATGTGAAGCTATCCAAGAGTTTATTGAGTCATATAATGTTTAAGAATGTATGGTCCTGACATGCACTTGAACTTAAATCATGAAACTTGTATTTCATGTAGGCTTCTATCTTTTATATTGTCTTTAGATCCTTTGCATTGTAAACTGAAACTTAAATTTTCTAAAGCGGATTTCTTTTCCATAAGTTTGTATCATGTTATTCAGGATAATGTTACCAAGTTACATATCCTGGTTTTAGTGAATGTAACTTCATGTAAAAAATTAATATTGCTAGTAAATAAGTCGTGGAAAAACCACAAGAATAGTCAATTTCATGCTTAATCTTACTATCTTTGCAATTTATTTCTTATTGACAAAATGTTTGGGTGATAGTTTGTCAGGAAATGGTTGATGGCAACAATTTATCACATGTGCTGGGTAGCTCAGAACACTTAATTTAGCTGCTTTAAGGCATGCAGATGGTGATTGTATATTGAGTTTTTTGATACCATAAGGTAATGTAGAAAAAAGTTAACTTCATTGAGGATTGATTTTGTTCAATACTGTTTGAGAATGAATCTATACTTTTTTCTGGCTGCTTTTTTCGGGATATCTTTGATTTGTTTCTATATCAGTACCCAATTTAATTATGTTTGCTCTTTAGACTTTGCTAAAGAAAAAACATTGTTATTCAGCAGCCTTAGTGATAGCTGTGTGAATGGGTGAATATAACATAACAACATCTTTCATTTTTCGGAAAATTTTGGACATGAATAAATTTCAAACATCTAAAATTGTACTTTTGATAATGCACTTGCATTGCAACCATAACTGTTTTGGAAAAAATCTCTTGTTAACGAGAAACAGACCTCTTTGTGTTCGTTTAATTAGTAGTAAGTGACGTAAAATTTAAACTACTATTGATCATGTTTTTGTTGTTGCAGATCACAAGCAGCTGTCTGGATCATCTGGCTAAAAACTGCACTGGCCTTGTAGTTTTAAATCTTCAAAAATGTGCTGTGAGTAAACTTTTTTGCTGACATTGCACCTTTAACCAGTGGTGGAATTCAAAGTTTTTGTCAGTCGGTTCTATCACAAAAGTCAAAAAGTCTATTGACAGTTACCAGTAATGCTAACTGGTTCGCTGACCTCAGAAAATTTCGTGAGACAGTTCTATAGAACCGGTGCGAACCGACTGAATCCCACCACTGCCTTTAACATATTTTTTTACGATTAATTGGGTTGGTTTTTGATTAAGGACTTTAATTTAATGACACTAGTCAAGCAAAACTGATGCAACCAGATGTACTAGGAATTTTGTTCAGGTTTTGATTTGCTAAGTCAAAATCAGCCTTCCATGCATTCATGTGCAATCAAGTGTGGTTGATATAAATTCCAACCTATAGTGTTTTGCACATTTGATAGCAGCTCAATAGGGATTGTACATTTAAACTGGACTGCTCAATGTATATATTGTGAATTACAAAATTATTAGTGGCCACTTTCCCAATAGATTTTTATTCGAGAAATTTGCTTTATTTGTCCAACGCTAATTTGTTTGTATCAGTAAATCAACCATTTTATATGTCAAGTTTTAATTACGCTAAACATTTTATAAGTTTAGTTTATAGGTGTATTAGTTTGAACAGTTCTTCATCACAATTTACTAATATTGGCAAACATGCCATAAGTTTGCCAATCTTGACATTTTTCTTTGAATTTTTTTGGTTTAAAACTTCTTTCTGAATAAATTTCTTTAGTATATATCAACTTCAATGGTGAAAATAATGGCCCAAATAGACAAAAAAGTGACATGCTTTATTTTTCGAATGTTTTGGCAAATGCTCATGCTATCATCAGTGATATGAAGCCCACATTAGTTACACCCGTTTATATACATCTGAGTAACATCAGGGAGTGATAAAAAGGTGCAAAACAAGCGTCGCATAAAAACGATAGATAAAAAGGTGCGCCGAAACGTTTGAAATATAAAGCATGTTGCTTTTTACGCCTATTTGGGCCGTTATTTTCACCATCAAACTTATGAACAGATCCCTATATAATGTTCCAAAATATATCAACTTACTGTAGAACATATCCGATGAGGGAGTAATGAGGATTGCTGAGAGATGCCACGACCTAGAGACCATCTCCTTGTCCGACTGCAACATTGCAAATGACAATACACTCAAAGAGTTAGCACAGAACTGTCCGAAACTTAAAACCATTGAAGTGGCATCTTGTGGAAATTTGACAGACGAGGGTTTTGTTGCCCTTGCTAAAGTAAGTAGCTGGTATTTGTCTGTTAATGCTAAATCACATGCTTTTTAACTTACTGTGGGGCAATAGTAAAAATGCATTTTTCCAAATTTTAATTCTTTTACCGGATAAAAAATAGGTAACTACTTGTGATTAAAAAATACTGAGATTTTTATAAACCTTGTACTAATTTTTGGTGCCAGGTAAAATGCTGCTTAAATGTGTATTGTGCAATATATTTCTTGCCTTGTGAACAGAAAACCCTAAGTCAGTTTGCAAAAAAACCTTTTAGTATCTGTCATTACCTTATTTGGTTTTATTTTAAAGTTGTGGATCATTGGCATTAGCAAAATTGATATATCTGTTTTTCTATTTATGGTTCAAACACACATTTTTGAATAGTGTTAGCAAAAACAGGTCCATTAAACAGCTTTTACAAGCACTGTGGCTCTAGAATATACTTCTAATAAAGAAAAACTTTGCACTTATTTTTGCTACTTTGGGTAAAAATCAAATCAGCATAGTTTTCTCTAGTACACATATGCTACATATGGTATGTTTACCCTAGCTAGTACACATATACTACTAGTGCAAGCTTTCTTAACATCCAGTTTTTCACCAACAATATATGTCAATTAAATTGTTCTTGACATGATGGTAAAAATCAATATCTTCTATTTTAAGGCTGACAACCCAGCATTTGGCCTGAACAAAATGCTTGATTATCTTTTAAACAGTTCACAAAAGTGTAGACACCTGTCCTTTTAGCTAAAAAAATTAGTTAATTGCAAAGGAAACTACAAACAATGCTTTGAAAAACATATTTAGATGAATCTTACATTTTTTCTGCATATATTGATGTTTGTAAATTGCACTAGTGTTACTAAAAAGTTGCTAAAAATGTTTAGTAATTCAACACACTGTGACAAATTTACCCCTACTTTAAAGTGTCAAACCCATCAGCAAATTGAAAGTGTCATATTTTGTGTTTCTACAGTCAGGTTTTCCTAAACTTAGTCCTACTATGGGGCATATAGTCAGTCAGGTCTCTACTGAAAATTCAGGCACCTAGTGATAGCATGTTGATTCAATTTCAGAACATTCTCAGTCAACACTAGCATTATATGAGTACTCAGGCATTTAGCTAATTTGTAGTTTGTGTAGCTAATTTTGTGTTCCATAAACATGTTAACTGCAAGAGAATGTGTGCTGCATTGTAACTGCAACCCAACAAATGTGTTTAAAAACTTGAACATTTATCTATGATATATTAAAATCGTATCTATAATTAGATATACATACATATTATTACTTACACATAGGCTTTTGGTGTGACATCCATATTATAAATCATGGGTGAAATGGGCACTGACCAGGTTCATAGATTTTACACAATGTATATAATGTACTATAGTAGTTTGTGGCCCATTTGATTGCTAAATTTTGGATGCTTTTCAGAACTGTCCCCACTTGGAAAGACTGGACTTGGAGGAATGTGTGCAAGTATCAGATAAAACCCTTCGTTATTTGTCACTTCACTGCTTGAAACTTACTGAACTGGTAAGTTGCATACAAATCTACAGCTTGTGAAGACCATGTAGCTAACAGTGTCGTAGGTAGATGAAAATTTGGGGAGGGGCAAAATAGTTTGCTGTCTAATACAACTTTTTGCTAATGCTCGGTGTAACACGTGCTTTTTCCTAACACGTCAGTTGCCAAACTTTGGTTTGATGGGACAGCCAAAACGCTTTATTGATTTATTCCATGTCTACATAAATATAAAAAGCATGGATTTCAGCTTACAACTTGGTGCCAACAGTCATTTTTTCTAATTTACATATTCCTTTGATAGTTGAAAGACGAAACCACAATGATGAGGGACAAAATTACACTAAATTAAAGTTTCTCAATATACAACTTTGAAAATTTGGGTGGCTACGCCACTGGTAGCTCCCCGGCTACGCCACTGGTAGCTAAAGCTTTACTTTGCTACCTTGGTTTACCAATTGTGCTGTTACTATTTTACAGTTCATAGTGTTCTAGGGTTGCAGTGCTATATGCTCTTTTGTATTAGAGCTGGGTTGGTAATTGTATGAAAGCTAATGTGTTAATGTGATCTTTTTTAAAGCTAAAAACAACCTAAAGTATTTCCATTAGAACCCTTTAAAAGCAACAATATTTCTGCACAAAAACTTTTAAAAACAGAAGTTTGTCAATTGTTGTGATCTGACCAGTCTGTTAATTATACATTTTTAGAAAATACTAAACTGTGTAGTATATCGTAAATCATGAGTCACCAGAGACTCAGTACAACAGATGGAGACAACAGTCGCGTATAATAACAGACTGAAAACTTTGACAAGTCTGGAGTCATCCACTGTTTTTTATGCTTAAATATATATATTTCACCTAAGTAATAGGCATCATCAACAGTATCTAAAAACAAACAGCGCTAAAATTGTATGTCTGTTTTGAGAAAATAGTTTCAATGCTAAACTTTTTTCCAGACACTATCGCACTGTGAACTGATAACAGATGGAGGAATTCAAGATCTTGGGTCAGGACTGTGTGCAACTGACCACTTGGAGGTGCTAGAGTTGGACAACTGTCCTCTGATATCTGATGTGAGCTTAGATCATCTTGTTGGCTGTCAGGTAAATTTGAATCTACCTGGTGTTGTAAGTGTCATATACACACATGTTCAAACAACTATTTATGCGAGTAAATCTAAGCTAGTGGTTCTCAACCTGTGGTACGTACATCATTAGTGGTACTAGTGATGGGACGATACCAGGTTTTGAAGCGAGTTCCGAGTACGAGTACCACATGTATATACCTTCGATACCGTGTACCAAGTACTTTAAGTGTAGTGTTGTACTTAGTTGTATATCACTGGCTAATTTATCTGCCATGGTCGGGGTACAGGCATGCACACACACATGCCCAAAAAATGTAATCACCACGTGATAGCGAAAAAATATACGTAACCTGACGGAACGATTTTGTGCTGTCCAAAGCAAATATTGGCAAAAAGTTGCCCATATTCTTATGGTGTAAATCTGCCTTCGGTACTCGCATGCTGGTATCGAAAACTGAGACAAAATATTTCGATACGGAGTACGAGTATCGATACCACTGAAATCGTTCGATACCATTAATACCGAGTACCGAGTACCAGGTACTCGTCCCATCACTAAGTGGTACGCCAGACCTTTAGGTGGTATGCGAGTAGCTATCTGTTATATTTAATCAAGTCAAATCAAAATTGCAACTCTACCAACTTATCAGTCCTGGTTTTGGCGAAATCAGCACCTTGGACATTTTTTAGGAAGTGCCAACCTATGCTGGTGCACTGAACTGATTGAACACATAGTTTTTTGCTAATTGGCTGTTAAAAGCATTTATTTTTCCAAATGTTGTGTAAGTGGACAAAAGTATTTCTTGTTGCCTGCTTGTAAATGAGATTTTGTCGAAAGGTGTGCACCCCTTTTCTGTGTCCTGCTATCACATGGTGTATGCCTTATCAATTGCCATGTTACATTTTTCTCCATCATTTTGCATTTAAAAAAACAAACATGTTATTATGTGGTAGGGTCACTTACCTTCATATATTTACAGAATCTCATTCGCCTTGAACTGTACGACTGTCAACTTATCACTAGAGCAGGAATTATGCGACTACAGGTGTGTAAATTTTTTTGTGACCATTGTGAAAAGCATGTTTTTGGTGGTGACCCATCACACCAATCAATTTATTTAACCCTTAAAGGCACTCATAAAGAACCAATGCTTTTTACTCATGATCAGTCATGAAAAAAGGTTTCAAAAATATATTTTATTTGACCCAATTTGCATAATAAAGTGATTACTTTTTGGTTTTAAATTTGTGTTTGCTGACATGTTATATTGTAAATCTACTCTTAAATTGTTAAACTCAAATTTTTGTTTAAAAAACGATTTATTTTGGTTTGATCAAAATGAAAAAATAATCCAAAACTGATTAAAGATGTATTTTTATGGCAATATTCCCCCAACATTTGGCAAAACAGAAAAAAATAGAAATTTAATCCTTTTTCAACCCATGTACACACCCTTACCAAAACCCCCAACAAAATTTACCAGTTTTACTAACTGCGCTTTTCTTTTTGTTTTCTTTTCTTTTTCGGTGTGCATAATCCCTGACGACGAATGAATTCGCGCCGCTGCACATCAATTGGCCATCCACACCCAACTGCATGGCAACCCCCTAATTGACCCTACCTGCTCACCTACCAAAATACACAACTCATCGCTGTTGCAATTCTGTTTTGCCTGGCTTTTGGGGGGAACCCCCTTTCGGGCCATGTTGCTTTGTGTGTTTTTTTCGTGTGCGTTTGCTGTCATGCTGCCGAAATCAGGCGCATCATCCTAATTTAGTGATTCACGCCTATTTTGCACCCGTAACGCCTCAGCCCTCTGTGGCACCGGCCCCGCAGAGGCTGTGCCCCGACTGCAGGTGTACGATATTATGATGTGAACCGCTGGCATGTTTTAAAGTATGTAAACACTTACCTATTGATTTGCATCAGTTACCAGGTCAAATAGTGTGTAAACCGCTGAATAGGATATAGAATATATAAATTGGCATTATATGGAAAACCATCACTATTCTAGTTTACAACTGAAAAACGTTGTTGTCCAAAATTGAACTGGTTATATCAGATAATAAAGATTGAAAATATGATCTTAGATAACTATAAATGTTGCTAAAATATGGCAATCTTCATATCCCAGTGTTTTCCAACCAGGGGTTCATTGACCCCCAATGGTTCTTTAAAATGGTTTCAGGTGATCTGTGAAAGTATTTCAAGTCGTTTTAAGCAAAATCTGTCGATTGCATAGAAAAAAGTGCCTTACATGCCTAAAAAGTTATTTTTGAAACCTATACGAAAACTATTCCTTTGCCAAAGTAACTTAAGCCTTAGAAGTAATTATGACGTGTCAATATATGATTATGACATCACAGAACGCCTTGCCGAAGATCAAGATTCACGCGTACTTTGCCCACCAACCCGTGAACCCGTCCGCAGCCAACCAATATCGGGGCGGGAGACGTCGTTACTGCCGCTGTTGCGCCATCTTGTGACCAACCCTGGACGGGAACGACATCCGCATAGCGGCGCCCTTGAGACATTACACATGCACTTCGCAGCCGATTGGAAAACGCTATTCGACACCTTGCAACCGTTTTTTTGTTTTTGCCACTTTACACTCTTGTATTTTTCATAGAAAATCACTGGAATGTGGAAATTTCAACTGCCTTGTAAGTTGTGGAGACAAACTGTTGGTTAAAAGTTTGTCTGGTCCGAAAAAAAATCAGAAGAAAAACAGCCTTTAGTTTACGGACAACGAAAGTTTCAAACCTCCAGTTTCAGCTTTCTTGAACGGTTTAGCCTTAAGTTAATTGAAACCTATTGTTTAATTGCACTTTTCAAACATGTTGTGGGTTGACATTGAAGTAATTGTTTTGGATTTCAATTTTAAACGATTTTTCCCTGGTGCTTTCAAACATACAAATATCAGTTAAGGGTAATATTTTGCGTGGGCTGTCCCTTTTGCAGAACAAAACTAGAATAATTTTATTCTTTGTTTTGTCTCAAATTTAGGAACATTAATGTTTGGTTCTATTCACTAAATTCACAGACACGGCCCTTGGAATGTGTATTGTATTTTTTTGGGTATAATTTTAAAACATTGTCCCTCTTATATGAAGTGCCAATAACATATCAACACACCTTGCTTTTTGGCACATATTGCTGTGCCATCGCAACCAGTTAAATGCAAAACTGTATACTTGGGCAAAAAATTCTCCACGCAAGCATACGGATTGGTACAGTACACCACATATGAACGACAACCTTTTCTGTTCGTCTATCACACGCGTTGCAACATATGTATACATGCTATCGCTCTTTCTATATTGTATGTAGTACATAGGCAATCCCTTTCCTGTAGGCTTTACGCGTATATACATATAGCATGTAGCCTACATCGTTTCTACGCCACCAAATCGTGTTGCAAACATTTTGATGTTATTACTGCCCGGATTTTTTGCCAGCTTTATAATTTAGATACAAATCGTTGACA
The DNA here is from genome assembly GCF_965637545.1 of Phallusia mammillata. Lineage (NCBI taxonomy): Eukaryota > Metazoa > Chordata > Ascidiacea > Phlebobranchia > Ascidiidae > Phallusia > Phallusia mammillata. The sequence continues at coordinate 22,747,433 of NC_137254.1, forward strand.
AGAAATGCATTGCTTACTGGTCGCATTCATGTCTGCGATGCTAATGAGTAATTATGTTAAATCACTAGCAAACTGTCACATTCTTTATGCCTTACACGCTGAAATCGGGTTCCCAACTAGCATTGCGCAACGAACCTTAACAACATAGTTTTCTTCCTTTTTTTCAGCAAATGGACAAATTAGCATTTAGTTTCAAATCGGCTAATCATTGATCTAAGCCTCTGTCATCGAAAATGTGTTGCCTGTTCGGAAGCAATTGTTTTCTATAGGTGCTGCAAAATTACATGTTTTGACTTTTTCTCAGATTTAAAAAATCTATTTGGTCACGGAAAAAATTCACTTTCTGTTTTGACAATTAACAAAAAACGACCAAAGTTGTCTTCACTAGGCTTATTTCGCCTTGTCCAACAAGCCCGTGTAGGCCTATTCTGCTTTCAAAATTTGTGTGAAATCGCTTGAAGTGCAGCCGAATGCTCAAATTAAACCCAGTTTTGTACACAGAAGTTGTTTAAATTTGCCCTGAAAGACAAGTCTTGTAATCGGCTTGGCATCGAACGCCAATGTGTCAACATAACTATTCCGTAATAACAGTTAAGTTGCAATGATTATGTATTTTTTAAACATAACTGGTCAAAAAATGTAGTTAAATTATGGCAACTTATTTCTTTTCTCGTTCACTGCTCTACTTTGTCGCAAATTTCAAGCGGAAATATTTCAAATCGTGTTTTTTATGTTCTGTACGTGTATTTGTATCCAATCTGTATCATACCGTTTGCACGCTCTCGTTCTCTCACGTGCCCTGCTGTAGAGGATTGTTCGTTTCCTTTTTTCCTCTGTTCTTCTTTCTGCTTCTGTTTGCTTACGCTTTCCGCTCGTCAAGCATCACCCGTGAGTATTAAATACAGTAAAATGTATGCGTCAAAAATATCACCTGAATTGAATATTTAAGGATGTACTTTTAATTTAGAGATATCGTAGTTCATGGTTCTTCAGTGCATATTTCTGTGACTTTTTGAAATCTATAAGATAGGGTTTGTTGCCCTTTAGCGTTTAAATTGAAAACTTAATCCTTCTATTTTCAAGCTGTTGCTGCGAGGCATAATATCTACTTTTTAGAGCAATTCTATTTTTGCACTGACGTTTCAACGTCCTATACAGCTGTTCTATACGTCCTATACGACCTAGGTCGCCTTTTTCAGGGTAAATAACATTGAATGTGCGTAATTACATTTATTCTATTTTCCCATTTGAACAGATTGATCGATTTATGTAACCTGACGTTGTAGCTAAAATAGCCCTCTGAATCCACATGTAATTACATTTGCAGAAAAAAATACGTGGGACTATGTTGGGCTGAAAATAAGATAATGGAAAACCAAGATGGTCGAATGCCGTATTGATCACATTTGATAAAAGTGGATGTTACTTTTTGCAGAAGATATTTAACAATATGAAAAACGATCGTAGACGATCAGACAAATTTGGTTTTGGCGCCAGGCGTCGCTGATTTTCTAATATCGTGGCGCCCACTATTTTGAAACTTGGTAAATAGCTTGCGATTTTAAGACCAACGGTATTTAATGGAAAATCAGTCTTTTAAACTGAGGAAGGAAATTATCCATCTTTTGTTTTGCTGTTTTATGTTTTTATTAGTTGCAAAATGTCCTGGGTATGACGTTAAACTGCATCCGTCGTTCCACTGAGAGGTAGGCCTACTATCTCACCCCAGCAAGGTTTCGGTGGTTATGGTCTCCAATGGAGTGAAGAGTTGACTCTTAGCCTAGCCAACACATGAAATAGGAGAAGGAAAACTCTGATTTCAAGCCACCTACCTCGGTAGGGGATCTGAGCGGATGTAGAGCAGCCTCGACAAAAGCTCTGGCGGAAAGGAACTGGGGCTCCCACCGCCGTACAATGCCCCTTGTATACAATCATGTTTGATTGTCGCCGACGTCAGACTCTAACAGGGCACCTCTATTGATTGATTAAGTTGCAAAAAGTTCACTATCAAATTTGGACCAAAACGAATGCAATGTATAATATTGTTGTTTATATATTTACACCAAACAACTTTTTGCATGTACCAAACTTGTTTTAACGCGTAATTAAAGCGGTTTTGTAATGCCGTACCGGTAGTTATCTTCTCAGCAAGCATCAAAGCGGTTTGAGGTCTGTCTGTGACGTATGCGGGAAAGTCCCGGGCCTGCCTTTTTCTCTGCAGTTTTGTCGCGAAATTGCTCACAACGGTGCAGACTGCACAGTGTGATACCGATGTTATTGTCGGAGTAATTTGTATTTGCTCTCGAGTGGTTACGCGTGGGCTACCGTGCGACGCCTCTATCGCCTGCGCAGTGTTTTTTCGCAAGAAGCTGGCGGTTTTTAATGAAAAACGCGTTAGCCACAAGGTTTTTTGCTTACAGGATGACATAACTTTTTTGCGTAACTCTGTTTTTGTTGGACAAAAAATTCAGGTTTTGCAATGTTACGTTTTAGGGTCTTTGTTCGCAGAAATAATACAATTATTATAGGCAGGTCTGTCGTGCGTAGACGTAAAATATTTTGTTTTCAAATGCCAACGCGTTCTGATAGATTTATAGACTAATAAATATAACCTGAATTTTGATTTATTCGTATATGTTTACATCTATTGATTTGTTGTTTGTCAACTAACGAAGTAAACAGCTTTTTTATCGTCGTGCATAACGAATACCATGAACTGTAATAAATAACATTTATTGCAAGTAATTTGGATGACATGGGGTAATTAAGTAATTAAGCAGACAGAATTGATCTTTGTTTGGTTTGTTACCATGTTTGATTATTTTAGTGGGGACAAAACCAAACGAATTGAGGTGTTTTGCAAGGGTGTCTATGATCTTGTACTTAAATATCTAAAGCTGTTGTATGGTTTGTTAATATTAGACAAATAAACAATAGTTTTAACCATTGGCCCAACAGCAAATGTAATTATACATAATTTCAATGGAAATATTGCCCTATTAGAAATGAATTCTACTATACCTGCTACATATGTAAAAAGAAAGACTTAATCTTACATATAAGTAGGAGTTTTATGTGATTTGGATCCTGGTTTAGTTTTGTAGTTTTTAGGTTTAACTTATCAACAAAAGCGATCAGATGCAAATACATTGCTTGAGTCTCTAAACATTATGTTAATGAGCACATGTCAATGGGTATTATTCCATAAAAGGCAACTTTGATCCTGAGTATAAATCATAATGGAATAATGAATCATTGCAGTGAGTCATTACAATTGCCTGCAACACTAATAACTTTTTGTATTATTGCATATGGATCATCCAATATCTGGAATTATTAATCCAGGCCAATAAAGTATTTTTACATTAGGGGGCTGTCAGCATGATTGATAGGGTGTGTCAGTTAAGAATTATGTACGAAAGCTGCCATGTAATCACACAGCATTGGCTATTTTGATGTGCACAATTTGTAGATTCTGGGTAACTATTGGGTTCTGGTATGTTTAACCAAAGTTGTTTCAATTTTGTTTGATTTTTGCTAAATAACCTTGTTTTGGAAAAAAATTAATGATTGTGGTGTTTACTCTTATCAAATAAATAAATATTTAGCTTACAAATAGCACAAATCTGTGAATCTATTGATCTTAAATAAACTATTTAGATTCACAGTATGTACACTGTATGTCTTCTGAATAAGTTTCATATAGGTAATCTGGTGATTACATGGTGTCATTATAATCGCTTGCTGGTCAGGCACTGTAAGCATCACTTAGGCTGGTTTGCTTAAAATCAGTTTAAAATATTTGTGAGTTAATCCTGACCTCCTGTCTGTGTCTGACTAACAGATGATGAACGATTACAACTTTTTTATCTGCCATTGAATTGTTTTTGAAATTTTTTAGCCTTTTCAATTCCATTTGGAGTATCTGTCTGTCAACATTCCACTATGTTCATCTAGTAATATAATATTAGGTTACATGTGCCAGAAGAGCTGTACAAATAATAGTAGGCTATTAACATGGTGTTGTTGTTGTTTGAAGTGTATGTTTTGGTTAATTTACATTGGTTATATGGGTCATAAAGTCTAATTGCTATAAATGTGTGGGTTACTATATTTTGTTGCTGCAAGACAGACTAGGAGCTGAAGTCCCTAGCGATTAAGGCTAGCTGCCTAACGGAGCTGAACAAATTAATTGCAGAGATCTATTCATAATTAACTAACTTTTTGTTTTCAAATGTGGTACATCTGTGTTTAGCTGTAGCAATCAATTATTTAACTCTTATTGTGATGTTCTATGTGAGCTGATTGGTTCTCTGTGTCTCTTTAAGGGCGGTCAAAACTTCGTATAATGCAACATTATTTGTATCATACAGGCCTGGATAGTTGCTGTGGAGCACTAGATTTTAATATTTTATTTATTTATTTTGACTGGGGTTTCGATTTCTTGCTGCAACCTTTTATCTCTTAAACTGTAAACCCACAATCCGTCACTATGGGAGACGAGGTTAAATCCAAAGATTTTGGATTGAAAGCACAAAAAAAGATTTTGGGAAAGATGGCATCGAAAAGTTTAACGAAAAAGATTATTGATGAGAAGACCTATGACATTTTAGATGAGTTTTACAAGGTTAGAAGGCAGCAAACAGGAAACAAAAAAGATGCTGAAAAAATGCTCCACAATATCATCAAGGTCATGATCAAGGTTGGTGTCTTGGAAAAAAACGATCGTTTTTCCGCTGATGAGGTAAAACTGGCTCACAAACTGCAGCAAAAAACAAAAATGGCTGCCATGACCATAGTCAGTTTCTACGAAGTGGAATTTTCATTTGACAAATATGTCTTGTCAACACAAATCAACGAAGGAAGGACCATTTTGCAACAGCTTGTCGAAAACCATTTGACATCCAAGTCTAAGGACCGTATTAACTCAGTGTTTGACATTCTCGGGGATACAGAGTTTCTAGAGCTTCTGTTTGAACCAAATGGCAACTACAAAGATTCTCTGGCCAAAATTGCCATCCGGCTAAACGAACTCCTTGATGATGGGGTCTTATAAACCTTGCAAAGGACAGGTATAAGGTACTTAACCCTTTGTGCCCCAAATTTGAGGAAGAGGCAACATGGGGTTATGCACAGACTTTTGCTGTTCTGTTGGTGTCGAACGCCCTTCCTAATTCCCAGACACTACTTTGTTTTTATCGAAAACCCTCCGTTTACTGTACCTGATGTTACATGATTCAGTCCTTGAGGTATATATTTTAATATGCAACATTTTATGCGCATTCAGTTTCCTGGTATCTGGGAATAGCTCTCCAGTAGCGGATAAACTTGAAAAGTACCTGAATTCTTGTCACTTTGTGGATTGAAAATTGACGCTGCTGCGAAACGTGTATGCAAAGGGAAACTCGTTAAACCAATGATGTAACTTTGGGTGTGCATGTTTAGAGACCTAGTTTCGGCCTGTAACTTTGTCACTCACTTAGCCGTGGGTTATTGAGAATGCATAACAGCTAGCATAAGCAGCCTACTTCCTGGGCCATGGTGCGTTGCTCAGTGCACACCCGCCACCACACTAAACTCTGTGTGCATGTTTGCGTGTGTGCATGCGCATGCGCCTTCATCATCATTTCCTGTGAAATAATATTAGCGTGGTCCTTGCTCCGAGGCTGTTACATCTGCCTGCGTGCTTTTGTCGATGTCAACTTCTTCAAATCGACGCTGTTTATTTGTCTTGACGCCGAGAGCCAAAACTGAATCCTGTGCGCCGGGCGTGTTTATTTGCATTGTAGTTTGACACACCAGCAATTCTCTTTATTAAAACACCCACTAGTATGTCGGATTTTGGCCCAGAGGGACCAGCGTCAAAATTGTCAAACAAATGTGTCAACGACACTTGTTTATTGGCACCCCATGTGGCATGCCTGTGCGGCCAAATACATTTTCCTGTCTTCCATAGTTTGTGTCCGCAAAGGCGTTGGCTTTGAGTAACCTTTCATGTTCTAAAACCGTTCCTTTTAACTTTTTATTTAGTTATGTCCGTTTATACGTGATTTGTAGAGCTATTTTTTCGACGCTGCCTTAATTCAAACCTCGGTATTGGATATGCTAGCCCTATGGTTTTAAAATTTATATTACAAATTTATATGACACTCCTTAAGTTGAAATGTCTTATGTTGGCAGTCAGCGTGTATCACATCTATTCCATGTCAATTAAGGTTTCGCTGAAACACACACCCATCATACATACGGAAACAGTCGCCAAGCATTATGCGGGTAATGTATTATAATTGCCCAATTAAACAGGTGGATAGCCCAGCTTCGCCTGTGCTTCTGCACTACACCATATAGCTGGCAGTAATGTTATGGTACCTAATTGCTGCTTTTATGAAGCTTGGCTGTAATAACATGGCCAAGTGCTTTATCGTTCAAAGTTAGATGTAAAGTCCATGCTGCAAAATTTATACACAATGGCGTGTTGTATTTGGTTGGTGTGTGCCGCGAAATTTCTAAATATACACATCCTGTTGTTTTGCCCAAACAACAATGTGCAGATGATTTTAGATGATGTAATCATACATGCTGCCCGTTGAGCATCTGTTTGCAATCATACCGTTTAAGCTCCCTACATTATGGTCAAGACCTAAATGAATGTACGTTATGCAATACCCAAGCCCTGCAGACTGCCAATCCCCTTTGTTTCTAAATTGCTTTTTTCTACAATAGTGACCTATAGAGGTAACAATATTCGCCAGAGCTAAAGAGATTACACCATTTGTGTTAGTAAGTTTTCCACGCCCGTCCCAAACTGTGTTCTAGCGCTGTGCAATGTATTTTGTTTTGTATAGTTCTTGTTTGTGTGCATTTTGCGGTCCCTTCAGCCATGCGTATTCTGGATTGTTCGACGAATCGCTGCGTTTTTGCGGTAACGGTGATACGATTGCAGGTCACCCGAGCCTATTGCTGACAAATTTTAATGTCAATGAGCCTTGATAGGCACTTCACGAAACAGCTGGCATTAACCTCAGACACGGAATAGGCCGCATTGTCTGGCTGCAAATTGAGTCTAAAAATTATACACTAAACTGAAAAAGAAAGATTTTACAACCTTGCAATCATGCTTTTGCATGGAAAGCACCATTTTTACTGCCCTTTTTAATGTAAATTTAAGCCTTAAGATTTTATCCATCTTTAACATTTTTACAACTTTGTACAAAAATGTGACCAAAAACTGGGACATTCAAATGATGACACATTTCTTTATTTCAACGTTTCATTGCAAACTTTAAATTGTTTTTAAGGTGTGAATTTAGTGTCGTATCAGCAGTTTATGCACAAATGTTGTTTAAAATCGAAGGCCTCGTTCACAAATTTTCCTTACAGTCCTTAAATTGCCCACAGGCCTTGTCGTACACAGGTTGTTGTTTTGTACGCCTCTATTTTTATTTATGTTTCTCGTTTTTATTCTGTATTGTAAGACACACACAATCGTATGTTAAACTGTTTGGTTGTGTTGTTATTTCTGCCTCTCCCACAGCCTTTAAGTGTCTTTTTGAGTCAAAACTTGCGGAAGACTTAACCGTACGTTGCCTGATCGCAAACACCAAAATATTGACTTGATTTATGCGTTGCACCGGAAAAGTGCAATCACAAATTAGGTGGCCTTCAATCAACCTTTCGCAATGCTTTTTAACCCTTATGTTTCTTGTGCGATTTCGCGTATCCTTACGCGATCTTTGTTCTTGTGTCTCGTGTTGCGCAAGTCTCTAACTATTATGAAATAAACTGAAACCAAACACTAAGTTTAATGTTTGTTTATTGTGTCCGAGTCTGTATATGTACTATGTAGTGTACTAATACTTCTATGTTATGTGTCACGTGTTTAGCCTGATTTAAAAAAAACCGCAACTTTCAATTGAATTAAACAACTTAATTAATGTGTTTGTAAACTTCCCCTAAAGACCCTTAATACTGGTAAAAACCGATCGTGTACATTGCTTTGCATATACTTGTTCTGCTAAGTGCATGGCAACAACACGCTGTTTTTCTCAGAATTTTGGGATGTTGTTTAATTTAAAGCCAGCATGCGTCTCTTTTCCTGAAATGACTTGCACGATTAGCTGTGACATAACAAAATTTTTACATCACTAACAGTGGAAAACAGATTATATTCACATTCGCTTTACTGCAGCACATGTGCTTGGTATGGTAGTTAACCACTATTTTAATGGTGTCAAAGGTCATCAAGGTTAAAAAGTGATATGAAACTTTTATTTTTGTCTCAGTCCACCTGTACAAACGTTGTTCAAATCTTCTTAAAATTGAGCATTTAATGTAAATTATTGCGATTGGGTGTGTATCTATTAGGTATTTGGGAACATTTTTCAAGCAGTTTGATGCATGGAGGTACCAACATATTCACCATAAATAGAAACGGTGGAAGCATTGTCTCATTTAGTATCACCAAATATAGACATCGTAGATTCACTTAGGGCTGGTGGTGACTGTCAGTAACACTGGGGGCCAAACCCGAGAGGAAATGTTACGCGTTGTACAGTGCAGGGTGGCACTGATGGCGCAAAGCAAAGCACGAGTCCGTGATATGAGGCGTTAGTGACATGCACTCTCACTGGTAACGTGTATCATGCAGCGGAACATGCCACTCAGCATAAAAATCTCGTTATTAACGCCGTTGTGTGACTGTCTGCAAGGAAAATTTTCCTGCTTATGGATTTTCCTTGGTATTGGTAGCTTTGGTATCCGACTTGCCATACCCGAATGCTATGTACACTTTTAACAATTGTGATAACTTATGTGTTTTCTTAAAATACATAAGAAACAAAATAGTCTGTAACTGGTCCACAAAGCGTTTTTCACAAATTTGATGCTAGCGACACGCACAAGGTGGTCCATGGTTTTTAAAATGCAAATGTGCGGTTAATATGACCAAAAGTGCGGTTTCCTTTCAGAGCAGTCGAGTTTTCTCGAATCATTTTACCCGCTCACAATTTTCGGACTGGCTGTGGTTTTAGTATATTGTTTTTTTTTTTTTTTTTAATTTGTCACCGACGGAAGTGTTGTCCGAAAAGCTATTACGGTAAAAAAAAATATTGCCAGAACGGCGTTTCATTATAAGTCTCAGCGCAATGGTATCAAAGGTATCCGCTATATCATAGAAAAATCATTTGTATTCTCTTGATAATCTCCACGATATTTTAAAGGTTTTGTGTTACCATACGATAATTCAAAATAGTGTCCCACTCTAGTCAACACTAGGTTGTAACCTCCTAAGCAAGAGCGGTGCTCCTACAAAAACGAATTTGTAGTTTGGTGCCTTCCTTTTTAAACGTGACAATAGCTACAAAAACATATCAACAGCGACATCTATTTGTTGAGGCGTGGGAAACTACCATTTGGTGTTTAACCTGAGGTTTGACAAAACACGTGAATTTTGGACGGAACTTTACCATTAAGAATGGAATAATACACCTTTACTGTGCTGCGAAAATCCAACACGGATATCAGGTAAATAAATATGCACGTTATAATATAAAGGATGATACTATACTCCAAAAAATTGTTGGAAAAATACGAAACAAAAAATGCTGGCCGTTTTGTTAACGTTTTATCTGCGTCTTGTCGCTTTTTTATTCATTTGAGTTTTTTATTCCTATTTATCCTTTAGTTTAATGAACCTGGTCATTATTTTCATTTAAAGTTATTTCTCGTCCTGACAACTAAACATTATGCCAACTTCAAGGTGAACTAATAACATATCATGGACTTCGTATACGTTCCTTCTTCTGGCGCTTAAAACTGTTCAGCAGTTTTATTCAGTTATTTTTCCTGTCAAACACTCTCTTACCCTTACACATATAGTTGTTTTTTTCGCTCCCTTGGCTGGTCCCACCAACACTTTACACCAGTGTTGTTTATCAACAATGCACCATCCTAAATTGCTATTGAGCCTCAGTCACATAATGGTTTAGAGCAGTGCTCTTCAACCGGGTATACTGTATACCCAAGTATATACCACATTAAAACTAGGGTATATGACTGAAGAAAGGTATACGAAGGGAATACAGCTGAGGTCAGTGTTACTAAACGTCGCTATTTTTATGAAATGCAGGAAGACATAGCATGGTGACCTATGTGAGACTGACCTACTTGTTGTAAATAGTATTGCGTTAGGTTGCGATTGTTGTATCAATAATGGGAATTATGAAGCAAATAATCACATACCTGGAGTATCAGTTAAGGTTGAACAATGTACTTTCTGAAATTTTACTTTTAATATTCCTGGAGTAAAGGATTGTGAATAAAAAAAATGAGAACACGTCAACACCACACCACATGAGAACAAGTCAACACCACACCACATGTCCAAATCGCTGAAAGAATGCAGCAACAAGCCAGCCATTAAACTTTACTGTTTATAACGTCACCATCTAAATTGTGACGCTAATGATGCCTGTTTTCGCATTGTTTACCCATAATAGGCTTACAAAAAAAGTCTCAAACATGCGGCTTCTGGGCTGTTAATATTTTTTCCAGCCCCTCAAACTAGTTTTGCAAATCCAAATATTTCAGTTTACATGTTCACGGCCACAGGTTGTGTACTCCTGGCCTTGCATAACAATAATTCACGCGACCAGGCAAGTACCTATTGGTTGACTGTTACTTTCTGTACACATTTATAAATTGCTATGTGTAGGGTATACAAAGTTGCTCAAAAATTGTAAAAGGTATACAACGGGGAAAAAGGTTGAAGAGCACTGGTTTAGAGCAGTAACCTTTTTTCTTTGCTGCACCCCTTTCAAATCACCGACCAATTTTCGCACCCCCCTGGGTTTTTGTATTGATATAGAATAGACCTAACCAACCCTAATGATTCAGCATCCCTGCACCCCCTAGGAACAGTTCTCGCACCCCTTTGGGCGCGTGCACCCCTGGTTAAGAACCCCTGGTTTAGAGTGTAGCTACAATGGGTTTAGTGCTAATTGTGCCACCTTTTTTGTTGTGCTAATTGTACTGTTTTATTGTGGAGCACCTATTTCTATCTTATAGATAGAGTTTTAGTGCAATGTTTTCTTTCACAAAACAAAACTTAAGGCAACTTGCAGAAGCAGCTAGAGCTGTATCTTACTGTGTGTATTTGACACTCCTTGGCTAATATATAACACTGTATAATACATAGAAACAGATCACAGTACGCCAGGCCCATTGAAGGCGCCATACCGCATCAGCCGGTCACCAAGCATTCACCACTATATGACAAGGCGTAGGCTACATGAGTGTGCTGTGATCGCTGGTCTGCATAGATGCTTCAGGGCTGATCCCAGTTATAAATTTATGTTCATCTTAACTACATAGAAACAGCATATGAAATTTGTCTACATAAGTGCTCATCCAATTTGATAAAAAACTTTGTTCAGATGGCTGAAATTGAATCAGAGGATTTTGAAGGGTGGCTGTGTGCCAAACTGACATCACTAGATATTGATAGTGATGTGTATGCTTCTTACATCACTGGAATTCTAGAAGAAAATGATGATGACACAAACACGCAAGAAGCTTTAGCTGAAGTTCTTGGGTCAATGCTGGTAAATATATTTTATTTTGGGTAGATTACACACTGTAATTGGTGTTTACATTGAGCAGAAACTAAGCATGTATGTGGTTAAAAACAACATCTTTGGACCCAGAAAAGTACTATGTATAGTTATTTGGTATGTTTCACATGCATGGTTAGTTCAAAAATGCCTGACAGGTGCCATTACCAATGTTTGCACTTAGTTTTGGAACACTGATAGAACTTCGGACAGTTGTAACTGAATATATCTGGCAAATCTCTTTACATGGCCAATAGAAGAAATTAAGTTATTTTAGAGGCACATAGAGGCTGTGTGGAGACTTGGTAATATTTTCAATGTATTGGTTACATGTGGTTTTATCACATCACTGAATGTATAACAAACTAGTTCCACGCCCTTCACTATTGTAGACTATATGTAGACTGTGGTCATAAAATAAGTTTATCATGATTTAATTACCCGGCTGGTAAGGAGACAGTGAAGGAAAAAGAAGAGTTGAGAAACAACTATATAACTTAAATGGCTATGTAATTTGACTGTACCAAAGTTTACTTGCTCCAGAACATATTCCTGCACATTGATTTGCTACTATGTACCCAACAAAGATACAATAAACTTTGTTATTTGTAACTTTAGGAAGATGGGGAATCTGTTTCGGCAGAAGTGCTACGAAGATGGTCCAAGACTACTGATACAAATGAGGACACAAATGTGAAAGGTGGGACAAAGAGAAATTTAAAACAAACTCCAAAAAATAATGAGCCTTTATAAGAAGTTAATTAGGAACTTTTAATTTGCCCTTTTTGGATTAAAGAGAATGTTTTCTTACCTATAATTAGACTACAGGATAGCATTGTCTGTCCACATAAACAATTTGCAAACCTATTATAATATTTGAACTTTTACGATTTAAACCTTTTGGGTCATGCAGTCTGATGCCAGATGTTTTTATTAGACAACTATTCTTCAAAATAAATTGTCAGCTTATTTTTGCTATGTAGTAAATTTATTGTATTTCAATGGTGCAGATAGCGAGAATGGGATTGATGCCATTTTGGCTGCCCATGTGGAAGCTTCCCAACAGCAACTTCGTACAAAAGGAACTCGTAAGTAACGTTTATTAAATATACTAGACTGGGAGTCCTGTATGCTTACTTCTTGTCAAAGTTGTAGAAGGGCCAAACATTTGCCCCCATACCTGAAAGTGCAAGCCTGAGAACCGGCTTGGACCTGAGTTTTTTAATAACAAAGCTCATATTGAACTTAAAAGTTGGTACAATTGCAACCAAAATTAAAAGCCCTAACTCAAACTGGAAGCTGTGTTGTTCTGCATAGCTGTACATTTTGACCAACTTCTTTTTTGGTCCCAATGGATAAATGACAGATAAGATGTATCAAGGACATTTGGAACTTTATGAGTAGCTATGCATATTGCTTGCAAACATATGCTTTTGGCCAAAGAAACGTCCAACAGCCAAGCCTTGACTGTACATAAAAATCTTTTTGTTATGGAAAACAAACATCTAGAATATCTTCTGTATGAAGTTTGCCTCTTGTGTTGCAATTCGGAGATTCTTGTTATTGCACATTATTGTTGTCACAATAAGTTTAATTTATGGTCTAGCCCAGGGGCGGGCAACTTCTCCAGTCGGCGGGCCTGATATGGAAAAATGAAGTACCTGGCGGGCCGGATTCCTGAATCGATACATTAATCGCATATTTATCCAGTGATTTAAAACGGATTTTTGACCACCTAAACCAAATACATTCAAGAACATCACAAATACAATACAGTCCAAACAATCTAACTGATATAACATAAAACTATTCACCACAGTAAATTTAATTCTATACACCACAGACTAAGACACTGCTGAAACACTATCTAGGCTACACGTGTGGAAACAAAGGAAACCGTGAAAGCAGGCCACACACATGGTTGGCAGTTATGTCGTAACAATGGACGTATGGTGCAATGGTAACAACGGCGGGAAAGTGTTTTTGTTATTGGGGAGCATGACTGTCCGTTACAACTATAATTTGACGCAGTAAGCAAGTAGCGGGGGATTGCGGCAGACTGTGGCCGCGGACCACATTATCATGTAAGACCTGAAACTGTCTGCGGGCCGCTGAAAATCCTGTCGCGGGCCGCTCAAAATCCCGTCTCGGGCCGGATCCGGCCCGCGGGCCGTATGTTGCCCGCCCCTGGTCTAGCCTCTTGCATTTTGTAAAACTCAGTGCATAATAAGCAAGCATATTGAAATCTAGGTTTAGTATTTTATTTATAGTGTCAAAGTACAAAGCTGGTTACATCTGTTTTTATCTTTACTGTTTATACTTTGTACAATGTTACTATTACTCTTAGGTTTAAAAAATATTGTTAATTTTATCTCAGGATTGGATGAACAAAGTAGTGCTGTAAAGCAGTCAGTCATAGCAATGTACAGCTCTGTTGAAGATGGACCACAAGGACATGTCCAATATCCTTGTTATTATCTTTTTGTTTTTTATTAAAACAAATTTAATTTTCATTAAAAAAAATTATTGTTAAGTCTCAACTTCCTTAACAATTGTTTGGTGAAACTTCGGAGAGTCGACCTGAGCCAAGAGTGAAGTCAGTAGGTAAGGTGATAAAAGTGTAAAAAAAATGTTGGAAATGAATCCACAATATGCAAAGCCTGTAAGATGCAAAGCAATCGGCCAGAGCTTACCTTCCATATATTTTCAAGCAATGAATTAGTGGTCTGTACTAGCTTTATTTTAAAAACTTTTGTGCTGCAACAGTGTTACAAGTTCTTTATTACTTTAAGATGATGCATTGGGTGTTTTCAAAAACACGAATGCCGCATCGGTTACACAAGCAGAGAAGGTTGAACGCCAAAAGCAGAAGGAAATGGCAGATAAAAAGAAAGAAAAAGACAAGGTACACTTCTAATACTTCTTTCATGTAGATTTTATTTGTCTGCTAACATGTAATGACCCAACAACAAACAAGACATGTGTTGCTTTTTTTCATTGCCTATTATTTCTTTTTGTTTGTAGTTATAAATATCTGCTTAGTTTTAATTAGATATCTACCAAATTGGCCCAATTTGGGTTTGGCCGACACCAAATAAACTTGGCCTAATCAAGTGAATCATTTATGATAACACATGAAGTTGTATGCCCCCGCTTTTGGCTTGTAAACATGAGTTTTTCTACCAGACAAACAGTGAGGCTACACGACGTAATACTTGTGTTTTAATATCAGTTTACTTCTGTAAGTTTTAAATTGCCTCAGCTATAGTTGCCAACCTGCCAATTAATTACTGACTTTTTTGCCTGGAGTGGGAGAAACGATAATGTTTTTCAAAACCATATTAGTAGACAAGATTTTAGTTATGGCGTAGTTCAAAAGATTGTGTTGTACCTTATCAAGCAAAAAATACACGCTCTATGCTTAAAATTTGTGTTCGTAAATAATTCGCTTTCAGACGAATCGCAACAAATTGATCGGCCGAAACAAAATCTTTGTAGAAATGGCTGATTCGGCCAAAAAAATTCGACAAACCGAATAACGTTACACCACTAGTTTAATGTCTGCTTGGTTTCGCCTTTTAATGTCCTTAACTGTTTGCTTGGTTTCCATAACACTTTTTTATGTAATAGGTTGGCTCATGATATTTAGTTTTGTTAATTTGTTAGATGTGGCTGATATGTCCAGAGACTTTTGAATACAATTCAATAATGTTAGAGTTAGATTACAATCTTAGGAGATATGTTTTTAGGACCTACACTAAAAGCAATATTAACAATCTATTGAAATATGTACAATGTATGAAATAATAACAATTTTTGAAAATGCCACAAATTATGTTGAGCCAAACAGTGTGTTGTGTGAATGCTTACATTCAGTTGTATTAAACTAGTATTAAACTAAATGTGAAAAAATGGCAATATTTGGTTCCAATTTTCTTGGCCTAACCTCTCTTTGATTTTTGTGCAGCATGACCGGGAACTACAGAAGATCAAAAAGAATGAACGAAAGGAAAAGGAAAAAAAGCGCACCCAGAAAAAAGAGAAAACAAGATAACATAGGAACTTTGGATGCCAAGTGCCTTCAAAGTAAAATGATCACCTTTTTCAGTAACAAAACATTAATGTTTAAACTATTCTACTGTGGTTATAGTGTTTAACAAGTGCTCTAAGCATCGGACAAAATAGTTGACAATTTTCCTTGTTTGTTGCCAAGTGTAAAATACCAAGTTGCTTTGCTGGACACTATTTTGGGGTCAGCTTTACACCCTGAGAAGTTGGCCTGAAATACCATCTAATCCTGCAGTGTGGTGGCAACAAAATAATCAAATCAGACAAACAAAATAATTCGATGCATGTATGCTATGCATGCCTGATGTTACAGTTTATTGTTTATAGCCAGCATGTTTTCCGTTTTTTATGGCTTGTAGGCACAGAAACTTTTAATGAATTTCCAGTTTATTAGTGTGAATAAGTTAAAATTATACTTTTGAAAGTGAGCAATGTGGTACCTTTAGGAATGACGCAACAGCATTTAGGTATGGACAGATGGAACAGACTTAGGTCTCACAAATATGAAAATTTCACACAAAATTTTACAAACCAGATTCTGTGTTTACCAACAGTTTTGATTAAGAATTTTTGTGTGGAAAATGGCATAAGAAAACCTAGAAATGCAGTGTTCTGTTTCAGCCAGGTGTCTATAGTGGTATTGTAATAATGAATCAGTCTCCAATTTGTTGCTGCTTTTATCTGTTGTATCATGAAAATCTTAGTACAACCATTTTACACAATCAATGGCATTTTCCATTACAATTCTTTCAAAGAGATTTTGCCTACGCCTGGAAAATCACTTTCAATGTTTTGCTCCAGTCTGCTTAAAACCTAATTAGTTGATAATCCCGATAACTAATCATCACTCAATGTATTCTCTACATACAATCACTTTTTTGTTTCGGATTGTTTTTTTATGAAGTTCAAAATGTCTGTGTCTAGTATTCTGCAGTGAATTTTGATTAAATTGTATTATGCAGAGCACCAAGCAATACTGATTAATGCTGTTTATGTTTGACCAATCCCTGCTTGTACTGTTTGCTTGTCTAGTGAAGTTGCATCTATAGTTATTTGTATTTGCCCCAACTATTTACCACAAAAACCACACATTTGTTTTACACCATGAAGTTTTATTTTGTCCTCTTTCCAGTGTGTTACAATGCAGGGATAATATTCCTAACGACGTTGTGTTTTTCCAATTCCTCTCTTTCCAGCATTTAAATGGCGAGGTTTGGCTGTTCCTATGTGACGATCTGACTCTCCTGCTTTACCCATTCTTATCATTTTTCGCTGGGACAATTTAGCCAACTTTCTCCCTCTTTGCTGCATCTAGAAAATTCACCAAAACAGGTTTTATAGATGGAACTTTGGTGGACATACAGTTTATGGCTGCTCATGGTTTATTATGGGTCCCCTTCCCTGAAGGGGACACATATTGTTTTTGTCTATATTTTTTTTTCTTTTTTCTTTTTTTCTTTCTAACGCAGATTTGTTCCCACGTTTTGGTCAAGAAAGAATGGTTCAAACTTTTTCAAATTTACACACATTACAGATATTGGTCTAAAGATGGTCCATGTAAATTTTGACCCCGTTTGATCCCTTGGTTCACCCACAGCCCCCCAAAACGTGAAATTTTTAGCGCGGCTATTGTTCCCACGTTTTGGTCAAGAAAGAATGGTTCAAACTTTTTCAAATTTACACACATTACAGATATTGGTCTACAGATGGTCCATGTAAATTTTGACCCCGTATGACCCAGAGGTTCACCCACAGGCCCCCGAAACATAAATGTGTCTAACGCTCGTTTGGTCAAGAAAGACACTGTAGGCAGAAGTACCAAGAGAGTAACTCACTGGTTTACGATAGCGGGAGGGCTCAGCTTGACGTCGGACAGACGTTTTACGAGACGTCGTTTCAGTGATTAGAAATCAGCTGTTTTGCACAGCAATGTTATGTCATTTTATTAAGTTATCACTCACATTTTTAGTTTTGGCGAAGGTTTCACACCTATGACGTGATTTAAGCCTAATAAGCGTACTTCGGTTTTGTATATGTCAAGAAAAACTTTGTTAATAAAAGTTAAGATGAAAAAATTAACTTGACTTTTTTGCCAAATAAGTTTTTTTTTTAAATGCTCGCTGTCAGGTTGGCCGCCGCATGATCACGGGTTACTTAAGGTCAACTAGTCGGTATTACAAACACAGCACAAAACTTTCTTCATAACGTAGCGTTTTTTTGACAATCAATTAAGGAGTCAATACTCAAGGCATGTATAAATTAGGCTTAACAATATTGTTAAACACGAATGACGGCGTGCTATTGAAAACGGTGTCAAAAGGTCAAACAGTCGTTTGGCGTGTGCACCATGAGAGGTTACTACTGGTCAATGGTACTCGTTTTGCGAAACAAAGTTAAATGAAAAACGATTTGTTATGTATACACTTGTAGCAAATTGCTTTTTAATTTAAAGTGTCTGTAACACAACTGTTACAGCTTTCTAAAAAAAATTGTGTTCAAAACCCGACCTTGGAGGACTATATCTGGGTCAAAGCAAGAGATTAAATTAAAGTATTTGTTACGTTTTTTTTAAATTTTGTAATTACATGATAATAATAGTGCAAAAAGAATACGAACAATTTTTTTTATTGTTGGGTTAATGCTTTCTAAAAATTTGTCCTTAAGAATGTAAAAATCACCGCAACATTTGTTTACTGTAAATCCGCACAAACGCGCGTGTGGGGACCCATCAGTTTTTGTTTACAAAAACAATCATATGTGTAGATCAAATGATGTGTATAGTTAATTGGTAAATATCGTATAGAATATATAAAATGGAAGTATATCAGAAAGCCACTCTTCTAGTTACAACTTGAGCTTATAGCTATCTAATTGGATTTAACATATTCACACATGAGCATTACCTCTGGATCTCGTACACCACTTTGATCTCTATTTCGTGATTGGCTGCGAGGACGAGACACGCTGGTATCCATGGATACATCCCTCTTACGCTTTAGTGACTTTCTAGTCTTGCTTCTTGATCGGAAATGTCCCTGAAATTTACCAGAGTTGCAATTGTTGTTTATTGGCATTACACAATAATGGAATTAAGTTCATGAAAAACATTGAGCCATTTGTCCTTAAAATTTTGAGATAGATATATTTTAACAGCTGTTTAAAGCATACGGTTTCACCGACACGATCTGACTTACAGATAATGATGATGTCATTAAGGCAATATATATGTATCCCAAATGGATGGCTTATTTTTTTATAAACTTAAGTCTATAGACATGAGGTCTTTATCCACAAAGCAACGAGCTGTGAGATTCAAATTTTAAGTTTGAATTAGAAGTATTACACAAAAATGGGTTTGAAAATCACTGAATATGCTTACCTGTTTTTCCCCAGTCAAATCCACTCCTAATTCACCCAGCTTGTTTACCATATCCCCTGGTGTTTTGTTCTCTGCTGCTACCTTTCCAGGCAATTTTGGCTTTTTCACCTTTAAAACATAATTACATAAATTATGGATAAGATTTTCTCCCAATTTGACACCTTCGTTTCAGTAGCTAAAAAATGCTGAAAAAGTGATAATATTTTCGAACTGATGTATCTCATACCTTTCTTCTTAAGTGACTTTCAGCAAGCCTGATTGCCTTCTTTTCCCTAATTTGAGCTGCAAGTTTGCGGATTTCCTTTGTTTCTTCATCTTCAGAGCTCTAAGCAAAATAAATCATAAAATCCATTAAAACACTTCTTAAGGTGTAAAGGTTTTATGATGAAGGGTGACTAACCTCTTCGTTGTCATAGAAACCAGCTTCTTCTCTCACTTCCTCTTCCTTTTCAAGCTCTTCGAGTTTTTCAAACACTTCTGGGTCAATGTAGTCAGCTATGTTTCGTCCATTCCATATCTCAGGTATAGTGTCATGCTTCTCATCTGGGTTCTTCAAAGACCACCACTCTAAAATTGTAATGTGTATTTGCTTTGATGTCGGACAGAATAAAGTTTGCTTACATACATACAAATAAACTAAAATATGCTGTTTATTTAGTCATAAACTTGGTTGTGTATTTATTAGGGATGGGCCGACTAAACCAGAACCTGAATACTTGGTACCGAGCATTGCTGTTTTGATGCTTAGTGCTCGGCCTGGCAGTTGCACAAACTAACCCAAGTATTACATTTAAATATTCATGTCCTCCAAACTAGCATGGAACTGGAATGTTTGAGATGTCCCAATGCACCGAGCGTGCTCACCAAAACATTAACATGAGATGCTCTGTGTCCGGCCAAACAGAACATATGCAGTTTTGGCCCAGCCCCAGTGTTTATAAATGTGCTTACTTTGCAAATCAAGAACATATTCATCATCCATCTCCAATTCCAAATCCCGTTCAGTTTTCTTTCTTTCATCAGTATCCATGGCAACTGAGCCGTCCTCTGCCACTTGTGGATCTCCAACAGTTACCATGGCAGCACGCTTTTTAAGAACTGCATCTGGTATGCAAGGAGGCCTGGCCTGATGAAAAATTTGGAACATGTCTGTCATGAGCTGCAACACACTGTAACAGGCACACCTCCCAGAGGTATAGGAATGCATTATTTTAAGGTTGTGGCGCTTTTATACAAGGACACCACATGTTACGTGGGGTGACACCTGGCGGATAGTTGGCATCAACATAAACATCACAATGTCAATAGATATATTTTCTCAACAAAACATATTATACATCATACTTTTTGATCTCTTTGCTTTGGTGTTGCAACCCTCAGTCGATTCAAAACATTTGTCACTTTTTTGCCTCTCATCTTGGCATCCACACGCTGCAGCAAAAGTTTGTCACATGCAGCTTGACGAAGTTCCATAATTCCAGCTCCGCTAACTAATAAAAATTATTAAACTTTAGTTAACTATTGGATATTGTACAGGGTGTTCCATGAGTTTTTTGATTAACAACCTGTACTGTTCAAACTTATTATGGACAACCACATGTTCTGATTATTTATGTAAAGACTTGGCAATATCCTGACAAGCAACAGACAAGGCAGAAATTTTGCAAACAATCATTAACCTTCCTCAATGTTTATGTTAATGTAAGCAGCAAATATAAAGGCAAGAGGATAGCACAAATGTCAGGCAAAAAAGCGACCAAGATTAAAAGTCAGGTGTTGAATAGGTACAGGGGCCAAATTTTGATCCACATTTAGCTATGGGCTGTGTTGTTTTTACAAATATACTGGTTTGTCTGTGTCTTGTCAGAATCATGACAAATGTGAATAGTGTTCATATGCTGTATATCAATTTCTTCTACGACTCAAAAAGTACTCACCAGTACTTGTCCAAAACACAGGCACTCCTTCACTTTCCAATGTCTCAAAAATCTTTTTGTTTTCCTCTGAAAGATCTTCCTTGGAGATGATGTCAGTCTTGTTGGCCATCACATAAAGTGGCTAAAACAAAACAGTCTAAGTGAAAAGGCGCCAAAATTGATATATATCTATACATCAATTTTAGTTTTTCTGAGTTATGCTTTGGCTCAATTTGAGTTAGTTCCAAAGGTCTTTAAATTGCATAATGTTACAAACATGATTGTCTACCTTATTTGTAAAGAGTGGCTTAATGTGGTTAAACAAGGCCAGTTGTGATTCAAGTGATTCCCCACACTGTTCAGAAACATCCATTACATACAGAACAGCAGCACGAAGATGAGCCAATGCAGTAATTGACAACATTTCTATTGTGTTTCGATCTTCCAGAGGGTGATCCAAAATCCCAGGAGTGTCAATCACCTAAAGATGTATTTTGTAGATTCAGAACCTTTCATTCTTATCATTACTTTGTCCTAAAGCACAGGTGTTAACCTTTTAAACTCCATATGCCAAACTACTTGTTGTTTCAAAATGGTAATCACTTGGCATAGGCCCACATTTTTGTGTGAATGTGGTTTATTTTGCCATCTGATTGAAATATCAATAGAAAAGGAGGCAGAACAAGACTTATATCATAACAAACTAAAAACCAACAAGGCGTTGGTTTATCTTCTTTTTAAAATTGTATAGCATGCCAAAAATTCACCCCATGTTCTAACATTGGCACACATGCCAGGGGTTGCAACCCTTGTCCTACAGTAATGTCAAATGGCTTAATGGTGATTTTAACAACAGTAAGTGTTGGAAATTTAACCATTTAAAACTTGAAAGTTTATTTTTCTTTTTACTGCAAAGAAACCATTGTCTTTAATTTGTGACCACTGATATAATCATTTAATAGCCAAAAAGCTGTACTCCAAAACCTAGCACACTGAAAAAAAGTGTACAATTGTACCTGCCATCTGAGATACCGATAATCCATGTGCCCAACAAAGAGGGACTTGGTTGTGAAAGCATATGGTTGCACCTCAACTTCTGCTCTGGTCAACTGTAATTTATAAAAAATTATAAATTATTGCATTTTAAATCAACAGTCAACACAAACAATTTGTACCTTGTTGATAAGACTAGACTTGCCGACGTTTGGAAAACCACTGATGATCAATGTTCTTGTGTTTGGATCTATGCTTGGTAAACGGGACATATGCTGACGAACCTACACATTAATAAATCTTATGTTATATTTTGCTATCACATCAACATACGAGACCTCCAGCCAGTGTATAAATTTTATTGTACCAGAAATTTTTTATCTATAACTTCTATTTTGCACAAGAATTGTCTGTTTAGGCTCAAGCTTAAACAAAATTGGCTTAATTTAGGTCTGTCATAACACTCCACCACATTCGTGTATTTTGACATTAGTAAATTTCTTTTTCAGAGTTTATTTATTTGTGTCAGATTTGGGTTAGTTTAATATCTGATTGTACCATACCTCCTCAAGATATTCAAGAGTTTGCTTTTGTCTTTTCATAATTGTACACATTCTTCCTAAAGCAGCTCTTTTGAGCATCTTGCAGCGATAGAGTGAATCTCCATATTTCATGAGACGTGTATAATCTCGGCCAACACTAAAAGAATACTCATTTTTGAATCAATTCAATGTATAGCATTTCATGAATATGTATAGTTACTTGTCAATGAGATGTTTGGCTGTATTGATTTGGCCAAGGGCAAGTTTGTAATGGTCCTTGTCATACAACACATTCATAAGATCAGCATAAAATGGATGGACATCCTACAAAAGAATATTATTATCTTATTTTTCCATGGTATCTTTAGGCAAAATGTCCAAAAACTTTACAATCCATCGGAGAGGTATTTAAAATCCGTTTTGGTTGAAAAGCAATGGTATTCCTTCTATTTTAGAACATCAAATTAGGTCATCCACAAAATCAGACAAAAACTTACTTCTAATTTAGGAAATTCAGTCAGTATTGTTGCGAGTCTGTCATGGTAGCTTTGTTGGGTGAACTTGACTTTTCGGCAGTAAAATGATCGTATTCTACTAATGTGATAGCTTTTATGAACAACAGTTGGTGTCTTGCGTTGTGTTTTTGACAAAGTGATGTCAATGAAATCCTGTAAAGAATTTAGTGTCAAATTCCTTCCTTTCTAAGTTATCCGTTTTTCTGCTTTTAGTGTTACTGTTACCCCTATAGGGTTTTGAATATATACCAGGGTCTTTACCTATTGAATTAGTTAAACGTAAATAAGCTTAAGCGATAACACCAGCAGCTTTCGTAACCTTACCTTTGAAGATGGAACTACAGTAATCTTCTTAAAGTTGTACAGAGACATTTCTGAACAAGAATATTTGCCCCTCAATAAAAGTGTAGATTTCAGATTTCAGAAACTTGACATGTGGTGGGAAATTTCCCTAAATGGTCCCAGAACCAATGTTCACAATTATTCGAATAATGACGTCATTCACTGGTTACTATGTCATAAATATCACAATTAATGGATATCAAAAGACAATATTCTTATGTTTTTGTAACATATGAACTATTTTATATTATTCTTGTAACATATATCTTGCTTTCTGCTTTCAATCACCCAAAAGACTACAGGTCCTTTAAAACGCTGTGTGAACTGCAGTGAAAACAATTGTCAGCTTCTTTCACATGGACGCATTCGCTTGTAAAGGAAAACGAGAAATTAAAAGGTCACAAGTTAAATACATAAAAATAAGGCATATTTTTTTACTGCATTTAGGCAAGTCAAAAACTTTATCATTGACTGCTAACGAAAAATATTTTTTACGTGTTGGTTGTGATCAAATGGCTTGCTGTTGTGCATCCACTTTAAATATTCAAACAAGTCCGCCATTTTGAAAAATATTTTGTGATAAAACTGGGGACCATTATATTACAACAGAACAATAAAGTTGTTTGGGAATGTTATTGCGACCGTTGACTTAGTTTATTGATATTCTGCAATTTTATGCAGATTTTGTCCCCTAGCATATGAATTGTTTGCTTTGTGGCGTATTTGAAGGAAACTGAATACTAGCACTGAGGCCAAGAATATATTTTTCAAATGTTATTTTTGTGGATTGTAAATGAGATTCTTGCAGTTTTAAAACTAAATCGGGCATACAATATTTGTTGTAGGCGATATACGCTTGTCAAATGGCATCATTGCTACAATGTCAGTCGCAAGTCGCAACTCCCCGGTCATTTTTGAAAGGCCCAAGCCATGGTGCCGCTAAGCGATAAATTGCGCCAAATTTAATTTTGAAAGGGGATTTTTGTTAAAAAATGTTTGTGGACAATTCGGACCGTTTAATATCATGAATGTGTAACTATTCTTTGGTGAAATGTTGGAGACAGTTTTCCGGAAATGTGTAACTTGCCTCATTATATTCAATGCATAAACGATGGACGGGGTCTAGGCTGGAGCTGGACCTAATGAAAAGCTAAACGTATGTATTTACAATTTCAAACTAACCTTCAATATCTGTAAGTTATTGGTGTATGGTATGTATTATATCTACCATGTTCTTGCTTCAGAAATACAGTAAACATGGTAAAACGCAGATATAACTGTAAAACTTGTGATAAAACCTTTCTGCAAAAGAAGAGATATGAAGATCACATTGAACTCCACAACCAACCAAGCAATAAACTTTTGAAACCTGTGTCAACTGACCCAGCTAGGATTAAATACAAGACATCAAAAGTAAAAAAGGACCATGATTCCAAGGACTTTATATGTTCTGTGTGTTCAAAAACTTTCAAATCAAAGTTTAAATTGGTTCGTCATGCTTACATTCATTTGGAGGTAAAGCCATTTAAATGTGACATATGTGGAAGAGGATTTGCTAGAAAAGATCACCTTAAAGTGCACTACAGATTACATACAGGAGAAAATAGATCTTACTGCAAATTATGCTGTAAAGGGTTTAGCACTGACGCTGGACTAGAGAAGCATGTTGAAACAGTACATAATGCAGATCGAGAGGATTTATCATGTCCTTATTGTGAGATTGAGTTTCCAAACAAAGCACAGATGAAGAAACACTTTGATTATGTTCACAAAAGCACATATGTTTGCTACATTTGTGGCTTTAGTTCATACACAGTGGAAGCCATTACAAGACATGAACGGACACATCTTCTCACGATTCCATATTACTGTGTTAACTGCTCTCTGAGATTTGAAGCTGTCAACGTGCTACTTGAACACAAATGTTCACATGAAGATTCTGAACCTTATAGCATGGTTGTTAAAGTGGTTGTGGATGATGATGTGGATTTGAATGAAGAAGAATTGGACCCCGAGGATGTAGTTACCACTATGAAAATGTTAAGAAAGTTTGATGGAAGGGGAAGAAAACCAAAGAATGCAACTGTGCAATCAACAACTGAGGTTGAGCAACAATTTGAACCACCCGCTGAGGATAACCACAGATGCAAGTTCTGCGACAAATTGTTTGAAAGCCAGGCTGAAAAACTGTCACATGAAGTCTCACATTTAGATGGAGCATTAAAACTTACCTGTTCAATTTGTAACAGCACTTTCCCTGACAGTTCAAAGCTTACAAGGCATATCAGATCTCATACAGGTGAACGGCCATTTACTTGTGGGGAGTGTGGTCAGAATTTTGTTAGAAAACATCACCTGGTGGTTCATATGAAAGTACATGGTTCAATGACTGGAGACTTCCACAGTTGTTCGGAGTGTGGAGAAGCATATACAACAGAACAACTGGTGCAAAAACATTATACAGAGGCCCATCAAAGTGAACAAGGGGACCCAGGTGTTGGGCAAGAGTACAAATGTAATTTGTGTGGGAGTATGTTTTCAAACCTAGGTGAACTAACTGAACATAATTGTGGTGGTCAAACAACAAGCAGTCAGATTATGTGTTCATTTTGTGGGGAGATTTTTGAGTCTGAAGTAAAAACGAAGACACATGAATTGACTTGTAACAGCAATCCAACAGTTAAGCCAATCGTGGCAACCAAAACGCAAATTCTTGAGTTAACTGAGCTAGCAGTTGGGGATCAAATACCAGACAGTTTTGAGGAAGAAATTGATGCCAAACCATTTGCACCTGATGATATGTTACTTACAGAAAACCATCCTGAAAATCATATGCCTGATAAGATTTTTTCATCTCAAAATTTTGATTCTAAACCATTGCATCAGTCTAAAGAATGCAATGAAAGCTTTAGTGACACCGTCATCTCTGAGGACATATCAACACATGACGCAGTGGCAAAACAGGAATGTGTATTGTGTGACCACACATTTACCACTGCACAGGATTTAATAGATCATTTGCACACTCATGATGATTCTCCTGTTCTTGAAGTTGGGGTACCTGACAGCATGTAACTTGTCACATGTGTACTAAGCAGTTTTTAAGGTTTTCATGTGTCCTTTACGAAGCATTATCACATTAAATTATCATGTCTTTTTTTGGTGCAAGGCACAATAGTTACCTCAAAATTTTTTTTAGTTTTGCTTTAGCTGTTGTACAGTACTTACACAGTAAATTTGAAAAGCTACTTTCTGATGATTTTAGGTTGCCAGTATCTGGTAGTGCTGGGTTGCTTCTGCAATGCACCCAAGCGCAGAATCATTTAACTGGCATGCATGTTTTAAAAAGTTTTGTTCATTTTTGTTGTGTGTAAATTTTGTTGCTTGTGTAGTTTATACAAATTGCTTGTGGTAAATTAAGAACTAATAGATTTGCCAAAGTAGCTCTTGTGCTGTCTTGCAAATGTTTCCAAATGAAGTGATTGGTCTTAGTTTAGGGGTGGTTTTATTTCTGTTTTAACGGGTGATATGATTTGTTAAAAAAAATTGACTGGCTTGATGATTAAAAACCATTGCATAAAAAGTGGAACAGAAAATAGTTTTGTACAACTTTATTGTCACGGAACACGCATCTGTCAATAGTCCACATTAAAACAAGTAGAGAAAACATAATAACCACACTTTGAACTGTAATTTTTATACATAAAGCCGATGTCCAATTATTAACCATAATGCTAATACCGAATGGCCCAAAACACTGCTCATTCAAGTACAATCATTCACATTAGCATGGGGAAAAACAATAGCAGCTTAATTGGACCAAACTTTTCTCTTTAGGTGGTTTCAGAAAAAACAACCCTTGTGCAAGAAGTGGAAGCAGCAGGTTGTTGAACTGCATTCATTTTCCTCTTCTTGGTAAAAGTTAACGCTACATGGTCAGTTCCTGAAATACAATAAATATAAAAGGTCAAAAACTAGATTTGTACAAACAAAAAATTGGAAGCACACAAAAATGTATCTAATTGTAACATTTCAGACATTTGTTAATCCAATGAGATAGATTTGCAAATGAACCATAAAAACAGGACACTACAAAAAAAACCATTTGTACTTACCATAATGGCATTGACTATGTCATTGCTGTTGTTCTTGAGGGCCTTGACTGCTTTGCTACGGCTTACATTAGCTTGCTGCATTACCAATTCAATGTCCTTGGCTTCCACCTCACTTTCATCAACCTAAAAACAGTGAAGATTATGTATCAAGTGTAATGCAGTCAAAAGTTGTACACATTTCAAGCCTATTGATGGGCAGGAAGTCATAAATTCAAAACATCCTATTTCCTTTTGTTATAGCCTTAAATGTTTTCTATGATGGAAATATACATTTATGATAGTATGCACTAAAGCAAGGAGTTACTTACTTCTTCATCACTCTCCTCGGGAACAGTTGGTACAGTGGTTGCAGTTTCAGATGCTGTTGGTGCTTTGTTTTTGAACTTTTCAGCAGCTGCAAGTTGGGCTTGCTGGGAAAGATCCTCAATCTGCCCCAAAAGTACATATCATTCGTAATTCAACAATGCACAATCTTCAATACAGTACAATTTGCAAAAATCCTCATACCTTGGCTTCACCAAACACAATGTATGTGTCTGATGCAGGGTTTTTAAGCACATCTGGTTTGTTGATAACAAAGAGAATATTTTTCGACTTGCGAATGGTAACCCGGTTGATTCCAGTAATTGGTTTTAGGCCAAGTTTGGACAATGCCTGCAATTCATTTACAATCAAGAGTTAAAATATACACATGTTGACACATTGCATATGCTACAGAAACATAACATGAATATGCAATAAAGTGGGTTAATCTGTTATCAGAAGGCTTTGTGCTACTGTAAATGATGAGCAAATCAAATGAAGACCCACTTTTGTGCATGTTGATTTTAAATACCTTTCTTGCTTTCTTTTCACTTCTGCTTTGTTTTGACTTTCCACCAGTCATGTCTCCACTGGCACCCAGCATCTAATTAATACAACAAGCATTACAACACCAATTAAAGTTACTAAAATATTCTTTAGTAAAAAACAGTCCAGTTTAATACCTCATTCATGTCTGGAATTGATGTGATTTGTGGCCCTGCAGCAGAGGTAACCTGTGGTGAGGCATTGCTGCCAGCAGTAGTTGTGGTTGGTTCAGGATTGTCATCCAAGTCTGGAATAGATTCATCATCACTGTCTGATTCAGTAACAGAATCATCTGCAGAGAAAATGATTTGTGTTTATACATGGTACAATATGAAGTAAAAAAAAAACTAATAAACTTACCAGCAACGGTTTCTTCAATCACATCTCCCTGTAAAAAAGATGCCCTTTTTAAAATATGAATTATCTGTTTCAAAATTATCAAAGCAACTTATTTATATTTCCGATATTTTTTCTATTTTGTGATCATCATTATTTCCAGTAAAACTACTTTTCTTTTTTATCCTTTACCTGCACTTCTTGCACTGTGGCTGGTTGTTCAACTTGGACGTCTGCCATTGTTTTTATATATTGTATGCTATACGACAACTAAAGCAAATTGACAATAGGATAAACCTGCTGGCCTAAGATTCTAATTCTCTGTAAAAGATGGTGGCTAGTTAATGATCTTTTTTGTAAATCCAACGCCAAGACCCAACCTAACTGCTTGCGTAACCAAGCAACCATTAGGCAAATGCCGTAACCAAACTAACCTAGTGTTGTATTCGTTGGGTCTACAAATCACAAGTAAAAACACTTTTCCAAACAGGAATGCTATATAAAGGAAGCATTGCGATTTGCGAACATGTGCTCGCCTTTCATTTTTCATTTTCGCCAGTTGTCTTCGCACCCACGTGACCTATTTTTGTGACGTCACAAACGAAAAAATATTGGGGTGCGAAGCAGCATGATTCTTAAAACGCCAAAACCACTTACTTAAATTGCTTACTTATTGTTATTAAAATTGTATTATATGTGTTTGCATTAGAACAGTTGCGTTACACGATTACCAAATCAGCAATTTTTCAGTTAAAAAACTCATGTTGCACAAATTAACTGTGCCGACGTATTTCTTTTTGTGCCTTACAACTTGCACAATCTACAGCATGATAAAAAAAACGCTGTGCAATGCTTGACCATGTTTTTCTACTTTAATCGCAGTGCGCAACAAGTAGCATCATAAAGAAGCACATTAAAGTACGAGGCTAAGGTACAAAGTCGTGACCCAATCACGCAAGAATCGAAGCTCGCGTTGATTGCTCGAAATGTGCCGACGAAAGTGCAAAAAACGCCCTCAGCTTTGTACTGTTCTTATGGTTTTTAGCAGTGGGCTCGGTGCTTAATGGTCAAAAAAGGCTTTAGTGAGTCACAAGCAGTTAAGATGATAGAAAATGTACATTGAAATTGACAGTTGCTCACTTTTTTCTTAAAAGCTACAAGATACAGCAATAGTAAGCGGAAAAAGGGTAGAATCTCTAATAGCTTGACATTCAGGCCTTATGCAACACCAGCCTGTGCAGCAGTCTTTTAGTAACCGACTCAGGCAGAGCAGTGTTTTTGATTTGTCTTGTCGAAAGATCTAAATCGTGGTTTTGATTTGTTTTATGCAGCAAGTTGTGTTTGTCCTGATGTCCTATTTTGCATTTGGCTTGTAAAATGTTCGACGTATGTTATGATTTTTTTTAGGGTGACTTAGCCTAAATGTGATTGGAATTTTGATTTAGGAACTCGACTTCGCCTAATAATGGGAACGTACTCTAGTTTAATAGTTTGTTGTGTTTTGTTGTCATTTATAAGCTCAATTTCAGGTAAGAAATTTATACATTCGAATACTGGCGTTAAAACATATTTTGACCACAAATTAAAAGTCGGTTGCAGTAACTGCAATCATATTTTATTAATACTTTTTAGGCCGTGTTGTAGTTCGTCAGTTCTAGTTTATTTTATATGGACATCGTACGTAACAAAATTATTTTTTATCTGTCGTTTTTGTGCGACGCTTGTTTCACACCTTTTTATCATTCCTTCACGTGATTCAAGTGTATATAAACGGGTGTAACTGATGTGGCCTTCATATATCACTGATGATGGCATGAGCATTTGCCGAAACGCTTTTTGCGTCTATTTGGGCCGTTACTTTCACCATTCAACTTGTGAACAGACCCGTATATAGTGTTCCAAAATTGATATGTAATATGATTTTAGGGGCAGCCGTTGAGGAGAAGACAGTAAATGGATCTCAAGCCATTCAACCACAAGAAGTCGACATTTGCGACATTTTCGATCCCTGCTTAAACGGAGGGACGTGTTTCTACGAAGATGCAAGTGGGTACGTAAATACCATATTTGTATTGTTTCCTTTACGTACTTCCCGAAACTATTGCCAGCCTGTTTTCAATGACAAAGTTCAAAGTTCGTTCCGAAAGACGGAAGTTTCGACAAACCAAAGGCAAAACCTAGGTTTTGCGCTGACGTAGCCAAAAACCTAAGTTCGCTCGAAGGGTATTCCCCTGCATACGTGCCCGGACCTGCAAAATACTTGCTGCTTTATTGCATTACAACAAGGCTTACGCTTTGCGACACTTGATGCTCAACACACTTCTAATACCTACTTTAATTACTGTAAAATTTCAATTCTCGCAAAAACTTGTGGGATTTCAGTGATGTCATTGTTAATTGAGAATGAGGTTAAAAAGTAGCCTAAACTTGATTTAAGAATTTACTGTTAACATCAATACATTTTATTTACCTCAATTTTAATATGAAATGCCTTTCAAATGAGATTGGCAGATATTCGGAAACATGCAGTGGGTGATTTCAAAAGCAAAACAAATCTTTCAAATCTAAAAATCTTTCAAAAAAGCTCCGACTTGCTCAAACAATAATAACAGTTTTTTACTAATCTAATAAATTAAAGAAGTGTGTTGTATCTGCAGTTTATTTAGTCACATTATCGTTGTATCTGCAGACGGTCATGCCGTTGCAGTCCTGGCTATCACGGATCAAGATGCCACTTAGTCGATTTCTGTCACAGCAATCCATGCAATTCAAATGGGACTTGCTTCTCCGAAAGAGAAACCTACACATGTACATGCTTTCCTGGTATGTTAATTTAAACCATGGCGTTATACTTGCAATAATGCTTGCATACCCTCACCCTTGTCCCAGCACTACATGACAATGAACGTAAAATCGAGCTAAAGGGGGTTTACTTAAGTTGTCTCTAAATAAAAATTTGATTGTTATTAACGTATAACCTATTATCATATAAATTTGGTCGTATAACTATTGCCTTGATTAGTGAATTCAAGCATGTCAATAAATTAATAGATATTTAGTTAAACGTAAAGTTATACCAGATCCGGACACAATCACAAAATAGCCTTTAATGCATGCATGTTAGTATAAGTATTTTTGCGTAAATGTAGGTACATCGTTTATTACAACAGCACAGACAACTGTTAAAACGTAAACCTTTTAAATTCCCCAGGAAAATTGTAAGAACTACTGCAGGTTAGGCCACAAGACGCAAAAAATTTTCGGACATTAAAAGTGTTTTATAAAAATTTCTTCCGGACATTGATTTTAAGCCTAAATTCCGGACATGTCCGGGAAATTCATCTGGTATAATCCTAATGTAGACGTGACTTAAGGTTGGCCCGATACTGTGCGCGCATCAGCAGTCGTTCAATTTAGCGGCATCGGACCAAAAAAAGACACCTAAGTTTTAGCCACAATATTTTGCAAAAGTTGTGTAAATTGGACTTTCGACCCAGTCGCCATTGCAACACATTTTTTTTTCGTCTGGTTGTAACGCTGCAAATCTGTGACAACTTATGAGTCGTGCCATTTTACGATTTGCCGAATCAGCAATTTTAACAGCGGTTCGTTATTTAGTACAGCAGTCCGTGGGCCGGTACCTGTCCGCGAGGTGTTCGTTACCGCGCCGTGTACTTTTCAGGTTTAATGCTTCAAACCATTTTGCCCATGTATCCCGGGAATGATAAACTAACTTAGGCGTTTTCATTGCTATTTGCAGTTTTTTGAAGGGCGGTCCGCGATAAAATTTCAGTTTTAAAAACAGTTCGCAGTAGAAAAGGTTGCGGACCCCTGATTTAGTAAACTCTGCATTGGTAAGACCCCTTGCCCAAACTGAGGTCAACTTGTATCAAGTTTAGATTAATACAAGGTGACCTCAGGTTGGGCAGGGTGTACGTTGCATATCTACATTAAACCCAATTAAAGGTTACAGGCCCAGTACTTCTTGAAACCCAATCATAACGTATTGTATGATAACAACTTGTTTGTGATGGTTTGTTTGCAGGTTATATCGGCAAGGATTGCAGTATTCCGGACCCTTGTCTGAACACTACATGTTACAACGGTGGTACTTGTGTTCTGCATGGCACTAAATCTTTTTGTGACTGTCCTGGTCCTTTTACTGGCAAACGGTGCGATCTGCAATGTTCTTCGAGAGAAGTAAGTTTATTATTTTGCCTTAAACCGGAACTTGCGGATGAGTTTGACATTATAGTTTGCACTTGCATATGTTGAGTTTAGTTTATGTCACCGGGCAAAATCGTAGCAGCACAATTGCGCTAAAATATTCACCAACCTGGAAATAGCTGCGCAACGTTCAGACTAGGGTTGAATTATCCGGATAACAGATAACCGGTTAACCGATTAACCGAAGGTTTTTTTGCTATCCGATATCCGGATATTTTTGTGACGGTTAACCGGATAAAAAAAGAATATAGCGCCGCGTAAGCGTTTTATGCATTTTAACACAATTTTACAAAACACGCAGTTAATGTGCAGTGATATGTGCAATAGAGTACTTTATGTTTATCTTAATTATACCGAATATTCTTTGTTATACCCTTTGTTGTGCATATTCCCTACTGATGTCAAAATTCACGAGAGAATTGAAGTCACACCAATAAAATAGAAAAGGCATCCATTGTAAAATGATTCGCTCGGAAGGATAAATTGTGAGATTCGAAGAAAATGTATAGGCCTACCTTAATAACAATGTTTTGGGCCTATTTTCGCTCAGAATTGACTGTGGGGCAAAATATGAAACAACTGATGTATCGTTCTTTTTCAGAACTACACTGCTTAAGCAGTAAAGGCGCAAACTTGACATATGTAGGACAATTATAAACACTAAAACAAAGTCTGTGCCACAATTGGATGATGTTGTAATAGACTTGTTATTATCCGGTTAACCGGATAGTCAAATTCAAAATATCCGTATATATCCGTTATCCGGATAATGGAAATTATTGATATCCGAACCAACCC
The DNA here is from genome assembly GCF_965637545.1 of Phallusia mammillata. Taxonomy (NCBI): domain Eukaryota; kingdom Metazoa; phylum Chordata; class Ascidiacea; order Phlebobranchia; family Ascidiidae; genus Phallusia; species Phallusia mammillata. The sequence goes on from NC_137254.1 coordinate 22,781,122, forward strand.
TAGTTCAGACGTTAAAAAGTACGACAAAGTTGAGCGCACAATTGGTGGATAGATGGTAAACGCGCTGCAGCTTAACCGTTACTACATATACGTACATTGCGAACCAGTGCCGGATTAAGGGTCTGCTGGCCTGTAGGCACATTTTATAAGTGGCCCCAAAATCAGGGTTGCCAACTAAAAAATTGTAATTATCAGTGTTGCCAAATCATTGTCGCAAAGATCGTTGTTGCAAAGTGGCCTGGATTTTTGACTGGCCTGTAGGCACGTGCCTACTTTTCCTAATGGGTAATCCGGCACTGTTGCGAACTGTGATGTATTACAGTATTTCACATTATCATTTTAAAACTATCTGTGCAAATCTTATTTAACATCCTTTCCAATTGAAGTTTTGTTTTGACTATTGTGACTAAGCGACAAATGTATACATACTTGTGATAAGATTATTTTTTACCGAAAAGATCGTGTGTCACTAGTATATGCATGGTCTTATAATTAGTTTGGAAGTAGTCACTTTACATACCATCATACCATTTATTTACCAGCACTGTTATGGAAATGGAAAAGAGTGCGTCCGATACAATTCTGGGAGTGTTTCTTGTCGTTGCAGTAGAAATGTGCCTGGAAACACCATCTCTTGTGTAATGGAAGATGGTAAAATCTTTTGGCAAATGTTTAATTACCGACCTCTATCTTTAATAAGATTTATATTGTTTCTGCTATATTTTTGTTTCTATTTCCTGCAGCTTGTTTTTTTAAGTTTCGGCATAAATGTTTAAAGAATCATTAAGTCAACCATCCTTATGAATTGAGATAAATACGGTATCTAAAGGCAAGTATACAATTATATCAAATTCATAAGGATGGATCACTTAATGGTTAAATAAATTTTAATCAATAAGCATAAGATTCATTACAGTCTTTATCCACTAAGCATCAGCTGGTTTAAAGTTTAATTGTACTGTATTAAATGTTTAAAGCTTTGAAAACCTTTCACAGCTGGTAGATATGGGCATTGTGGTGTATCGTAGAGTTTATTTCACTCCATAGCACCACTGTATTGAAGTGTTATTTCGTTACCATTACAAAACTTGCGACGGTCTGTATCAAAGAATACCGGACTTAAATAAAATATGGAAAGCTGGTAAGAAACGCCATCGTGTTTCTTAATAGCTGTCTACCTGATCCTACTAAAAAGCCCCATCAGTTACCTTACTGGCCTGGAGCATGTTATTTTTGTGTGCTATGTCATTGTGGTGTATAGCAGGGGTCGGCAACCTTTTTTGCACTGGGGACCGGTTTGAAACTGAAATAACACGGACCGACCTATAAAAACCACAAATGTTCAGCACTGAAAACTAATTATAGTTATTACAACTTTGAATCAATGTGAACCTTAATCAAGTTTTTATAGAATGCTGCGCATAACTTTAAAAAACAAATCGAATTCTTTTGTTTGTTAGCTTTGGGTCCAATAAACTTCGCATTTACAACAGTATACTATTTATCTCAATCAGACCTCCTTAACGAATGCCTGACATTGTCAAACCCATGCAATGGAGGTAGTTGTACGGACCATTACAAGGGGTTCTATTGTTCGCGATGTCCTACTGGAAGGTCTGGATCAAGATGCGAAGTTTTTAACCCTTGTCTTACATCGGTATGTCACCACTTTTTGGCCAGACTGTGGCTTTGTATGCGTTGTATGAACTATGAACAGTAAAACCAATAGACGGTAAAATCCTTGGTTTAAAATAAACCAAATCAGTCAGTTTGTGAGTTTATATTTTGCCTAAATGGCATCATCAGTTCCAAAAATTCGATGAACGTGAGTAGTTTTATAGTTGAAAAAGGCAAACAATCATCGTCAGTTTAAGCCTTGCTGCTGATGGTTTTGATTCATTAATGAAACTGTCGTTTTGTGTGTAATTTACAAAACAACTTTTGTAATTTATTTCTACAACAAAAAAGAGTAAGTTGTTTTGCTTTGTAACTCGAATCGAACTATTTTGCTCTGGACTAAAATTTGCACGAGTCCTGAAATATATGTTGCGAACGAATCTGATCTGTTTAAACAAGGATTTTGGCATAAAACCAGTGGTGGGATTCAGCCGGTTTGCACTGGTTCTATAGAACCGTCTCACGAAATTTTATGAGATCAGCGAACCGGTTAGCATTACTGGTTACTGTCAATGGACTTGTTGTAACAGAACCGGCTGAAAAATATGACTTTTGTGATAGAACCGGATGACAAACAAATTGAATCCCACCACTGCATAGAACTAAACTTGATGTTTTTTAGCCTTGTCAAAACGGAGGAACTTGTTCATCTACGGGTGAGATTTACGAGTGTTTGTGTTCAAGCAGATATCAAGGGAAGCATTGTCAGTGGCGCAAAGGTAAAACAAAGAAAACTGTTTCTCAGAAACCAGAAACATTTTGCCATTATGATCTGTTTCGGCCTACCGTTACTAAATTACCAAATTTAGGTTTACTCCAATGCGCTTCATCCTGAGTAAATCACAAGAGTGTGCATGGTGAATAGGGGTTTCATCCAAAAAGATGTAAAGTTAACAGTTTGAAGTGGTTGTATGTTAACATAGATACCACCACTATAAAACTGTTTTTGTTCACTTGATTAATTTTATTCACATTTGTGTGTTTCTAGCTTAACGTGTTTTATTTCTGTCTATAAACCGCCCAAAAACCATTTGACTGTTAAATCGATAATAGGGGCATGGAATTCCGTATAAAGGGTGTATAAAAGGTAAAAATTGAAGAGCACTGGTTTAGTCAACTCAACAGCAGTCTGTATATAGTGGATTGTTTAAGTTTAACCGTATAAAGTCGTTTTCACAAATAGTTTATTTATTTTAATTTTTACTTGTGAACGACATGTGGAAATATCAGCTTTTTATTTCGCCATGCAAAACTCCTGCAAAATCTAACAGCGAATTTACATTGATTGCAGATAGCCAGGTTTGTTCGGTGACGTGCAACCCTACATATTTTGAAGTGACTTGCAACGCAAATTTGCTGCCTTCAAAAGTTCGACAACAAAACTTGTTTACAAGAGTACCAGACCAAAACTCTAACTGTACTTGCAGCTTTCCGAACGAAAGGTAGTTTTCGCTAATCCTTCAATACTTTTTAGTAATCTGACTTTCAAAAAGTAATTTGACGTTGTGAAAGACCTTTTTTTCTTTCAAGCACTTCTATACGCCCCAGCATAACCTAGAAAAATATATTTGTGAGTCGTAAACGCTGGTCTACATAAAGGCTTTAAAGCGTATCCCAGTATTGAATACCTGTTCAGGATTTAGTTTATATTATGACATGTTTTTGCCAGTTTAGATATTTTATTTCGTGCATATTTTCTTTTTTTCTGTCCAACGCTGGTTTGTTCCACCTGTTTGGTCAAGAAAGTTTGCGCACAGGCCATTAAAACGTAAAAGTTCAAAAAACAGCTGCTTATTAAAGTCAAGGGGCTTAATAATTAGTTGGTTAGTACATTGTAAACGTTGTTGTTGAATAAAAGGAATAAACTGCGTGTTACCGAAACTTTTCCAAATACCACACGACGAGAGGCACCACGTCAACGTTTTGCGAAAGAAATAGTTAAGAAGAAGTTGTTGTACCTTTGCTTCAGTGTGGTTTCTTAATTTAATAAAACATTTATTTCAAAAGCTTGGGTTGATGCTTTTTGCTAATTTGTCTGTTGGCACCTAAAAAACATGTAGGCATCATAATAATATCGTTACTTATTTGCATAAACGCGTTTGTGGGGTGTCTTGCAACCCATTGGCTTTTGTCTGTGTGTATAGTAATTTTATTACGACGTTTCGACGTCCTATTCAGGTCGTCTTCATCAGGGTAAATAACACTGAATGCGACTAGTACAATACACGATAAACAAAGGAAAAAAGAATGGAACGCAAGCAAGTCATGCACAATGCAACGAAAACACCGCACGATGATTGGGCCTCTAATCTTTCAGCAGGTGCCTGTAGCACGCTGAAAGCATCACGTCTGTTTTGATGGGGAATAGAATATACAACACCACGTTGTTCAAAGGTGTTGATTGGATGTATGTGACATTTCCGTACATACCGAAACTGACATATATTCTACGGCGTATGTTGCGTGACTTCGGCGTAGCGGTTGGCGTCCAACCCGCCAATACTCTCCGCAAGCTACTGAGTCACCCGAAAGATCCAATCAACACCTTTGCACAACGTGGTGTTGTATATTCTATTCCCTGCGCCGAATGTCCGTTAATATATATCGGGGAGACTGGAAGGTCACTCAACACCCGTCGAAAAGAACATCAACGGGATGTTACCAACAGCGACTCGAAGAAGTCAATGCGCCGTCTGTTGTGGCCCGGGTGCCTGACCACAGGAAAAGACTATTTCTTGAGTCATGGAATATTCACCAACGAGGCAACACCTTTGTTTATCGTGCACTTTACTAGTCGCATTCAGTGTTATTTACTCTGATGAAGACGACCTGTATAGGACGTCGAAACGTCGGAATAAAATTACATTTGCCAAGAGCTCTATAAACTTGACCTTTTACGTAAGTCTTTATGTCATGTTTCGAATACTTGTGACGCTAAATTGCAAACAAGCTTTTTTATAACATGTAGAAAAATATTATTTTGTATTAGAAGTTAGTTTAGTTGCAATCGTTTCACATGTTTTCATTATTTGTCAATGCAAAACTTTGCAGAAGAATCCCAAGAGAAAACGCCTACTATAATAGACAACGGTACGGTTACAGTTCCTATCAAATTATCCGCACCCCGTGCAAAATTCTCTTTGATTCTTGCGGATCAAAAGTTCAGGTACTCTATTACACAAATAATTTTCATTGTAGAGCTTTTTAAAGTGGAGTTAGTGCAATTTACATGTTCTCGTGTGTGACAATTTCTATAAAACAACTAAATTTCATTTCTTGAAATGTTACACACACCACGTAAAATTTTTGTTAAGCTAAAAGCGTTTGCGTTTGTTCAGGAAACCCATATTAGGTGTAAGCGTAAACTGTGATACAATATGGCAAGCGTATCTTTTTGCCTTCAATTGTTATAACTTATAGGTTTTTCATTGCCCGTTTTTTGTGAATGTACTTGTAGTATTTTGACGATAAACACATTCTAAATCCATCTTTGGGAAAATCCGTTTGGTTACTTTGTATTCGTTGTGCTTTGTTGTTATCGTAACACCCATGGCTTATAGGCGTCTTAGAGTCGTTTAACACAGAAATTAAACCTTTTAGTGTTGTGTTGTTTAGGTGGAGGATGAAAATCTAGTTTATGACAACTTTCTGCGATTTAACAACCAACCACGCACTGCAGAAGAACTTGAAGACTGGAAGAGCGACCTTCCTATTACTAGAGACAGAGGCCATTTTCAAGTAACACAATTCAATTTAGCGGACACTAAATATGTCTGACTGAAATTAACATGGACTTCAGTGTTGATGGTATTAAATATTTTCAGAAAGTTGCTGAATAGTTAGTAATGTCGGATAAGATTGATTCGTGGTGACCGCTAAAAAGCGAAAAGCTTAATGTTTGATGAACATTGCCGCTGATTTAATACAAAACCTTTCGACAAAACGAATAAATTTATCAAATACATTACTGCATGCTGTGTTCCCACGTTTAGTCAACTAATAAATGATCATTTTGATGCATATCCACTTAACGTAATGTAAAGGACAACTTGTATCATTTTTGTTAGATCAATCTGCATTGCCAAGTTCAAACACACGTAAATGCTTCACAAGGAACTCGGAGCGACGACTTTGATGTGTACGACGATTTTACATTGGATCTACGCAACAGAATAAAGACCAACATTCTGTCTATATCATTTTACACGTAAGGAACAGTTCATTGCACCTGCTGAAAAAAACACAGCTTGAATAGACCATAAAGGCAAAATGTTTTTTTCCCTTTTTATAACGCTAACATTGAATTGTACGCATACATATTCTCGTTTTGTTCGGGTCTGCCTCATTGCAAAAGCATTGCGTGGTGCCAATGTAGGGAGGGTCTTCTGACGTGGTATAGTTCTGTTCGTGTGAAATGTTTTTGCCCCATAGTGGTAAGCGGGCTCGAAACTGGCCAAACCAAATTTTATGAAATAAAACAATCAAGCCTGAAGCATAGGCCCGAAAGCTAGATTAAGCAACGTGGAATTACGATACAACTAAATAACAAATAACTAAAAGGCGGTACCAAGGCAAGCCCGTTTTATTTAAAGACTAACCCAAGCAGAGCAGCCTGAACTCGACCCCAAACCCATGCCCAAGTTAAAACCCTGTTTTCCACAAAATGGCGATTTACATGGTATTGTCACAAACCACGGATGAACCTCAATCTGTAATCAAGCATAAATAAACACTGGAACTTTTCAAAAAGACCGAGGCATGCGAAAGAATGTCGTCGGTCCCAACAGACGAGTATAGACCCGAAACCCACATAATCATTTAACCTACCTGTGAAATGCGATTTAAACAAAAGAACTAAATAGCTGTTTCAAACGTATTTATTTTTAAAGCTGATGCCCACTATGTTACAGGTTGAATGAAACGACTCTTGATCCAGCGGTGGCTTTTTCGGTTGACAATAGCCTTTTTGCCATGGTAAGTTGAAGTTAAGTTAGCTTATTGATTTAACAACTCGAGGAAACGTAAATGAATGAATCATACAGCTGGTATTTTTCGTTCTCAGGTATCTGTTGACGAAAGTTACAATGCAAACTCGGACCTCCAAAATAAGCAATTACGACTTCGAGACTGTTTTGCAACCCCAACAGCCGATTCTAATGACCAACAACGCTATTATCTGCTGAAAAACGGGTACAGAACATTTATCCAAGCAAACAGTAACTTATACTTGTTAATGGTGCATAACTTTAGCGACAACTTTTCTTTACAACAAAGGACCTACCGAGTATTTTTGACTAATATATTTAAGGTAACATTTTAACAAAACTTTTCCTGTCACTGAAATATCATTACCATCGTATTAACTTCAATGCCTGTAACTAAAATTTCTTTTTTGAGAAGTTCTGGTTTGCGAATCACTATCATTGTTTTCAATTGTTTACAACCAGATGTCCGAAAGACCAAACCTTTCGTTTTGTAAACGATGTTGTATCATCTGGACAACTTCAGTTGAATTCAAATCTTGATTTTCCGAAGTTTATGACAATGTTTAGTTTCCGGCCTTTTACTTTTAAACGTCTTGGAACGCAGGTATTTACGGTTTGGTATGTGCTTTATGAATTTTGTTTTTTCAAGTATTCCTACGATTTGTTTACATGGCGATTGTTTGAAATTGATTTTAAACCCAATCTTTGGATTCTTTGCATCTGCTACCTCATACCTTATGTTATTTTGTCTATAATTACCTGAAACATCACCAATAATGAATTATGTAACATGGTTGGTTTGCACAAGTAATGAAATAACATATATACCAGAGTTAATAGTCAGTCCGTTTTTTCTATGGTCAATTTTGGTCCGGGTCTTGGATTAGGTTAAAAATAGGTTTGGGCTTAAATCGGGTCCGACTTAATTCACACTTAAAATGACTTTTATGACTAATTCGATGTGTACTTTCGGGTTTCGGCCTGCTTACACTTCTAACACATGCAATTATATTTTTAAATTTTTGTAGCTTTTCGTGCATTGCGATGGTGACCTTTGCTCCGATGGAGATTGCAACCATTGTGTTAACGCTGGGGCTTCCAGACAAAAGCGTCACTTAACTCAGGAAATTCCCTTAGATCTGGCTGAGCCTAGTGGCCTTGAATACAGAGAATAAACAACACGCTGGCTCATTTGAACTATACCATTCCTAATATTGTCATTGCTATTACTGACATACCTACACTCAACTGTTGATCACTTCTAAACTATTACAGCATATTGCATACTGCGTATAAAGATAGAATTTTAACTTACTTTCTACTGTTATCCTAAAAGGCTCTAACTAAACTTAATGATTGTTCATCACACATTTAACCTCGATAAAGCACTTTTATATTTAAAAATCCAGTTGCTACTTAATTCCCTATCTTTAGTGATCTGTCTTGTTCATAACGTGGGGCCTGATATGTGCTATTGGTATATACTCTTGTAGTTTCACAGCCTTTACTTGTTCCGGCTACACTTGGTCATAAATGTCCATAACGCGTGGCCATATGTTTATGTCTTGATAACATTTGTCATGTTAAAATCATTTAATACACAATAACCAGCTTTATGTTCAACAACAATTAAGGGGGCTAGAAAACGTGCCCTCTTTGCAAGTCTTCAGCTTTTTTAAAGAATAAGTTACAAACTGTTGGAAAAACAAAAGCCACAGTAAGCTGCCTAGAAAAAAAATCTCATTTGAAAGTCGGTTTTTCAATCAAGCTTCATCAGTTTATATGAGTTAAGTTCACAAATGTGTAATTTGTCAGATGGCTTGATGCCTTTTTTTACTGTTGTCCCTTATGTAGGTTATTTTTCCAAGCAAAACAAGCGCTATTCATCATAGACCGTGTACAGGACAAGAAAAACGACACCTGGAAAATGAAAAGAATGTCTTGAGTATTGTGAGTATTATTGATGTTTACCGAACCCAAACTGTATTCAGAGTCGGATGGTGACGAACTATCAGTCAGAAAAATTGCTACACATGTATATAGTTTACATTTGTTTCGTATCTACCTCAATCTTTTTATGCCCAAACAACATTTTCAATGACCTCTCTATGACAATGTAGACATTTTGTCCCCTTTGACCTAATATGCAGTTCATTGTTTTGATCATTTGCCAGCACTTGACCCATAGCCGCCTTAAGTGAGCCTAAAATTTCCCGGTAAAAGTTGATACTTTTCGTGTATCAGCACATACGATTGTATAGGATGAGAAAGTAGTATATTTGACTAAACTTTATTGTTTATAACTGACCAAGAAGGTTACTACTATAGTAGTATTAAATTTGTGAAAGATAGTTTTTAAATCGATAAGCAAATTTAATCGATAAAAAAGTTTTGTTTTAAAAAACATCCAAACATCCCACCTGCATAAAAACAGCTGACGACCCATTCCTTCCACAAACGTGTGCTTCAAAACTAGTGATTCCTTGAACTTCCCATCCACCTGTGGTTGGTGATTTGCACAGTAACGGGTCTCCTGAATCACCCTGAATAAATTAAAGTGTACTTGAAGCAGATTCCTAGCGACATTTTCGGGCGGGCCAAACATGATTTCTTTGCTGCTAGCCTGCTACATATACAAGTTTATCACTTATTTCGACTAAAAATAGTTTGTCCATTCTTTCTGGAAACCTCTAGCTCCATTACCGATCTGTCTTTTTTTCCATAAATATATTTTCGAACGATCGCACGCTACTAGCACTAAAATCAATTCAAAACTAGCACCACATTGCAACTGAATTATTATAACTGCAAGGAGTTATCAAGTAAAAACAAGTCATACTAAGGAAATATTTGTACATAAACATTTTATTGTTTGTTTCTTTTTGTAATGTTATGTTGTCGACTTTAATAAAATTGTGACGGGGGCCACATTAAAAAGGCAAGCGGGTCGCATGCGGCCCGGGCCACAGGTTCCCCACCCCTGTCCTAAATAGTGTAATTTTTGTTTTTTTATGTTTCACAATCCTATGTCATAATTCCTAGGCCGAGGTCCACACGCCAAGCGATTTTAAACTTTATGTTTAAAGACAGTTGATACAAAATATAACCATTAGCCTACAACGCTAGTTTTCTGTTCATGTTTTTCTACTTTAATCGCAGAAAAGAAGCACATTAAAGTACTAAGGTACAAAGTCGTGACCCAATCACGCAAGAATCGAAGCTCGCGTTGATTGCTCGAAATGTGCCGACGGAAGCGCAAAAAACGCCCTCAGCTTTGTACTGTTCTTATGGTGTTTAGCAGTGGGCTCGGTGCTTAATGGTTAAAAATAAGGTTTTTTGTTAGTCACAAGCAGTTGAGATGATAGAAAATGTACATTGAATTGACAGTTGCTTACTTTATTCTTACAAGCTACAAGATACAGCAAAAGTAAGCAGAAAAAGGGTAGAATCTCTAATAGCTTGACATTCAGGCCTTATGCAACACCAGCCTGTGCAGCAGTCTTTTAGTAACCGACTCAGGCGGAGCAGTGTTGTTGATTTGCCTTGTCGAAAGATCGAAAGCATGGTTTATTTGTTTTATGTAGCAAGTTGTGTTTGTCCTGATGTCCTATTTTGCATTTGGCTTGTAAAATGTTCGACGTATGTTATGATTTTTTACCAAAATGTAAAACATTTTGGAAACCAATATTTTTTAGGGTGACTTAGCCTAATGTGATTGGAAGTTTGATTTTATAGGCTCTAGGAACTCAACTTCGCCTAATAATGGCAACGTACTCTAGTTTAATAGTTTGTTGTGTTTTGTTGTCATTTGTAAGCTCAATTTCAGGTAAGAAATTTATACATTCGAATACTGGTAAAAAAAAACGTATTTTGACCAGAAATTAAAAGCCGGTTGCAGTAACTGCAATCACATTTTATTAATACTTTTTAGGTCGTGTTGTAGTTCGTCAGTTCTAGTTTATTTCATGTGGACATCCACGTAACAGAATTAATATTTATCTGTCGTCTTTATGCGACGCTAGTTTCGCACCTTTTTATCATTCCTTCACGTGATTCAAGTGTATATAAACGGGTGTAACTGATGTGGCCTTCATATATCACTGATGATGGCATGAGCATTTGCCGAAACGCCTTTTACGTCTATCGTGACCGTTATTTTCACCATTAAATTTATGAACATATCCGTATATAGTGTTCCAAAAATGATGCCGTATTTACTCGATTGTAAGCCGCCCTCGTTTATAAGCCGCCCTCGATTATAAGCCGCATGTTGAGGTGTTAAAAAAATAATGTAAGCCGCCCTCGATTGTAAGCCGCACTCTGGAATTTTAGATACGATTGTTTCTTAATACATCTTTCTGTTGTTATATGGTATGACTATTTGCCCATATCTGTTAGTTACGTTGATAACTGTACCCAACAGAGCGTATATCGACGTATAATCTGTACACGCATACATGTTTTGAACCCCAAATAATTTAAAATGTTGGAGTGTAGAAATAAGTTCGGTATAAAATTAAAATATAAGCCGCCATCGATTGTAAGCCGCCCTCGATGATAAGCCACACAAACGGCAGCTAAAAAACAATATGGGCCGCGGCTTACAATCGAGTAAATACGGTATGTAATATGATTTTAGGGGCAGACATTGAGGAGGACGTAGCAAATGGATCTCAAGCCATTCAACCACAAGAAGTTGACTTTTGCGACATTTTCAATCCCTGCTTAAACGGAGGAACGTGTTTCTACGAATATTCAAGTGGGTACGTAAATACCATATTTGTATTGTTTCCTTTACGTACTTCCCGAAACTATTGCCAGCCTGTTTTCAATGAAATAAAGTAAAAAAGATACTGAACAAAGTTCGTTCCGAAAGACGGAAGTTATCGACAAACCAAAGGCAAAACCTAAGTTCGCTCGAAGGGTATTCCCCAGCATACGTGCCCGGACCTGCAAAATACTTGCTGCTTTATTGCATTACAACAAGGCTTACGCTTTGCGACACTAGATGCTCATCACACTTTTAATATCTACTTTAATTACTGTAAAATTTCAATCTGATTTAAGAATTTACGGTTAACGTAAATTAATTTTGATGACCTAAATTTTAACATGAAATGCATTTTACATAAGATTGGCAGAGATTAGGAATCATGCAGTCGGTGATTTCAAAAACAAAACTAATCTTCCAAATCGATTTAGCTCCGATTCGATTAAACAATAATAATAGTTTTTTTTACTAAGCTTATGAATTATAGGTCCCCTTCCCTGAAGGGGACACATATTGTTTTTGTCTATATTTTTTTTCTTTTTTCTTTCTAACGCAGATTTGTTCCCACGTTTTGGTCAAGAAAGAATGGTTCAAACTTTTTCAAATTTACACACATTATAGATATTGATCTAAAGAAGGTCCGTGTGAATTTTGACCCCGTTGGATCCCTCGGTTCACCCACAGCCCCCCAAAACGTAATTTTTTTAAAACGGCTATACTTGCTGAAGTACTTCATTTAGGAGTTAAATGCTTTGGTTTTTGGTGCAATATAAGGTATTTCAAAGAATTTTGTACCTTAAAAAAAGATTTATTCATATTCACCCCTTAAACCCCCAAAATATTCGTTTCTATCTAACACTGGTTTGTTAATTGCGTTTGATCAAGAAAGAGTGCTTTAAATTAATTCAAATGTGCACAGATGTTAGTTATTGTTCCGAATTTGATCCTCCTGAAGTTTGACCCCAAACGACCCAGCGGTTCACGCACAGGCCTCCAAAACGAAAAAAATTAAAAATGGCTCTACTGACCCAAGTACATAATCTGAGGGTTTCATGCTTTGTTGGTTGGTGCAATGTAAGCTATTCTAAAGAATTTTGTAACTTTGTATTGGATTCACCCATTTTTACCCCTTAAACCCCGAAATAATAAGTTTTAGGCCAGAAATACAAGCCCTAATGTGCTGAAATGTTAAACAATTGTTTGCAGTAGGTTATTCGTTTAGTATTTAAAAATTTGCCTTAATCGGCCAAATAGTTACTTTTGCAGCCCATAATATGTGTACACTGTCAGTCAGATAGAAGTCTTAACTCTCAAGGGAGTAATTCACTTGTTTACGATTAAGGCGGGTGAATGCAGCGGGAGTGCTCCACTTGACGTCCGCCGGACGTTTTACGAGCCGGAAGTTTTACGAGACAGTCGTGTTGGTGATTAGATATCAGCTGTTTTTGCGCAGCTATGCTATGTCGTTTTATTAAGTTATCTAACACATTTTCACTTTTGGAAAATTGTGTTTAAAAACTGAACGACAATATCACCTTGAACGACAATATCAAGGTCAAACTATGAGAATAAATTGAAAGTATTTATCCTGTCCTTATTTACTGTTTTTTGTAATTATATATATGACAATAATGATGCAAAAAGAATATGGACAAAACTTTTAAAGTTGGGTTAAGGCTAAAGTTGGTTAAGTTTTTCCTTAAGAATCTAAAAATAACCAGGATGTTTGTTTACCATAAATCCGCACAAACGAGCGTGTGGGGACCCATTCGTTTTGCTTGCAAAAACAATCATATGTGTAGATCAAATGATGTGTTTAGTAAATTGGTAAATATCTAACAATGATTGTGCCCTATTTTTACTGTTACCAATTCGCATATGCATATGTGTGGAGACCCATTAGATTATGCTTGCAGAAACAATTATGTTATAAAGTGCCAGGAAAAAGATAGTGACCCAATGAAATGTAGGTGCCAAATATATATCCATTATAAATATAGTAAATGGTATATGTGATACATCGTTAAATATGATATAGTATATATAAACTGGCAATATATAAGTTAGGAAAACCACTATTCTAGTTAAAAAGTGTGTTGTATCTGCAGTTTATTTAGTCACATTATCGTTATATCTGCAGACGGTCATGCTGTTGCAGTCCTGGCTATCACGGATCAAGATGCCAGTTTGTCGATTTCTGTCACAGCAATCCGTGCAATTCAAATGGGACTTGCTTCTCCGAAAGAGACTCCTACACATGTGCATGCTTTCCTGGTATGTTACATTTAAATCATGGCGTTATATACATACTTGCATCACTTTGCGCTTGTCACAGCACTACATGGCAATGAAACGTAAAATCGAGCTAAAGGAGTTTACTTAATTTGTCCCTTAAATAAAAATTTAATTGTTATTAACGTATAACTTATTATGTTGTCATCATGTAAATTCGGTCGTATAACTATCGCCTTCTTTAGTGAAGTCATGCATGTCAATAATTTAATAGACATTAAGTTACAAAACATAGTTTCGCGGTATCTGAAAACCGATCCGAAACCTATTCTCAGTCACAATATTTTATAAAAGTTACGTGATACGGACTTTCGACCCAGTCGCGATTGCAACACATTTTTTCGTCTGGCTGTAACTCTGCTTTCGAAATCCAATTGGTGTATTGTATAATAACTACAACTTTGTTGATAGAGGTTTCTTTGTAGGTTATATCGGAAAGGATTGCAGCATTCCGGACCCTTGCCTCAACACTACGTGTTACAACGGTGGTACTTGTGTTCTGCATGGCACTAAATCTTTTTGTGACTGTCCTGGTCCTTTTACTGGCAAACGGTGCGATCTGCAATGTTCTTCGAGAGAAGTAAGTTTATTATTTTGCCTTAAACCGGAACTTGCGGATGAGTTTGACATTATAGTTTGCACTTGCATATGTTGAGTTTAGTTTATTTTGCCGGGCAAATTAGCAGCAACACAATTGCACTAAAATATTTACCTATAGCCGGAAATAGTACGACGAAGTTGAGGGCATAATTGGTGGATAGGTGGTAGACGCGCTGCAGCAACACCGTTACTGCATGTAATTGCGAACTGTAATGTATTACAGTATTTCTTATCACCGTTTTAATATTACCTGTGCAAATCTCATGTATTTTATTTTGGTTATGGTGACTATTCGACAAGTTTAATGAAAACTAGCAATAAGATCATTTTTTACCGAAAAGATCCTGTGTCACGAGTATGTATGGCAGAATTGTAAACGGGCCTGAATCTGGAGCCCAAACCCGAAAGCACAATCCCGAAACCCGCCCCGAACCCGAATCGTGTTTAAGAAGCTCGTTTAGGCCCGAAAATTTGGTTGACAGGCCCATACAATGAAGCCCCAGGAAAAACCAAGACAACAAACACAAAAGACAATATTAGACATTCGGTCTTAAACAAGGCGTTTTAGGGCTGTTTGACATTAGATCAGGTCCAGCAACTAGCTACTTAGCTAGTTAAATATATTTTAATAAACACTGACACAGAGTGTAAAGTCAGGCCCTAATCCGGCCCTTCTTTTTTAAGAAACCTAAGCCCAAACCCACCCCGAACCCGTCCTGATTTACAACTCTGATGCATGGTCTTATAATTAGTTTGTAAGTATAGTCACGTCATATATACTAGTGATGTACCGAATCGGCTAAATTTCGATTCGGCCGAAACCGAATATTCGGCGGTTTTGCCGAATAAATTCGGCCGAATCAACCGAATCATTTATGACGTCACGCAAAGTCGTACGTTACGCGTTTGACGTGAAAAAAATGTTTATCTACCAGGCAGCCAGTGCAAAATAGTTGTGTTTCGTCCTTATTTCACTTCTGTGGGGTTTAAAATTGCCTTAAGCATGATTGGCAACCTGCCAATGAATTACTAATTTTTTTGACTACCGTGGGAAAAACGATAATGTGTTGAATAAGATAAACATTGACGCAATTTTCGTTATGTTTGGGCTTTTGAAAGATTGCGTGGACCTTAATAAGCAGAAAAGACACGTTTAACGCTTTAAATTTGTGTTCGTAAAAGATTCGGTTTCGGCCGAATCGCAACAAATTATTCGGCCGAAACCGAATCTTTGCAAAAATGATCGATTCGGCCGAATAAATTCGGCAAACCGAATATTCGGTACATCTCTAATATACACCATGTTTTTAACAGAACTGTTATGGAAGTGGAAAGGAGTGCGTCCGATACAATTCTGGGAGTGTTTCATGTCGTTGCAGTAGAAAAGTGCCTGGCAACACCATTTCTTGTGTAATGGAAGATGGTAAAAAGTTTTGGCAAATGATTAATTACATACCTCCATCTTTAATATAATTCCTATTGTTTCTACTATATTTTTATTTCTATTTCCTGCAGCTTGTGTATCAAGTTTCGGTATAAATATTTATAGAATCATTAAGTCATCCATCTTTATTTATTGAAATTACCATATTTCGCCTATACACAATTATCTTCGTAGTGATGGATGACTTAATGGTTTGATAAATTTGAATCAATAAGCATAAGCTTGCAAGAAACGCTATCGTGTTTATTTATTGCTGTTTGCCTAATCCCAGTAAAAAGCCCCATCAGTTACCTCACTGGCTATGTCATTGTGGTGCAACCTTTTTTGCACTGGGGACCAGTTTGAAACTGAAATCGTTATCACGGACCGGCCCATAAAAACCACAAATGTTTAGATCTGAAAACTAATTACAGTTATTACAACTTTCAATGTGAACCTTGAGCAAGTTTTATACGGCCTGGTAACAAACCCCTCACGGCCAGCACCGGGTCGCGGTTGCCGACTATTGGTGTATAGAATGCTGTGCATAACTAAAAAAACAAATCGAATTCTTTTGTTTGTTAGCAGCGGTGAACAAGCATTTACAACAGTAATGTTTTATTTTACTTAGACCTCATTGACGAATGCATGACCTTGTCAAACCCATGCAATGGAGGTAGTTGTACGGACCATTATAAGGGGTTCTCTTGTTCGCATTGTCCTACTGGAAGGTCGGGATCAAGATGCGAGGTTTTTAACCCTTGTCTTACATCGGTATGTTACCAGTTTTTAGCCAGACTGTGCCTTTGTATGTGCTGTACCAACTTTAAACAGTAAAACCAATAGACGGTAAAATCCGTAGTTTGAACAACATCAATCAGTTTCATGTGAAGGAATCTATAATTCACCAAAATGGCATCATCAGTTCCAAAAATCGGTGAAAAAATGTATGGTTTTATAGTTGAAAACGACAAACAGTGATCTTTATAGTTTAAGGTTTAGCCTTGTTGTTGATGATTTTATCCATTGCTAAAAATGTCGTTTTGTATGAAGTATAGTAGTTTATTTCTATAATAAATAAGAGTATAATTGTTTTGTTTTTTGTAAAGCGATGCGAACTATTTTGCTCGGAACTAAAGTCTGCGCGAAGCCTGAAATAACGTTGAGAACAAATCTGATCTATTTAAACAAGGATTTTGGCATAGAAGAGTGGTGGGATGCAGCCGGTTCGCACCGGTTCTATATAACCGTCTCACGAAATTTAATGAGATCAGAGAACCGTTTAGCATTACTGGTTACTGTCAAAGGACTTGTTGTAACAGAACCGGATGAAAAATATGACTTTAGTAATAGAACCGGCCGACAAACAAATTGAATCCCACCACTGCATAAAACTAAACTTGATGTTTTTTAGCCTTGTCAAAACGGAGGAACTTGTTCATCTACGGGTGAGAATTACGAATGTTTGTGTTCAAGCAGATATCAAGGAAAGCATTGTCAGTGGCGCAAAGGTAAAACAAAGAAAACTGTTTCTCAGAAACCAATAACATTTTGCCATTATATTTTGTTTCGGCCTACTATTACTAATTTACCTAACTTTTGTTTAGTCCAATGCGCTAGTTCATCCTGAGTAAATCACAAGAGTCGCATGGGTGAATAGGGGTTTCATCCAGAAATTTGTTAAGTTAACAGTTTGAAGTGGTTGTGTTAACATAGATACCACCACTTTAAAACATGTTTTCACTTGATGAATATTAATTCACAGTTGTGTGTTTCTATCTTAGCGTGTTTTATTTCCGTCTATAAACCGACCCGTATGATTGTTAACTGAACAACAGGGGCATGGGATACTGTCAGTTATAAAAGGTGAAAAAGCTTTAAGCAACTGGCGCAAATCCCGGGGAGGACATGTCCCCCCAAAAAATTTGGTTGGGGGGGGGGACTTCTATTCATCTGTACCCCAAATATTTTTAATACCCTTGAGCTAAACATAATATGTAGCCTAAGTCCATGGTTCAATATCACACAAAATTAACGGCATAATACCAGTTCATAATTCACATTGTTGTCAACAATGGAACTTAATCGAATTGTTTCATGTCTGTGCAAAAAGCTTGACGGTGCATTTAGTTGATAAAATATTAGCGGCACTACAAGAATAATGTCTCAAAACGTTAACCGCTTAAAGTTAGTAAGATAGAACAGCATTTCGTTTCCAACGCAGCGAGTGGAAAAACAAACTTGAAGAAAGTAGATATGGTCAATTCTGCAGTGCCTGAAAGTGTTTTACAAGAGAAGGAAAAAAGAAATACTTAAAAGCGAAACCACTTCCACAGCAACAGATGGGGGAAGCATCTCCTGTGTAACAGAAATAAATTCTGCGGATCTTTTGTCACAATCCTGCTCAGAAACCAAGGCCAATGCCCTTTTGAATAGTTTTGAGAAAACTGAAACCTTCTTAGCTTTGTTAAAACACCAATTGCTCTGCTAGAACAACTAAACTGCTCGATGCAGGAATCTTCTTTAAATTTATCAGGTAGTAAATTGTACCAATTTTTAGACACAGAAGGTTTGTATGTTGTGCAAGTTCAATAGAGGCTGTAGCGACTAGCGACAACAGTGAAGCAGATACATCCAAGTATTTCGTGACCATATAATGTACACGAACCTTTTTGACGAAGCAACACATATCTCAGCGAATTTGGGGAAATTTCTGTGCCACGCAGTCGGCAGCCGACAACGCGTTTCGCTGCATCCTCACCGGTGGTACTGAATACCGTATGTTACCGCATGTTACCGCATGGTATATGTCAGGGATGGCGAACCTTTTTAGTTGAATGGGTCAAACATGATATTAAAATTCGGAAAGAAAACAAAGTGGGTCACTTATATTTTATTATATGTCAATGTCAATCCTAAGATGCTTGTTGCTGCATCTTTTCTGCAAGTCTTGTAATCCTAGGCAGTTTTCAGTTTAATACACGCAGTAGTCATATCTGAGCTGAAACGATCAACAAAGGTACAACAAATCGTTTCAAGTTGTACGTTTAAATAAACATATATGTTGCCTCACAATTGACTCAACAATCTGTATTTTGAGACAACAGGCAATCTGTTGCGTTGGTTTTTAATCTTGGAAATCTGGTAACCCTACCTATACTAATCAGTATACATTTTTGAAACTACAAGTGGGTCACTAGAATTTACGTGGTGGGTCACTTTGTGATCCGCGGGTCAGTGATTCGCCATCCCTGGTATATGTTATCACACGACATGGACTTGAATATGCTTTTACAAAAATATTCTTTTGAAAGCGCTAACGGTTAGAGCTATTCGGGTTGAGTGAGGGTTTGTAAATAAAATAACACTAGAATCTGGTTTATTTTACCCTTGTTGGGCTTATTGGATGTTTCCCATACAATGCAGTATTTTAAGCAGAATAACATGCGGGCACATGTGATTACATGCGGTCACATGCAATATTTATTACTATCCTATCCTCACCGCACTTCCACGCCGAGTGTGCCAAAGATCATTACAGATTTCTGCACGTGGAGTTTACTGACTGTTTAATTGGTGTTTGCAGAAAACGGTATGATGTCCGCAACTCAAGCCTCCAAACATATTTGGAAATCAAAAATATGTTAATGAAGGGCACAGCAACAAATTTAGATTTAAATTCAAAACATCCCGAACTGAATGTAACTCAACTATCTGTACAGTTACCGATGTTTAAGCAGCACACGGGGGCAAGTTCTGTAAATGAAGCGAAGTTAGCTTATCGCGCTATGAGTTCCGAACTACGCCAGCTATTCACGCAGGTGTTTATTTTGCTCAAACTGCTTTTGGTGTGCCTTGTCAGCTCCTGTGAATGCAAGCGGAGTTTTTTAACACTTCGGCGTCTAAAAACATGGATGAGAAGCACGACTGACCAGGCTCGCTTAAATCATAGCTGTTTGTCACATGCATTCAGATTTACTCGATCAGTACGGGTTGAAGAAATCACTGAAGGGTTTGTTGCTGTTTCGGAAATTCGTCGAAACATGTTTGGACATATTTGACAACAAAACTGATTATAGGTCATAGATATTTTCGTTTGTCATTTTGTTGTTTGTTAACAATACACAAAAAATGCTAAAACTTAAAATCTGTTTTCTTTTTTACTCTTTGAGTATGCTGCAAAGGTGTCGAGGCAACGCATTATCTGTTGTAAAAAAACATCTGTTTGGTGACGTCATCTACACACAGCAGGCATAGGTCCCCCCCCAATCATTGTAATAGATTTGCGCCCCTGCTTTAAGCGCACTGGTTTTCAACTTAACATCAGTCTAAATAGAGTGGATTGTGTAAGTTTAACCGTATAAAGTCGTTTTACACGAATAAATAGGTTATTTACTTTTATTTTACTTGTGAAAGACGTATGGAAATATAGCCTAAGCTGTGTATTTCTCTATGCAAAACTCCTGCAGATTCTAACAGCCAATTTATTGCAGATAGTCAGGTTTGTTCGGTGACATGCAACCCTACTTATTTTGAAGTGACTTGTGACGCAAATTTACTGCCTTCAAAAGTTCGACAGCAAAACTTGTTTACAAGAGTACCAGACCAAAATTCGAACTGTACATGCAGCTTTCCGAGCGAAAGGTAGTTTTTGCTATACCTTTCATGCCTTTTTTTTAGAAAATTGACGTTTAAGAAAGTACTTTAGACCGATGAAAGCCATTAAAACATTTGGCCTATTGTGGAACGCCTGGCTTATTTCGGAGGCCTATAAATTTGTTCCAAATCTAGTACGTCTTTCAAGCACTTCTATACGCCCCGGCATATAGCCTTGGGTGTCGTAAACGCTAGTTTACGACTTTAAACCGTATTCCAGTATTGAATACATGTTCAGGATTAGGTATATTTGATGACATTTTTTTGCCAATCTAGATAGGCTATGTTATTCCGTGCGTAATTTTTTTTCTGTCTTACGATGGTTTGTTCCACCTGTTTGATCAATAAAGAGTGCTTCAAACCTATTTAAATTTACAAAGTGATGTAGTTATCTGCACTTGATCTCTTTTTAAAGTTTAACTTGATTGAAGTTTAACCTTCAATGATCTAGTGGTAGGCCTATACCTACAGGCCCTCAAAACGAACAAGTTTTGAAACCACCTACTTACTAAAGTCAAAGAGCTTAATAATTGGTTGATTGGTGCATTGTAAACGTTGTTGTTGAATATATTGGATAAACTGCGTGTTACCGAAATTTTTCGAAATACCACACGACAAGAGGCTACCTCACGTCAACTTATACGTTTTGCGAAACATATAGTTAAGAACAAGTTGTTATAGCTTTGCCTCTACTTAATTTGTTAGTGTCTGTAACACTATCTGCGTTCACTTGGAGAAAATTTAAATGCATTGAAACAGGCCTTGGACAGCACCATCGGGGTTAAAGCTAGAGATTGAATCCTTGTAGGAGTGGGGAATATTTTTTCCGTTTAACTACAAAAGTTTTGGTTGATGCTTTCTGCTAATTTGTCCGTTGGCATCTAAAAAAACATGTAGGCCTACGTCATACTAAAACCGTTGCTTATGTGCATATACATGTGTGTAGCGAGTCTGGAAACCCTTTTGCTTTTGCTTGTGTGTAACGTAAATCGTTAAATAGGAAATAAAATATTTAAACTGGCAATATATAGAACATCCAACTTTCTAATTCCACTTTCAAAAGGCTATAGTTTTAAACCTTTTGTCAAAGTGCTAAGCAAAAATGTACGCTTCCCCTGAACAACATCATTTACGTAAACATTCAAGTCTTATGCCGTGTATCAAATATGATGCTAATATTGCCAACAAGCTTTTCATAACATTCAATGTAAAAAAGTTTATTTTTTTTATTTTACATGTTTTTATTTTTTGTCAATGCAAAACTTTGCAGAAGAGTCCTGAGACAAAATACCTACTCTAATAGACGACGGTACCGTTACAGTTCCTACCAAACTGTCCGCACACCGTGCCATATTCCCTTTGATTCTTGCGGATCAAAAGTGCAGGTACTCTATTACAGAAATAATCTTCATTGCAGAGCTTTTTAAGCTGGGGTTAGTGTGAATTTACATGTTCTCGTGTGTTAGAATTTCTATAAAACAACTTCATTTCTTGAAATGTTACATAGGCCGCGTAAGATTTTTGTTAAATTAAAATTGGTCCCATCATTTCAGGAAACCTCATCATTAAGTGTATGTATTTGTAAACTGTGATATGAGACATACATATCTTGTTGCTCCAATAACTGTAACTTGACAGGTATTTTATTGTTTTTTTTTTGTTAATGTAATTGTTGAATTTTGACAATCAACACATTATAATCTCTTCATTGCCTACTTTTTATTTGTTTGTGCTTTGTTGCAAATTCCTACCACGTTATAAAGCAACGCCCATGGCCTTACAGATTATTAGAAATCGATTAGCACACAGAAATCACACATTTTAGTATTGTGTTTAGGTGGAGGATGGAATTCTAGTTTACGACAATTTTCTGAGATTTAACAACAAACCACGCACTGCAGAAGAACGTGAAGACTGGAATAGCGACCTTCCTATTACTAGAGACAGAGGCCATTTTCAAGTAACAGAATTTAATTTAGCGGACACTAATTACGTCTGATTGAAATTAACATGGACTTCAGTGTTGATGCTATTATATATTTTCAGAAAGTTGCTGACTAGTTAGTAATGTCGGATAAGATTGATTCGTGGTGACCGCTAAAAAGCGAAAATTTAATGTTTCATGAACATTGCCGCTGATTTAATACAAAACCTTTCGACAAAACGAATAAACTGAGCAAAAGAATCAGAGCCAATATATTTGTGTAGAGTAGTAGACTGTAGAGCATAACTATACGTTTCGACAAGTACCATTGTCATCGTCAGCTGTCGAAACGTAGTTATGCTCAACACAAATATATTGGCTCTGATTTTTTTGCTCAGATTATTCAAAACCGTGAATAGTGTACGTAAAACGAATAAATTTATTAAATACATTACTGCATACTGTGTTCCCACGTTTAGTCAACTATTAAATGATCATATGCATATCCACTTAACGTAATGTAAAGGACAACTTGTATCATTTTTGTTAGATCAATCTGCATTGCCAAGTTCAAACACACGTAAATGCTTCACAAGGAACTCGGAGCGACGACTTTGATGTGTACGACGATTTTACATTGGATCTACGCAACAGAATAAAGACCAATATTCTGACCATATCATATTTCACGTAAGAAACAGTTCATTGTACCTGCTGAAAAAAACACAGCTTGAATAGACCATAAAGGCAAAATGTTTTTTCGTGTGTGTGTGACGATTTGTTCCCATTATATAACGCTAACATTGAATTGTACACATACATATTCTCGTTTTGTTCGGGTCTGCCTCATTGCAAAAGCATTGCGTGGTGCCAATGTAGGGAGGGTCTTCTGACGTGGTATAGTTCTGTTCGTGTGAAATGTTTTTGCCCCATAGTGGTAAGCGGGCTCGAAACTGGCCAAATCAAATTTTATGAAATAAAACAATCAAGCCTGAAGCATAGGCCCGAAAGCTAGATTAAGAAACGTGGAATTACGATACAACTAAATAACAAACAACTAAAAGGCGGTACCAAGGCAAGCCCGTTTTATTTAAAGACTAACCCAAGCAGCCTGAACTAAACCCCAAACCCATGCCCAAGTTAAAACCCTATTTTCCACAAAATTGCGATTTACATGGTATTGTCACAAACCACGGATGAACCCCAATCTGTAATCAAGCATAAATAAACACTGGAACTTTTCAAAAAGACCGAGGCATGCGAAAGAATGTCGTCGGTCCCAACAGACGAGTATAGACCCGAAACCCACATAATCATTTAACCTACCTGTGAAAGGCGATTTAAACAAAAGAACTAAATAACTGTTTCAAATGTATTTATTTTTAAAGCTGA
Source organism: Phallusia mammillata (assembly GCF_965637545.1). Taxonomy (NCBI): domain Eukaryota; kingdom Metazoa; phylum Chordata; class Ascidiacea; order Phlebobranchia; family Ascidiidae; genus Phallusia; species Phallusia mammillata. Next base: position 22,804,842 of record NC_137254.1, read on the forward strand.
TGCCCACTATGTTACAGGTTGAATGAAACGACTCTTGATCCAGCGGTGGCTTTTTCGGTTGACAATAGCCTTTTTGCCATGGTAAGTTGAAGTTAAGTTAGCTTATCGATTTAACAACTCGAGGAAACGTAAATGAATGAATCATACAGCTGGTATTTTTCGTTCTCAGGTATCTGTTGACAAAAGTTACAATGCAAACTCGGACCTCCAAAATAAGCAATTGCGACTTCGAGACTGTTTTGCAACCCCAACAGCCGATTCTACAACGCTACAGATACCTATGACCAACAACGCTATTATCTGCTGAAAAACGGGTACAGAACATTTATCCAAGCAAACAGTAACTTATACTTGTTAATGGTGCATAACTTTAGCGACAACTTTTCTTTACAACAAAGGACCTACCGAGTATTTTTGACTAATATATTTAAGGTAACATTTTAACAAAACTTTTCCTGTCACTGAAATACCATTACCATCGTATTAACTTCAATGCCTGTAACTAAAATTTCTTTTTTGAGAAGTTCTGGTTTGCGAATCACTATCATTGTTTTCAATTGTTTACAACCAGATGTCCGAAAGACCAAACCTTTCGTTTTGTAAACGATGTTGTATCATCTGGACAACTTCAGTTGAATTCAAATCTTGATTTTCCGAAGTTTATGACAATGTTTAGTTTCCGGCCTTTTACTTTTAAACGTCTTGGAACGCAGGTATTTACGGTTTGGTATGTGCTTTATGAATTTTGTTTTTTCAAGTATTCCTACGATTTGTTTACATGGCGATTGTTTGAAATTGATTTTAAACCCAATCTTTGGATTCTTTGCATCTGCTACCTCATACCTTATGTTATTTTGTCTATAATTACCTGAAACATCACCAATAATGAATTATGTAACATGGTTGGTTTGCACAAGTAATGAAATAACATATATACCAGAGTTAATAGTCAGTCCGTTTTTTCTATGGTCAATTTTGGTCCGGGTCTTGGATTAGGTTAAAAATAGGTTTGGGCTTAAATCGGGTCCGACTTAATTCACACTTAAAATGACTTTTATGACTAATTCGATGTGTACTTTCGGGTTTCGGCCTGCTTACACTTCTAACACATGCAATTATATTTTTAAATTTTTGTAGCTTTTCGTGCATTGCGATGGTGACCTTTGCTCCGATGGAGATTGCAACCATTGTGTTAACGCTGGGGCTTCCAGACAAAAGCGTCACTTAACTCAGGAAATTCCCTTAGATCTGGCTGAGCCTAGTGGCCTTGAATACAGAGAATAAACAACACGCTGGCTCATTTGAACTATACCATTCCTAATATTGTCATTGCTATTACTGACATACCTACACTCAACTGTTGATCACTTCTAAACTATTACAGCATATTGCATACTGCGTATAAAGATAGAATTTTAACTTACTTTCTACTGTTATCCTAAAAGGCTCTAACTAAACTTAATGATTGTTCACCACACATTTAACCTCGATAAAGCACTTTTATATTTAAAAATCCAGTTGCTACTTAATTCACTATCTTTAGTGATCTGTCTTATTCATAACGTGGGGCCTGATATGTGCTATTGGTACATACTCTTGTAGTTTCACAGCCTTTACTTGTTCCGGCTACACTTGGTCATAAATGTCCATAACGCGTGGCCATATGTTTATGTCTTGATAACATTTGTCATGTTAAAATAATTTAATACACAATAACCAGCTTTATGTTCAACAACAATTAAGGGGGCTAGAAAACGTGCCCTCTTTGCAAGTCTTCAGCTTTTTTAAAGAATAAGTTACAAACTGTTGGAAAAACAAAAGCCACAGTAAGCTGCCTAGAAAAAAATCTCATTTAAAAGTCGGTTTTTCATTCAAGCTTCATCAGTTTATATGAGTTAAGTTCACAAATGTGTAATTTGTCAGATGGCTTGATGCCTTTTTTTACTGTTGTCCCTTATGTAGGTTATTTTTCCAAGCAAATCAAGTGCTATTTATCATAGACCGTGTACAGGACAAGAAAAACGACACCTGGAAAATAAAAAGAATGTCTTGAGTATTGTGAGTATTATTGATGTTTACCGAACCCAAACTGTATTCAGAGTCGGATGGTGACGAACTATCAGTCAGAAAAATTGCTACACATGTATATAGTTTACATTTGTTTCGTATCTACCTCAATCTTTTTATGCCCAAACAACATTTTCAATGACCTCTCTATGACAATGTAGACATTTTGTCCCCTTTGACCTAATATGCGGTTCATTATTTTGATCATTTGCCAGCACTTGACCCATAGCCGCCTTAAGTGAGCCTAAAATTTCCCGGTAAAAGTTGATACTTTTCGTGTATCAGCACATACGATTGTATAGGATGAGAAAGTAGTATATTTGACTAAACTTTATTGTTTATAACTGACCAAGAAGGTTACTACTATAGTAGTATTAAATTTGTGAAAGATAGTTTTTAAATCGATAAGCAAATTTATTCGATAAAAAAGTTTTGTTTTAAAAAACATCCAAACATCCCACCTGCATAAAAACAGCTGACGACCCATTCCTTCCACAAACGTGTGTTTGAAAACTAGTGATTCCTTGAACTTCCCATCCACCTGTGGTTGGTGATTTGCACAGTAACGGGTCTCCTGAATCACCCTGAATAAATAAACCTGTACTTAAAGGAGATTCCTAGTGATTTGTTTTATGTCGTAAATAGTTTAATTTTTGTTTTTCATGTTTCACAATCCTGTGTCATAATTCCTCGGCCAAGGTCCACACGCCAAGCGATTTTAAACTTTATGTTTAAAGACAGTTGATACAAAATATAACCATTACAACGCTAGTTTTCTGTTCGATATGAATTATAAAAAAAACCGTAAACTACGAATACAAATATGCTTGCTTTCTGACTATAGTATTTAAATCAGCTAATGCAAAACCCTATTACGTATAAAAGTATTGTAATGCCAAGTCATTACAATTTTGATATAGGAAGTAAATCCGCACGTAACGTTTAAAACAGGGGTGGGGAACCTGCCGCCCGCGGGCCAAATGCGGCCCGCATGCCTTTTTAATGTGGCCCGCGTCAGATTTTTGTTAAAGTATACAACATTGCATAAAAAAGCAAAAAAATGTTTATGTACAAATATTTTGTAAAAATTACTTCGACATTATTGGTAATTGTCGCAAACTAGTCGGGTCAGATATCCCTACTGTTGCTATTTGTGTTGTACGCTGTCTTTGGCACACCAAGAACTTTCGAGATGTTTACTGTATTCTCTTCCAAATAGAATGACCTCCTTTACAAAACCACACCACAGCTCACAAAAACATCAGGTTACTCAAGGTCAGAACATGGCGTGATGCTAGAAACCATCAGACGCATTGTTACGTCATAGAACGTCTAAAGTTGTTAATGTTATGGGCGATTTCAAAACACTATACAAGTAAATTTGTGGCAATACCCCCTTTTTAAAGCGAAATACTAGAATTTCGACATCATAAAACACACAAATTGACACTATAAAGAACGAACATGAAAACACAACGTCAGGCAAAACACGTATTTAATTAGGCCAACTCATGTAACCGCTTCAACGGTTGCATCTTGGACCTTTTTAAACTCCGCTTGATTTTTCAATGGCCATCCCTCGTTTGGCGGTACTACCCGATATTTTGCCTTGATCTTCGACGTCTTCTTTTGAAACCGCGTCAAAGCTGCGTTAGCTTTCCTCCACAGTGGATCTGGATCTTCCGCTGGTCGGACTCCACCAATATTTCCAATAACCAAATCATGCGACGGGTTATTCAAACATAACGCTTCGACCTCTCCCGTAAAATATGGAGTATTCACTTTCATGTTGGCCACCTCAGCTGATACGACAGAACCGTCGGCCAAACTAAGAAAACCTGGCCTATCCGAGACTTGATCATCATGGACGAATTTCCTGTCAACCAGAACGCCCGTGCAACCTGTGTCTCTTAACACAGTGACCGTCTGGTTGTTTACCACGCCTTCACGTAATGGCAGATTGGACTCCTGGACTCCCTCCATCGAACATGCTGCCGCGCTGGACATCCTTACCGGCGGCAACGCACGCGAATAGCAATCTTTCGCGATGTGTCCCACTTTGTCACACAGAAAACATTTTCTAGGCACTCTAGCATCAGGTTTACGCTTCGGACAGTTCTCAGTCGCATGCCCTGCTTGCTTGCAGTCAGCACAAAGCTCGCGTACTTCTTGACGCACATCGTGGGCCATCTCTCGGTTGTGTGCTGCCAAAAACTGCTCGGCGATCCCAGTCAAACTATCTAAAGTTTTCGGTGCCTGTTCCATTAGATGAGTCGATAGCTCCTTCGGACATGACTTGAGGAACTGCTCCTTCACCAAAAGCGAACTTACATCTTTCCATTCGATGGAAAATCCAGACAACTTCACCCATTTTTGCAGGTAGTTCTGCAGTCGCACTGCGAACTGAGAAGGACTTTCTCCTTTCTCCGGCTTTGAATTTCGAAATTTACATCGATATCCTTCCTCGTTCAAGTCGTACCTGTTGAGTAGCGCCTGCTTGAGTTGGTCATAATCGACTGCGTCATCATCAGAGAGCCTTGAGTAGACATCCAATGCTCGACCCGTTAGCAAGGCACTAAGCGCGCTTGCCCATTCGGACCTCTCCTATTTGCAAGTAACAGCAAAACGCTCAAAACGCAACAGATAACTGTCCAGTTCATCTTTGCCATCTACGAACGCAGGCAACTTCGGTGCTTTCGCTTTGCCCACTGACGCTTCGCGTTGTGCTCCGCCGATTTCTGCCATTTGCAACTCCAAACGCTTTAACTCCAACTGGTGCGCTCTGTCTTGGGCCTCTGCCTCGATACGCCTTGTTTCAGCTTCAGCCTCGGCTGCGCGGCGTCGCTCGTCAGCTTCTGTCTCGGCCTGTATTCGTCTTTCCTCGGCTTCGGCCTCAGCCTGTATTCGCTTAACTTCAGCTTCTCTAGCCAAACGGCGCTCTTCTCGTTCAAACGCCTGTTGCTCGTTAATAAACTTTGCTAAATCGGCGCCAGCCAAACCCAGCTGTTTTCCGACTTCTACAATCTTTTCCATCTCTTTCTTGGTTCACTACCAGGTAAGACAACAACACTGAAAACTAATTCCCGGACGAGCCCCCAATTGTCGCAAACTAGTCGGGTCAGATATCCCTACTGTTGCTATTTGTGTTGTACGCTGTCTTTGGCACACCAAGAACTTTCGAGATGTTTACTGTATTCTCTTCCAAATAGAATGACCTCCTTTACAAAACCACACCACAGCTCACAAAAACATCAGGTTACTCAAGGTCAGAACATGGCGTGATGCTAGAAACCATCAGACGCATTGTTACGTCATAGAACGTCTAAAGTTGTTAATGTTATGGGCGATTTCAAAACACTATACAAGTAAATTTGTGGCAGTAATTTATATTCAATATCTCCCAAATCCACATTATGACGCCAAACTTATAAAAATAGCCACGCATTGAACCACTTGCTATATTTGTGACGTAACGGTCACTCGATTGCCTTTTCTTGCAGTAACAAATCATTTGTCATGTGGTGTTATTTTTTTAGAGCTATTAACGTGCGATCCTTATATTGTTATTTCAAACATATCATTGAAAAAATAAACAGATCAGTAATAGAGCTATGGTGTTCCAACTCGTATTTTTTAGTCGAAATAAGTGATAAACCTGTATGCCTAGTTTGTTGCGAACATGTAGCAGGAAAGAAAAAATCAAATCTGGAGCGATGAAATATAAAACCACTGGTGAAATATAAAACCACTGGTGAAATATAAAACCTTGGGTATTTTTACACGGAATTTGAAAATAAATAAATATTTGGCCCGCCCGAAAATGTAGTGGAATTCATGCGGCCCGCTGTACTAAGTAGGTTCCCCACCCCTGGTTTAAAAGGTTGCTGATCCCTGACACCAACTATTTTTAATGTCAAGGGCTTTAAACCTTTTTGAACCTACTATTTTACCTTATGGGTTTTAAATAATAGACCTTGTCCGCACAAACCTATTTTGAAGCATTGGTTGGTCCGAACAATTTCACACATCACCCGTATTGAGAAGGGTTGTTCTATACCAGGGGTGCAACCTTTTAAGCTACGCGTGTCAGTTTACTTATAATATCCACGCAGTAAAGACTTCGCGTGGCAACATTTTTCTGAGTAAGAGTGGATTTGTGCCCGCTAACTGGATTTTGGGACTTTTGAATAATATACGACTAAAAACAAGCATGTATCAGTTTCAATTAGTACTTATATACACGTAAATTGCGTAGAAACACGTAAATGATTTTGCGTACAATGGAAAATCATCTCGAGTGTTAACCTCCCGTCCCCTGTTCTATACCTTAAGAAGCGGTTACGTATATTCCCATGGTAAAATCCCTTTGCACAATTACTGCTTACGCTAACGACCCGGATAAATGCCTCCATTTTTTAGTTACTTTTCCAACTACCAAAACACCCTATACATCCCTACGATAACAGCGGAGCAAAAATGCACCGATCTCCATTTACCCTGCATGTATCCTGGTTATTAATTCCGCCTGCGCACAGAATCATAAAAGTGGAGGAATAGGAATAAGCCGACTGACATTTTTCACTGTCATAGAAAGTTGTTTCTAATAGGCATTTCAAGGCCCAACTCCTGTTAAGATGGCTTGTTAAATTGATTCTGCTTTTGCCTCAAGTGTTTGGTTAATAATTTCGTAACATAATTTAAAACTTAAAAATTAGCTTGCTGGAGTTCTAAAATCTAGTAAATTGAGTAAAAAATTCTATTTTTGAAGATTTTACCCTGGTCAAAAACAGTTGTCAAAAAATGCCTTTCATTTTCACAGGTGTTCGAATTTCTGCTATATCAGTTGATAACGATGTGTTCTTGTTATTATTTGGAGCCTTTCTTACCTTTTGTGTCTCTCCAACCTAGTGCCGTACAGGTCGTCCCAGGTTGAACCGAGAGACTGAAGTAATCGGGCAGGCAAGCAGATTTCATTATACGCGATAACTTCGGAATATGGGTTTTAAGTCGAATAATTGCGATATCGTATGTCTTTCTCTGCGTAAATATGAATTAAAGTAAAATAGTATCACATAATATCACGGTTAAAACACCCTTTCTGCGGATTCGTGTGTACAATAGGATGGGGGCTTAACACCAATATGATGACACCAAGAAAATAATATTTTTAGGGTATGTGTATTTTTTAGGGATATACTTGTGATCAATTTGCGTTTAAATATTTGACAACACGACTGCTGTACGCACCACTATGTTGTATTTCGGATGAATGGTGACGTCGTTTTGGTGGATGGGTACTCTGATGACGTCATTGTCATTCTTGCTTCGACTGTAGAGGCCTAGTCGCATTGTTAAGCCGTCAAAACTGTAAGACAATATTACTCCTTATTGTTATTCGCAAAACGTGCAACGTAAATATTGTTTTCTATACTTTTATGGCCTTTCCGATGTAAATAGGACGTGTCAAAATCATTGACAACATTTGATGACTTCAATTTACATAGAAGTTAAAGTAAGCCGGGGTCCGCAAAAAATATTCCAGGAACGGCGTATCAAAAATACCAGCTAAGTCATAAATATATCACGAAGACCCTGCCCAGGCAAACTTTTTCCGTGTGTTATCCCAATATCATGTATGATTTTACTTGTGTTAAACTCGGGTTATGTTAGGATATCACGTGTTGGCTTTTTCGCCGATATTTCAAACAAAAATCAAGGATATATCCTTGGAATATAGCTAACAAGCCATGTATCTTCCGATATCTGGACTTTTAACGAATACTTAACATGAATTAGGCTTGAAGTTTCCTTGAACAACTTGAACTATTGGTCAACAAAGTTGACATATCCGTGCAGAAGAAAGTGTGCAATTTTTACCAATTATTTTAGAATTTCGTTGAAACCTTCTAGCGCGAAATTGTTACAATCGTGGTAAAGTTTTGGTTTCCGGGCAATATTTGTTACTGTTTCCGTGTGTGTTTTTGAATCAGCTCTTTGATTAATTTTAACCAAGAAACTTCTGCTAGACATTTAGTAAGCGTAGCCTATTTCCAATCATTATACGCATAGGCTACTGTTTGCAAATAATAATCATTATTTGAAGCTTGCTACTGTACTCATTTTGATAGTTTGTAAATCGCCACAAGACGGTTTTGATTGGTGGCTGAAAAACTATTGCTTATCTGAGCAACAGCTCAAGAGAAAAGCTATCACGCGTAGCGAATCGAATTATTTAGATAAAACTCATTTTAACTCTCTTGGGAATTCACGCCCGGCGCGCGTCTTTTTCTTTGTTCAAAATTTTTGAAAACGGCGGGAATTGCCAACGCGGGATCGGAGAGTTTGCTTAACGGTATCGCAGGTTCGCAGCTTTTAATGTGGTCGTATTACTACGGAATACTAAACAAGTTGTAAGTAATCTATGGTATTACAACGAGAATTGTTTGTTCCGTTTGCCTTTTTTTCAAGTTCATCCGGGACTGCGTGCGACCATGTGCTCGCAGACGCCATGCTGTGTCTTGTGGTTGTGAGCTGATATTGGCATCAAGGTTGGTAGCAAAATGATAATGCTAACGAAAATTGTAAATTGTTTGGATTGGTTTGGTTAGGAAAACAGCAGATTTATGCTGTTGTGGCTATGGTGTTGAGAGAATGTATTGTGATTAATACATTAAAATTAATCTGTGTTTTTATTAGATTTAAATTGCAGCATTAAATTGTCTTGTCATTTGATATAATGCCTCGTAGTAAAAGTCTAAGAACAGATTACAAACCATATGACCATTTATCAAGAAAACAGAAATGGATCAGGAAAAAAAGGATGTAAATTGCGTAGAAACACGTAAATGATTTTGCGTACAATGGAAAATCATCTCGAGTGTTAACCTCCCGTCCCCTGTTCTATACCTTAAGAAGCGGTTACGTATATTCCCATGGTAAAATCCCTTTGCACAATTACTGCTTACGCTAACGACCCGGATAAATGCCTCCATTTTTTAGTTACTTTTCCAACTACCAAAACACCCTATACATCCCTACGATAACAGCGGAGCAAAAATGCACCGATCTCCATTTACCCTGCATGTATCCTGGTTATTAATTCCGCCTGCGCACAGAATCATAAAAGTGGAGGAATAGGAATAAGCCGACTGACATTTTTCACTGTCATAGAAAGTTGTTTCTAATAGGCATTTCAAGGCCCAACTCCTGTTAAGATGGCTTGTTAAATTGATTCTGCTTTTGCCTCAAGTGTTTGGTTAATAATTTCGTAACATAATTTAAAACTTAAAAATTAGCTTGCTGGAGTTCTAAAATCTAGTAAATTGAGTAAAAAATTCTATTTTTGAAGATTTTACCCTGGTCAAAAACAGTTGTCAAAAAATGCCTTTCATTTTCACAGGTGTTCGAATTTCTGCTATATCAGTTGATAACGATGTGTTCTTGTTATTATTTGGAGCCTTTCTTACCTTTTGTGTCTCTCCAACCTAGTGCCGTACAGGTCGTCCCAGGTTGAACCGAGAGACTGAAGTAATCGGGCAGGCAAGCAGATTTCATTATACGCGATAACTTCGGAATATGGGTTTTAAGTCGAATAATTGCGATATCGTATGTCTTTCTCTGCGTAAATATGAATTAAAGTAAAATAGTATCACATAATATCACGGTTAAAACACCCTTTCTGCGGATTCGTGTGTACAATAGGATGGGGGCTTAACACCAATATGATGACACCAAGAAAATAATATTTTTAGGGTATGTGTATTTTTTAGGGATATACTTGTGATCAATTTGCGTTTAAATATTTGACAACACGACTGCTGTACGCACCACTATGTTGTATTTCGGATGAATGGTGACGTCGTTTTGGTGGATGGGTACTCTGATGACGTCATTGTCATTCTTGCTTCGACTGTAGAGGCCTAGTCGCATTGTTAAGCCGTCAAAACTGTAAGACAATATTACTCCTTATTGTTATTCGCAAAACGTGCAACGTAAATATTGTTTTCTATACTTTTATGGCCTTTCCGATGTAAATAGGACGTGTCAAAATCATTGACAACATTTGATGACTTCAATTTACATAGAAGTTAAAGTAAGCCGGGGTCCGCAAAAAATATTCCAGGAACGGCGTATCAAAAATACCAGCTAAGTCATAAATATATCACGAAGACCCTGCCCAGGCAAACTTTTTCCGTGTGTTATCCCAATATCATGTATGATTTTACTTGTGTTAAACTCGGGTTATGTTAGGATATCACGTGTTGGCTTTTTCGCCGATATTTCAAACAAAAATCAAGGATATATCCTTGGAATATAGCTAACAAGCCATGTATCTTCCGATATCTGGACTTTTAACGAATACTTAACATGAATTAGGCTTGAAGTTTCCTTGAACAACTTGAACTATTGGTCAACAAAGTTGACATATCCGTGCAGAAGAAAGTGTGCAATTTTTACCAATTATTTTAGAATTTCGTTGAAACCTTCTAGCGCGAAATTGTTACAATCGTGGTAAAGTTTTGGTTTCCGGGCAATATTTGTTACTGTTTCCGTGTGTGTTTTTGAATCAGCTCTTTGATTAATTTTAACCAAGAAACTTCTGCTAGACATTTAGTAAGCGTAGCCTATTTCCAATCATTATACGCATAGGCTACTGTTTGCAAATAATAATCATTATTTGAAGCTTGCTACTGTACTCATTTTGATAGTTTGTAAATCGCCACAAGACGGTTTTGATTGGTGGCTGAAAAACTATTGCTTATCTGAGCAACAGCTCAAGAGAAAAGCTATCACGCGTAGCGAATCGAATTATTTAGATAAAACTCATTTTAACTCTCTTGGGAATTCACGCCCGGCGCGCGTCTTTTTCTTTGTTCAAAATTTTTGAAAACGGCGGGAATTGCCAACGCGGGATCGGAGAGTTTGCTTAACGGTATCGCAGGTTCGCAGCTTTTAATGTGGTCGTATTACTACGGAATACTAAACAAGTTGTAAGTAATCTATGGTATTACAACGAGAATTGTTTGTTCCGTTTGCCTTTTTTTCAAGTTCATCCGGGACTGCGTGCGACCATGTGCTCGCAGACGCCATGCTGTGTCTTGTGGTTGTGAGCTGATATTGGCATCAAGGTTGGTAGCAAAATGATAATGCTAACGAAAATTGTAAATTGTTTGGATTGGTTTGGTTAGGAAAACAGCAGATTTATGCTGTTGTGGCTATGGTGTTGAGAGAATGTATTGTGATTAATACATTAAAATTAATCTGTGTTTTTATTAGATTTAAATTGCAGCATTAAATTGTCTTGTCATTTGATATAATGCCTCGTAGTAAAAGTCTAAGAACAGATTACAAACCATATGACCATTTATCAAGAAAACAGAAATGGATCAGGAAAAAAAGGATGAATAAACAAAGACCTGCTGCAGTTGGTGGCATAAATATTTTAAATGCTTCTTCCAGTGACACTGCAGACCTGCAGGAAATTGAAGAACAAGAAAGTGATTCAAGTATGTTATCAAGTAAACATGTGGAACAAATAACAATTCCAGACAGTACACTTTCAATGGATGCAAATGATATTATTACCAGCTGGGCATTAACTGAAGTTTATGTACCAAAAATGTCTATAACCAGACTTCTAAAAAGCTTACATAGCATTCATGATGAGCTTCCAAAATCATATAAAGGCCTCTTTCCCAAACCAAACATTTCTTATGAGCCCATGGAGGATGGACTGTATGTACATTTTCCAAATTGGATTAATTCACTTACAAAAATGTTGTCACATTTTTACAAGGATGTTGAAGGCAATATATCATTTTGTCTTTTAATTAACGTTGATGGATTACCCTTATTTAATCATTCCCCTTATTTAATCATTCCCCTGACTTCAAACTATATCCAATTCTGTTGACAATTTATAAAGCAAAAATGCGGCCAATATGTGCTGGGATTTATTCCACTGAGAAATCAAGCAATAGAGAAATGCCCCCAGTTCAGTTGTTTCTCAAACATTTCTTGAGTGATGTTAAAAAAATTAAAGGATCACGACATCATTAATGGAAAAAGAATATTCTCATTACTTGGCAATGGCATTTATGTGTGTGATGCTCCAGCACGGTCTTCATTGAAAAGTATTAAGAGCCATTCAGGGTATAGTTGTTGTGAAAGATGTGTAGTTCATGGACAATATGACTCTGCATCGGGTCATGTCTGCTTGCTTGAAACAAACTGTCTGCTAAGAACTGATAATGCCTTTGTAGCACAACAAGACAAATCTCACCATAAAGGAGAGTCACACCTTGCGAAGTACAAGGTTAAAATGGTTACTGGATTTGTGCTGGACTATATGCACCTGTGTTGCCTTGGGGTCATGAAGCGGCTCCTTTCAAGGTGGAAGGGAATTCGAAGGTAAAATTTTACATGCAAAAAAAGCCAAAAATGCTGAAAAAATGCTTTTGTTTAGGCAGCATCAAGGAAAATTGTCATCCCAAGGAATGGCCGTACTAAACCAAAAATTGCTTCAGATAAAAGCCTGGGTTCCAGTAGAATTTAACAGGAAATTAAGACCATTGTCAGAATTGGCATATTGGAAGGCTGCTGAATTTCGGTTGTTTATGCTATATGTTGGTATGGTTACTCTAAAAAATGAAAAAATTCTTCCAAAAAGGTATTTTAAACACTTTTTAAAGTATGTCATTGCCTTGCGCTTTTTAATTAGTCCATGCACCCAAAATGAAGATGTTACCCATTGTTGTGAATTGTTGAAACAATTTGTGAAAGATTCCATTACTTTGTATGGCAAGGGTTTTGTATCTTATAATGTGCACAGTCTCATACATCTACCAGATGATTATCTAAACTATGGGTCATTGGAGAAAATTAATTGTTTTCCTTTTGAAAGTTATTTAGGTATCTTAAAAAATTGCTTGCAGTCTGGATATCGACCCTTGCAGCAAATTAGACGCCTTGTGTTTCACCAAAATGAAAATATTGTCGCAACAAGGCAAAGGGAACTGCATACAAATGTACACTCCCAGAAATTACCTTGCATGTTACAGAAGGCTTGTCTGTAACTTATTACAAAATGGCTACATTGTTAAATTCTTGTGTCATTAACACAAAATCCAAAGCAGATTGTATCATTAAATATGGGACCAGCAGTGTTGCTAAAGTTTGCACTATTGCATGTCAAAGTGGATCAGTTTGTTTCATTGTGCAGAATTTTCTTCATGTCAGACCACTATTTAAATACCCTGTTTCATCTGTGTCTGTTGGAGTTTACTGGCTGGGGCCATTAGATAAAAATTTGTGTGTGGTTAATTTGAATAGTAATGTTGTGAAATGTGTTATGCTGCCTTACAAGGCGGAGTTTGTTGCTATTGAACTTATTCACTCAAGTTGAAAATTTTGTTTTTAGAAATTTAGCAAAAATGAAAGAATTTGTATTTGTAAAGTTTTCATCTGGCCAATCTGATTTGGTACATCAAAGTTGGATGGTTTCTGACACTAAATGCAAATGGCCTGCAGGTGGCAATATTCAACAGCAAGCAAGGGACAAAGTCGCTCCAGGGGAGAATTGGAAAGCATACAAATGTGAGGTGCTGTGTCAATCCAGTAAGTTCCAAGCACCTATGTTGCAATATAGTACAGATAAACAAGTGTGAATGACAACAACTAACATTTTTCAGATTCATTTGCTCGCTGTATTAAAAAGGCATATGCGGAAAATGGGTATAAAACATCGGATACATCTGATGCAACAGCAGAAGATGAACCAACATTTGTAACACCTGCAAGTCCACAAACTTTATCACCTTTTAGGCGACCCCGTGATATTATATCTTCGCCAGGAAAAAAAGCACAAAAACGGTACAGGAAATTTGTGTTTATCTGTCTAACATTATCTGTCTAAAGTGTTTTTTTAGAAAACTGCCCCCCTCTTTGCCAGTAGGCACTGAATACACAGAAATCTGGCACTGTGTTAAGGGCTTACAAGCAGATGTGAGAAGGTCTCTTACCCAAATAGCTGGCCTTCGCACTGACCTCTCTTTTACTAGATATGTGCTAGTGCAAAAAATTGGAGAGATGAACAACTTACAAAGTCTATCTAATTGTCATTCTAGCATGGTTGAACCTGCTGCTAATGATGAAGAACTAAATGAAACCATTGAAAGTATTGAGGTTTGTAGATTTACTTACAACAATTTTCTGCAAAATATTTGAAAACAGTTTTTTTTTTAGGACCAACAAGCCATAGCATTGAGGGTGGAAAGAAAAGGATTGCGCAGCACAATTCGAGAGTTCATGCGCCTCTTCATGAAAAAGGAGTTGGTGGTCACTTATTCATGGTCTGGTCTTGGCTACAAACGCCAACACAACAAAAAGGCATTTAAAGACAGCAAGTTGTACAACCTTCTAATCGGTATGTTGCAATGCTTGTTTTCACCATTTGAACATATCTGTTTGGTTTTTAAACCATCTACTTTTGGTGTGGGTCTCCTTCTAGAGCACATTGTTTTAAACTTGCCGGCTTCCAAAATGTAAAAATTCAAACTGCAATATTTGACAAAGTCGCCAAGAACCTGCCTATTTAGATGCTTGGAACAATTCAAAGCATTCAAAAGATAGTTGGTTTTACCCACCCAAATGCATTGAAAATCAAAACGTAAATACACAGTGTGTTTCTCATTGGTTGTTGAAATTTCGGCCGCAAGACCAAAAACTGTTTGAACGCTGACTGTTGTGCCCCACACGCAAAACGATGCGACACGAAGGGAGTAATAGGCAAGGTTATGACCTAAGAGGCGCAGCGCTCAGCGTTTGGTATCCTCGCACTGCCACATAAACTGGCGGTGATTCAATCATGCCCGGATCTTTTACTGCCTCAGTGAGCTATATGGCCATGCTGTTTGCATAAACGCCAGCCTTTTATGAATCTATTGAGCAATTTTTGTGTTACTGGCTCAGCTAAGTAGATAAAATATGATGAATAAAATAAAGAACACCACGCCAGACTTCAAAATGTGGTAATACTTTGTATATGTGCAGATGTCCTTCAGCTGACGGACTACAAAAATGAAAAGGTCACCACAATCAACGGCGAGATAATTGTGGTTTTATCTCAAACGAACGACTGGGAGGGTGGAAGGCGGGCCGGCCGAATCCAGGCCCATTTGTCATCAAGTGGTTCTTCAACCGAAGCTTGGGCGGATTCGGACACAGAACAATGAATCGTCGTTAAGTTCGTTTTCAATAAAATAAAAATACGATAAGATGCCTACTTTATGTTTTTGGGGATTAGTTCGGAGAAGATTCAAACATGGATATTTAGGATGATTTATCTATGACTTATCCCAATTTATGTCTGGATTACCAGAGATTCTGACGCGACGTTCAAGCATGATTCATCATAGAAAATCATACTTGAAATTATGCTTGAAAGTGTTACCTTTCGTGTCATAACACAATGATAAATCTCGGAAGTTCGCACCCCATCCAAGTCCGAACCAAATAAGTTCGATGATATTACATGTATGAAACGGGGAAAATTTTCCACTATCCGGATATTCTCCCAATGTTCTATACACTAATTGTTTTCAGTGATGTTTTTATCTTGCTTAGCCTTCGGGTGTTGATTTTTTTCTGCGGCTTGGTTTTAATTAAGGTTGAAATGTCAGGACGATATTAACAAATGCCGTTTTGGGGATAATCAAATTAAAAAAAGGAAAAAGATCCACTTGTTGGCATTTTGGGATCAAATTGTACCTGCTATCCCTTGCTTATGATTATAATTTTGCTTGTACAAATTCCCTACCTGAATTGCATGGTGGCAAGGTTAACAAAGCAATGAGCTGCTGCCAGTACCCAAGCTTTGCATATCACCGTTGCTTCACACAAAAGCTTGTCGTCCTTTGCTGACCTAAGACATAGGAATGCTTGAGAGTGGTGTGATATACATATTACGGTTAAAAATTAAATTAACAAACTGTAAACGCTATTGTTGTTACCTGCCATGGCCGTGCGTGCCTCTGTGCTCTTTTTCCACCGATAATCTTTTTCAACGTCGTTTGTAGTATAGCTTTGCCGCAAGATATTGCATTTGAGTCACATGCCCATCGACAAATAGTTGGATTTGATACCTAATTTTTACCTGTGTGGTTTAGATATGCTCTTAACCTGATAAAAGTCGAAACATACCTGTGTACTGTTTAATACTGTCGGTGCAGTTGTTGTGGTATGTTCAGTGCTTTTAATAGTAACGAATGGGCTTAGACTTGTTGAAGTGCTTTGTTCTGCAAAAATCAGCTTTAAAAGGTTGTTAAAATGAATTAAAATAATTATTTAAGGGCAAATAGAGATGTACTAAAGATTGTTTTCAAGCAATGTGTTTCATTTTACCCGTAAATCACCCCTTTCCTTGACATACAAAACTGACAATGTACAATTCGACATAGTATGTAGTATACATACTGTTTGCCAAACCACAACTTTAAAACCATATGAAAATCGTATTCTTTGTTTCTTTATAAAATTGGGCATATTCTCAAAAGCTTTTTTTAGCTTTTTTTTGGAGTTTCTTACCTGAGTGTTTGTTTTCTTCAGGGAACTCTTTAAATTCCGTTCGACGTCCGCGACAAAACCGGAACCAGAACGTCACGCGGTCTGGCAAGCACGTGACCGGAACTGACGTCGCCAATGACGTCATGCATGGTGACCACTCAGACCACGTGGTCCAACCTAAACCGAAAACATATAAAATAATTATGAGCTTTTGTAAGTGAAAAGAACATGCAATCTATTTGCTTTTGCACGGTTTTGCAGAAATTGTGCGCATTCTGTCACTTTACCCTTGGACCTAGATATACGTTTGTGTCACGCATATTTATTGCCTCATTTTACAACATTTACATATCGTCTTATCATGACATTTACTTATTGGTCCTAATGTCGTTTATTTATTGTCGTTCTGTCCAGGTACTAGTTTTCGTATGGCATTACGCATTGTGACAAGTTTTTGTTATAAGTCCATGAAATCGGTTTTTAGGTTATCACAGTTTTACCTTCTGTTGAAACCTTTTCAACACCAGTATTTGCAGAAAATTATTTAAACTGGTTCAAACTTTGAAACAATTATTTTATTTGGATACCAGTTCCTGTTACCTCCTTGGCGTTTGACGGATTGTGGAGAAATCACTTTTCCTGCTAGAAAGTCACTGAAACATAATGCATTCTTAGTTTAAATATAATTTGTAGTGCTATTCTAACCTAAACAATTTATCAAACACTTACCAAACGTAACAAAACAACACCAAGTTTTGTAGCGTTAACCTCGTGCTTTTCCTTTTTCGGGGAACAAAACAGCTTAAACAATATTACATTGTAGTTTTAGGGGCAACAGTTAAAGAAGCGAAGTGGTTAACAACCTGAGGTAAAACCATTCGTCACACAATCATTACTCAAGAGCTGTGGAGTTGACAATAAACAACATGAAGACAGTGCAAAGCGTTTTGCAAGTCGAAAGTTACCCCAGAACCAAATATTAGTTATCAGCAGAAGATACAAGCCAATATCGAAGTGTAAAACATTACTGCGTTTCGACGGTTCTATTGTTATCGTCAAAAATAAAAACCACAGAAAACTCGGTGAAACACAACATAGAAGAAAGATTAGTTGATGTATATGGACTTAATACAGTTTAGTTTCCTAAATGAATAGAGAATTTAGCTCAAACGATATAAATCAATCAATTTTATTTGCTTAAGCGTCCAAGTATAAAAATAATACACGTGACATACAGGTAAACAAGTGAGATAAGCGCTGAAACAAAATGTTCTTTTTCCGATATTTTTCTGGGTTCCTAATCCTTAAGCTTACGACTTGCACAATGTTGAGAAATACGTTAAACCACCAATAACGTTTAAGCAGTAAAAAAAACTCGTAGTGTCTTGCTAAACATCAAAAACAAATCACGTTTTGTTAAAAATGGCGTGTCGGTGTACATAAATTTGCTGTATTCAGAACGAAAAGCGATAAAATATTTCATCAACTCCAGGCATTAGAAACGAAGGATTGCTGAAAGAAACAATGCACGTCAAATTCTCAGCTCTCGTAAGTGGAATATATTTTCCTTCTGTGCCGCTCCAAGTAATTAGGCCAAAAAGTTATGGCGAATAACTTATATCTGACATGTAATTCCGATCGGGTTTTTACATGGGGGCGTCCTGGATTTTAAACCCGGAAATAACAGCTGTTTTGCAACACTTCCACTCAATGTCACGACTCTGCTTGTGCTGTTTCCATTCAGTTCCTAAAGCGACAAAACGTTTATAATATGCAATCAAGATAGTAGGTTCCGAAAAACCACAAACAGAAATTGGGCAAAAGGATTGAAAATGGGCAATTTTTCATTATCTGTTAGCTTTAGGGGGTGAAGTCTTGCTGCTTCGGGCGGGCTAGACGCGTCACTGCTTATCGGGTGCTTGGTACAAATACGAAGTGTCGCTCTAGCAGGTGGTCGTCGACGTCCAGCCGATACTTCCACCGATGTTCAGCTCTCAAACCAAGTCGGGACGTCGAGGAACACTCCCGTTTGTTGGGCGTCCTTGGTCGCGACTTGTGCCTCGGTGCTGAGTCGTCTTGACCGATGACGCCGCAAACGAAAGGACCAATGCCCGCTAGACGGTCATGTGGGAACGATGTCTAATTGTGGCGACAGTTTTGCGTTGGGCGTACAAGAGCGCGCGACATCTTGCCGTCGTCACACTACCACTAAATGTCAAGTCGCTACATGTCTCGTTTCCAATTCTTTTCTGACGGAATAAAACGTTTTATGTACGACCAATTGCAGTAGGTTCTGAAAAACCACAAACAGAAGTTGGTTTGCAGCATTGAAAAGGGCTAATTTCTCCTTTTCAATAAGCTTTGAGAGGTGAAGTCTTGCTGCTTCGGAGCTCGACACGTCACTGCTTAGCGGGTGCTTCAGCACTTTGCTTTGTGGTGTTGTGAAAAGCTTCCGTTGCGCAAGTACCATCGCCTCCTAAAAAGCTATGGACCAGCTCCGCTCCTCTTGGATGAGGGAGGGCGCAGTACTGGGGCTTCGTGCTCCAGCATTGCTTCCCTCTCTTGCTCAAGAAGCCGTCTAGCGGGACCCATTTGCTCCCGCAATGGCTGGCTACTTTGGGCGGGCTCGGTTAAAAAGGGGCTTTGTGCTCTTTTTTCATTTGTCACTTTCATTGCCCACTTAAAAAATACACTACTAGTTCCGATTTTGTTTTTCTTCGGATCACAGCAGCGGCGGAGAAGTCGTATGCGTGATGGTTTAGTTTATCCCCACGGTCACGTGGGCTCGAGCAACGTCAACACCGCGACTTGCTACAAGAGAAGAGGAGCGGTACCGAACACAAGGCCCAGCACCGATCCTCTCGAGCAAGCCGAGAGGCCGGCGCTGCAAACAGAAGCCAACTCGACTCGTCCCCGTTGCTGCCGAAACAGAATGCCGTCGTTGCTCGGGAAACCGGCTGTGAAGCCGATTCCCGAGCTCTGACGTCACCTCTGACGGAGCTGGGAACGAGCCGACGTCCCAGTCGCCGAAACAACCAGAACGAGCTTCACTCAAACACTAAAACTTGGGCTATTTCAATACATGTTTAATTTTTCTGTTTGTGGTTTTCTTTTCGGTAGACTCATTTGCATGCAATCACGTGGTCGCAACGTTGACACGGTTGAATAGTTCTCAGTCACGTGACCAACAAATGGTTGCGACATCGGATGCAGCGAGTGGCTGCTTCGGCGCGGGAATTCCCCAAGTCGAAGCGCACACTGTGTTAACAGGTCGCTCGACGCAAGACTGCTGGACGGAACTTAGTCGCTCGGGTCGACCCACTCCGTCACTTGTCCTGCTTGCCGCCACGCGTTTCTGGAGCAGGCGACTCGCCAATGACCAGGGAGTCATATCATTGCAACGCCCAACTCCATTTTCGAGCGTTTGTGGTGAACCCACAAACACAAAATGTCGTGGTAGTAGGCGGTCGCCGACGTTTGGCCGATGTTTCCACCCGTGTTTCCCGCCCAACCTGAGCGCATACACCCGAGCAACTTACTGTTTGTTGGGCGTCGTTGGTTGCGACTTGTGCTTCATAAGTCGCCTTAAACTTATGACGCCGGAAAACGAACAGCCTATTGCCCGCTGGACGGTCATGTGGAGACGATGTCTAGTTGTGGTGAGGGCTTTGCGTTGGGCGTGCAGGAGCGCTCGCCTTCGCAATTGCGACATCTCGTCGCTGTGTTACCGCCTTATGCCACGTCGCTGGGCGTGCTTTTATTTCCATGCATTTGCTCACGTGACAAAACGTTGTCTGTACGAACAACTGCAGCACATTTCCACAAACCACAAACAGAAGTTGGTTTGCAGCATTGAAAAGGGCTAATTTCTCCTTTTCAATAAGCTTTGGGAGGTGAAGTCTTGCTGCTTCGGAGCTCGACACGTCACTGCTTAGCGGGTGCTTCAGCACTTTGCTTTGTGGTG
This sequence comes from Phallusia mammillata, assembly GCF_965637545.1. Taxonomy (NCBI): domain Eukaryota; kingdom Metazoa; phylum Chordata; class Ascidiacea; order Phlebobranchia; family Ascidiidae; genus Phallusia; species Phallusia mammillata. Next base: position 22,825,435 of record NC_137254.1, read on the forward strand.
TTGTGAAAAGCTTCCGTTGCGCAAGTACCATCGCCTCCTAAAAAGCTATGGACCAGCTCCGCTCCTCTTGGATGAGGGAGGGCGCAGTGCTGGGGCTTCGTGCTCCAGCATTGCTTCCCTCTCTTGCTCAAGAAGCCGCCTAGCGGGACGCATTTGCTCCCGCAATGGCTGGCTACTTTGGGCGGGCTCGGTTAAAAAGGGGCTTTGTGCTCTTTTTTCATTTGTCATTTTCATTGTCTACTACCCGTACTAAAAATACACTATTTTTCTTCGGATCACAGAAGCGGCGGCAGCAGCAGCAGCAACAGCGCAGCAAGTGGGCGGACAAAAAGTGGTTTAGTTTATCCCCACGGTCACGTGGGCTCGAGCAACGTCAACACCGCGACTTGCTACAAGAGAGGAGGAGCGGTACCGAGCACAAGGCCCAGCACAGATCCTCTCGAGCAAGCCGAGAGGCCGGCGCTGCAAACAGAAGCCAACTCGACTCGTCCCCGTTGCTGCCGAAACAGAATGCCGTCGTTGCTCGGGAAACCGGCTGTGAAGCCGATTCCCGAGCTCTGACGTCACCTCTGACGGAGCTGGGAACGAGCCGACGTCCCAGTCGCCGAAACAACCAGAACGAGCTTCACTCAAACACTAAAACTTGGGCTATTTCAATACATGTTTAATTTTTCTGTTTGTGGTTTTCTTTTCGGTAGACTCATTTGCATGCAATCACGTGGTCGCAACGTTGACACGGTTGAATAGTTCTCAGTCACGTGACCAACAAATGGTTGCGACATCGGATGCAGCGAGTGGCTGCTTCGGCGCGGGAATTCCCCAAGTCGAAGCGCACACTGTGTTAACAGGTCGCTCGACGCAAGACTGCTGGACGGAACTTAGTCGCTCGGGTCGACCCACTCCGTCACTTGTCCTGCTTGCCGCCACGCGTTTCTGGAGCAGGCGACTCGCCAATGACCAGGGAGTCATATCATTGCAACGCCCAACTCCATTTTCGAGCGTTTGTGGTGAACCCACAAACACAAAATGTCGTGGTAGTAGGCGGTCGCCGACGTTTGGCCGATGTTTCCACCCGTGTTTCCCGCCCAACCTGAGCGCATACACCCGAGCAACTTACTGTTTGTTGGGCGTCGTTGGTTGCGACTTGTGCTTTATAAGTCGCCTTAAACTTATGACGCCGGAAAACGAACAGCCTATTGCCCGCTGGACGGTCATGTGGAGACGATGTCTAGTTGTGGTGAGGGCTTTGCGTTGGGCGTGCAGGAGCGCTCGCCTTCGCAATTGCGACATCTCGTCGCTGTGTTACCGCCTTATGCCACGTCGCTGGGCGTGCTTTTATTTCCATGCATTTGCTCACGTGACAAAACGTTGTCTGTACGAACAACTGCAGCACATTTCCACAAACCACAAACAGAAGTTGGTTTGCAGCATTGAAAAGGGCTAATTTCTCCTTTTCAATAAGCTTTGGAAGGTGAAGTCTTGCTGCTTCGGAGCTCGACACGTCACTGCTTAGCGGGTGCTTCAGCACTTTGCTTTGTGGTGTTGTGAAAAGCTTCCGTTGCGCAAGTACCATCGCCTCCTAAAAAGCTATGGACCAGCTCCGCTCCTCTTGGATGAGGGAGGGCGCAGTGCTGGGGCTTCGTTCTCCAGCATTGCTTCCCTCTCTTGCTCAAGAAGCCGCCTAGCGGGACGCATTTGCTCCCGCAATGGCTGGCTACTTTGGGCGGGCTCGGTTAAAAAGGGGCTTTGTGCTCTTTTTTCATTTGTCATTTTCATTGTCTACTACCCGTACTAAAAATACACTATTTTTCTTCGGATCACAGAAGCGGCGGCAGCAGCAGCAGCAACAGCGCAGCAAGTGGGCGGACAAAAAGTGGTTTAGTTTATCCCCACGGTCACGTGGGCTCGAGCAACGTCAACACCGCGACTTGCTACAAGAGAGGAGGAGCGGTACCGAGCACAAGGCCCAGCACAGATCCTCTCGAGCAAGCCGAGAGGCCGGCGCTGCAAACAGAAGCCAACTCGACTCGTCCCCGTTGCTGCCGAAACAGAATGCCGTCGTTGCTCGGGAAACCGGCTGTGAAGCCGATTCCCGAGCTCTGACGTCACCTCTGACGGAGCTGGGAACGAGCCGACGTCCCAGTCGCCGAAACAACCAGAACGAGCTTCACTCAAACACTAAAACTTGGGCTATTTCAATACATGTTTAATTTTTCTGTTTGTGGTTTTCTTTTCGGTAGACTCATTTGCATGCAATCACGTGGTCGCAACGTTGACACGGTTGAATAGTTCTCAGTCACGTGACCAACAAATGGTTGCGACATCGGATGCAGCGAGTGGCTGCTTCGGCGCGGGAATTCCCCAAGTCGAAGCGCACACTGTGTTAACAGGTCGCTCGACGCAAGACTGCTGGACGGAACTTAGTCGCTCGGGTCGACCCACTCCGTCACTTGTCCTGCTTGCCGCCACGCGTTTCTGGAGCAGGCGACTCGCCAATGACCAGGGAGTCATATCATTGCAACGCCCAACTCCATTTTCGAGCGTTTGTGGTGAACCCACAAACACAAAATGTCGTGGTAGTAGGCGGTCGCCGACGTTTGGCCGATGTTTCCACCCGTGTTTCCCGCCCAACCTGAGCGCATACACCCGAGCAACTTACTGTTTGTTGGGCGTCGTTGGTTGCGACTTGTGCTTTATAAGTCGCCTTAAACTTATGACGCCGGAAAACGAACAGCCTATTGCCCGCTGGACGGTCATGTGGAGACGATGTCTAGTTGTGGTGAGGGCTTTGCGTTGGGCGTGCAGGAGCGCTCGCCTTCGCAATTGCGACATCTCGTCGCTGTGTTACCGCCTTATGTCACGTCGCTGGGCGTGCTTTTATTTCCATGCATTTGCTCACGTGACAAAACGTTGTCTGTACGAACAACTGCAGCACATTTCCACAAACCACAAACAGAAGTTGGTTTGCAGCATTGAAAAGGGCTAATTTCTCCTTTTCAATAAGCTTTGGAAGGTGAAGTCTTGCTGCTTCGGAGCTCGACACGTCACTGCTTAGCGGGTGCTTCAGCACTTTGCTTTGTGGTGTTGTGAAAAGCTTCCGTTGCGCAAGTACCATCGCCTCCTAAAAAGCTATGGACCAGCTCCGCTCCTCTTGGATGAGGGAGGGCGCAGTGCTGGGGCTTCGTGCTCCAGCATTGCTTCCCTCTCTTGCTCAAGAAGCCGCCTAGCGGGACGCATTTGCTCCCGCAATGGCTGGCTACTTTGGGCGGGCTCGGTTAAAAAGGGGCTTTGTGCTCTTTTTTCATTTGTCATTTTCATTGTCTACCCGTACTAAAAAATACACTACTAGTTCCGATTTTATTTTTCTTCGGATCACAGCAGCGGCGGCAGCAGCAGCAAGTGGGCGAGAGTAGTCGTATGCGTGATGGTTTAGTTTATCCCCACGGTCACGTGGGCTCGAGCAACGTCAACACCGCGACTTGCTACAAGAGAGGAGGAGCGGTACCGAGCACAAGGCCCAGCACAGATCCTCTCGAGCAAGCCGAGAGGCCGGCGCTGCAAACAGAAGCCAACTCGACTCGTCCCAGTTGCTGCCGAAACAGAATGCCGTCGTTGCTCGGGAAACCGGCTGTGAAGCAGATTCCCGAGCTCTGACGTCACCTCTGACGGAGCTGGGGACTAGCCGACGTCCCAGTTGCCGAAACAACCAGAACGAGCTTCACTCAAACACTAAAACTTGGGCTATTTCAATACATGTTTAATTTTTCTGTTTGTGGTTTTCTTTTCGGTAGACTCATTTGCATGCAATCACGTGGTCGCAACGTTGACACGGTTGAATAGTTCTCAGTCACGTGACCAACAAATGGTTGCGACATCGGATGCAGCGAGTGGCTGCTTCGGCGCGGGAATTCCCCAAGTCGAAGCGCACACTGTGTTAACAGGTCGCTCGACGCAAGACAGCTGGACGGAACTTAGTCGCTCGAGTCGACCCACTCCGTCACTTGTCCTGCTTGCCGCCACGCGTTTCTGGAGCAGGCGACTCGCCAATGACCAGGGAGTCGATATCATTGCAACGCCCAACTCCATTTTCGAGCGTTTGTGGTGAACCCACAAACACAAAATGTCGTGGTAGTAGGCGGTCGCCGACGTTTGGCCGATGTTTCCACCCGTGTTTCCCGCCCAACCTGAGCGCATACACCCGAGCAACTTACTGTTTGTTGGGCGTCGTTGGTTGCGACTTGTGCGTTTTAAGTCGCCTTAAACTGATGCTGACGCGGGAAAACGAACAGCCTATTGCCCGCTGGACGGTCGTGTGGAGACGATGTCTAGTTGTGGTGAGGGCTTTGCGTTGGGCGTGCAGGAGCGCTCGCCTTCGCTATTGCGACATCTCGTCGCTGTGTTACCGCCTTATGCCACATCGCTGGGCGTGCTTTTATTTCCATGCATTTTCTCACGTGACAAAACGTTGTCTGTACGAACAACTGCAGCACATTCCCACAAACCACAAACAGAAGTTGGTTTGCAGCATTGAAAAGGGCTAATTTCTCCTTTTCAATAAGCTTTGGGAGGTGAAGTCTTGCTGCTTCGGAGCTCGACACGTCACTGCTTAGCGGGTGCTTCAGCACTTTGCTTTGTGGTGTTGTGAAAAGCTTCCGTTGCGCAAGTACCATCGCCTCCTAAAAAGCTATGGACCAGCTCCGCTCCTCTTGGATGAGGGAGGGCGCAGTGCTGGGGCTTCGTGCTCCAGCATTGCTTCCCTCTCTTGCTCAAGAAGCCGCCTAGCGGGACGCAGCTGGCTACTTTGGGCGGGCTCGGTTAAAAAGGGGCTTTGTGCTCTTTTTTCATTTGTCATTTTCATTGTCTACCCGTACTAAAAAATACACTACTAGTTCCGATTTTATTTTTCTTCGGATCACAGCAGCGGCGGCAGCAGCAGCAAGTGGGCGAGAGTAGTCGTATGCGTGATGGTTTAGTTTATCCCCACGGTCACGTGGGCTCGAGCAACGTCAACACCGCGACTTGCTACAAGAGAGGAGGAGCGGTACCGAGCACAAGGCCCAGCACAGATCCTCTCGAGCAAGCCGAGAGGCCGGCGCTGCAAACAGAAGCCAACTCGACTCGTCCCAGTTGCTGCCGAAACAGAATGCCGTCGTTGCTCGGGAAACCGGCTGTGAAGCCGATTCCCGAGCTCTGACGTCACCTCTGACGGAGCTGGGGACTAGCCGACGTCCCAGTTGCCGAAACAACCAGAACGAGCTTCACTCAAACACTAAAACTTGGGCTATTTCAATACATGTTCAAATTTTCTGTTTGTGGTTTTCTTTTCGGTAGACTCATTTGCATGCAATCACGTGGTCGCAACGTTGACACGGTTGAATAGTTCTCAGTCACGTGACCAACAAATGGTTGCGACATCGGATGCAGCGAGTGGCTGCTTCGGCGCGGGAATTCCCCAAGTCGAAGCGCACACTGTGTTAACAGGTCGCTCGACGCAAGACTGCTGGACGGAACTTAGTCGCTCGAGTCGACCCACTCCGTCACTTGTCCTGCTTGCCGCCACGCGTTTCTGGAGCAGGCGACTCGCCAATGACCAGGGAGTCGATATCATTGCAACGCCCAACTCCATTTTCGAGCGTTTGTGGTGAACCCACAAACACAAAATGTCGTGGTAGTAGGCGGTCGCCGACGTTTGGCCGATGTTTCCACCCGTGTTTCCCGCCCAACCTGAGCGCATACACCCGAGCAACTTACTGTTTGTTGGGCGTCGTTGGTTGCGACTTGTGCTTTATAAGTCGCCTTAAACTTATGCTGACGCCGGAAAACGAACAGCCTATTGCCCGCTGGACGGTCGTGTGGAGACGATGTCTAGTTGTGGTGAGGGCTTTGCGTTGGGCGTGCAGGAGCGCTCGCCTTCGCAATTGCGACATCTCGTCGCTGTGTTACCGCCTTATGCCACGTCGCTGGGCGTGCTTTTATTTCCATGCATTTTCTCACGTGACAAAACGTTGTCTGTACGAACAACTGCAGCACATTCCCACAAACCACAAACAGAAGTTGGTTTGCAGCATTGAAAAGGGCTAATTTCTCCTTTTCAATAAGCTTTGGGAGGTGAAGTCTTGCTGCTTCGGAGCTCGACACGTCACTGCTTAGCGGGTGCTTCAGCACTTTGCTTTGTGGTGTTGTGAAAAGCTTCCGTTGCGCAAGTACCATCGCCTCCTAAAAAGCTATGGACCAGCTCCGCTCCTCTTGGATGAGGGAGGGCGCAGTGCTGGGGCTTCGTGCTCCAGCATTGCTTCCCTCTCTTGCTCAAGAAGCCGCCTAGCGGGACGCATTTGCTCCCGCAATGGCTGGCTACTTTGGGCGGGCTCGGTTAAAAAGGGGCTTTGTGCTCTTTTTTCATTTGTCATTTTCATTGTCTACCCGTACTAAAAAATACACTACTAGTTCCGATTTTATTTTTCTTCGGATCACAGCAGCGGCGGCAGCAGCAGCAAGTGGGCGAGAGTAGTCGTATGCGTGATGGTTTAGTTTATCCCCACGGTCACGTGGGCTCGAGCAACGTCAACACCGCGACTTGCTACAAGAGAGGAGGAGCGGTACCGAGCACAAGGCCCAGCACAGATCCTCTCGAGCAAGCCGAGAGGCCGGCGCTGCAAACAGAAGCCAACTCGACTCGTCCCAGTTGCTGCCGAAACAGAATGCCGTCGTTGCTCGGGAAACCGGCTGTGAAGCAGATTCCCGAGCTCTGACGTCACCTCTGACGGAGCTGGGGACTAGCCGACGTCCCAGTTGCCGAAACAACCAGAACGAGCTTCACTCAAACACTAAAACTTGGGCTATTTCAATACATGTTCAAATTTTCTGTTTGTGGTTTTCTTTTCGGTAGACTCATTTGCATGCAATCACGTGGTCGCAACGTTGACACGGTTGAATAGTTCTCAGTCACGTGACCAACAAATGGTTGCAACATCGGATGCAGCGAGTGGCTGCTTCGGCGCGGGAATTCCCCAAGTCGAAGCGCACACTGTGTTAACAGGTCGCTCGACGCAAGACTGCTGGACGGAACTTAGTCGCTCGAGTCGACCCACTCCGTCACTTGTCCTGCTTGCCGCCACGCGTTTCTGGAGCAGGCGACTCGCCAATGACCAGGGAGTCGATATCATTGCAACGCCCAACTCCATTTTCGAGCGTTTGTGGTGAACCCACAAACACAAAATGTCGTGGTAGTAGGCGGTCGCCGACGTTTGGCCGATGTTTCCACCCGTGTTTCCCGCCCAACCTGAGCGCATACACCCGAGCAACTTACTGTTTGTTGGGCGTCGTTGGTTGCGACTTGTGCTTTATAAGTCGCCTTAAACTTATGCTGACGCCGGAAAACGAACAGCCTATTGCCCGCTGGACGGTCGTGTGGAGACGATGTCTAGTTGTGGTGAGGGCTTTGCGTTGGGCGTGCAGGAGCGCTCGCCTTCGCAATTGCGACATCTCGTCGCTGTGTTACCGCCTTATGCCACGTCGCTGGGCGTGCTTTTATTTCCATGCATTTTCTCACGTGACAAAACGTTGTCTGTACGAACAACTGCAGCACATTCCCACAAACCACAAACAGAAGTTGGTTTGCAGCATTGAAAAGGGCTAATTTCTCCTTTTCAATAAGCTTTGGGAGGTGAAGTCTTGCTGCTTCGGAGCTCGACACGTCACTGCTTAGCGGGTGCTTCAGCACTTTGCTTTGTGGTGTTGTGAAAAGCTTCCGTTGCGCAAGTACCATCGCCTCCTAAAAAGCTATGGACCAGCTCCGCTCCTCTTGGATGAGGGAGGGCGCAGTGCTGGGGCTTCGTGCTCCAGCATTGCTTCCCTCTCTTGCTCAAGAAGCCGCCTAGCGGGACGCATTTGCTCCCGCAATGGCTGGCTACTTTGGGCGGGCTCGGTTAAAAAGGGGCTTTGTGCTCTTTTTTCATTTGTCATTTTCATTGTCTACCCGTACTAAAAAATACACTACTAGTTCCGATTTTATTTTTCTTCGGATCACAGCAGCGGCGGCAGCAGCAGCAAGTGGGCGAGAGTAGTCGTATGCGTGATGGTTTAGTTTATCCCCACGGTCACGTGGGCTCGAGCAACGTCAACACCGCGACTTGCTACAAGAGAGGAGGAGCGGTACCGAGCACAAGGCCCAGCACAGATCCCCTCGAGCAAGCCGAGAGGCCGGCGCTGCAAACAGAAGCCAACTCGACTCGTCCCCGTTGCTGCTGAAACAGAATGCCGTCGTTGCTCGGGAAACCGGCTGTGAAGCCGATTCCCGAGCTCTGACGTCACCTCTGACGGAGCTGGGGACTAGCCGACGTCCCAGTTGCCGAAACAACCAGAACGAGCTTCACTCAAACACTAAAACTTGGGCTATTTCAATACATGTTTAATTTTTCTGTTTGTGGTTTTCTTTTCGGTAGACTCATTTGCATGCAATCACGTGGTCGCAACGTTGACACGGTTGAATAGTTCTCAGTCACGTGACCAACAAATGGTTGCGACATCGGATGCAGCGAGTGGCTGCTTCGGCGCGGGAATTCCCCAAGTCGAAGCGCACACTGTGTTAACAGGTCGCTCGACGCAAGACAGCTGGACGGAACTTAGTCGCTCGAGTCGACCCACTCCGTCACTTGTCCTGCTTGCCGCCACGCGTTTCTGGAGCAGGCGACTCGCCAATGACCAGGGAGTCGATATCATTGCAACGCCCAACTCCATTTTCGAGCGTTTGTGGTGAACCCACAAACACAAAATGTCGTGGTAGTAGGCGGTCGCCGACGTTTGGCCGATGTTTCCACCCGTGTTTCCCGCCCAACCTGAGCGCATACACCCGAGCAACTTACTGTTTGTTGGGCGTCGTTGGTTGCGACTTGTGCGTTTTAAGTCGCCTTAAACTGATGCTGACGCGGGAAAACGAACAGCCTATTGCCCGCTGGACGGTCGTGTGGAGACGATGTCTAGTTGTGGTGAGGGCTTTGCGTTGGGCGTGCAGGAGCGCTCGCCTTCGCAATTGCGACATCTCGTCGCTGTGTTACCGCCTTATGCCACATCGCTGGGCGTGCTTTTATTTCCATGCATTTTCTCACGTGACAAAACGTTGTCTGTACGAACAACTGCAGCACATTCCCACAAACCACAAACAGAAGTTGGTTTGCAGCATTGAAAAGGGCTAATTTCTCCTTTTCAATAAGCTTTGGGAGGTGAAGTCTTGCTGCTTCGGAGCTCGACACGTCACTGCTTAGCGGGTGCTTCAGCACTTTGCTTTGTGGTGTTGTGAAAAGCTTCCGTTGCGCAAGTACCATCGCCTCCTAAAAAGCTATGGACCAGCTCCGCTCCTCTTGGATGAGGGAGGGCGCAGTGCTGGGGCTTCGTGCTCCAGCATTGCTTCCCTCTCTTGCTCAAGAAGCCGCCTAGCGGGACGCAGCTGGCTACTTTGGGCGGGCTCGGTTAAAAAGGGGCTTTGTGCTCTTTTTTCATTTGTCATTTTCATTGTCTACCCGTACTAAAAAATACACTACTAGTTCCGATTTTATTTTTCTTCGGATCACAGCAGCGGCGGCAGCAGCAGCAAGTGGGCGAGAGTAGTCGTATGCGTGATGGTTTAGTTTATCCCCACGGTCACGTGGGCTCGAGCAACGTCAACACCGCGACTTGCTACAAGAGAGGAGGAGCGGTACCGAGCACAAGGCCCAGCACAGATCCTCTCGAGCAAGCCGAGAGGCCGGCGCTGCAAACAGAAGCCAACTCGACTCGTCCCAGTTGCTGCCGAAACAGAATGCCGTCGTTGCTCGGGAAACCGGCTGTGAAGCCGATTCCCGAGCTCTGACGTCACCTCTGACGGAGCTGGGGACTAGCCGACGTCCCAGTTGCCGAAACAACCAGAACGAGCTTCACTCAAACACTAAAACTTGGGCTATTTCAATACATGTTCAAATTTTCTGTTTGTGGTTTTCTTTTCGGTAGACTCATTTGCATGCAATCACGTGGTCGCAACGTTGACACGGTTGAATAGTTCTCAGTCACGTGACCAACAAATGGTTGCAACATCGGATGCAGCGAGTGGCTGCTTCGGCGCGGGAATTCCCCAAGTCGAAGCGCACACTGTGTTAACAGGTCGCTCGACGCAAGACTGCTGGACGGAACTTAGTCGCTCGAGTCGACCCACTCCGTCACTTGTCCTGCTTGCCGCCACGCGTTTCTGGAGCAGGCGACTCGCCAATGACCAGGGAGTCGATATCATTGCAACGCCCAACTCCATTTTCGAGCGTTTGTGGTGAACCCACAAACACAAAATGTCGTGGTAGTAGGCGGTCGCCGACGTTTGGCCGATGTTTCCACCCGTGTTTCCCGCCCAACCTGAGCGCATACACCCGAGCAACTTACTGTTTGTTGGGCGTCGTTGGTTGCGACTTGTGCTTTATAAGTCGCCTTAAACTTATGCTGACGCCGGAAAACGAACAGCCTATTGCCCGCTGGACGGTCGTGTGGAGACGATGTCTAGTTGTGGTGAGGGCTTTGCGTTGGGCGTGCAGGAGCGCTCGCCTTCGCAATTGCGACATCTCGTCGCTGTGTTACCGCCTTATGCCACGTCGCTGGGCGTGCTTTTATTTCCATGCATTTTCTCACGTGACAAAACGTTGTCTGTACGAACAACTGCAGCACATTCCCACAAACCACAAACAGAAGTTGGTTTGCAGCATTGAAAAGGGCTAATTTCTCCTTTTCAATAAGCTTTGGGAGGTGAAGTCTTGCTGCTTCGGAGCTCGACACGTCACTGCTTAGCGGGTGCTTCAGCACTTTGCTTTGTGGTGTTGTGAAAAGCTTCCGTTGCGCAAGTACCATCGCCTCCTAAAAAGCTATGGACCAGCTCCGCTCCTCTTGGATGAGGGAGGGCGCAGTGCTGGGGCTTCGTGCTCCAGCATTGCTTCCCTCTCTTGCTCAAGAAGCCGCCTAGCGGGACGCATTTGCTCCCGCAATGGCTGGCTACTTTGGGCGGGCTCGGTTAAAAAGGGGCTTTGTGCTCTTTTTTCATTTGTCATTTTCATTGTCTACCCGTACTAAAAAATACACTACTAGTTCCGATTTTATTTTTCTTCGGATCACAGCAGCGGCGGCAGCAGCAGCAAGTGGGCGAGAGTAGTCGTATGCGTGATGGTTTAGTTTATCCCCACGGTCACGTGGGCTCGAGCAACGTCAACACCGCGACTTGCTACAAGAGAGGAGGAGCGGTACCGAGCACAAGGCCCAGCACAGATCCTCTCGAGCAAGCCGAGAGGCCGGCGCTGCAAACAGAAGCCAACTCGACTCGTCCCAGTTGCTGCCGAAACAGAATGCCGTCGTTGCTCGGGAAACCGGCTGTGAAGCAGATTCCCGAGCTCTGACGTCACCTCTGACGGAGCTGGGGACTAGCCGACGTCCCAGTTGCCGAAACAACCAGAACGAGCTTCACTCAAACACTAAAACTTGGGCTATTTCAATACATGTTCAAATTTTCTGTTTGTGGTTTTCTTTTCGGTAGACTCATTTGCATGCAATCACGTGGTCGCAACGTTGACACGGTTGAATAGTTCTCAGTCACGTGACCAACAAATGGTTGCAACATCGGATGCAGCGAGTGGCTGCTTCGGCGCGGGAATTCCCCAAGTCGAAGCGCACACTGTGTTAACAGGTCGCTCGACGCAAGACTGCTGGACGGAACTTAGTCGCTCGAGTCGACCCACTCCGTCACTTGTCCTGCTTGCCGCCACGCGTTTCTGGAGCAGGCGACTCGCCAATGACCAGGGAGTCGATATCATTGCAACGCCCAACTCCATTTTCGAGCGTTTGTGGTGAACCCACAAACACAAAATGTCGTGGTAGTAGGCGGTCGCCGACGTTTGGCCGATGTTTCCACCCGTGTTTCCCGCCCAACCTGAGCGCATACACCCGAGCAACTTACTGTTTGTTGGGCGTCGTTGGTTGCGACTTGTGCTTTATAAGTCGCCTTAAACTTATGCTGACGCCGGAAAACGAACAGCCTATTGCCCGCTGGACGGTCGTGTGGAGACGATGTCTAGTTGTGGTGAGGGCTTTGCGTTGGGCGTGCAGGAGCGCTCGCCTTCGCAATTGCGACATCTCGTCGCTGTGTTACCGCCTTATGCCACGTCGCTGGGCGTGCTTTTATTTCCATGCATTTTCTCACGTGACAAAACGTTGTCTGTACGAACAACTGCAGCACATTCCCACAAACCACAAACAGAAGTTGGTTTGCAGCATTGAAAAGGGCTAATTTCTCCTTTTCAATAAGCTTTGGGAGGTGAAGTCTTGCTGCTTCGGAGCTCGACACGTCACTGCTTAGCGGGTGCTTCAGCACTTTGCTTTGTGGTGTTGTGAAAAGCTTCCGTTGCGCAAGTACCATCGCCTCCTAAAAAGCTATGGACCAGCTCCGCTCCTCTTGGATGAGGGAGGGCGCAGTGCTGGGGCTTCGTGCTCCAGCATTGCTTCCCTCTCTTGCTCAAGAAGCCGCCTAGCGGGACGCATTTGCTCCCGCAATGGCTGGCTACTTTGGGCGGGCTCGGTTAAAAAGGGGCTTTGTGCTCTTTTTTCATTTGTCATTTTCATTGTCTACCCGTACTAAAAAATACACTACTAGTTCCGATTTTATTTTTCTTCGGATCACAGCAGCGGCGGCAGCAGCAGCAAGTGGGCGAGAGTAGTCGTATGCGTGATGGTTTAGTTTATCCCCACGGTCACGTGGGCTCGAGCAACGTCAACACCGCGACTTGCTACAAGAGAGGAGGAGCGGTACCGAGCACAAGGCCCAGCACAGATCCCCTCGAGCAAGCCGAGAGGCCGGCGCTGCAAACAGAAGCCAACTCGACTCGTCCCCGTTGCTGCTGAAACAGAATGCCGTCGTTGCTCGGGAAACCGGCTGTGAAGCCGATTCCCGAGCTCTGACGTCACCTCTGACGGAGCTGGGGACTAGCCGACGTCCCAGTTGCCGAAACAACCAGAACGAGCTTCACTCAAACACTAAAACTTGGGCTATTTCAATACATGTTTAATTTTTCTGTTTGTGGTTTTCTTTTCGGTAGACTCATTTGCATGCAATCACGTGGTCGCAACGTTGACACGGTTGAATAGTTCTCAGTCACGTGACCAACAAATGGTTGCGACATCGGATGCAGCGAGTGGCTGCTTCGGCGCGGGAATTCCCCAAGTCGAAGCGCACACTGTGTTAACAGGTCGCTCGACGCAAGACAGCTGGACGGAACTTAGTCGCTCGAGTCGACCCACTCCGTCACTTGTCCTGCTTGCCGCCACGCGTTTCTGGAGCAGGCGACTCGCCAATGACCAGGGAGTCGATATCATTGCAACGCCCAACTCCATTTTCGAGCGTTTGTGGTGAACCCACAAACACAAAATGTCGTGGTAGTAGGCGGTCGCCGACGTTTGGCCGATGTTTCCACCCGTGTTTCCCGCCCAACCTGAGCGCATACACCCGAGCAACTTACTGTTTGTTGGGCGTCGTTGGTTGCGACTTGTGCGTTTTAAGTCGCCTTAAACTTATGCTGACGCGGGAAAACGAACAGCCTATTGCCCGCTGGACGGTCGTGTGGAGACGATGTCTAGTTGTGGTGAGGGCTTTGCGTTGGGCGTGCAGGAGCGCTCGCCTTCGCAATTGCGACATCTCGTCGCTGTGTTACCGCCTTATGCCACATCGCTGGGCGTGCTTTTATTTCCATGCATTTTCTCACGTGACAAAACGTTGTCTGTACGAACAACTGCAGCACATTCCCACAAACCACAAACAGAAGTTGGTTTGCAGCATTGAAAAGGGCTAATTTCTCCTTTTCAATAAGCTTTGGGAGGTGAAGTCTTGCTGCTTCGGAGCTCGACACGTCACTGCTTAGCGGGTGCTTCAGCACTTTGCTTTGTGGTGTTGTGAAAAGCTTCCGTTGCGCAAGTACCATCGCCTCCTAAAAAGCTATGGACCAGCTCCGCTCCTCTTGGATGAGGGAGGGCGCAGTGCTGGGGCTTCGTGCTCCAGCATTGCTTCCCTCTCTTGCTCAAGAAGCCGCCTAGCGGGACGCAGCTGGCTACTTTGGGCGGGCTCGGTTAAAAAGGGGCTTTGTGCTCTTTTTTCATTTGTCATTTTCATTGTCTACCCGTACTAAAAAATACACTACTAGTTCCGATTTTATTTTTCTTCGGATCACAGCAGCGGCGGCAGCAGCAGCAAGTGGGCGAGAGTAGTCGTATGCGTGATGGTTTAGTTTATCCCCACGGTCACGTGGGCTCGAGCAACGTCAACACCGCGACTTGCTACAAGAGAGGAGGAGCGGTACCGAGCACAAGGCCCAGCACAGATCCTCTCGAGCAAGCCGAGAGGCCGGCGCTGCAAACAGAAGCCAACTCGACTCGTCCCAGTTGCTGCCGAAACAGAATGCCGTCGTTGCTCGGGAAACCGGCTGTGAAGCAGATTCCCGAGCTCTGACGTCACCTCTGACGGAGCTGGGGACTAGCCGACGTCCCAGTTGCCGAAACAACCAGAACGAGCTTCACTCAAACACTAAAACTTGGGCTATTTCAATACATGTTCAAATTTTCTGTTTGTGGTTTTCTTTTCGGTAGACTCATTTGCATGCAATCACGTGGTCGCAACGTTGACACGGTTGAATAGTTCTCAGTCACGTGACCAACAAATGGTTGCGACACCGGATGCAGCGAGTGGCTGCTTCGGCGCGGGAATTCCCCAAGTCGAAGCGCACACTGTGTTAGCAGGTCGCTCGTCGCAAGACTGCTGGACGGAACTTAGTCGCTCGAGTCGACCCACTCCGTCACTTGTCCTGCTTGCCGCCACGCGTTTCTGGAGCAGGCGACTCGCCAATGACCAGGGAGTCGATATCATTGCAACGCCCAACTCCATTTTCGAGCGTTTGTGGTGAACCCACAAACACAAAATGTCGTGGTAGTAGGCGGTCGCCGACGTTTGGCCGATGTTTCCACCCGTGTTTCCCGCCCAACCTGAGCGCATACACCCGAGCAACTTACTGTTTGTTGGGCGTCGTTGGTTGCGACATGTGCTTTATAAGTCGCCTTAAACTTATGACGCCGGAAAACGAACAGCTTATTGCCCGCTGGACGGTCGTGTGGAGACGATGTCTAGTTGTGGTGAGGGCTTTGCGTTGGGCGTGCAGGAGCGCTCGCCTTCGCAATTGCGACATCTCGTCGCTGTGTTACCGCCTTATGCCACGTCGCTGGGCGTGCTTTTATTTCCATGCATTTTCTCACGTGACAAAACGTTGTCTGTACGAACAACTGCAGCACATTCCCACAAACCACAAACAGAAGTTGGTTTGCAGCATTGAAAAGGGCTAATCTCTCCTTTTCAATAAGCTTTGGGAGGTGAAGTCTTGCTGCTTCGGAGCTCGACACGTCACTGCTTAGCGGGTGCTTCAGCACTTTGCTTTGTGGTGTTGTGAAAAGCTTCCGTTGCGCAAGTACCATCGCCTCCTAAAAAGCTATGGACCAGCTCCGCTCCTCTTGGATGAGGGAGGGCGCAGTGCTGGGGCTTCGTGCTCCAGCATTGCTTCCCTCTCTTGCTCAAGAAGCCGCCTAGCGGGACGCATTTGCTCCCGCAATGGCTGGCTACTTTGGGCGGGCTCGGTTAAAAAGGGGCTTTGTGCTCTTTTTTCATTTGTCATTTTCATTGTCTACTACCCGTACTAAAAATACACTATTTTTCTTCGGATCACAGAAGCGGCGGCAGCAGCAGCAGCAACAGCGCAGCAAGTGGGCGGACAAAAAGTGGTTTAGTTTATCCCCACGGTCACGTGGGCTCGAGCAACGTCAACACCGCGACTTGCTACAAGAGAGGAGGGCGGTACCGAGCACAAGGCCCAGCACAGATCCTCTCGAGCAAGCCGAGAGGCCGGCGCTGCAAACAGAAGCCAACCCGACTCGTCCCCGTTGCTGCCGAAACAGAATGCCGTCGTTGCTCGGGAAACCGGATGTGAAGCCGATTCCCGAGCTCTGACGTCACCTCTGACGGAGCTGGGGACTAGCCGACGTCCCAGTTGCCGAAACAACCAGAACGAGCTTCACTCAAACACTAAAACTTGGGCTATTTCAATACATGTTCAAATTTTCTGTTTGTGGTTTTCGTTTCGGTAGACTCATTTGCATGCAATCACGTGGTCGCAACGTTGACACGGTTGAATAGTTCTCAGTCACGTGACCAACAAATGGTTGCGACACCGGATGCAGCGAGTGGCTGCTTCGGCGCGGGAATTCCCCAAGTCGAAGCGCACACTGTGTTAGCAGGTCGCTCGTCGCAAGACAGCTGGACGGAACTTAGTCGCTCGAGTCGACCCACTCCGTCACTTGTCCTGCTTGCCGCCACGCGTTTCTGGAGCAGGCGACTCGCCAATGACCAGGGAGTCGATATCATTGCAACGCCCAACTCCATTTTCGAGCGTTTGTGGTGAACCCACAAACACAAAATGTCGTGGTAGTAGGCGGTGGCCGACGTTTGGCTGATGTTTCCACCCGTGTTTCCCGCCCAACCTGAGCGCATACACCCGAGCAACTTACTGTTTGTTGGGCGTCGTTGGTTGCGACTTGTGCTTTACAAGTCGGCTTAAACTTATGACGCCGGAAAACGAACAGCCTATTGCCCGCTGGACGGTCGTGTGGAGACGATGTCTAGTTGTGGTGAGGGCTTAGCGCTGGGCGTGCAGGAGCGCTCGCCTTCGCAATTGCGACATCTCGTCGCTGCGTTACCGCCTTATGCCACGTCGCTGGGCGTGCTTTTATTTCCATGCATTTGCTCACGTGACAAAACGTTGTCTGTACGAACAACTGCAGCACATCCCCACAAACCACAAACAGAAGTTGGTTTGCAGCATTGAAAAGGGCTAATCTCTCCTTTTCAATAAGCTTTGGGAGGTGAAGTCTTGCTGCTTCGGAGCTCGACACGTCACTGCTTAGCGGGTGCTTCAGCACTTTGCTTTGTGGTGTTGTGAAAAGCTTCCGTTGCGCAAGTACCATCGCCTCCTAAAAAGCTATGGACCAGCTCCGCTCCTCTTGGATGAGGGAGGGCGCAGTGCTGGGGCTTCGTGCTCCAGCATTGCTTCCCTCTCTTGCTCAAGAAGCCGCCTAGCGGGACGCATTTGCTCCCGCAATGGCTGGCTACTTTGGGCGGGCTCGGTTAAAAAGGGGCTTTGTGCTCTTTTTTCATTTGTCATTTTCATTGTCTACTACCCGTACTAAAAATACACTATTTTTCTTCGGATCACAGAAGCGGCGGCAGCAGCAGCAGCAACAGCGCAGCAAGTGGGCGGACAAAAAGTGGTTTAGTTTATCCCCACGGTCACGTGGGCTCGAGCAACGTCAACACCGCGACTTGCTACAAGAGAGGAGGGCGGTACCGAGCACAAGGCCCAGCACAGATCCTCTCGAGCAAGCCGAGAGGCCGGCGCTGCAAACAGAAGCCAACCCGACTCGTCCCCGTTGCTGCCGAAACAGAATGCCGTCGTTGCTCGGGAAACCGGATGTGAAGCCGATTCCCGAGCTCTGACGTCACCTCTGACGGAGCTGGGGACTAGCCGACGTCCCAGTTGCCGAAACAACCAGAACGAGCTTCACTCAAACACTAAAACTTGGGCTATTTCAATACATGTTCAAATTTTCTGTTTGTGGTTTTCGTTTCGGTAGACTCATTTGCATGCAATCACGTGGTCGCAACGTTGACACGGTTGAATAGTTCTCAGTCACGTGACCAACAAATGGTTGCGACACCGGATGCAGCGAGTGGCTGCTTCGGCGCGGGAATTCCCCAAGTCGAAGCGCACACTGTGTTAGCAGGTCGCTCGTCGCAAGACAGCTGGACGGAACTTAGTCGCTCGAGTCGACCCACTCCGTCACTTGTCCTGCTTGCCGCCACGCGTTTCTGGAGCAGGCGACTCGCCAATGACCAGGGAGTCGATATCATTGCAACGCCCAACTCCATTTTCGAGCGTTTGTGGTGAACCCACAAACACAAAATGTCGTGGTAGTAGGCGGTGGCCGACGTTTGGCTGATGTTTCCACCCGTGTTTCCCGCCCAACCTGAGCGCATACACCCGAGCAACTTACTGTTTGTTGGGCGTCGTTGGTTGCGACTTGTGCTTTACAAGTCGGCTTAAACTTATGACGCCGGAAAACGAACAGCCTATTGCCCGCTGGACGGTCGTGTGGAGACGATGTCTAGTTGTGGTGAGGGCTTAGCGCTGGGCGTGCAGGAGCGCTCGCCTTCGCAATTGCGACATCTCGTCGCTGCGTTACCGCCTTATGCCACGTCGCTGGGCGTGCTTTTATTTCCATGCATTTGCTCACGTGACAAAACGTTGTCTGTACGAACAACTGCAGCACATCCCCACAAACCACAAACAGAAGTTGGTTTGCAGCATTGAAAAGGGCTAATCTCTCCTTTTCAATAAGCTTTGGGAGGTGAAGTCTTGCTGCTTCGGAGCTCGACACGTCACTGCTTAGCGGGTGCTTCAGCACTTTGCTTTGTGGTGTTGTGAAAAGCTTCCGTTGCGCAAGTACCATCGCCTCCTAAAAAGCTATGGACCAGCTCCGCTCCTCTTGGATGAGGGAGGGCGCAGTGCTGGGGCTTCGTGCTCCAGCATTGCTTCCCTCTCTTGCTCAAGAAGCCGCCTAGCGGGACGCATTTGCTCCCGCAATGGCTGGCTACTTTGGGCGGGCTCGGTTAAAAAGGGGCTTTGTGCTCTTTTTTCATTTGTCATTTTCATTGTCTACTACCCGTACTAAAAATACACTATTTTTCTTCGGATCACAGAAGCGGCGGCAGCAGCAGCAGCAACAGCGCAGCAAGTGGGCGGACAAAAAGTGGTTTAGTTTATCCCCACGGTCACGTGGGCTCGAGCAACGTCAACACCGCGACTTGCTACAAGAGAGGAGGAGCGGTACCGAGCACAAGGCCCAGCACAGATCCTCTCGAGCAAGCCGAGAGGCCGGCGCTGCAAACAGAAGCCAACTCGACTCGTCCCCGTTGCTGCCGAAACAGAATGCCGTCGTTGCTCGGGAAACCGGCTGTGAAGCCGATTCCCGAGCTCTGACGTCACCTCTGACGGAGCTGGGAACGAGCCGACGTCCCAGTCGCCGAAACAACCAGAACGAGCTTCACTCAAACACTAAAACTTGGGCTATTTCAATACATGTTTAATTTTTCTGTTTGTGGTTTTCTTTTCGGTAGACTCATTTGCATGCAATCACGTGGTCGCAACGTTGACACGGTTGAATAGTTCTCAGTCACGTGACCAACAAATGGTTGCGACATCGGATGCAGCGAGTGGCTGCTTCGGCGCGGGAATTCCCCAAGTCGAAGCGCACACTGTGTTAACAGGTCGCTCGACGCAAGACTGCTGGACGGAACTTAGTCGCTCGGGTCGACCCACTCCGTCACTTGTCCTGCTTGCCGCCACGCGTTTCTGGAGCAGGCGACTCGCCAATGACCAGGGAGTCATATCATTGCAACGCCCAACTCCATTTTCGAGCGTTTGTGGTGAACCCACAAACACAAAATGTCGTGGTAGTAGGCGGTCGCCGACGTTTGGCCGATGTTTCCACCCGTGTTTCCCGCCCAACCTGAGCGCATACACCCGAGCAACTTACTGTTTGTTGGGCGTCGTTGGTTGCGACTTGTGCTTTATAAGTCGCCTTAAACTTATGACGCCGGAAAACGAACAGCCTATTGCCCGCTGGACGGTCATGTGGAGACGATGTCTAGTTGTGGTGAGGGCTTTGCGTTGGGCGTGCAGGAGCGCTCGCCTTCGCAATTGCGACATCTCGTCGCTGTGTTACCGCCTTATGCCACGTCGCTGGGCGTGCTTTTATTTCCATGCATTTGCTCACGTGACAAAACGTTGTCTGTACGAACAACTGCAGCACATTTCCACAAACCACAAACAGAAGTTGGTTTGCAGCATTGAAAAGGGCTAATTTCTCCTTTTCAATAAGCTTTGGAAGGTGAAGTCTTGCTGCTTCGGAGCTCGACACGTCACTGCTTAGCGGGTGCTTCAGCACTTTGCTTTGTGGTGTTGTGAAAAGCTTCCGTTGCGCAAGTACCATCGCCTCCTAAAAAGCTATGGACCAGCTCCGCTCCTCTTGGATGAGGGAGGGCGCAGTGCTGGGGCTTCGTGCTCCAGCATTGCTTCCCTCTCTTGCTCAAGAAGCCGCCTAGCGGGACGCATTTGCTCCCGCAATGGCTGGCTACTTTGGGCGGGCTCGGTTAAAAAGGGGCTTTGTGCTCTTTTTTCATTTGTCATTTTCATTGTCTACTACCCGTACTAAAAAATACACTACTAGTTCCGATTTTATTTTTCTTCGGATCACAGCAGCGGCGGCAGCAGCAGCAAGTGGGCGAGAGTAGTCGTATGCGTGATGGTTTAGTTTATCCCCACGGTCACGTGGGCTCGAGCAACGTCAACACCGCGACTTGCTACAAGAGAGGAGGAGCGGTACCGAGCACAAGGCCCAGCACAGATCCCCTCGAGCAAGCCGAGAGGCCGGCGCTGCAAACAGAAGCCAACTCGACTCGTCCCCGTTGCTGCTGAAACAGAATGCCGTCGTTGCTCGGGAAACCGGCTGTGAAGCCGATTCCCGAGCTCTGACGTCACCTCTGACGGAGCTGGGGACTAGCCGACGTCCCAGTTGCCGAAACAACCAGAACGAGCTTCACTCAAACACTAAAACTTGGGCTATTTCAATACATGTTTAATTTTTCTGTTTGTGGTTTTCTTTTCGGTAGACTCATTTGCATGCAATCACGTGGTCGCAACGTTGACACGGTTGAATAGTTCTCAGTCACGTGACCAACAAATGGTTGCGACATCGGATGCAGCGAGTGGCTGCTTCGGCGCGGGAATTCCCCAAGTCGAAGCGCACACTGTGTTAACAGGTCGCTCGACGCAAGACAGCTGGACGGAACTTAGTCGCTCGAGTCGACCCACTCCGTCACTTGTCCTGCTTGCCGCCACGCGTTTCTGGAGCAGGCGACTCGCCAATGACCAGGGAGTCGATATCATTGCAACGCCCAACTCCATTTTCGAGCGTTTGTGGTGAACCCACAAACACAAAATGTCGTGGTAGTAGGCGGTCGCCGACGTTTGGCCGATGTTTCCACCCGTGTTTCCCGCCCAACCTGAGCGCATACACCCGAGCAACTTACTGTTTGTTGGGCGTCGTTGGTTGCGACTTGTGCGTTTTAAGTCGCCTTAAACTTATGCTGACGCGGGAAAACGAACAGCCTATTGCCCGCTGGACGGTCGTGTGGAGACGATGTCTAGTTGTGGTGAGGGCTTTGCGTTGGGCGTGCAGGAGCGCTCGCCTTCGCAATTGCGACATCTCGTCGCTGTGTTACCGCCTTATGCCACATCGCTGGGCGTGCTTTTATTTCCATGCATTTTCTCACGTGACAAAACGTTGTCTGTACGAACAACTGCAGCACATTCCCACAAACCACAAACAGAAGTTGGTTTGCAGCATTGAAAAGGGCTAATGTCTCCTTTTCAATAAGCTTTGGGAGGTGAAGTCTTGCTGCTTCGGAGCTCGACACGTCACTGCTTAGCGGGTGCTTCAGCACTTTGCTTTGTGGTGTTGTGAAAAGCTTCCGTTGCGCAAGTACCATCGCCTCCTAAAAAGCTATGGACCAGCTCCGCTCCTCTTGGATGAGGGAGGGCGCAGTGCTGGGGCTTCGTGCTCCAGCATTGCTTCCCTCTCTTGCTCAAGAAGCCGCCTAGCGGGACGCAGCTGGCTACTTTGGGCGGGCTCGGTTAAAAAGGGGCTTTGTGCTCTTTTTTCATTTGTCATTTTCATTGTCTACCCGTACTAAAAAATACACTACTAGTTCCGATTTTATTTTTCTTCGGATCACAGCAGCGGCGGCAGCAGCAGCAAGTGGGCGAGAGTAGTCGTATGCGTGATGGTTTAGTTTATCCCCACGGTCACGTGGGCTCGAGCAACGTCAACACCGCGACTTGCTACAAGAGAGGAGGAGCGGTACCGAGCACAAGGCCCAGCACAGATCCTCTCGAGCAAGCCGAGAGGCCGGCGCTGCAAACAGAAGCCAACTCGACTCGTCCCAGTTGCTGCCGAAACAGAATGCCGTCGTTGCCCGGGAAACCGGCTGTGAAGCCGATTCCCGAGCTCTGACGTCACCTCTGACGGAGCTGGGGACTAGCCGACGTCCCAGTTGCCGAAACAACCAGAACGAGCTTCACTCAAACACTAAAACTTGGGCTATTTCAATACATGTTCAAATTTTCTGTTTGTGGTTTTCTTTTCGGTAGATTCATTTGCATGCAATCACGTGGTCGCAACGTTGACACGGTTGAATAGTTCTCAGTCACGTGACCAACAAATGGTTGCGACACCGGATGCAGCGAGTGGCTGCTTCGGCGCGGGAATTCCCCAAGTCGAAGCGCACACTGTGTTAGCAGGTCGCTCGTCGCAAGACTGCTGGACGGAACTTAGTCGCTCGAGTCGACCC
Organism: Phallusia mammillata; assembly: GCF_965637545.1. NCBI lineage: Eukaryota > Metazoa > Chordata > Ascidiacea > Phlebobranchia > Ascidiidae > Phallusia > Phallusia mammillata. The sequence goes on from NC_137254.1 coordinate 22,847,987, forward strand.
ACTCCGTCACTTGTCCTGCTTGCCGCCACGCGTTTCTGGAGCAGGCGACTCGCCAATGACCAGGGAGTCGATATCATTGCAACGCCCAACTCCATTTTCGAGCGTTTGTGGTGAACCCACAAACACAAAATGTCGTGGTAGTAGGCGGTCGCCGACGTTTGGCCGATGTTTCCACCCGTGTTTCCCGCCCAACCTGAGCGCATACACCCGAGCAACTTACTGTTTGTTGGGCGTCGTTGGTTGCGACATGTGCTTTATAAGTCGCCTTAAACTTATGACGCCGGAAAACGAACAGCTTATTGCCCGCTGGACGGTCGTGTGGAGACGATGTCTAGTTGTGGTGAGGGCTTTGCGTTGGGCGTGCAGGAGCGCTCGCCTTCGCAATTGCGACATCTCGTCGCTGTGTTACCGCCTTATGCCACGTCGCTGGGCGTGCTTTTATTTCCATGCATTTTCTCACGTGACAAAACGTTGTCTGTACGAACAACTGCAGCACATTCCCACAAACCACAAACAGAAGTTGGTTTGCAGCATTGAAAAGGGCTAATCTCTCCTTTTCAATAAGCTTTGGGAGGTGAAGTCTTGCTGCTTCGGAGCTCGACACGTCACTGCTTAGCGGGTGCTTCAGCACTTTGCTTTGTGGTGTTGTGAAAAGCTTCCGTTGCGCAAGTACCATCGCCTCCTAAAAAGCTATGGACCAGCTCCGCTCCTCTTGGATGAGGGAGGGCGCAGTGCTGGGGCTTCGTGCTCCAGCATTGCTTCCCTCTCTTGCTCAAGAAGCCGCCTAGCGGGACGCATTTGCTCCCGCAATGGCTGGCTACTTTGGGCGGGCTCGGTTAAAAAGGGGCTTTGTGCTCTTTTTTCATTTGTCATTTTCATTGTCTACTACCCGTACTAAAAATACACTATTTTTCTTCGGATCACAGAAGCGGCGGCAGCAGCAGCAGCAACAGCGCAGCAAGTGGGCGGACAAAAAGTGGTTTAGTTTATCCCCACGGTCACGTGGGCTCGAGCAACGTCAACACCGCGACTTGCTACAAGAGAGGAGGAGCGGTACCGAGCACAAGGCCCAGCACAGATCCCCTCGAGCAAGCCGAGAGGCCGGCGCTGCAAACAGAAGCCAACTCGACTCGTCCCCGTTGCTGCTGAAACAGAATGCCGTCGTTGCTCGGGAAACCGGCTGTGAAGCCGATTCCCGAGCTCTGACGTCACCTCTGACGGAGCTGGGGACTAGCCGACGTCCCAGTTGCCGAAACAACCAGAACGAGCTTCACTCAAACACTAAAACTTGGGCTATTTCAATACATGTTTAATTTTTCTGTTTGTGGTTTTCTTTTCGGTAGACTCATTTGCATGCAATCACGTGGTCGCAACGTTGACACGGTTGAATAGTTCTCAGTCACGTGACCAACAAATGGTTGCGACATCGGATGCAGCGAGTGGCTGCTTCGGCGCGGGAATTCCCCAAGTCGAAGCGCACACTGTGTTAACAGGTCGCTCGACGCAAGACAGCTGGACGGAACTTAGTCGCTCGAGTCGACCCACTCCGTCACTTGTCCTGCTTGCCGCCACGCGTTTCTGGAGCAGGCGACTCGCCAATGACCAGGGAGTCGATATCATTGCAACGCCCAACTCCATTTTCGAGCGTTTGTGGTGAACCCACAAACACAAAATGTCGTGGTAGTAGGCGGTCGCCGACGTTTGGCCGATGTTTCCACCCGTGTTTCCCGCCCAACCTAAGCGCATACACCCGAGCAACTTACTGTTTGTTGGGCGTCGTTGGTTGCGACTTGTGCGTTTTAAGTCGCCTTAAACTTATGCTGACGCGGGAAAACGAACAGCCTATTGCCCGCTGGACGGTCGTGTGGAGACGATGTCTAGTTGTGGTGAGGGCTTTGCGTTGGGCGTGCAGGAGCGCTCGCCTTCGCAATTGCGACATCTCGTCGCTGTGTTACCGCCTTATGCCACATCGCTGGGCGTGCTTTTATTTCCATGCATTTTCTCACGTGACAAAACGTTGTCTGTACGAACAACTGCAGCACATTCCCACAAACCACAAACAGAAGTTGGTTTGCAGCATTGAAAAGGGCTAATGTCTCCTTTTCAATAAGCTTTGGGAGGTGAAGTCTTGCTGCTTCGGAGCTCGACACGTCACTGCTTAGCGGGTGCTTCAGCACTTTGCTTTGTGGTGTTGTGAAAAGCTTCCGTTGCGCAAGTACCATCGCCTCCTAAAAAGCTATGGACCAGCTCCGCTCCTCTTGGATGAGGGAGGGCGCAGTGCTGGGGCTTCGTGCTCCAGCATTGCTTCCCTCTCTTGCTCAAGAAGCCGCCTAGCGGGACGCAGCTGGCTACTTTGGGCGGGCTCGGTTAAAAAGAAGCTTTGTGCTCTTTTTTCATTTGTCATTTTCATTGTCTACCCGTACTAAAAAATACACTACTAGTTCCGATTTTATTTTTCTTCGGATCACAGCAGCGGCGGCAGCAGCAGCAAGTGGGCGAGAGTAGTCGTATGCGTGATGGTTTAGTTTATCCCCACGGTCACGTGGGCTCGAGCAACGTCAACACCGCGACTTGCTACAAGAGAGGAGGAGCGGTACCGAGCACAAGGCCCAGCACAGATCCTCTCGAGCAAGCCGAGAGGCCGGCGCTGCAAACAGAAGCCAACTCGACTCGTCCCAGTTGCTGCCGAAACAGAATGCCGTCGTTGCTCGGGAAACCGGCTGTGAAGCCGATTCCCGAGCTCTGACGTCACCTCTGACGGAGCTGGGGACTAGCCGACGTCCCAGTTGCCGAAACAACCAGAACGAGCTTCACTCAAACACTAAAACTTGGGCTATTTCAATACATGTTCAAATTTTCTGTTTGTGGTTTTCTTTTCGGTAGACTCATTTGCATGCAATCACGTGGTCGCAACGTTGACACGGTTGAATAGTTCTCAGTCACGTGACCAACAAATGGTTGCGACACCGGATGCAGCGAGTGGCTGCTTCGGCGCGGGAATTCCCCAAGTCGAAGCGCACACTGTGTTAGCAGGTCGCTCGTCGCAAGACTGCTGGACGGAACTTAGTCGCTCGAGTCGACCCACTCCGTCACTTGTCCTGCTTGCCGCCACGCGTTTCTGGAGCAGGCGACTCGCCAATGACCAGGGAGTCGATATCATTGCAACGCCCAACTCCATTTTCGAGCGTTTGTGGTGAACCCACAAACACAAAATGTCGTGGTAGTAGGCGGTCGCCGACGTTTGGCCGATGTTTCCACCCGTGTTTCCCGCCCAACCTGAGCGCATACACCCGAGCAACTTACTGTTTGTTGGGCGTCGTTGGTTGCGACTTGTGCTTTATAAGTCGCCTTAAACTTATGCTGACGCCGGAAAACGAACAGCCTATTGCCCGCTGGACGGTCGTGTGGAGACGATGTCTAGTTGTGGTGAGGGCTTTGCGTTGGGCGTGCAGGAGCGCTCGCCTTCGCAATTGCGACATCTCGTCGCTGTGTTACCGCCTTATGCCACGTCGCTGGGCGTGCTTTTATTTCCATGCATTTTCTCACGTGACAAAACGTTGTCTGTACGAACAACTGCAGCACATTCCCACAAACCACAAACAGAAGTTGGTTTGCAGCATTGAAAAGGGCTAATTTCTCCTTTTCAATAAGCTTTGGGAGGTGAAGTCTTGCTGCTTCGGAGCTCGACACGTCACTGCTTAGCGGGTGCTTCAGCACTTTGCTTTGTGGTGTTGTGAAAAGCTTCCGTTGCGCAAGTACCATCGCCTCCTAAAAAGCTATGGACCAGCTCCGCTCCTCTTGGATGAGGGAGGGCGCAGTGCTGGGGCTTCGTGCTCCAGCATTGCTTCCCTCTCTTGCTCAAGAAGCCGCCTAGCGGGACGCATTTGCTCCCGCAATGGCTGGCTACTTTGGGCGGGCTCGGTTAAAAAGGGGCTTTGTGCTCTTTTTTCTTTTGTCACTTTCATTGATCATCCTACTACTACCTTACGTACTAAATAATTTTGTTTTTCGGATCACAGAAGCGGCGGCAGCAGCAGCAAGTGGGCGGAGCAACGTCAATACCGTGACTGAAGGAGGAGCGTTGCCGAGCACAAGGCCCAGCACAGATCCTCTCGAGCAAGCCGAGAGGCCGGCGCTGCAAACAGAAGCCAACTCGACTTGTCCCCCATTGCTACCGCCGAAACAGACTGTCGCGGCCGTTGCTCGGGAAACCAGTGGTGCCTATTTCCGGAAACCTATTTCCGAGCTCTGAGGTCACCTGTGACGAAGCTGGGAACGAGCCGACGTTCCGTGTGTCGAAATACCCAGAACGAGCTTCAATCGAGCCCAAAAATTCGGGCTCTTTCAATAGATGCACCCAACTTCCGTTTGTGGGTTTCCTGTTTGGGGGTACGTTGCAATGCAATCACGTTTCCAACGTTTGACATGGTCGAATAGTTGGCAATCACGTGAGCGACATAGATGTGTGGTAAAGGATGGGTCTGGTGCTTGTCTCGCAGTTCGCCCATCACAAGACTGCTAGAGGGAACTTGGTCGCTCGAATTGACGCGCTACGTCGCACCTTTTGCTGCTCTTGCGCCTATTCAAGGGCATGACGAGCGCAATAAACCGGCAAGTTGATGCATTGCCAAACCGGATTTAATTTTTGATCGTTTGTGGTGACCCCACACAGCATTGCAATTGCGAAGTTGCATGGTATGACATGGTTGAATGGTTAGCAGTCACGTGCTGGTTACATTCGTGTGAAATGATGGCAGAAACAGTTAAGCTACTGGCATGAGAATTCTCAACAGACATAATTTGCCAATTACCGATAGATGTCGTAACGAGCACAGTTATTTCACTCAGCAGTGATACTGGAATTGGCTAAGAAACCGAATTGATCGGCAGGAACTAAGTTTATGAATTTATAAAGTTTTCTGGTTATTATTCTTATCATAAACCGACATCCCCAACCCTAATAGCCGCCAACATTTTCACACAACCAGCTTTTAAACATTCGCAAATGTTCTTTGCGGCAGCTAACGGTATTCAGCAAACTTCGTCTGATTTTAGGTTTTATGTTACTAGAATTGTCTGGCGGAGACTAGGCAACCGTTGCCCGACAATCAACATCCGGCAAACATCAGGTCAAACTATTATGTAATTGCGATAACTCTTATTCTGCTCTTTCGTTGCTACTCCTATATTTCCACAGTATTTAACGAAGTTAATTATTTTTCTACATTTATTCCACGAAACACTGAAGCGTTTATGAGTCTTGTAAGTTATTTGAAGTTGTTTAGTTCGATTTTTTGGGCATTGCACCTGCTGTTATAAAATGAATACTGCAAGCGTTTGTAATGATTATTTATAAAAAACGTTCTTAAATTCCAATTTCTTAAATACTGAAAAAATTGCCGAGTATAGCACTTTGTTCTTAGTTTTAGGGTGTTAAGGGTGTTGCAATTCAAGCATATGATAAAACATCTCAAACATCTGATAAACACAAATCAAACATATGATAAACACACAAAAGCAACATGTACCAATTGTATGTCAAACACATTCCCACCAAACATATATAGAATTATTTTCAAAAAGAGCCTGCTATCATATTTGCCTACAAACATGTTAGATGCCATTAATTTGCAAAACGCTCCGCTGTGGGTTGTGAAATCAACGAATGAAACTGGGGTACACATTTGCAAAAAAGAATTCAAAATAAAAAACATGCGGTTGTTTGGTCGTAGCTGTAGCTATACTGCTTAAAGTCTAGTGCAACATAAACGGATGATTTGGCAAGTAAAATTTTACACGCAAGTTTACAAAAACTAGGCGGTTATATAATAGCATCGAGTCATGTTCACATAACTACGCTGTTATAACTACTCACAATAAAACCGAGTAATGATAATTTTCACTCCGTTATACTGTCAATTTCTGCTCCGAATAACGCTACACTCCAAAATGCATTTTGCATGTCGCATGGAAAAAGTGTTTCAGTACAGCTATCCTGTTGCTCTTTTCTCTTGTCGTTTGCTTGGTCATATTGTTTGTTGAACCGCCGGAATATAAAAATTCGTGTTGTTTCAATCCATAACACTAGACTAGATAGCTTCATGCTGCTTTGTGACTGTAGCTTTTAGGTGATCGATGTCTGAATTGTTTCGAAGTGATGGTCGAATTTTGGTGAATGATTTCCATCTTCAAAACAAACATATAAAACGATGTTGTAAATCTTAGATCATTTTTTTAAAGACAAGCTGCAGGTAGATGTAGTCGACTTTCTAAACGCAGGAAGTAAACATTGTGTTTTCAGTTGATAATCTTTTCATACCAACACCTTTATCAACCCTATATAACTTATTTTTTGGGGAATATGATTTAATTTACAATCAGATTTTAAGTTTTGTTCAAGTACTTATTGCAGTCGTCATTTAATATCCATGAATCGCAGAAGTATTTAGCTTTAATGTTTATTAATTAGGCAATATCTTTTAGGAAAATAAATAAGGATTGTGGTAAGAAAGGGATTCAAAATATTGCTGTTTAAAATACACGAAACGCATTAAGTTCCGGTGATGAAAAAATCCGTTTAACTATGACATGGTGTTTTTTTTTCAAGGAAACTAAACCAACTTGGAAAAAATAAGCTAAAGCATACGTAAACATTTAATAAATTGTTTTCAAACAAGGCCACAAGCATATTTAGTTTTCTAGATCTAGTTGTTTACTGTTTAACAATTAAAATTGTTTTTCTCACCTTTAGGGATGTGTTGATTTTATGTTTTTTGGCTTTCGTTAACCGTGGGCGGCAGCTGGTAGTACAGTCACGTATGACACGGAGCAATCCGTCGTTGTTGGTTTCACGGCACTTCAAAAATAATTGAACATGCGATTAGGCGTTAAAGCGGTGTTGGATTTTGGGGGTTGAATTTTACAGATTTAAGCAGAGTGAGAACATGAAAAATGTAATGGCGGAATTTTTAAAAGAATATATTTGTGTGTTTTATAATGTAAGCTACCTGAAACTTGCAGGATCCACACCAGGTTAGCTGCTGATTGTGGACGGTTTGCACGAGACTACATCACGGTAACTCCATGTAACATCTGAAACGAATTGCAAACAAGTTAAACGAAATGCCAACAAGGAATCAGAAAAATAAACTTATTGCAATAAGAAAAGATTGTTGTAAGCTTATTTGCGTGTGCAAAGAGCAGCTTTTTATATCCTAACCACAAAGTGGGTATCTATCTAAGGGTAAACTAAATTGGACTTTTGGGCTTGAAATTTTCATATATAATCAGTGTGGAAACACGAAAAGTGCAATAATGTAATTTTAAAAGAAATGCGTAGATTAGTGTGTTTAAAAATGTTAGCTACCTGATGCTTGTCTGGCCTTCATCCGATTGTAGATAGTTGCTAATGGTGGCGATTTGCACAAAACGAGATCACGACGAATCCATGTAACATCTGAAACGAATTACCAACAAGGTGAACAAAACCAGCGAACACAACTTAAAACTCCGGGGGGGGGATATTGTTGTGGATTTGAGGGTTTGCTAACGATTTTCGGACGGTTAACAGTTTTAGCGGATTTACCACACTAATCGTTACTAAACTGGTTTTCGGTTGTGACATGAAAACAGACCTTATACGGTTTTGTGGTATTATGTATTTCGTCCATAATTTTAGCGCCAGTTTTACGAAAAAGAACGACAACTATAGCTGCAGAACTTAGTGAACTCCCAAAACTGGACATCATCAAAAAAACAACTTCACTATACTACTGTATGAAAACATACAATACATAAAAATAAAGAGATATATAGTGCTACCACCTGTGAAACCTTAAAAAATGTTACCAAATCCTACAATCTGTAAAAACGTAATAAAACCCCTAATAATCTGAAAAAACAAACATATTAGTTCCAACCTCCTGAAAAAATATACAGTTTAAGAAAATCCTGTAAAATCATTAAAAACACCCCTACAACCTGTCAAAATAAAAAGGTTATCTAAAACCTGTAAAAAACATTAAAAATACATCCCTTAAATTTACAAAAATTTCCTACATCCTGTAGACATATTTAAAATACCCTGAACACCTGTAAAAATAAAATGAAGAGAAATAAAAAGAAATTGAAAAAATGGTCTGTAAAAGAAGGTCTGTGAAAACAAAAATGGCCTAAAAATCTTATAGAAAGCATGAAATTTATCCTACAACCTGTGAAAATTCTTTAAAAGTCATAAAAACACAAACTTGTTGAAACCTGTTGAATATAAAAAACAAATTTAACACCTGAAAAAAACGTTTAGGCCTACCTAAAACCTGTGGAAACATAAAAATTGAACTAAATACAAATGAAAGACTACACCTACAACCTGTGAAAACAAAAATAATTGTAACCTGTGGAGAAACCAAATAACAATATAATTAGAATTGTAAAATTAAAAAAAAATATTGTTTCCAAAATACCTGGCATGAAATATTGTTTCCAAAATACCTGGCATGAAAATTTTTCAACACTCAACATTTTTCTCTGTATGGTTTTGAAAGTTCTCATTTCATACTTTTGAAAATAATGTTTTTTTATGAAAGAAACACAGCCACATAAAAGAAACCTGCAAAAAACAAAAAGATTAGTAAAATAAATCCACACGTTATAAATGTTATTACACAAAACACAAATTACTCTACAAATAGCCTAATATGTATATAATACACAATTCCAGTTGGAGAACGCTGCCAGCCTGACATAACTGTACAACTAACTCATTTCAAGTTACATTTTCGCACCGAAAACTAACGATGGTGATCCACGTGGTTAAGCGAGCGACAAGTGATAAAACAAAACACATACAAACAAACATTATCCTGACCGACTGATGTAAAAAGGCACAACACCCCCCAAGAACTGGTCTAACTAATACAGAGTTAAAAGGACAGAAAAGATTGTGAAGACGATTCTGTTGGTGAAAAAGGGAAAACGGCAGAATAACAAAACATAGTTTTATCGGTTATAACAATTTGAATAACTATTGCATTTCAGTAAAAAAAATAGCTTTAGCCAAATTGAGAAATTTATAGATTGTCTTGACTTAAGAAAATATGGCAAAGTAAATAGAAAAGACTGTTTTGCGTTCGTCTGCTTCGGGCTTTCCCACCGCGTTATCTGTAAAATATAAAGTGGAATCGCCATCGTCCCTGCCGCCGCCGAAGAAAAAAACACAAAAACACATCTTTCCTCGACAATATAAATAAATTTCTGCCTGTTGCTAACCTGCATACAACCGTCGCATCTTAGCCTAAGAAAAGTAGAAAGTGAGTCTGCCGTGTTTTTCAACTACCAGACATTGTCGGGCAATGTGATGAAACTATGCCCGTTAATGAAAGGCGGTTGAGTCAACCAGAGAGTGCGGAATCGATAGATAATATAAATAAGTTAGCCTAAATCCACGAAAGAATAAAAAAGGACATGACCAGCAAAAATTAAAAAAGGCGTTTTAGTTTGTTAGCACTGTATATTATCACAAATTTGAAAATTCCCAAATAGGAACAATGAACATTTAGCATCACATTGTTAGACACCCAAAGTCTCAGCTGCTTCATATGGAAGTAAGAAAAGACCCGGATGCACAAACAATGGACATAAAAAGCTGGTCAATGCCCGAAATCCACAATATCCCTAATTGTTACAGTTAATACAGGCGCAACCGTTTTTGTTTAAAAGGGACAGTGACATTTACAACGTATAACTCAACCACAACGCGTCATTGTCCCTTGCCCTCCGAGTCCCCCCGTAAGGACCCAACTGAATTACGCAAGCGCAGGGCTGGGAAATTTAACAACAGTTTACGCCCTACCAGGGTGGATCGCGGAACTTTTCGGGCAGAATGCTATGTCGGCCTCCTCTGGCCCAAGAGCCTGGGCCTTCATTGAAAGTAACGGTGTCCGTACTTGGTCCCGCCTGCACCGCGGCCAATGCAATGCGGTGGAGGCCATGCCCAGGCCGTGTTTCTATGCGCACCTTATTTTAACTAAAGCCATTTAACAACGCGCCACACCTAGCTAGAAATCGATCTAAGCTAAAGACCCTACGTGGCGCGCGAATCCCAAACGTACCCCACCTATGTTACCTATCCTAAACCCTATTTATAGAGTGTCACCGTATTTCTAGCCCTAGCGCCAACTAGCTACAGTAGTGACACTCCTACTGACTTGGGCCTTCCCTTGTCTTCCATTGACAAGAAGAAGGTCACTCACCCTATGCGCCGCAAGTTAGCCTAAGTTAGGGCCTAAGCAATTCCGCAATCCTGGTTGACGCACAACAGACTCGGGATATACTAACGGAAAAATAGAAGTAAAGTCGGTGGTCCGCTCGTGGTTGAAACGACGATATACGATGACCAAATTGACGTGTCACGCCTGAAATAAAATTGTAAATGTTAATAAAAAGTACCAGTTTTATTGTTAATTGAAATAATGCATTTCAAAATTGGTGACAAAGTGTTTTAACGTTACTGTTGAAATTTTGACCCAAACATTCGTTGTAACCGGACTAACATACAGGAACTACATCTGCATTAAGCACGCGAGAAGCGCCTTTCGCAAAAAGCGCCGTTTTAACGGCAAGTAAAGCGCATGGACATGATTAGCTGTGTTAAACTGCCAGACAAGTCCAATAGTATTGAAAAAGTGGTTAAATAAGGTAAATGAAGTAAAGGGTCTCATATACTTTCAACCCGTTTTGTAAATATAGCAGCACAAATTGTGAACAATTTCAACCACACAAATAGATTTCTAAACCCAACAATATTTAACATTGATATAAAAATGTTACCTTAGGGACAGTAATTATCCTTGTATGTAACAATACGAAACTAAGTACAAAAGTGCTGTCACAAATCACAAAACAAATAAACAACAGAAAGAACTCACCTCTAACGCTGATCGGTGCACTGTGATTGACCTCCGTCTGGCACAAGTGACTGGTGCAAATGACCGAAGCAGTTCGAAGGTAAGGTTGTGTGACGTAATTACACACAAAAAAATAATCGAATATTTTTAAATCGATATTTGTTTTACCAGTGCAAAAAAGTAAGCCTAATTTTTTATATACATTATATACATAATATAACATTATATTTTTTCACAAATTTGCACATTGCTCAATTATTGTATAAATGCTGTATTTAATGTTTGTCTGTTTTTCCATTCCATATTTCAAAGGCTTATTTTCCGGTTACTCAAAATCATAGCTAACTGTTCATAAATTCACCGCTGGTTGAAGGCAAGATTTGCTGGTTTGTAATAACTTTGGTAAAGGTAAGACAGTCTACCACACAACTTTTGTAATCCTTTATTTGTTTGTTTTTTTCAGCTTCGGAAGTTTTTATTCGTACAAAGATAAAATACCCCTTTTTTAAACAGGCATTTTTTTTCATACATACATGAAAATACCTGATGTACTCTGACGACCTGATGATGACAAAAGTAAATGTCGAAACTTAGTCATACTTTACACAAATTCTGGCTCTAATTTTTTGGCTCAAATAAAAATACCCTTTTCAAGTTGAAGTGAAGGACAGCAACCTTAATCCGCTGCATAATTCGATTTTATTATTTTCAACTTTTTCAGACTAACTAAAGGGTGCTCAGAACTGGACCTGTCGTACAGTTATTGTGAACCGCAATCGTATACGTCAGGGGTCACCAAACTTTTTTGACTGCGGGCCGGATAAGTCTAAAAATAATTCGCGCGGGCCACATAGTTTACATGTCCTAGCGCCGCCTTTCAAAACTTAGCCCGCGAGGCGATTTTTCTAGGTGCGCCAAGATTTGGTCTTGCTACAATCCCATTTAAAATCTGGTGATGCGACTGTTAAAATTGTATAGGTCGTCTCTTACAAGCAATGCATGTATGTTACGTCACAAGTAAAGGCATTTGTTTGCGCACAATTGACACTAGTAGTCTTGTCTGTGACGTAACAAACCGACTTTGGATCAATCCTGGGCGTTGTAATCCTATTAAACTAGGTAATATTATTACATTTTTCGTAAGAAGTTTATACTTTTTGAATGATACAAAGATATTTTTTTGTACGAGCACATTATTAGGTCCTTTATTAAAGAGCATTATTGCAACATTTTTTATTGACAGTAGTTTTTAAGGAGTGCGCCGCAACCAATTTACAACATATGTTGTCTAAAATTTCACCTTTTTACCCGTTGAAACTAAAAAAGTTATTTGAATGTAGCCTGTAAGTTGTTTTAGTGCGGACACTCGTCCATATTCAGTCTACATTTTTACGTGTTATTTATAACGGCGTGTTTTTTTACAATTTATTTATCGATACGGACTTGTAAACCTGAATAACATCTACATAATGTAGCCTACAGCTAAACAATTACCAAACTCATCAATCATTTCACAAAACTTTTACTGTCAGAGCTAAAAAGACTGTTACAAGTTGTCAAAAAACACATTTATGTTAAGCAACAACAAACCACAAAAACAGAATAGGTTTACGTGACATTGATTTTAAGATTAAACACATTTGCCCGAAAATTTTGTTGTCATTTTGACACAAAGCCACGTATTTCTAGCGGCTTTTAGTCTTCGGTTATAAAATCATTGATGTGAGATTGAATAAGTGATACCAAAAAGCCAAACCAGAAGACCACAGGAGGCTTTAAAAAGTTCCGTAGGATAAAACAAAGTTGTAAGGGGACCTGAACCCAAAAGCACAAGCCCGAAGTGCGGCCCATACCCGAATCGTTTTTGAAAAGCCAGTTTTGGCCCGAAAGCTTGATTGACAACCCTACAATAAAAAAGGCATACATAAAGGACAATGGCTTAAACAGGACGTTTTAGGGCTGTTGGAGATAAGGTTAAGTGCAGCAACTAGCTACTTAGCTAGGTAATTTATTTTTTTATATTGCTACACAGAATGTGAAGTCAGGCCCGAATCAATTCCGTCTGTTCAAAAAATCCTAAGCCCAACCAAAATTTACGAAGCTACAGCATGGTTCGTTCGTACATGATGTTTTGCACAAAACTAGTTGTAGAATTAAGCATACGTAATAATATGGACAGAAGAAATATAGCGATCTACAACGCAAACTTAAAATGCACAGTAGAGTCTCTTACTCCACAATCTTAGCCTTTATGACGAATATACTGAAAATATACTGACGAGTCAGCAATATTTGAAAACAGAGATTCATTTGCTCAAAAGAAGCAGTGGTCAGTTTACAAACGACTTGGTACCGTTAATGAGGTACTACAGCAGACCACGGCAGTGTAAGAAAGAAAAGACTGGTATAGCTTGGAGCAACGTACCGTGAAACCCTAATGATCGAATATCAGCAGTAGTGCGTTTCAGTTTTTTACTGTTAATGGGGCCAAGCAAAATTTGTAACAAACCATAAAACGTTGCGAGCGAAACAAAAATATGGGCTTGTCCACCGCATTGGCGACACACATCAAGTTTTCCATTACCAAATCGCATGGTAAAACGTTGACCTGAAAAATAAAAGACCATTTAGTTATGACAAATGCGCTTTATAACTTTAAATGAAAGGGGTTAAGGTTCCGAGGGTTTATGTCGTAAATGGCTATTTATGTGACCAAATAAGTTACTTGTTACATAGCCTAACTCACATGTTCTTTTGACAGATAAAGTGTGTTGTGTCATAACATGATGTAACAGGGACCGGTAAAACGACAGTCTGTTGGCAAAGATTAAATGTTAGAGATTTAACAAACTATGACAGAACACAGCAAAGTGAGAAAAGAAATACACTTTATAAATCATTAAAAGATGTTTCGCCGATATATGTCAAATCCCCTAGAATGGGGTTTGCTGGCACCGGATTTTCGTTTAGTGTTGGCTGAACGCATGGACTACGCCCAGAGTTAATGGCACAGAAAAAGTGCGCACATCTTTAAAATGAGGCCAAAATGACTAGATTTCCAATTATAGCACAGGCCCGGTTTTACATAGCAGTCGCTAGGTCATTTTCACCAAAGTTGTAACCAAACTTGCAATAATTGTACTTTTTGACGCATTTGCAGCAGTGGGCTTAAAGTGTATTTTGTAACCAGTCGTGCCCTAAAACAATTGTGGTAAGAAAAAGACTGGTATAGCCTGACGCAACGTACCATGCAACCCTAATGATTAAATCAGCAGTAGTGCGTTTCAGTTTCTTACTGCTATGCCGAAAAAACAGGTCTTTATTCAAGGGAGCAGGTTTTAAATGCGTATTCTGTAGACCTTACTGTAGTTTGCTTTATGATGTTTTTTAAATAAGTTATTTTATTTAAACGAGTGTAGGTGTTTTTGCTAATCATGGGCGGAAAGCATTCTGTATAACACAGTGGTTCCCAACCGGGAAGGTACTTTGATTTTTTTACTTGTGGTTTGTAAATATACTCTTAAACTCTAGGAATAATAAGTTGATAAAATACCCAATTTTAAATGACTTTTCTATGGTTTAGCATCTAATATGTAGTATATTAGGATGGAATTAAAATGATCTGGATTGTTGAGGGTAGAATTCGTCGAACAAGGTTGGGAACCATTGGTATAAAATTGCAAGTTTTCTACTGACGCATCAATGGGCTGAAAGAGGGTAAACAAAATATTGTATGACGAAAACAACCATACGCTGTGCCCTTGGCCAATGTGTGCAGCGCTCAACTTGTTGCAACAGGACATGTTGTTCCAATGTTAAATAACGTCTCAAAAAATGCGCCCCAAGCTATATGTTCGTACTTCAATAGTCAATATACGTTACACAACATGTAATTAGCCAAGCATGTAATATTACTTCCGTTTTTCAACTAACATCTAATTTTTCGCCAGTCTAACAAACAATTCCGCTGAATAACAAAGACTAGTGAGACTAAAAAAGCCTACAGTAATTTGAATCGGTTGTGAAAGAAACGACACAAAAACTAGGGAATAAAAGGAGTATTATAAGCTTTCATACATACACACAAAAAAATATATTTATATATGTATAAATATATCAGCAGGCATAGTATGTATAAGCCCTTTGGGTTGCGTTTTATTGTTATTACTATTATCTTCATGGAATGCTAGCAACACTTTGGCATTTTATTGTCTTTTAATTGGAGCGCCGGGCGACTCGACTTGGCAAAGTGTGTGCGCGAGACAGTTCTACTGCTAGCAATTATGGCTTGGTTTACCTTAAAAACCATTCTTTTCAAGATAATCCTGTTGCTTGAGATTGACGTTTAGAAACATTTTGAAACCAAACATTATGATTGGGTCCCCAGAAAAGATTGCCGTTGTCACCGAGGTAGGTACTGTAATGTATCAAACAAACAATATTTGTAGGGCCGATTTAAATGGACTAACTGTCTCGTAAAGCGACAATGGTCCCCACCCCTCAGTAATACGTTTCGCATACTATTAGCCACAGATTATTTTGTTTCGTGCGTAAACCACGTGTTGCAGTTAGATTAACTGTCAATGATCGCCGAACGAGTAATATCAAGTATTTGAACATCATTTTCTCCAAATTTGTCGTTCAACTGATGTAATGCTAAACAAAATACTATTTGGTTTTTAAAGAACATTTTTTGCTGACGTTTCGCCCACCAGAACGGTAGGGTTTCTTCAGAGTAATGAATGATATATTGCACACAAGCAAAAATGCACAAGCGCAGCGGGATAAACTGAAAAATTACATTACACCAGTTAAACGACAAATTTGTTGAATATGCAACCTGGTGGACGAAACGCCTGTTCCGTATTATCATTTTCTCCACCAGCCCCTTGAATGGGTGAAATTTTATATGTTTAATATAGATGTTGGTGTTTTGCAAAACATGTATTTCCAGCATTTTATTCCACTAGACCCGTTTTTAATATGCCATTTTGTGTCAATTGCTTTTTTCACATTGTAGTCTGTAGCTCCACATGGCCAATTTTTGGAGCCAGACATGGAAATTGTTGCAGTTTGTAAAACAGGCCACTGTAGTAGAGTCAACAATATGTTTAACCATGGTGCTTATCACATCTAACCAACGCCTCTACTGTCTTATCATTGTGTATAACTCAGACAAAAAGGATTGTTAAAGTGCACAGGAAAAGCAAGAAAATGCATTTAAAGAAATCGATGTGAGGTGTGTATTTTTAGGGCGCAACTCCAGGGTGCTACTTCAAAACCAGATACACGCTTTGTCTGATGATGACATTGGGTTTGATGAACAGTTATTCTCTACGAAGCGGTATAAATGTTGCTATACTTGACATGGTACGATGCAAATGCTAAACCAGTGGTTCTCAAACTTTTTCATTACTTTTTCAAAACGGTCCCTTTGCCATTATTTCGAGGGCTGACGGTCCTTTAGCTGGGGTGTGTATTTCAGAAAAACGAAAGTTGATTGCAGTATTTTAGCTAGTTATGCAAAATTGCGCATAATAATGGTCCAAAGACAGCTTCTGACATCACAAACAAGACAAAAAGCATTACGATTGTGCGCGAACAATTGCATTTTTGATAGTTGTCATTCAATAAAGGCTATTGTTTGGCGATAAGGACAGTCGATTCTCAATTCATATTTGGTTTAAACTTATTCGGTGACACAAACTGACGCTAAATAAGATTATAGAATTACTTCAACCGCTTTGCGGTCCCCCCAAAATTGCCTCATTGACCCCTAAAGCCTTTAGGGTTAGGCTAAAGGTCCGCGGACCCCAGTTTGAGAACCGCTATGCTAAACCATACAAATATCATTTAAATTCAGATCTTTTGTCAACTTCAAATGTTATATTCCCAGAGCCAAAGTTTCAATTTACAAACCATACAGAAAAATAACCTATAAAATAGAGATAATTATGGTGAAATTTTAAGCCCAAGTAAGTGGAAAAAATCATTTATTGGTGGGTGTCACTAATTAGAGCCCTCACTGGTTGCCCCAGAAAAACACCTTGTCACCCCTCTAAGGGGTAAACGGGAGCTACTTGAGAAATGCTGGTCTACATATTGACCCTGTGGTTCTGTTTCCAGGTTGATGAAACACCAAACAATTTCACCACTGATAACAATTATTTGTATAAAACTGAGTGCGATGTCCAGAATGATACATCACAGCTAACAAAGCAGGTCAGTATCTGACAAGATAACCAGTACTGCATTTATTATATAATGCATGCAATGTAGCTCTTGTTGGTGCCTAATTTAGATTGTGGGTTGCTTTTTTGGTGTCATATTGTTATTTTGGTGGTTTTACTATCTTCTCACCTTGGCTTAACTTAATTTATTGGGAGTAACAACAATTAGAAAGGAAAACACTGTTTTTTTTCTGTTAATTGAAGATCCATACGTAGAAATCGGAAGATGCAGGAATAACTAGAAGGGGGCTTAGCACATTTTGTTGTTGCATTTACACTATAACCTTTTAAAAACATTAATATATTTCCTATGCTTATTTTGTATTGGGTCCCATATTAGCCATCATCTTTTATAACCTTAGTCGTTTCTGCACGCAGAAACTCATGGGTCCCCACACATGCAAAGTTGAAAATAATGCATTTCAAGAGATAACCATGAGAAAGTCGGGTGTTGTAAGGTAAAACACAGTGATCGCACTGGTCTTTAATTATAATACTATGTAGATTACAAACTATATCAATTTAGATTCACCCCAACATTCTTTTTCAAAGAAAAGTAAATAGTGGCATAATGGGGTAAAACAAAAAATGGACACCTATGAATAGCAAATTCAAGCTGTCCAATTTTCATTTAATTTGAACATTGTTAAGGGTCACCCATTTTAGGGATTAGTTGGTTAAGTTGTGGTGCTACAGGGCAAAACATAACATGTGGGGACTTAGTATGTTCAAGAAACTGCAAATTTCATATAATTAGGATGTTTTTTTAAAGTTCATTTATTTTAGGGGGCTAGTTGAGTAAATGTTGGGGCTACAAGGTGAAACACATCAATTGAAACGTACAAATAGCATGGTCCACATGCTACCTAAACTTTAGCCAATCCCGACACTGTTTAATAAACTCACCCATTTTAGGGGGCTAATGGGGTCCAACACACAAACTAAAAAAATCTGAAACCTCAATGACTCAATCAATAGTACTGCAAAATTTCAGCCCAATCTGCCAATGTTTAAAATTTTGACCACTAGCGGTGTTTTGAGCAACAACCGTTGATGTTTCTGATGTCATAGGGCTGTTAACAAGCCCCTAACTGCCATGGCGCAAAAACGTCTACCAAGCAACCCACAAACATGAGTAACACCTGACTGGTTGCCCTTGTCACACTGTTGCACCAAAGAAATCTTTCGCTTGTAGTGCCCAGTAACATACAAATACGTTTTACACTTTAGGGGCTTGTGGGGTAAATATTAGGACTACAGGGTTGAACACAACAGTCGACACCTATAAATAGCATACTCTAAAACAGGGGTCGGCAACCTTTTAGGCGATGCATGCCAATTTACTTGTTATTTCCATGTGCTAATGCACTCGCGTGCCAACGCTTTTTTTAAATAATAGTGGTTTGTGCCAGCATATATCAATAATAAAGAAAATGCAGAGTGTTTTGTGCATGTAAAGCTGAATTTTAAGACAATGTTACGATAAAAACTGAAAACAAGCAATGTAACAGGTAAAATTGTTACTTCAATATAGACACACAAATCGGTTGGCGTGCCATGAAAAACCACCTTCTGTGCCAACCTTGGCACCCATGCCAGGGGTTGCCGACCCCTGCTCTACAAGCTATCCAAATTTCAGCCAATTCTGACACTGTTTACAAACTCACCCATTTTAGGGGGGCTAACGGGGTAAATACTAGGGTTATCTGGACAAACAAAGTGGGATGCACATCTACATAACTATATCTACCATCTATATAAGTTTCAGCCACATCCATCAAACATTTGATGGCAAAACGAGTCGGACAAACTTTGGGAAAAAAATATCCATTTTAGGGGGCTAGCGGGGTAAATACTGGGGTTATCCGGACAAACAAAGTGGGATGCACATCTACATAACTATATCTACCATCTGTGTAAATTTCATCCAAATCGATCAAACATTTGATGGAAAAACGAGTCGGACAAACTTTGGGAAGAAAGAAAATAAGAAAAAATAGAAATAAAAAAAACACAATTTGAGTAAAATCAATATGTGTCCCCCAGGGGGGACCCATAATAAGTGAGACAACAATATGCGAATCTTTATGGCCATGTTTAACAAGTTTGACATTTAATTAAAAACTTTGCTTGTGTAACAAATCCCCCCCCACACACATCAGTTTAAAAACCAGTGCCTTATTATTGTTACTCACCTCAACACTTGCAAGGTTCCCACAAGTGCACATTTCATCTAGAAAAACAAAATGTATAAAGTTTTAGGGAAAATGCCACAAACTAAACAATGTTTAAATGAAAAAAACAGTTGACAGAACAGATATGTATGATGCTCCTTTTGCTAAACATTAAAAATGGTCAAACTGATTGACTGCAACAAATCATTTTTGTTCAGGTGGGTGAATTTAAATGGACCATCAATCAACAAACACTACTGCTAGGATGCTTTTACTATGGGTATTCCATCATGAACATTCCAGGAGCCTTACTTGCCAAACGCTTTGGTATTAGACTTGTGCTTGGACTAACAGGAATACTGTCTTCAGCTCTAACAATGTTAATGCCCATTCTTGCATACCAGAGCTTTTACTTATTGGTGATAGCACGGGCCACAGTAGGGTTGTTACATGTAAGTATGTCTTTTTTGTACAATTAAACTATAATGGCCAACTATAATTTTGTCCAACAACTGTGTTATTCACAAAAACAGATTAGTTTGGCCCAAATCCCAGTTTAAACTAAATATCAAATGACACTTGGCCCAAATTTTATTCAATTAAAATCCCTGACTGTCTGATAGTAAAGACCTCTGTTGTTCAATAAGTAAAAATGGAATGAGGTAATGGAAAGAGTATACTTGACTTGATGTCATTGACAGCCTATTGATGATTACAGTGCAGGCATGGACCTAAAATGTATCTTAAAAAAACTTTCAAAGCCCTTTTATGGTAAATATACTAAAATATAGCTGTTTCAACAATAAACATTATCATCATCAGTCCTAAACAGAAAATTATGAAACTTGGTTTACACCAAAAATGGCAACTGTGTCAGCACTGATCAAAATTGATTGTTAACAAAACCTTTATTGACAAGCCTTTATGCAACAGGGGGTAACGTTTCCAGCTGTTGTAACAGCATGGGGAATATGGGCTCCCCCATTGGAACGAAGTCGTCTTATGTCTATTACATTTGCTGGAGGTGCTATTGGAGTTTGCTTAACATTTCCTGCTGCTGGTTGGATAGTGAGTTCCATTAATTGGGAATCAGTGTTTTATATAACAGGTAATTCATGGCAACTAATATTGGATTTTTGACAGGCTATTTAACATGGGGTGTAAATGGCTGTAAAAAGAATTCAAAGGCTTCGTGTTGGGACAGATTAGCTGAAATTAATTGTCTGTTAAAAGTCCTAGGATCAAATCAAATTCAATCGCTGAGCTTATTTGTTTTAAAACATATGGTTCCTCAAATCACAATGCTAAAATAATTACCATATCTCCACAACTTTGAATTGATTTGAAGCACGAAAGGTAGAGGGCAAATTTAGTGAAGAAAAAACTAATTTGCTGCAGTAAAGTAGATTTATATACCTTTGAAAGGGCAATGGTTCAACTATAATGGTTACAATTTTGATTATGTATTGGTCATATGTATTACAGTTTTGTCAAAGTATGTACATTGGTTTAGGTGCTATCGGAGTGATATGGTCCATTGCATGGTTAATTATAATCCATGACACCCCAGCCAAGCATCCAAGAATATCCTCTCAGGAGAGAAAATATATTGAAAGCAGCATTGGGATAAAACAGGTAAAGTATGGAAACAGGAAATGTTTTAAAGATGGCAGAATGATTATCAAAACATGACAAATATATTGGGACACTTACTTGTACGTGTATGGTTGGAATGTTCCAAACAGTGAATTGTCAACCATGTTTATTTGATTATGAGCTGAATGTGGAGGTATAATGTAAGCTACCCATAAATTGTAAGCTACATGATGTAATGTAAGATACTACTGTTTCATAATTAATTATGGGTCCCCTTCCCTGAAGGGGACACATATTGATTTTACTCGAATTGTTGTTGTTGTTTTCTTCCTTTTTTTTTCTTCCCAAAGTTTGTCCGACTCGTTTTTCCATCAAATGTTTGATGGATTTGGCTGAAATTTACACAGATGGTAGATATAGTTATGTAGATGTGCATCCCACTTTGTTTTTGTTGATAACCCCAGTATTTACCCCGCTAGCCCCCTAAAATGGGTATTTTTCCCCCGAAGTTTGTCCGACTCGTTTTTCCATCAAATGTTTGATGGATTTGGCTGAAATTTACACAGATCGTAGATATAGTTATGTAGATGTGCATCCCACTTTGTTTTTGTTGATAACCCCAGAATTTACCCCGCTCGCCCCCTGAAATGGGTGTTTTTACCCAAAGTTTGTCCGACTCGTTTTTCCATCAAATGTTTGATGGATTTGGCTGAAATTTACACAGATGGAAGATATATTCATGTAGATGTGCATCCCACTTTGTTTTTGTTGATAACCCCAGTATTTACCCCGCTAGCCCCCTAAAATCTGGGAGTTTTTAAACAGTGTCAGAATTGGCTGAAATTTGGATTTCTTGTATAGTATGCCATTTATAGGCGTCGATTGTTGTGTTCAACCCTGTAGTCCTAACATTTACCCCACAAGCCCCTAAAGTGTAAAACGTATTTGTATGTTACTGGGCACCACAAATGAAAGATTTCTTTGGAGCAATAGTGTTACAAGGGCAACCAGTTGTATGTTGCTCGTTGGTGGGTTGCTTGGTGGTCGTTTTTGTGCCATGGCAGTTAGGGGCTTGTTAACAGCCCTATGACGTCAGAAACAGTAATGGTTGTTGCTCAAAACACCTCTAGTGGTCGAAATTGTAAACATTGGCGGATTGGGCTGAAATTTTGCAGTACTATTGATTGAGTCATTGTGGTTTTTATATATTTTTTAGTTTGTGTGTCGAACCCAATTAGTTGCCCTACTAGCCCCCTAAAATGGGTCAGTTTTTTAAAACGTTAAATAGGATATACTTCAAACAATATCTGGGGTGAATCTAATTTTATAGTTTGTATTCTACATAGTATTATTATTTAAGCCCAGTGCCGATCACTGTGTTTTACCTTACAACACCCAACTTTCTTATGGTTATCTCTTGAATTGCATTATTTTCAACTTTGCATGTGTGGGGACCCATGAGTTTTTGCCTGCAGAAACGACTAAAGTTATAAAAGACGATGGCTAATATGGGACCCAATACAAAATAAGCATAGGAAATATATTTATGTTTTAAAATAGGTTATAGTGTATATGCAAGGGCAATATGTGCTAAGCCACTCTTTTAGTTGTTTCTATAAGCTATTGCTGCCAGGCATAGTATCAAGTTTAAAGAGCTCTTCTGGCAAATGTGATTCGATTCCGGCGTTTCTACGTCCTATACAGGTCGTCTTCATCAAGGTAAATAACAATGAATGGGACTAGTACAGTGCACGAAGGAAAAACGTCGAACGTCGGAATAAAATCACATTTGCCAGAAGCGCTCTTTAAACTTAATCGTTTCTGTTCGTACACAGTTGAATTATTTGTCAAAAATTTGTAGTTAGGCAAAAACAAATCAGCGGCCACATATGTTGATGTGCAATGTCTACATGCAAAACAATTTTGAATGTGAATTAATCGAAACATGTTGGGTGGAAATAATATCTACATGACACATATATAACAGTTGCTGTCGATTGTAAGCTACACAAACTTTACACTAAAAAATTTATAAGCTTGGCTTACAATCAATACCAATAATATGGGTTTGAGAAAATGTACTGCAAATTTTTGTGTAATACTTATTGAGAAGCTAAACTTTGTTTTACAGTCTGCAGCAAAGCATGCAGTCCCTTGGAAACATATTTTCACTTCACCTCCTGTTTTATGTTGTTTTGCTGCCCATTTAGGTGATAACTGGGCGGTACATAGTTTAACAGCACTTGGCCCAATGTACCTTGAAAGAGTGCTTGAGTTCAACACAAAATCGGTGAGAATGAAAAAGTGTTAATTTATACATATATATATACATGTCCTAAATCAGGGCTCTTCAACCGGGGTTCCGCGGAACCCTAGGGTTCCGTACTACCCTTACAGGGGTTCCGTGATCTTTAAGCGTTGCACAGGGGTTCTCAGCGGTTCGGTGTACAAATTCAAACGTAAATGTATCATAACAATATGATTGTTGCAAAAAGCAACGTTTGCCTGTACAGTCTAGTTAACTTTGGTTGCACCATTGATCAATTGTGACGTAATAAACAGAGCCTTGATACACTCTGGCAAAATTTCGAGATAAATGTAGAAATGACCGTTACAAGTAACATGTCAATGCGTTTCAGTGAATCATTTACTTAAAAAAGTCAATTTATATTCTGTGCTTGGGATGTGTTAGATAAAAATGCATGTTTTTTCTTTGATAGCCTACTTGTATTACATTCATTAAATTTTTTTTATTTGGGTTCCGCAAAGCTTGACAAAACACCTTAAAGGTTCCGCGTCACTAAAAAGGTTGAAGAGCACTGTCCTAAATAAAGGGTGGATGACTTCAGACATAACAAAGTTTACAGTCTGTTATTATGTGCGACAGATGTCTCCATCTCACGATTATACTAAACACAGATTATTCTTTTTGCAAACAAATTTAAATGCCCTTAAGAAAATCTATCAACTATAATTTCTGGACCTATTCGCAACTGTGTGAAACCAGGCTTCAAACTTAGTCTCACTTTAAAAATATTTTTACCTTGCATTTAGGCAGGAATTCTATCATCATTGCCTTTTCTTCTTTGTGTAGTCATAACTGTTTTATGGGGAATGACAGCAGATTTCATCCTTTCTTCTAGGTTCTTGTCAATATTGACTGTGCGAAAGGTATACATTATTATTATAGTCATCTCACAGTGGTTCAAATTGCAAAATAACTTAATATAGTACATATTATTGTTAAAGGTCTACCACAAAATACCAATCCTAATAGTGAAACATTTGGATCTTTTTTTGTGTTTAATTTTGAGTTCAAAAGTAAGATCTGTAAGTTGCTGCAATAAATTGACTTTTAATGGGTTGGTGCAAAGTTTTTCACATAGAAAAAAAAAAACGAAACCAAGACAGGATTGGTACCAGTAACCTTGTAATAAACCACACTAATGACTTTTCAATTTGTACATTTTGCAGATTTCATCATCATTGCCACTCGCGTTATCAAGCATCACATTAATAGCAGTGGCGTATGTGGGATGTGATGCATTACTTGTTGTTATTCTACTTGCGGTATGTGTAGGGGTTCTAGGAATGACAGGTAATAAATTTTTTAATCCAACGGTTAGTGATGTTTCCATTTTTTCAAGTTTTATATGTAGGGTTTTAATTTTTGAAACAACAGAAAATCATGATGCATCCATAAAGTGATCAAAACTTATATTTTTGAGGTGTTTATTAAATTTCACACAAGTATCGCAATGATTTGAGACTTTCTTTTAGCCTCAGGTCACTATACATCATTTCTGGAAGTGGCTCCAATTTATGGTGGTGTTACATTTTCTATCTCAAACACTTTTAATTCTGGAGTGGGATTTGCTGCACCACAAATCGCTGGGCTCTTATTGATTGACAATGTAAGTCACTTTTGTACTTCTGCATCATGTCTTACCACAAAATGCTTTATAATATGGTGTAGCTGCAGCGCGCTCAACCATCATCCAGCAACTGTTTCCTCTACTGTTTTGCACTCCATAACGTTTTAACGTTGCGCAACTATTTTCGGCTTGGTGATTGTTTTAGTGGTATTGTGTCGCTATCATTTCTTTCACCTAGCAAAATAAACTCAACTCAACCACAAGCATAGGTAAATGGGTACAAAAAAAATTGGACCCTTTTATTTTTTACTATTTGTCCTTTTCAATTTTAATAAACAATTTTGACAAACCAATTTTGGCATTGCAATGGGTGATAAAACTGGTCATTGGTAAAATGCAGTTAGAATAACTTGCATTAAAGAAAAATAGGTCTTAAGGCAGTACCTTTAAATCAGTGTACAGGATCAGGTATTTTAATTAGTACACAACTGATGAAGTGGTACATGCTTCCAAAGAGCAAGATTTGGAACAAAAATATTCCAAACACAAAAATGAGAACACTTACAATGTTTTCTTGTTGCAGTCCTTAGCCAGTTGGCGCAATGTGTTTTGGTTGGCTGCCTCCATAACGCTATTTGGAAGCATCATGTATGCGATCTTTGCTTCATCTCAAGTTCAAAGTTGGGCACAGGAAAATGACATCAGAGAAGGTAGCACTAAAAAACATAAAATTTAGATTAGTTTTAGTTGATCAGTGTGCCTTAATGTTGAAACATAAATCATATGAAGAGGTGGCATTGATTAGTAAGGACAGCTAAATAACATTTTTCAGCCAAAAATAAAAACAAATGACTTAAAATGATATGGCTACATCTAGCTAGGGTAAAATAAAATACTCATAAACAGGGATCCCGCACAATTTTCGTTTATAAATTCCATGACTTTTCCAAAACTTTTGAAGAAAAAAAAAATCCAAATTTTCATAACCATATTCGAAAAAAATCGACCAATTCCCATAGTAAAACTAGTAAAGAGGCTTTGGTAGATGCAGCCAATTTACCACGCTTGAAACAAATATACATATGTTATGTAATTTGAAATTCCTATCTCTATCTGGCATTTTCAGGTTAAAACAGGCACCAAATTCCATACCTTTTCAAGGACTTTTGTAAAAGTTGGCTTTTTTCAAAACTTTTCCTTAAAAATATAAATTCCATAACCTTTCCAGGTTTTCCATACCCACGGGAACCCTGCATAAAGCAATCAAACAAATCAAACCTGTAATTAAAGCAATCAAAAATAAGGACAATCATATTTTCTAAGACGATGTGCATTGAATTAAAAACAAATTTTATAGTGCAATATGGCAATCTTGACAATTGAATATGGGAGCATTTTAAAGTAATATAAGTCAGTTACAACCTGTTTAGCTTATTTGTTAAGAATGTATTAAACATTACAATATATGTTGCAGAAACAGAAAACAACCTAATGGTGAAAAAAGTGGACACAGATTGAAAATGCAAAAAAGCAATAGCAACGCAAGAGAGTAACACTGTGGTTATTCACTGCATTTGCCAACCACACAGAAATGCTATTTTTCTACCTTATTCATACTGGGTTTACATGAGATGTAACAAACGAACCTATGCAATAAAACATATGAGCTTTGTGTTGAAAGCATCTATATATAGAATTTCTTTTACAGAACTGCTGTTTGTACTTAAAAAGAGCCTTCATAAACTTATTACGCACTATACAACTACCCCACAAAAATGTGTTATTTTAACATTGTTTGATAAATTAACTTTACAATAGTTCATAAAGTGAGTCTAGCAGAACAACCACATTTAAGGCCTGGGAGTCAAACAAACAATACACATTTAACTGTTTGAAAAGAATTAAAGTTTTCCAAACATGTGCAGATGAATATATAAAAATACTTAAATATAGACTTCATCGCAAAAGTTCTTTCCGGCTTCAACATTTATTTTGTTGGTATATTACAACATACACATGATACATTGTACAAAATGGTAATGTTTAAAAAGCAAATTTGTACTATGGTTGTTGCATGCTTCAAGAAACAACCCAAAAACTCACAAAAGGTTTGGTATTGTGTCTTGCAACAGAGTTGGAAAAGATGGACTCCTTCCGAAATTTCTACAGAAAAACATAGTTTTGTAATGTTTGTTTCACCTAGTAAGAAAAGTAAGATATAAATACATGCTAACACAAACTTTTAAATTTTCTCAAAAAACTAAATTTGAATTTATAAGCATGAAAACTTAATTTAGATAACACTGGGCAACAAAAAAATATTTTTTTACTGGTGTCTAGAATGTTTTAACTGATTTTGACTAATTCTAGTGCCCTGATTTCAAAAATGCAATCAGTTTATCTGTATCACGTCTAGTTTTCCTGTTATGGTACATCCACATTTGAAAAACAATCTATATATATGTATACACTATAGTGAAACTGGTTTTGAGTATTTTATTTGGAATTAACGTTATTGCAAGAACAAAATTTCGAATTTAATTTTAAATGTAACAGGTGGACACTCCTTACTAACAAAATTCAACACAAAAAAATGTTTCAAATTTGTAAGTTATCAGGTATACCCCTACACATGTACTTTGGTAACTTTCGAAACTGAGTGGCAGCAATATCGTCCCGTTTAATTGACCAACAGCAGTTAGCCAGGACCACATTATTCCCTCTTCCCTGACACATTTCGTTTTACTGATATCCTGTTGGAACCTTTCAGCTTAATTCTGATCATTTATATCACCTACGTTTTAAGGGAAGTGTAGCTTTATACTCATTTTTGTACCGAATGTTTCAGACCACTTAATAACTTAGTTATGTACTCTTTCTAATAATTTCAGTCCCTTTCTACTGTTTTTGCCCATTACTGCAATATTCCAGCCAACATTAGGTAAGTGGAGCCCATTGCTTGTCCTAAACTCCTAAGGCCACATCGAAGTGTGCAAGATATGCACATTTGATACAGACCTTTTTTTTCTTTTTTGTTGTGTTGTATGGGTGTACACCAAAACATCTTGGTAATTCATGCAACACCTTATAGATGACCTAGCCACTATTAATTTTAGTTTTACCACCTTGCTTTACTAGCCTGAAAATCACTCCATAAAACACGTATATATAGTTTAAAGTTACCGCTAGCCTGCACCAACCATTTTTAGACAGACCATAAGCATAGAATGCATATTCATGCTATAAAACTGACTGCACTGTAAAAAAATGATGTGTATAATGTAACAAAACTTTAACAAACACATAAAAGCATGATTTTAAAGTCATTGAATCAATATGGTCATAAATTTTGATTTTGTAAATAACTTAAAAAGTTGATCTGATTGAAGAAAACCGTAATGATTTTTGAAATCAGCACCCCAAAATTAGTCAATATCAGTTTTAACATTAAAGACACCAAAAATTGTGTTGGCCAGTGTAATAAATTGTTATTGTTTAAAATTTAAATTGATAAAAAAGGTGTTTTTTTAAGGTGACATTTTTTTTCATACGCATAAAAAATGATGACAGCAATCTCCATGAGTACTTATTTATTACATTTGAGCAAAGACATAATTTTCTATGACTTTACTCAAGACAATTCCAAAAAATAAAATTGTGCAAGATATTTTCCAGGTCAGACAATTTTGTGCACATAAAACAGACTCTAATTCACATCTATGGCCAGACATTATAACCTTAGCAACACAACAACATAAAAAACAAACTATTTTCCAAGTAAACCTTTTTAAAGTTTCAAAAACAACTAGAAGAGTGGCTTTCTGATATACTTCCATTTTATATATTCTATACGATATTTACCAATTTACTATACACATCATTTGATCTACACATATGATTGTTTTTGTAAACAAAAACGAATGGGTCCCCACACGCATGTTTGTGCGGATTTACGGTAAACAAATGTTGCGGTGATTTTTACATTCGTAAGGACAAATTTTTAGAAAGCATTAACCCAACAATAAAAAAAATTGTTCGTATTCTTTTTGCACTATTATTGTCATGTAATTACAAAAACATTAAAAAAACGTAACAAAGACTTGAATCTAATCTCTTGCTTTAACCCAGATATAGTCCTCCAAGGTCGGGCAATTTTTTTTTAGAAAGCTGTAACAGTTGTGTTACAGACACTTTAAATTAAAAAGCAATTTGCTACAAGTGTATACATAACAAATTGTTTTTCATATAACTTTGTTTCGCAAAATGAGTACCATTGACCTGTAGTAACCTCTCAGGGTGCACACGCCAAACGACTGTTTGACCTTTTGACACCGTTTTCAATAGCACGCCGTCATTCGTGTTCAACAATACTGTTAAGCCTAATTTATACATGCCTTGAGTATTGATTCCTAAATTGATTGTTAAAAAAACGCTACGTTATGAAGAAAGTTCTGAGCTGTGTTTGTAATACCGACGAGTTGACCTTAAGTAACCCGTGATCATGCGGCGGCCAACCTGACAGCGAGCATTTAAAAAAACATTTATTTGGCAAAAAAGTCAAGTTTATTTTTTCATCTTAACTTTTATTAACAAAGTTTTTCTTGACATATACAAAACTGAAGCACGGTTATTAGGCTTAAATCACGTCATAGGTGTAAAACCTTCGCCAAAACTAAAAATGTGAGTGATAACTTATTAAAACGACATAGCATTGCTGTACAAAACAGCTGATTTCTAATCACTGAAACGATGTCTCGTAAAACGTCTGTCCGACGTCAAGCTGAGCCCTCCCGCTATCGTAAACCAGTGAGTTACTCTCTTGGTACTTCTGCCTACAGTGTCTTTCTTGACCAAACGAGCGTTAGACACATTTACGTTTCGGGGGCCTGTGGGTGAATCTCTGGGTCATACGGGGTCAAAATTCACATGGACCATCTTTAGACCAATATCTGTAATGTGTGTAAAATTGAAAAAGTTTGAACCATTCTTTCTTGACCAAAACGTGGGAACAATAGCCGCGCTAAAAATTTCACGTTTTGGGGTGCTGTGGGTGAACCGAGGGATCAAACGGGGTCAAAATTCACATGGACCATCTTTAGACCAATACCTATTATGTGTGTAAATTTGAAAAAGTTTGAACCATTCTTTCTTGACCAAAACGTGGGAACAAATCCGCGCTAAAAATTTCACGTTTTGGGGGGCTGTGGGTGAACCGAGGGATCAAACGGGGTCAAAATTCACATGGACCATCTTTAGACCAATATCTGTAATGTGTGTAAATTTGAAAAAGTTTGAACCATTCTTTCTTGACCAAAACGTGGGAACAAATCTGCGTTAGAAAGAAAAAAAGAAAAAAAAAATATAGACAAAAACAATATGTGTCCCCTTCAGGGAAGGGGACCCATAATAAAGATTACACACTTTTACTTGGCACAATAAGTACAGAATTTGACCTAGAAACATATCCCCTATTTGTTTGTTTTACGTTGCACAGGCGCGATTGCATTTGTATCACTGATAAAACTTATGTAAAATATCATGTAAATAAATATACAGCTAGAAGTTGAGGTCAAAACCAGAATGATATTGACTGAATCCCATCAGGACAATTTTAGCCATTTAACACTATGTACCTAAAGAGTCAATCAGTATGCAGGGCGTTAGGTGAGAGAGGCTGTACACATGCATATCATTCTCAAAGCAAAATACAATATTATAGTTCACCCAGCAACTGTAGTTTGGAGTCAGCATAAAGGTGTTAAAAGAAACAAAAATGTCATGCAATAATATTGTAAGATACAAAATAGCACAAGTGTTCTCAGCAAGAAGATGCCATAATTAATTACACAGACAACCAAACTCATATTTTCAGGGTGGTCACACCATGTATTCAAACAAAAACTTGATAAAAGGGGGCCATTTGTCACATCCGGGGTTCAAATATTAACTAATAGATTAAAAATTATCAAGCTCATACTCACCATGTCCACTTTGCAATGCCAAGGAAGTCATGCAATGGTCCAGTTGTGTGTGCATGTGCGCAAGTTCTTATAAAAACCTGTCATCAAGAACAAAAAATTAGTTCAATTTTAAGGGGTGAAAAGTGAGTTAAATCTTAGCTGATCAGCCAGAGCATAATAAAATGTCACATTAATGCAATGGAAGCACAGAAAAATAAGTGCACTTAGCAAATAAAAAAGTTTGTTTGTTTCATTTTTATCCATGGTGGACAGACAAGGCTTATATGCATTATGCTTACAGTGAGTCTGTCATTAAGCTGCCTGCTTAGTCAATTGTATCATTTTTTTATTCCACTGGGTTTGAGCAATGCTTGTTTAGAGAAACACAAGTGGTCAGAACCCACAACCTTTTGCCCACAAGCATTTATCTTGCCAGCAATTGTACATGAGCTATTAAACAAGCAGAATAAACCTTTATTGAATACAAAATAAAGAAGGATTGGGCCATAACAGTCCACCGAATATCTGTGCTTAAATTCATGTTTTATTTGCACATTTGCAGTCTAAATTATCTGTTGCCTATTTTTATGTCAAAATGGGCAAGTCGAAAATTGAGATGAAGCAGCCACCAACAGAGGTGAACATTGAGATGTTAAATTTACTTGTGGTTCTGTTTTTCTTGGTGTGTGTAAGTGGTTAAATATGTTCACAACTTGAGTGACTAAAAAACATATATATGATCAGGCCAACCCAAAATGACCTACAAATTGAAATGTACCAATGGTAGAAAAGTGGCAAATGCAGTTAATTGCATCATCCATTTAACTGCATAGGGGTTGTTAATCCCTCCAATAGCTATTTGTTCAGGTAATTGTATACTTTGGTTAATTGCTCAAAAAAGTTTAGCAAACGCATTAAATGCTTTACCAAACTTTGTCAGTAATTTATTACATAAACAGTGACATTGCGAATATATTCAATTGTACATTGGAACTAGAATGGTGGCTTTTTGATATACTACCATTTTATATATTCTATACGATATTTACCAATTTACTACACATCATTTGATCTACACATATGATTGTTTTTGTAAACAAAAACGAATGGGTCCCCACACGAGTGTTTGTACGGATTTACGGTAAACAAATGTTGCGGTGATTTTTAGATTTTTAAGGACACATTTTTAGAATGCATTAACCCAACAATAAAAAACATTTTGTTCGTATTCTTTTTGCACTATTATTGTCATATAATTACAAAAACTTTAAAAAAGAACAAAAAAATAATTTCAATTGATTCTCTTGCTTTGACCCAGATATTGTGGTCCAAGGTCAGGTTTCAAACACATTTTTTTTCTAGAAAGCTGTAACAGTTGTGTTACAGACACTTTAAATTAAAAAGCAATTTGCTACAAGTGTATACATAACAAAATTGTTTTTCATTTAACTTTGTTTCGCAAAACCATTGACCTGTAGTAACCTCTCAGGGTGCACACGCCAAACGACTGTTTGACCTTTTGACACCGTTTTCAATAGCACGCAGTCCTTGGTGTTCAACAACACCGTTTAACCTAATTTATACATGCCTTGAGTATTGATTCCTAAATCGATTGCAAAAAACGCTACGTTATGACGAAAGAAAGTTCTGAACTGTGTTAGTGATACCTACTAGTTGACTATAAGTAACCCGTGGTCATGCGGCGGCCAACCTGACCACGAGCTTTTGAAAAAACATTTATCTTGCAAAAATGTCAAGTTTATTTTTTCATCTTTATTTTTATTAACAAAGTTTTGCTTGACATATACGAAACCGAAGCACGCTTATTAGGTTTAAATCACGTCATAGATATGAAACCTTTGCCAAAACTGAAAATGTGAGTGATAACTTAATAAAACGAAATAGCATTGCTGTGCAAAACAGCTGATTTCTAATCACCGAAACGACGTCTCGTGAAACGTCTGTCCGACGTCAAGCTGAGCCCTCCTGCTATCGTAAACCAGTGAGTTACTCTCTTGGGACTTCTGCCTACAGTGTCTTTCTTGACCAAACGAGCGTTAGACACATTTACGTTTCAGGGGCCTGTGGGTGAACCGCTGGGTCAATCGGGGTCAAACTTCTGGAGGATCAAGTTCAGATTAATAACTAACATGTGTCCAAATTTAAATAAATTAGAAGCACTCTTTCTTTACCACATGAGCGATAAAAACCAGCGTTAAAAATTTACGTTTCGGGGGCCTGTGGCTGAACCGCTAGGTAATTTGGGGTCAACTTCAGGTGGACCAAGTTTGGATTAATATCTAAAATATGTCCAAATTTCAATAAATTTAAAGCACTCTTTCTTTACCAAACCAGCGTTACAAACCAGCGTTAAAAATTTTACGTTTCGGGGACCTGTGGGTGAACCGCTGGGTAATTTGGGGTCAAACTTCAGGTGGACCAAGTTTGGATTAATATCTAACATATGTCCGAATTTCAATAAATTTAAAGCACTCCTTCTTTACCAAACCAGCGTTACAAACCAGCGTTAAAAATTTTACGTTTCGGGGGCCTGTGGGTGAACCGCTGGGTAATTTGGGGTCAAACTTCAGGTGGACCAAGTTTGGATTAATATCTAACATATGTCCAAATTTCAATACATTTAAAGCACTCTTTCTTGACAAAACGAGCGTTACAAACCAGCGTTAGACAGAAAAAAGAAAAAAAAATACGGACAAAAACAATATGTGTCCCCTTCGGGGAAGGGGACCCAGAATAAATCAAAAGAATGCATTTGCCAACATAAGTCAACATATAAGAAAGTGACCATTGTAAATAATGTACCAAAAATATTTAATAGAATGAAATCATGTCATGTTAGACCAATATGGGGTGGCCTGATAATAGTTAATTTCCTAAACAAACTGGTATAAAGTGCTTTTTAAAATGATGCATTCTCAGGAAAAAGTGGAAGGATTTTACTTTAAAGCCAGATATATGCTGTGTGTGATGATGACATTGGGGATTATGAATGTTTATTCCTTGCGAAATGGAATCAATGTTGCAATACTAGCCATGGTAATAAAACGACCAATACAGCTATGAAACCCTTTTCTTTTGATATAAATTCGGTTGAATTTTGTAGCTATGTGCAGCCTAATCAGTACACCAAAATACTGGTTAAAATGGTTGGAGTCTTACCATATGGAATGGCTCTAAGTACAATTATGCACTTGATACCTTTAAGGCCAGAAAAATACTGGCTAAAATGGTTGGAGCTTTACCATATGATATGGCTTCAAGCAGACACTCTTGCTGTCATATGTATAATCAACTGATCTTGTGTTTATTGACAAGCCTTAAATATAACTGAAATACAAAACGTTTCAATAAAGATTTTTTCCAGGTTGACACTTCATCAAATGGAACCACATCAGCTACTAACTATTCATATGAAAGTGAATGCACTATATTCAATGAGACAGAAACAGAAAATTCAAAGGTAAAGCTGAGTATATGAAAAACCTTTGACACGACATGACTCAGTTTAATGCCTTTACAACAGGCCTGACATACTTTAATTTGGACATGAATAATATTCAAAGTTCCCATATTTATTCATTTCGGTTTAGCTACTTTTGCAGTTTTAGTAAGGTGTTCCCAAGTTGTTGATTAGACACAATTACATATCCTATTTAATTGCAATGCATACCACCAAAAGTCAGTAAGCCATTTTCTTTAATAATGTTCAGCATTAAGTGTGTTGCAAATGATTTAATTTTCTAATTTAATCAACTATTTCCTACTCTATTTGTCCATATTGAGGTTTATTTTTAGCAAAAAAATCATCCAGATAGATCATGGACTTAACAATTTAGTTGAGTTTGCTACATACATTTTTTGGTAGGGGGGCACAGGTCTTACTGGATTACCTATAGGAGGCCACAAGGCCTGAAAGTTACTTTTAGTGGTCCACAGTGCATAAAAGGTTGAGAACCACTGGGATAGTTAATCTGAAGCCGATGTTTGATAAAAATCTAGTTGTGTAATTGCACAAAACAACTCCGCAAATTCAACACTCAAATTAATGAAATTTGTCTGTATTATTTTAAAACAAGCACAAAGCAAGTTATTCTTATCATATTATTTAACCTCCTACTTAGGTGGGCAAATTTCAATGGACAATATCTCAGCAAACCCTTGTGATTGGCTGTTATTACTACGGGTACATGTTCATGAACATACCAGGAGCATTGCTTGCCAAGCGCTTTGGCATCCGAATTGTACTAGGCCTATCAGGCTTACTTTCATCAACCCTTACATTACTGGTACCTGTTTTGACACACCAGAGCGTTTACCTGCTTGTTGCAATTAGAATCGCTATTGGAACGATACATGTTAGTATTACCTGGCTTTTTAGTAGTATTACCCGGCAGAAGCTAACTTTTTGGTGACATGTTTTTATTTTTTAGGGAGTAACATTTCCTACTGCGATTACGGCATGGGGACTATGGGCTCCTCCACTGGAAAGAAGTAGACTCTTGTCCATAACACTTGCTGGGTATTCCATGGGAAACTGTCTCATATTCCCAATGGTGGGACTTATTGTTACTGCAGCCAGTTGGGAAGCAGTGTTCTACATTACAGGTATATATTGGCCTAAACCAGGGGTGTACAACCTTTGATACTGTGGGGCCAAATACAATTGCCAACACAAGGTGATTTTTCTTTGTTGCATACCAAATATGCTTAACTACAAGTAAAATTCACATTTAATTCTAGCCACATATTGCCAGGTCACAAAAAATTGCATCGTCCACATTAACCTGCTCAAAAATATATAATAGTTGGACTGGTTTCCAGTACATTTGAAATACAAGCATCTCTGCGGGCCGCATAACATCAATCAAGGGCTGCATTAGGCCCACAGCCCACAGGTTGCCCACCCCTGGCCTAAACCAAGGTATTATCTTTGTAATTGGTAACTAAACACAAAGTACTGAAATGTCATTTGTATTGTTGAAACACTTTGTTGAAATAAAGTATATAAAAAAGATCAAAAAGTCACACACAACTAGAATGGTGGCTTTCTGATATACTTCCATTTTATATATTTTATACGATATTTACCAATTTACTATACACATCATTTGATCTACACATATGATTGTTTTTGTCAACAAAAACTAATGGGTCCCCACACGCGTGTTTGTGCGGATTTACGGTAAACAAATGTTGCGGTGATTTTTAAATTCTTAAGAACAAATTTTTAGAAAGCGTTAACCCAACAATGAAAAATTTTGTTGTATTTTTTTGCACTATTATTGTCGTATAATTACAAAAACATTAAAAAAGAACGAAACAAATACTTTCAATTTAATCTCTTGCTTTGACCCAGATATTGTCGTCCAAGGTCGGGTTTTAAACACAATTTACGTTTACGAATCCACCTCAACTCTTGGGACTTCTGCCTACAGTGTCTTTCTTGACCAAACGAGCGTTAGACACATTTACGTTTCGGGGGCCTGTGGGTGAACCGCTGGGTCATTCGGGGTCAAACTTCAGGTGGACCAAGTTCAGATTAATATCTAACATATGTCCAAATTTGAATAAATTTGAAGCACTCTTTCTTTACTAAACGAGCATTACAAACCAGCGTTAAAAATTTTACGTTTCGGGGGCCTGTGGGTGAACCGCTGGGTAATTTGGGGTCAAACTTCTGGTGGACCAAGTTTGAATTAATATCTAACATATGTCAAAATTTCAATAAATTTAAAGCACGCTTTCTTCACTAAACGAGCGTTACAGACCAGCGTTGAAAATTTTACGTTTCGGGGGCCTGTGGGTGAACCGCTGGGTAATTTGGGGTCAAACTTGAGGTGGACCAAGTTTGGATTAATATCTAACATATGTCCAAATTTGAATAAATTGGAAGCACTCTTTCTTGACCTAACGAGCGTTACAAACCAGCGTTAGACAGAAAAAAGAAAAAAAGAAAAAAAGAAAAAAAAAATACGGACAAAAACAATATGTGTCCCCTTCAGGGAAGGGGACCCATAATAAAGCTAGATGAATTTAGTTGCTTTGAAATCATGATTTACGTGTGATAACTGTTTTTTTAATGCAGTTTGCTGTTTTTAGTTTTTGTCTAATAAGCAATTTTTCAAAGCCAACTAACATACTTAGGTTCATTGGGAATTATTTGGTCTATTGCTTGGTTAAGCATAATCTACAATAGTCCTGCAGAGCACCCAAGAATTTCACCTCAAGAAAGAAAGTACCTTCAAGAGAGCATTGGAACCAAAAAGGTACAAGCTAAGTGCTAGTTTTATGTTTTTGTGGTATGTGAAGCTTTTTGTTCATTGTAGAGTAGTGCCAAACGTCCGATACCTTGGAAAAGAATTTGTTCCTCGCCAGCTATTATGGGTATATTTGCTGCCCATTTAAGTGACAACTGGGCAACACTTACTTTAATATCTCTGGTTCCTATGTACCGAGCAAGAGTACAAGGATTCAATACAAAGGCGGTAAGTTTGATTGTGACCCCAAGTCAAAATGTATTGATCTCATAAGATTCAAAACCAATCATTCACTTGTTACCTTTTTAGGCAGGATTTCTTTCATCACTTCCATTTGTGCTGCGGGTGGTCATGAATGTGCTATGGGGAATTACAGCTGATTTTCTCATAGGATCCAAGGTCTTCTCAACACTGACTGTGCGAAAGGTTTGAAAGTTGTTGAAACCAAAACAGTTAACTAGTTTTAGAAATGTAGTAAAGCTAACCTTTTGTTTTTTACAGATTTCTTCATCATTGACTCTAATATTAGCAGGAGTTGCTTTAATAGCAGTAGCATACCTGGGATGCAACACATTGCCAATTGTTATTCTGCTTGCTTCAGCAGTGGGAATCTTGGGAATGGCAAGTAATAATCTAAATTTAAGTCAATTTTTACAACAACACAAAATGTTTTCATGCACAATAGAAAAAGTTTATCTCAAATCATTATGTCTGTATGCAATAATCTTTTGTTTTGAGCTTCTGGACATTGCACATCTTACTTGGATGTGGCCCCAATATTTAGCGGTGTCATATTTTCAATCTCAAACATGTTTAACTCTGGAATTGGTTTTGCTGCTCCGCAAGTTGCTGGCCTCCTACTGGTCGACAATGTAAGCATATGATTCATGGTTTGTAGATTGTTCGTTATCTGTCTCAACATAAAAACGAGTCTGTATTTTAATTTCAAATGCAATTGGAAAAAAAATGTTTGCTTTAGTTCCACACTTACATTGCAACTTGTGATTAGTCTCTGGCCAGTTGGCGCAAAGTGTTCTGGTTAGCTGCAAGCATATCAGTATTGGGTGGAATTTTATTTGGAATCTTTGCGTCTGCTACTTTGAGAAGTTGGGCTAAGGAAAAAGAAACCATTGATGGTAAATTGGTATTGACATTTACATTTTGACAATGTAACAAATGTTTGGAGATTAAAACATAGTTTTGTATTCTGACATTCTACAGACAAAAATGGACAGCTGATGAAAACAACAGACCCTTGAAGATGTTTTACAAAATAAACAATGCTTCTAGATTAATTTACTGCCAATTGAAAAGTTGAAATGATATTTAAAAGTTTTAAATGTTATATATTGCAGTTTTTGCAAAATCTCTTATTGCATTAATTTGTATCAGTAAGTACTAAGATGTCACAACAAAATAAATCTAAAATATAACACTGTGAAATATATTTTCCAGGCCAGACAATTTTGTGCACATAAAACAGCATCTAAGTTCACATCTATGGCCTGACATTATAACCTTAACAACATAAAAAAAACTACTTTTCCATGTACACCATTTTCCAGTGTTAACACCATAAAGGTAGTAGTAACACAGTTATATCTGGTACAATACATAAAGAATTTGACCCAGAAACATATTGCCTGTTTGTTTGTTTTTTGTTGCACAGGTACGAATGCATTCGTATCACTGATAAAACTTATGTATAATATCATGTAAATAAATATACAGCTAGAAGTTGAGGTCAAAAAACCACACTGACAAAGTATTGACTGAACCCCATCAGGGTAATTTTAGCCATTTACCACTATGTACCTAAAGAGTCCGTCTGTGCAGGGTGTTAGGTGAGAGAGGTTTACACATGCATATCATTCTCAAGGCAAAATGAAAAAATAGTTCATGCTGTAGCGGTAGTTTTGACCAAGTGGCAGTCAAAATAACATTGCAACAAAAGTTGGTATTGTTTTAGTCTTTTTTCCTGCTGGTGACTGATTTAACCAAACCACCTGGGGTACCTTAACCTGCTAATGTTAAGAGTTGTAAAAAAATTGATAAAAGAGCAATACATGCAGTTGTTTGTGAGGCTAATGAGAGTTGAGTATATTGTCAGTTATAAAATAGCATAACTTGTTTCAGCAAGATAATGCCATAATTAATTACACAGACAATCAAAATCTTTAGGTAGTGCTATGTATTTAACTTGATAAAATGAGGCCATGTGTCGCATATGGGGTTCAAATATTAACTAATGGATTAAAAATTATTAAGCTCATACTCACCATGTCCACTTTGCAATGCCAAGGAAGTCATTCCATGGTCCAGCTTGCATGGCATGAGCATGAGTACTTATAAAACCCTGTCATCAAAAACAAAAGCTTAGAAAACACTGAACAAGCGTTTCATCTACCAGGTAGCATATTTGACAAATTTGTTGTATAACTGATGTAATGCTAAACAAAATACGTATCACAAGTTTGGAAAATCTTTATTTCCAGGCTGAAATCAGTTGACAATCTTTTAAAAAACAAATATATTTCGCTAAAAAAGCATCTTCAGTGTCTACAGAAAGCAATAAAAGGGATTAAAATTAGAAAAAGCCAATAGTTCTTTAACAAACACGGTCACTCCACAACTGAAACAAAATACGAGTTGTTTTTTCAAGAACAAGAATGTAACTATTTTTCGTTGTATCCTGCTGCCCTTGTACATTTGCGCTTATGTGCTCAAACGTCAGCAAAAATACAAGTTCTTGAAACAACAACTAGTATTTTGTTTAGCATTACACCAGTTTAACGACAAATTTGTCAAACAAAGGTTTAGTTAATATTTTAGGGGTAAAATTTGAAAAAGTTAAAGCTGATCAGCCAAAGCATAATAAAAAGGCACATTATTGCAACGGAAGCACAGAAAAAAGTGCATTTAGCAAAGAAAAATGTTTGTTTGTTTCTTTATTATCCATGGTGGACAGGCAAGGCCTATATGCGTTATGCTTGCAGCGAATCTGCCATAGAGAAACCTGCTTAGTTGGAAGTCAATTGGATCCGTTTTGTTTGATGTTTTCAATGTAAGTCAATAGGTGATTAAATATAGTTCAGTCCATTAGACTCCACTGGGTTGAAGCAATCCTTAAGTTTCGTTGCTCAGGGAAACACAAGTGACCGAGGCAGAGATTAGAAACCAGAACCTTTTAACCAGCAATTGCAATCTTACCAACAATTGTACATGAGCTATTAAACAAACAGAATAAACTTTTATCTAAAAAAAACAGATCGACTGGTCCATAACAGTACACTGAATGATTGTGTTTTAGTCCATGTTTTGTTTGTACATTTGCAATATAAACTAGAAGGGCGGCTTAGCACATATTGCCCTTGCATGTACACTATAACCTATTTTAAAACATAAATATATTTCCTATGCTTATTTTGTATTGGGTCCCATATTAGCCATCGTCTTTTATAACTTTAGTCGTTTCTGCAGGCAAAAACTCATGGGTCCCCACACACGTAAAGTTGAAAATATTGCAATTCAAGAGATAACCATGAGAAAGTCGGGTGTTGTAAGGTAAAACACAGTGATCGGCACTGGGCTTAAATAATAACTAGAAAAGTGGCTTTCTGATATACTTCCATTTTATATATTCTATACGATATTTACCAATTTACGATACTATACACAATTGTATCTACATGTATGATTGTTTTTGCAAGCAAAAACGAATGGGTCCCCACACGCATGTTTATGCAGATTTACGGTAAACCTATGTTGCGGTTATTTTTAGATTCTTAAGGACAAATTTTTCACAAAGCATTAACTTAACTTTAAAAGCTTTTGTCCGTATTCTTTGTGCATTATTATTGTCATATAATTACAAAAAATCGGTGAAAAAAGAACAGGGAACATACTTTCAATTTAATCTTTTGCTTTGACCTTGATATTGTCGTTCAAGTTCATTTTTTAAACACATATTTTCCTAGAAAGCCTTAACTGTTAATTAGACACTATATTAAAAAAGTCGTTTGCTACAAAGGTATACAAAACAACTTGTTTTTCACTTAACTTTGTTTCGCAAAAACGACCGTTTAATGACCTTTTGACACAGTTTTTAAAAGCATGCAGTCCTTAGTGTTTAACAATACTGTTCAGCCTCATTTATACATCACTTACGTACTGATTCTTAAATTGATTTGTCAAAAAATAAAGAAGATACGTTATGACAAAAAATTCTTAACTGTGTTGTAATGCCTACAAGTTGACCTTTAGTGACCCGTGGTTATGCGACGGCCAAGCTGACAACGAGAATTTAAAGACCATTTATCGCGGCGTTTGAAAAAGTTAAGTTTATTTTTTCATATTTATGTTGATCAACGACGTTTTGCCTGACATAAACGAAACCGAAGTACTTTTATCGAGTTTAAATTACGTCTTAGGTGAAAAAACTTAACTCCAAAACTGAAATTGTGCGTGATAACTCAATAAAACGACACAGCATTGCTGCACAAAAAAACAGCTGATTTCTAATCACCCAAACGACTGTCTCGTAAAACGTCTGTCCGGACGTCAAGCTGAGCACTCCCGCTCTGCCGCCTTAATCATAAACCAGTGAATTCCTCCCTTCGGACTTATATCTGACTGATAGCGTACACATATTATG
This sequence comes from Phallusia mammillata, assembly GCF_965637545.1. Lineage (NCBI taxonomy): Eukaryota > Metazoa > Chordata > Ascidiacea > Phlebobranchia > Ascidiidae > Phallusia > Phallusia mammillata. The sequence goes on from NC_137254.1 coordinate 22,889,658, forward strand.
GGTTGTAAAGGTAACTGGCAAAATTTTAAATATTAAACGAATACCCTGCTTAAACAATTGCTATTTTTTAAAAAATATTTCTGCACTATAGGGCTTGTATTTCTGCCTAAAATCTAATACTGATTATTTCGGGGTTTAACGGGTGAAAAATGGGTGAATCCAAAAAAAACATACAAAATTCTTTAAAAAACCTTACATTGCACCAAACAACAAAGCATGGAACTCCAAGACGCTGTACTTTAGTCAATACAACAGTTTTAAAAATTTTACGTTTTAGGGGCCTGTGGGTAAACCGCTGGGCCAATCGGGGTCAAACTTCAGGAGGATCAAATTTGAAATATTAACTAACATCTTTGTAAACTTGAATAAATTTAAAGCACTCCTTCTTGACCAAACGCGTCTCACAAGCCAGCGTTACTAAAACCAATTATTTCGTGGTTTAAAGGGTGAAAATGGATGAATCCGAAAAAAAGATACAAAATTCTTTGAAAAACCTTACATTGCACCAAACAACAAAGCAAGAAACTCCAAGACGCTGTACTTTAGTCAGTACAGCCGTTTTAAAAAAATTACGTTTTGGGGGCCTGTGGGTGAACCGCTGGGTCAATCGGGGTCAAACTTCAGGAGGATCAAATTTGGATTATTAACTAACATCTCTGTAAATTTGAATAAATTTAAAGCACTCTTTCTTGACCAAACACGTCTCACAAACCAGATATGGTGGTCATTGTAAAGTGATATACAAACTTAAGGCCGGATACTTGTTAATTTTAAAGTATTTTTAGACTTTTAGTCTATTCTTCCGAAAAAATCTGAATTAATTTGAGTCCAGCAGTTGTTTGCGACGAGTTTAGACATACCAAATGTATGAATTTGTTCATTGTGAACAGTTAAACCCTCAGGAATAGTTGGAAGTAATATTCATAGTGTATAGATCACTCTGACTTCATTGTCCAATAGTAATAAGTGCTGATTTCTAAGTTGTACGTACTAAAACTGTATTACATTTCCAGGCCACGTAGCACATTAAAAAAATTCTTTATATGACTGTACAAATCTATTAAATTTGCTTCATTCGAGTCTATTGTGGGTTATATGTATACCGCTGGGTCAATCGGGGTCAAACTTCAGCAGGATCAAATTTGGATAATTAACTAACATCTCTGTAAATTTGAATAAATTTAAAGCACTCTTTCTTGACCAAACGCGTCTCACAAACCAGCGTTAGACAGAAAAAAGAAGAAAAGAAAAATACGGACAAAAACAATATGTGTCCCCTTCTAGAAGGGGACCCATAATAATATGCAACCACAATCATTGAATCAATAGTACTGCAAAATTTGAGCCCAATCTGCCAATGTTTAAAATTTTGACCACTAGAGGAGATTTGAGCAACAGCTGCTAACACTTCTGACGTCATAGGGCTGTTAACAACCCCCTAACTGCCATTGCACAAAAACATCCACCAAGCAACCAACAAACACAAGTAACATACGACTGGTTGCCCTTGTAACACTATTGGGCCACAGAAATCTTTCGTTTGTGGTGTCCAGTAACATACAAATACGTTTTACACTTTGGGGGCTAGTGGGGTAAATGTTGGGCCTACAGGGTTGAACACAACAATCAACACCTCTAAATGGCCTCTTCTTCAAGCTATCCAAATTTCAGCCCATTCCGACACTTTTTAAAAACTCACTCATTTTAAGGGATTAACAGGGTAAGTACTGGGGTTATCAACACAAACAAAGTGAGATGCACATCTACATAACTATATCGACCATCTGTGTAAATTTCATCCAAATTCATCAAACATTTGATGGAAAAACGAGTCGGACAAACTTTGGGTGAAAAAAAAAAACATTTTAGGGGGCTAGCGGGGTAATAGTGGGGTTATCAACACAAACAAAGTGGGATGCACATCCACATAAATATCTATCATCTGTGTAAGTTTGATTTAAATCCATTAAACATTTGATGGCAAAACGAGTCGGACAAACTTTGGGGTAAAAGGGGGCTAGTGGGGTAAATCCTGGGGTTATCAACACAAACAAAGTGGGATGCACATCTACATAACTATATCTACCATCTGTGTAAGTTTCATCAAAATCCATCAAACATTTGATGGAAAAACGAGTCGGACAAACTTTGGGGAGAAAAAAGAAAAGAAAAAACAAACAAACAAATTTGAGTAAAATCAATATGTGACCCATAATAAATATACAGCTAGAAGTTAAGTTCAAAACCACACTGATAAAGTATTGACCGAATCCTATCAAGGCAATTTTAGCCATTGAACACTATGTACCTAAAGAGTTGGTCTGTATGCAGGGTGTTAGGTGTGTGTGGTATACCCATGCAGATCATTCTCAATGCAAACTGTCAAAAGAAGTTCACCCTGCAGGAAGTGACAGTCGAAATGGGTAACATTGCAACAAAATTTGGTATTGTTTTTAGTTTTTTTTCTTGCTTGTGACAGATTTAACCATACCACTAGGGATGATCAAAGTAGAATAACGAATCCTATGGATTCGAATCCAGTTAGATTCGAATCCATTTTTGCCGTTTATATCGGGTAATTGGAACCGATATAAATGTGTGCTCTCGTCGTTGGCAAAAATGTAAACACATGTGTTACGCTTTTACGTCGACGCCCGGTCATTGTACCGGTTGCAAAGACGTCAAGTGCATCGTCGCCGTCAAATCAGTGAGCGCTATACAAGTTATAACGCCAAGTCACGAGTCGCTATAACAACGCCATAACGACGGTTGTGCGTTGGAGGCATAATTAACGATTACGCATCTGATCACGTGCTTATGCTTATGCCATTAAATGACATACCGGCGACTTTTTGCAACGTCTTACCAGCATCTAATTGTTTCCAACTTTTTTTCCGACACAACAAAAATTTAAAGGTCATGGCGTTAGGCAGCAATTGGAAGCATCGGTTTGTCTGTTAATATCGCAAAAACAGTGATGGAATCCCATAACATATGACGTTTGCATCATTTTTTAAGCACATACAAACATAAGAATGTAGTTAGTACACACTGCAAAGTTCACATTTTGTGTTGCAAAATCGCTGGTAGTTTAATTGGAATTCAAAATCACCCAATGTTTTAACTTTGCTAGGGTGCCTGTTTTTGCAGTTGTTTTAGGTTAACAAACGTTATATATTAGTACACTAGGGAGTCTATGTCAGTCCTCTCCCATCAACAAATCAAATTACCACAGCATGCTTACAACATAGTTACTTCTACTGAAGGCAATAATAATTATTATTGCCTTCAGTATTATAATCACTAAAATACAATTGTAAAAGTATAATCACTAAATACAATTGTAAAAGTTATTTCTGGTTTAGTGGCTTTTGGGTCATTTAGTTTCAATGCAGTTGTGCAAAGTTTTCTCAGTGTTTTTGTTTGTTTTGGTTTTTTTTACATTATAAAGGAAAAATATGTTTTATAATGTATGAAACTGGTGTACTTTAGTTGTTGTCAAGATTAATGATTGCTCAGTGAAAAAAAATATAAGAATTGGATTTGATATTCTAGATTCGCATCAATTATTCTAAAATACCCAATTATTCTACTTTGAACATCCCTACATACCACCTTGGGTACCTTTAACTGCTAATGTTAAGAGTGGTAAAAAATGATAAAAGAACAATAAATGCAGTTGTTTGCGAGGCTAATGAGAGTTATATTGTCAATTACAAAATAGCACAACCGTTTCAGCAAGATGATGCCATAATTAATTACACAGACAATCAAATTCTTAAGGCAGTGGTCAGACTATGTATTTAACTTGATAAAATGGGGTTAAAATATTAACTGATGGATTAAAAATTATCAAGCTCATACTCACCATGTCCACTTTGCAATGCCAAGGAAGTCATTCCATGGTCCAGTTTGCATGATATGAGCATGAGTACTTAAAAACCCTGTCATCAAAAACAAAAATTTAGTTAATATTTTAGGGGTAAAAATGGAAAAAGAAATAGCTGATCAGCCAAAGCATAATAAAAAGGCACATTATTGCAACGGAACCATAGAAAAAGAAGTGCATTTAGCAAATAAAAATGTTTGTTTGTTTCTTTATTATCCATGGTGGACAGGCAAGGCCTATATGCGTTATGCTTGCAGCAAATCTACCATAGAGAACCCTGCTTAGTTGGAAGTTAATTGGATCCGTTTTGTTTGATGTTTTCAATTTAAGTCAATTGGTGATTATAATATAGTTCAGTTTATAAGATTCTACTGGATTGAAGGCTCAGTGAAAGATACAATTAGAACCAACAACCTTTTGACCACAAATAGTAGTCTTACCAACAATTGCACATAAACTATTAAACAAACAGAATAAACTAATATATATTCAATAAAAAACAAAAAAATAGATGGACTGGGCCATACCATTCCACTGAATGATTGTCTTTTGGTTCATGTACTATTTGTACATTTGCAGTCTAAAATTATTCATTGCATATTTTTATCTCAAGATGGGCAAGCCCAAAATCGAAATGAAGCAGCCACCAACAGAGGTGAATATTGAGATGTTAAATTTTATTGTGGTTCTGTTTTTCTTGGTGTGTGTAAGTGGTTAAATATGTTCACAACTTGAGTGACTATAATATATTATATGGTGACCCTAACCCCAAATGACCTGCCAATTGAAATGTACCTAAGGTTGAATAGTGGCAAAAGCTTTCTCATTACAAGTTATCTGCATATATATACTGAAAAATCCAGTTATTCCCAAATCCAAATGCATAGGGATAATAAATTCCAACCATAGTCATTTGTTGAGAAAATTACCTGGGCAATAGCATAATCTGGTTATTCACACAAAACAACTTGGCAAATTAGTTAAGTGCTAAAAAATTTCTGCATAAATTTTTTAAATATGTTAAAAAGTGCGTTTGAAAAACATAGAACATAGCATTGAATGGCAATATGTACGGAAGTCAACTATTTAGTCACTTGCAGTTTGATAGCAAAATTATGCTGGCCCCAACATACAAAAAAAAACTAAAATAAACAAACTGATATAACAGGCTCTTTCAATTTTCAGGAAAAAGTGGAAGGATTTTATTTTAAAGCAACACATATGCTGTGTGTGATGATGACATTGGGTATTATGAATGTCTTTTCCCTGCGAAATGGAATCAATGTTGCAATACTTGCTATGGTAATAAGAAGATCAAGTATAGCTATAAAACTTTTTTTTAACTAAATTGGGTTGAATTTTGTAGCAATGTGTTTTACAGCCTAATCAGTACACCAAAAATACTGGTTAAAATCGAGTCCTACCAATTGATATGGTTCCATATAGACACTTTAGCTCAGTTTTAAAAAATTAGCTGATTAGCTTGTGTTTTTTCACATGCCTCAAAAGGATAAAGACACAAGAATTTTTTGCAGGTTGACACTTCATCAAATGTAACCACATCAGCTACCAACTATTCATATGAAAGTGAATGCATCATGTCCAATGAGACAGAAACAGAAAATTCACAGGTAAATATAAACAAAACTAGAAGGGCCGCTTTAACACATTTGGCCATTGCACATATTTTGAAATGTTAATGTTTCCACACATATTTTGTATTGGGTCCCATAATAGTCACCGTTTTTTTTTAAAACCTTGGTTTGTTTCTGTGGGTAAAAACTCATAGGTCCCCATTCTTGCACAGCTGTCAATAATGCATTTCAATAGATAACCATGGTTTAGTGTTGTTAGGTTAAACCAAAAAAGGAAGGAGACTCACATATAGTGGCAACTCAGTAATATACATAAAACATTGCGAACTACTGGCTAATTTGGTTTGGTTAAGTTAAGAAGGGTATGTAATAAATTTAACATAAAAACAACAATTTAATATCTTGGCATTCATCTTGGATGACAAAACAACATGTTCTGCCAAAACCCTTGGTTCCCATCTGTTGGTAAAAATATCACAGCTGTGTACATAAAAAACCTTGGACATGACTGGGTATAATGTCTTCAATGGGCCTGATATACTATGGTTTAGACTTGTCATTATGGTTTAGCTACATTTCAAGTTTCTGTCAGGTGCTTTTGTATGGACACATCTGGTTAATTGCATATTCTATGTAGTTACAAAGGGTTTTTAAATCTAAGGTATATGTTTGTTGAAAAAAACTCTAGTTATTTGCATAAAACAACTCAAATTGAAGAAGTGATTAACCAGATTTGTCTGTATTAATGTGAAAAGAGCACAAAACAAGTGATTCATATTATATTGTTTAACCTTCTTCTTAGGTGGGCGAATTTTAGTGGACAATCTCACAACAAACCCTTGTGATTGGCTGTTATTACTATGGGTACATGTTTATGAACATACCAGGAGCATTGCTTGCCAAGCATTTTGGCATCAGAATTGTACTAGGCCTATCAGGTTTACTTTCATCAACCCTAACATTGCTGATACCTGTTTTGACACACCAGAGCGTTTACCTGCTTGTTGCAATAAGAACTGCTATTGGAACAATACATGTTAGTATTACCTGGTTTTTCACGCCTATGGCAGAAGCTATTTTTGGGTGACATTTTTATTTTTTAGGGTGTAACATTTCCTACAGTGCTTACGGCATGGGGACTATGGGCTCCTCCATTAGAAAGAAGTAGACTATTGTCCATAACATTTGCTGGGTACTCTGTGGGAAACTGTCTCATATTTCCAATAGTTGGACTTATTGTTACTGCTGCCAGTTGGGAAGCAGTGTTCTACATCACAGGTATATATTGGCCTAAACCATGGTATTAGCTTAGCATTGTTATTAGTAACTATCCACAAAGTACTAAAATGTAATTTTCATTGTTGAAACACTTTTTAAATGCAGTTTGCTGTTTTTGGTTTTTGTCTAATAAGCAATTTTGCAGAGCCAACTAACATACTAGGTTCATTGGGAATTATTTGGTCTATTGCTTGGTTAAGCATAATCCACAACAGTCCTGCAGAACACCCAAGAATTTCACCTCAAGAGAGAAAATACCTTCAAGAGAGCATTGGAACCAAAAAGGTACAAGCTAAGTGCTAGTTTTATGTTTGTTCCTCACCAGCTATTTGTTTTTGTTCCTCACCAGCTATTATGGGTATATTTGCTGCCCATTTAAGTGACAACTGGGCAACTCTTACTTTAACATCTCTGGCACCTATGTATCTAGCAAGAGTACAAGGATTCAATACAAAGGCGGTAAGTTTGAAGTCAAAATGTATTGATCTCATAAGTTTCGAAACCAATCATTCACTTGTTACCTTTTAGGCAGGATTTCTTTCATCACTTCCATTTGTGCTGCGGGTGGTCATGAATGTGCTATGGGGAATTACAGCTGACTTTCTCATAGGATCCAAGGTCTTCTCAACACTGACTGTGCGAAAGGTTTGAAAGTTGTTGAAACCAAAACAGTTAACTAGCTTTAGAAATGTAGTAAAGCTAACCTTTTGTTTTTTACAGATTTCTTCATCATTGACTCTAATATTAGCAGGTGTTGCTTTAATAGCAGTAGCATACCTGGGATGCAACACATTGCCAATTGTTATACTGCTTGCTTCAGCATTGGGAATCTTGGGAATGGCAAGTAATAATCTAAATTTAAGTCAATTTTTACAACAACACAAAATGTTTTCATGCACAATATAAAAAGTTTATCTCAAATCATTATGTCTGTATGCAATAATCTTTTATTTTGAGCTTCTGGACATTGCACATCTTACTTGGATGTGGCCCCAATATTTAGCGGTGTCATATTTTCAATCTCAAACATGTTTAACTCTGGAATTGGTTTTGCTGCTCCGCAAGTTGCTGGCCTCCTACTGGTCGACAATGTAAGCATATGATTCATGGTTTTGTAGACTGTTCGTTATCTGTCTCAACATAAAAACAAGTCTGTATTTTAATTTCAAATGCAATTGGAAAAAAATGTTTGCTTTAGTTCCACACTTACATTGCAACTTGTGATTAGTCTCTAGCCAGTTGGCGCAAAGTGTTCTGGTTGGCTGCAAGCATATCAGTATTGGGTGGAATTTTATTTGGAATCTTTGCATCTGCTACTTTGAGAAGTTGGGCTAAGGAAAAAGAAACCATTGATGGTAAATTGGTATTGACATTTACATTTATAAAGATTATATATTTTTTAAGAATTATCCAAACAGATAATCAATTTAAAGCACGGTTAAAGCTAAAAAACAGTGCTGTTAATTGACAATGAAACAACAAATGTTTGAAGATTAAAACATAGTTTTGTATATTCTGACATTCTGCAGAGAAAAATGGACAGCTGATGAAAACAACAGAGCCTTGAAGATTTTTCTCATAATAAAGCAAAGCTTCCAGATTAATTACTGCCAATTGTTATAAATTAAGTGCAGTGTTAAAAGTCTTCTAATTTTACCGTTGGTGTATTGGTAATAATATTCAAAATCTTTCAAAAGTGTTTCATTTTGCAGTTTTTGCAGAATTTCTTTAATGCATTATTTTGCATCAGTAATTACTAAGAAGTCACAACAAAATAATCACTACTGCAAGATCATATTTGAGCTATAAGTTCGAAAGTTACCACAAGTTGAAAAAAAAAACAAGTTAAAAAACATTAATTGCAAATCGAAACAAATCAACATTTTCGTACTTACCCGCGTTTCTTTTGTTCCAGCTTCCAGTGAAATCATTACATAGATATCATAATAAAAAACACTTTTATTGAAACTTTAATAGCCGCTGTTATACGTAAACGTATAATACTGTAGTATAAACAGGATCTATTCAACTGAAAATATGTTTTTATGAACTAAATTGTTAAACAAATTGTTTAATAGAAAAAAAAGAAAGATAAATTCTATTCGCGTTCCTTTACTACTTACGTAAAAGAAGTCATTATGGTTTTACGCATGAGTAAATTCTGGGAAGAAACTTGCCTGCAAGCAGTTCCTGCAGAAACTAAACACCGATTCTGTATTATTGTAGTTCGTAACCACGGCCACGGGCAACGCTTAGATTACATTGTTTTGGTGCCTAAACTAAGGGCTATCGTACGCCATTTTCTAGGATATGTTCTCCTTTTGCATACCTTGTTCTTACTCGTCAAATTCAAATGTATTTATGTTTCTATTTGTCAAGCAAAAACAGTTGAAATGTATGAACTTACTTAAACTCAATAAGTTTTATATTTTGAACTATCATTTTGAGAAGCTTTGTGACTTTTGAACCAGGTTTAGTGTAATCAATGAAAGTTGTGCATTGAGATCAAGGTATAGTTTTGCATCCATTTTCATTTTCCTAACCCCATGTATTATGAGCCACTGCCTTAAATTTATACATATGGGAACATGTCTGATGTTTAAGCCATGTGTTTCTAAAAAATATGTGTTATGTTATGACAATATACTTCAAAAAATACAGAGTAAGCCGAAGCCGTTCATACATAAAAAAACATGAAAGATTTAATGCACTTGTGATTTGCCATCTTAAATAACAAAACTCTGACAGCATACATTGCTTTAGCTACTGTTTACTTTTAAAGTGACTGTGCTTAAAAGCTGAACTACATTAATCACAACACTTAACAAAACTTTGTTTATTAGAAGTAACCAATAAATATTTTATTGAAAGAAAAAGATATGTGATGTGTATGTACAGAACTGAAAAATGTTCTTGTGTGTCACAAAACAATAACACAAATTGTTTTCTTTATGTTTTAGGTAATTGTATTTTTTATTGATTTCTGTGGCATGAATTGATGCAGTAACTTGGTACAAACTAAATGACAAAATACTTTTGAATATTTTTTTGGAAATGTTATGAATTATTATGAATGTAATCACTTTTTATGCATTTACAGAGAATTGTTTTAGTTTATGGTGGCGTAAAACTTGATAAAAAAAACACATACTGTTACAGTGGACAGTGTAAGGGCAGGAAAATCATTCTAGGCAGCGGGTTCAATGCCACCATCTTACTTGTAAGTGCAGAAAACATCCAATACTGTTTAATGCTTACATTGGAGGAGGTGGTGGCGGTGGTGGAACAGTGCTTTGCGCAGGTGGGGAAGTGGTGTGCAAAAATGATGCTTGCCTTGATTTGTCTTCATTATCTGCTACCACAGCTCCTGTGATATCTCTGTTTACCTTTGGACTATCACTTGGAGGGGGTGGCGGCGGGGGCGGTAGAGGGGCATTTCCTATATCGCTAGGTGGCGCTGGAGGGCTGTTAGCAGTGTTGCGTTGTTGGTGAATGGGGCTAGTGGTGGGAGATGTAGTCGAGGATGGTGCTTTGAAGGAGTCAAAAGAGTGTTCGATAGTGCCTGGTGCGATGTCGGTTTTGTTACTTAACACTGAATCCGCGTCGCCATCGGACACTGCTTTAGTGACGTCAATTTTTTCGGCAACGGACGGTGCTCCGCCAATGACTGGTACGCTCACCTACATGACAAAATTACGTACTGCCAGTTGTTAGTCTTAATAGAACGCAACAGACGGTTTTACGAACCCAGCCCTTTGTGGCACATTTTTCAAACATATGTCTACAATAGCAAGTAATGTACGTACAAAATTTTACAACAGCCTGTTATGCACGTACAAAATTCCGCAATAGTTTGTCACGCAGGTTCATTGCAGGTACAAAATTCGTGACCTTTTGTCTTAAATAACCTCTTGTTTACCTTGGTAAGGGTCCTAGTCGGCTTTGGTGAAGCCTTGCTGCTCAGTTCTGTGCTTGCTTGGCTGCTTGCGTCATCACGGTCTGATCCGACAGCCTCCCTTTGTTTTTGAGTCAGCCTTGCAATCGTGGGACTTCCGCTGTAAGCTTGGTTGTCCGCATCGAACACGTTAATCTGTAGTGGAGGTGTGCGTTATATACTATGCGTTATATTGGTGTGTTGTACCTCCTTCAGTAAAACCTCTTTAACTTTACACAACCGTTAGCCGCATGTTGTTTTGGCTTTAGTTGTTAACTTTGGCAAAAAATGCTGATATTTAAATGTTAAATTGACGTTACCATTAAAATCACATGTATATATGTTAAACATCGATTCCAAAACCCAATAAGGACCTTCACATGGTATTTGTATAGAATCTAGGCATCGTTTTAACACAGACGTGGCATAAAGTTTGACCATGTGTTGCTTTGTCACAGATCAAGGTATAGTTATACCGTGGTAGCTCCAACATCATACGCAGTGGTCTTGTCTTCAATTGATTCCGATGCCTCTTCCTTAGCTATAATGTTTAACTGCACACCGCCGTCTGATATCCAGTGCGGATTTCGCGAGCTATTAAGTTGTAGGGTCTGCAAATGCACAAGGCCACGGATTTCATAATGTCACAAATCAGCTATACGTATATACTAATTTAGAGGTCATGCCCTTTTGTCGTTTACTCTTGGGTAGGTTTCGAAGAAAAAACGCGAATCCCGTAAGGTTAATAACGTCATGTCACCTTTAAATACCCCCAAAGAGTGTCAAATCTGACCCCCGGGAAAAACCGCTGATATAGATTTATAGATAATGCATCACTTTGTTGCTACATTACACAGGTTGACAACAATGGGTCTTACTACACGCACGATTTTTCTGCTTAAAGCGCATCTCCTATCTGTGTATTTGCGTCCCTGTGAAATTCAACTGTATAGAATAAAGAAAGACTAATTTCAACTCCAAAAACTATTTTTGAAACTGGTTTTATCTGCGTGACTTGATAAAATGGCAAACACCCAGGGAAGTTATTGTTGGTGAATGACGCTTGCAACGCATACATGCACTTGTTTACCCTTGGCTTAAGTATAAAAATGTCACTTACCCTTCGCCTCCGTTTCATCATACAAATCATAAACACTATCAAAATGATCAGCAGTAGAATAACAGCCCCGACTATGACCCCGAAGAGCCACGGTTGCAAGCCAAGTATAGTAAGAGGTGTGACAGGGGGTGGTATGCCGGTAGCGTTTGTTGTGGTATTGGGTAAAGATTTTCCTGTCGTTGCTGTAGTAACCAAAGTCGACGTTGTATCGCCTGTAATTGGTTGAGTCGCTGTTACTGGCGATGTCGTTTTTGTAGCTGGTGTGGTCGTAGCCGCCGAAGTTTGTGTGCTAGGGGGCGATGTTGTCGGTATGCTGGCCGTTGTAGAGGGTGCAGGAGTCGCTGGGACTTGTGTGGTAGTTTCAGCTACTGTGGCCTGAGAAGTCGTATCTGTCACAGTAGAGGGCTGGGTAACAGTCACTGGAGGTGCAGTGGATTGGGTAGTGGTGTCTGCCGGTGTAGTTGTTGCAGTTGAAGTCGCTGTTGTGTCAGTAACAGGAACAGTTGTATCTACAGGCGTGGTGGTCTCCGTGGCGCCTGTAGTGGCGGAACTTGCCGTTGTTGGTTGCATTGTGGGGTCGGTCATCATCGCAGAAGTTTGGTCTTGTGGTGTGACTGTCGCATTAGTAGCCATGGCTTCTACTGTAAAACAATGCATGCAAATTTAGAACAGTCCGCTATTTCCTTATAACTATAGTCCTAGTGACCCGCGCACACCCGGAAGTTAAACCGCCTGTGCCCAGCTAAACTTGCGTGCCAATTGTAAAGGCTTCGCATTAATAATTAGAAATTTAGGCAACTTGATTTACGATGTTACTGTTAAATTTTTTGGGTTGTAATATTTCGTATTTAATCTCCGATTAGCGCTGAACCAATCACTGCAACTAATTGCAAGTTTGTTGGTGAATATTTTGACCAACCAAACATAATTATTAACATTAATTAATACACTTAGCCAACAACCTAAACTTTTTTCTTATCGCATAACCTTACTGTGTTAAAAACAAGCATTTTACATCTGTTTCTGTATCTCACGATTTGTCTTAGACTAGAAATTTGCACTGAAAACTATTACTAAACGCAGTGTAACTTTTATTTCTACCTTTCTTAATACTTTGCTGTGACATAAAGTCCCCTAAAGTCAGCAAACAGAGTTTTGAAAGCCGTACCTGTAGTGCCCTCAGTGGTAGCGCCTTCAGTAGGGTCTCTTGCAGCAAGTGTGGCAACTTCATCAGTGCTTGTGTCGTTAAGTGAAAACGCGGATGTAGTAGCGTCATACGAAGACGTCATCTTGGCTTTCTTGGGTCGCAAGACTTGTATTTTAAATAGCAGCGTTCCAGTAGTAGATAGAGGTAGGGCGTGACGCACTATTAGTCACTTTCACTAGGTGCGTATGCCAAATTGTTCTAATTCGTTCAGATTGGAAATAGAACGCGCGTACATTACCTACTTATGTGTATTCATTCTACAACGTGATAGCAATTTTACCCCGTTTTAATGCTGAAGTTAACAAACTGCCCTTCTTTGCAAAATGGGTGTAATAGTTTCTGGACAAAAATAAACGTCTACATTTAAATGCAAACACTTTGACTGTCCTCCATACAGACGTTCGGTTTAGCATTACAGTTTTGGTTATCTTAGTTTTTCCCAAATAAACACAACAATGCAAATAGCGTTGTAATAAGCAAAGCATCATGACAGAGTTGGTATAGGTAGTACCATACCTTTGGGACATGTGCTGTAAGGTGTCTGGCCAAAATCAGCTAAACGTCGTTTAATAAGAAGCACACACTTAAAACGCAGTAGGCTATAAGTTACGACGGGAAAATCGACAAACGCCTTTCCACCTATCTGGCGAGTTATACCATACAGACGTATGTTTCATGTTTCAGGACGAATACCGAAACATTTTTAGCTTTAAGAATAAATAGACCCTACTGTTACCTCAGAATAGCAACATCGGCCAACAAAACGATCGGTATTGTTGCCAGTAGTTTGGCTTCTTATTTACAGAATACATAACAACAGGCTAAGCGTACTACTTTCCAGAAACATATTTTTTCAAAAACATACGATTCTCTAGCGTAAAACACTCCAGCTTTTTATCTATAATTGACAATACAGAACCCTTAAGCTAGAGAACCCTCCTGAAAATGTTTGTGTAATTTGCAAAACCATACTCTTGTGACTGACGTAGTTTGTTGTGTGTGTAGAGGAAAGCGGTTTCCGTGTGGAGTTTGATTTTTTTAGGTGATTCAGAATTAATCTTTGGTTAATAAACAAGTTACGTTGCGGCGCCACAGGATAGTGGGATACGACGTAACACGAGTTTATATGACTTACAACGGATGAATCATGCTTTCAATGAATGGCGTGAAGGGCCAATCTATTGTTCTGACCGTTGAGATCGAAACTGTTGGTTCTTTTTGCTTAACGTGTTTTTGAAACCATCTGCAAAGAAAATACTCTTTTTTTAATTGAACTTTCGTGGTAACAATGTTTTCCCAGTATGATGAAACTAGTTTTTGCCACAATAAAACAAACTTGCTTTAAACCGGAACAGGTTGTCAAGCTTCAGTAGTATTAGACACCACTTGTTGCCATGGTAAGCAGGTTCATTAAACACAAATATACTCCTTGCAAAAATTATATTTTTGCGCACGGATTGGGTTGAGGGTATGTAATTTACTCTTAAAAATCCTATTTTAAACAATATTCCCGAATGTAGGATATATAATTTATTATGCGGTGTCTAGTACCACCTGTTGAGCCACACTGTTTTGTTTTGTTTTATCTTAAATGGTGCTATACCTAGTTTTGTATTAGCATGAAAATGCAAAAATCACTTAGCACGTAAGTTTGCAGTTTAAATGAATTTAGCATCATGTCATCATAGGAAATGTGCGTGTGTGGGATTGCATTTGTCATAACGCCTGGAAAGCGGCTATGGAACGCTCTGTTGTACTTTGATGTAACAAAATTACTTCTGTTTTAAGCCTGGATATTGTTCTTTGAAACCCAGCCATTTTTCGAAACTAATCCCCATCACAATCTCTCAGGCAATATAAAAGTCTAAATACAAACCTTTTTTAGACGCAAGTAAGGCTATTTAATATTGACAATGTATACATAAATTATTTCTGTGACAGTATATAGTATGTTGAATTGAACATTTGTTGCTCTACCATTCAATTTTGTTTTGTGTCAGCTTTGCAAGGGTGTTGCAACAAAGGCTATAGTATTGAGTTGTGTTCTTGTTTATTCCTTTGCGATGATTTGTACATACGTCTTTAGATTTATAATGTAATGAGTCACTTAAACGCGTGACTAAACCAGCGCATACCCCTTTAACGCTCTAGTTCGGCTGTTTTGCTGACGCACAACCCTGAGGTAATCTGAGTGTCTGTTTGCAGATGTTGCAAAATGCCAACCATTATATTAGCGAAGTTAAATAATTCGTTAATTTACATTCCTTGCCTTTGCGTGAAATAACTTTTCCAAACACATTGAGGTTTCGTTTATTAAGGTCGTGTTTGATAACAAGGCAAACGAAAGTGATTTATTACATTAGAAATTTGGTGCTTGCGAAATTATCTTGGTTGAACTTCTTTTCTTGTCGCAAGGTATCGAGGAAGCGCTGCCAAATTGTTTGCAAGTTGATCGCCCTGTGACATTCTGGCTGCATCCATTTTTGATGCACACAGCAGCCGCCCCCATTCTTCACTGGACGGCATACAGTGAACTCTAGTGACATTAGTGGCCGGTGTGAACGATGAACTACTTGCGGGTGGTGGCAGTGTTGGCCACGTCGGTGCACAAAATGGTAGAGGGTAACTATTGTGAGGCAGCATGGGAAGAAGCTGAGTAATGTGGCGCCATTGCGCAGAACCAACAAGTGATGCCAAATGCCATTGGTTAAGAAGCAGGTTTTCAACATTGGAGCTTTGTGTATATTGCCCTAAAGCGCTGTGATAAGCTGATGGAGGTAGCTCCGCCCTGGTAGCTGGAATAGGAATGTGTTTTCCAAAGAAGGTTGAAGCCATGATACTTGGTTTAACTGTTGTGTGTTGCTGTTTATTGAATTGTCCGGCTATGGAGCCAATGTTTATGTAAGGTGCCACTCGACATCCAGGAATTTCCATTCCGCCACCAGAGAGTAAAATTCCTGTTAAAAACTTGGTTAATATATAAGTTCTGTTTTGGGGCACTGGTTACTTTTCGCAAATTGACTTTACCTTTCTGAAGTTGACTTTCTTGTTTTCTACATTTTGCTCGTCGATTTTGAAACCAGACCTGTTTGAAAAGCTTTGGTTACTTTAAACTCGATTTTGGCCGATTACGTAATAACAGGTAAAATGCAAAAATATTAACTTTTGTTTCGCATTTGCCGTGTTGGTTTATGGAACTCACAAAACACATCTGATCTAGGTCTGTTGAACCGGTGTAAAACACGACGTTCAAAAGTCATAGAGTTTCGAAAAACTATCTACAACTTGCCCAAACGAGACGGTCAAAAACCATTAGTTCAATATTACCAAAATACATTTTGACTTTACCTAGTTCCCACGCAAAGTTTTGCTTCTAGAGAGCAGTGAGACTATTACTGCGGTAAGCGCTATAAAGGACGTCAGTTTTAGCGTTCCTATACTCTTAAGCGCACTGGGAAGACGTGCGGTCTCCCAATCGGCCAACGCACAAGTGTGGAGACTCTTATAACATTTTCATTACTATCAATTCGACATGGGTTTTGTGTACGGTCAAGTGGTTATTGATTATGACATTAACACTCATGTCCGCATTATTTGCATGTCGATTTCTGACGTGCACAGCAAACCCTTTTTGTACTCACCCCTTTGACTGTCACGTTCTGGTTTGGATAAGATCTTATGCTTGATATTCATACGACGCCTTTGGGCCCCAATTACACACCATGGACCCTGACAATTGGCCTTAAGACTTTTAGCGGTCTTGATGGTGACATTTTGTTCCCGGTGCGGAGCGCCACTGTCCTTTGCCCAACTAACCGATTTCAACGCGCAAGCTGCTACAAGCGCCAACCCCCGCATAAAGACAGGTTGATATGACAACCGTGGTCACGTGGTTAAAGCGTGGTCAATTTTTGCTATGTCCCAGCGATTCAAGCCTAAAATATCATTTTTAACATTTTTTTAGTTTTTTGTAAAAAAGTAACGCGAAAGGGATGACAGAACATAAAATTTGTTTAAAATAACAACGAGTCAAGTTATAACCTATTGTGTTCAACATTATTTGACCTAGGTACTATTGCGGCTTGCGAAAAAAACGCGACAGTTTGTATAGTGTGGAGTTTACGCTAAATGTCATCAGTGGTTATCAGACCGTGCGCCTAAAGAAGGACAGGCGCATCCAAAAATAACGCAAAAGTTAAATTATATGATATGATCCTTTCAATTTGAGTTCATGTTAGTGGTGCGCTCTGAAGGTTTGGTCGGTTTAAACGTGTACTCTCGTGAAAAAAAAGTTTGAGAAACACCTATGTTTTTTTTTACCTGTACACGCCCCTCGGAAAGACAAAGACGTTTACTAAGCTCTTCTCGCATAAACGCATCAGGGTAGTGAGTTTCCTCAAATAGTTGTTCCAGTTCGTTCAGTTGCTCCATGGTAAAGTTGGTACGACTTCTACGCTGTTTGTTTCCCATCTGCACAAGTATGTTGTTTTGTGTATGAATCAGCTTTTTAACCGCGTATTAATTATAGGTTTGGTTGAACAATTTGCAGTGGTAAAGTAAGATTTGCAGTTCAAGCATCGTTTTGACATCTGACATAATTAACAGATAATTGTGTTTGCGGCATTGCCAATTGAAATAAGGGTTTTCGTTCTGTCGATTTACCAATGAAATGGCCCCTTTTCGGTTTTTCGGTACAATAAATTTAATCAAACGAACCTTTCCATCGTCCGAAGAGCCAAAGGGGTCCATAGGATCCAACAAATTGTCGCTGTGTTGTTCTTTGTTGGAGACATCATTTGCTATCAAAATAACCTAGGTTTAATTTACCACGCTTCATAATCAATATAGGACTGCGTCGCTTCGGTTAGTTAAAAACTCCCAACAAATCAAAATTTGGTTCGAATTTGATTTGTACACATACACCTTATTTGTTGTTTAAAGTTTAGATTTTGTCTTACCAAAAGTTTCAGTACTCGATCCACTTTCTATGGAACAATTCCTTGTAGTCGAGATGTCCAGAATGTCCTCAGCATTGCTTTGCCTATCAGAGTTATTCAAATTAGTAGAAACCTCATCGCCTGAAGACTCAACGCTTTTGGTGCGTTGTTTTTCGTCAAGAGTGCGGCACATTTCTTGTTCCAACAGGTTAAGAGGATGTGCAGTGTTTCGAACATCGTATTTTGCCTCATCATCATCGCTGGGAGAGTAACTTCTCTTTGTTCCGGCCGCCAATTTTCTTTTTCTCACTATTGCCTCCACTGAGAAAGGCAAAATGGTGGCTACTCGCGGCTTGATGCTGCCACCTTCAATCTCCTCTGCAACTCTGGCGTCAACTTCTACAGTTTTTTGAACCTTGTCCATTTTCTATTTAATTAAATTCCACGATGCTATGAAATGACATAAAACGCAAAAGGCATTTTTACCACTGATTTACACAGTTTTATTGAAAGGTATTTGTTTAAAGATTTGTTGCCACGCGAACAAAATTCGGCGGCTTTGAACTGATTTATCGGATATTTATTTGTGTTTTGATCAGCTTTTCCACTTGCGAGCTACCAAAAAGCCTACTGAACGATTTAAAAAAAAACCTAACTAAATAATCTTAATTTTTCGTTTTCCTCATAATTTTTTGTAGGCCTTCCACAGTCAGCTCGTTGCCAAGTAAACGCCAATTGACCTGTTATGCAGTCAGTGTCTGCTTATTAGACCTTTACGGTATCGATGTACATTTTTTTCCCTGTTGAAATTCCTGGGCATATTCGGCGGTCTATTACCAAACGAAAACATACGAAGTCGCGTCTGCCAAGATGATTCTTTGATTCATGCGCCGCGCATTTGCCGATCTGCCATCGATTTGCCCAAGTCAGTGTTATCTGATTGAACGCAAGTTTTAGCGCGTGTCGAGCATAATAGATTACGCTGCTTTCCCTATTCGTTAGTAATTAAATATCCCCGATGGACCAGCAAAGCTCCTCGGGTATAGACACACAGCCTCCCATCCGTAGACACATTTTGTCACCTTCAATCTCCGTTTTTGCTGCGCGGCGTTTCCCGAGGGATCCCTGTCCGGATTTTTGCGCTGCGCTCATGTGACGTCTCATTGGGCAGATCATTGCCATTTCTGCGATGACAAACGTAATGGGAACATCATAACTCATAATGCATCGACGGCTGCAATCCATATATTTGCACATTCTGGTGATGAATTGTTCCTTACGGGACCCGTAATAACTCCTCATAATGTGACTGCAATTGGGCAAATGATCGACACTCTTTTGTCGCCCTGCTGTATATTAAAAGTGGACAAACTAATTTGTCATTTTGTAACGCCACATTTCTCATAACACTTTGATTGTGAAAGAGCCATACAAGAATCAAAAACTTCTTTTTTCAGAATCTGTGAAATTTCTGTTGGTAGTTTACAGGTTTTCAAATGTTTTCCTGACCATATGATTTGGTTTAGTGTAGTTCGACCTTTTTACGGTCAGTAATGCATAATTTCGTAACTCCAAATTTGTTGAAACGACTAAAACACAATAAAAATATGCCATGCACTCGTATTCGTAGCTGGACATCGTCTTTGCTTTTAACCAAATTTTCGGTATTGTTTCACACCATTTTTTCACGAAAATGTGGATTTACTGGTTAATGATACCACACGTGCTATTCGTTAGCATCAACATGTTTCTGAGTTCTAGAAATTTCCACCACATGCACATATTCCGTATTTTTCGCTATACATCAGAAATAACAGTTTGACTCTAGTTATTAAACTGTCTGCACTTAGCAGTGTAATGACAAATTGGGGTTGTCATTTTTTACGATGCTTTCAAATGGATGATCACGGCATTGTAATTTGTTGGGTCAGGTCACTTCTCGCAAACTCGCGTCGCATTTAGATCTGGAACGCAGAGTAAGACGACGCACGTTATCGAATCGGTCACCTCTCGCACGACTTGTCAGGCTGAATTATAGCTGAATTTATTACAGTCATCGGCTATGCATTGACCAGAATTGCAATGGCATCATTTGCACAATCAAACTTTGCAATCTTTTTTTTTAAACTCGACTAAGCGTTTTTTGGGGGTGCGAATAGTTCTAATGCGTTGCTTCCTTGGGTATAACTTAAAAGGTATTTGTGCAGTCAAATGTTTTAAACATTGCAACTTTATTGATGAGATAGACAAAACATTTAGTAATGTAAAAATTTGTATTTTTTGTCGTTTTTTTTATGAAAGAAAATGCGACGTCTTTCTTTCCATTCATATTCACGTCATATTTTTTCCTTTTATCTACCTTTCTAGGCATTTCCGATCTCGCTGTACAAGAGAATGACTTGCAAGATTATGTGGACGGTGATTGAGTGTAGGACACATCCCTATCGAAGTGTGATTGCCTAAATTGTGTAATGCGTTGCTTCGAAGGTGTACAAACACCGGAGATCGAATTAGAATTGACCACGGCACAATTTGCATCACTTGAACCTGCGCAAATGCAAAATGAGTCGAAGCCAATAAAAACTGACGACCGCACCGCACGCAACCCAACCACAAGTCGCAATCTGTTTCCAGATTCTTGGCGAAAACCTGGTTTTCTCAGAGTCGGATTACCTGAGTCGTTTAAGTGGATTAGCGTGACAGCCTCGGCTAAGTGTCTCTATTAATTTGGTTTGGAAGCGAACGCAATGGGGGTCGATTAATTAAATGACAGCGTAAAGGTATCTGAGGAATTTCGTTCAAATCTGATTGAGTCTGAATGTTGATTTGGAACCACTTTGGAGGGTCGTCGATCTGATTCTATTCAAAGTATAGAGGTTACGTCACTGCCGCAACATTCGATTAAAGTTTCTTGGTTTTGCATGACGTATTCATGCGGGTTGTGCCAAATTATCCCTTGCCACTGTAGCTTATCTTCTACACGGTATATTTTTTTGGTGTTTTAAATTGACCAGTAACATTTGGAACACTTGGTTTGTTTTTGCTTTTTGAAAACGTCAAATTTCGATTCAATGAAAAGCAATTGACAAGTTTTTTTTAGCAAAACAAGACTATTTTGGCATAAATTTATTTTTTGTTTTTTACAATTGTGTGTTTTAACATTACTATCTGTTATGTTTTACAGCATATGTATTTGATTTAAAATAAATTCTGTTTAAGATGGGTCGACATTCCAGTTCAGATTCGGAGCGCAGGTCAGTCTTATATTTAATCATTTCCGAGTATATCAATAACACCAACAAAATTTACCGTTACAAACAATTCAAGTTTTCTACAGTTCCTTTAAAAATGACCACATACCCAATGTTTATAATCACCATCTTGTTGTTTATTGTACCTTAGTTTAAAATCAGCATTTTGGTGTAGGGAATCAAAAAAGAAAAAGAAGAAAAGAAGCAGAAAGCGCTCGCGGAGCAGAAGTCCAAGTTACTCGCATCGATCCAGTAAATCATCGTCATCAAGAAGGTGGGCGAACAAAGCTTGACATTTATCGATTTCTAATATTGTTACCAAATGTAGCTGACTCGAGCTGAGATACAAATGTATCTATCATGGCCATCTCTCACATTGCGTGACAACGATGTTACTGAATTATGATGGTTAACAACATAGTTTTAATATGTGCTATAACCGCTAATAGGTGAAATTTAGAATATTTACCCAAACAGTCGGAAAACGCACATGCTTTATTAGTGTTTTGGAAAGTGTTTGGTGATTTTTGATGAAATCACAGTACACCACAGAGCTGGTTACACAAGCTTTTTTAAGCAACGGTTTTTGCAATGATTGAGTACAGTTGTCCCTCTGAACTCGCTGTTTCCAAATTTGTTTTTGCTTTTAAAATCACAACTTCATGTTTCTCATGCATCAAATGACGTTTAACAAATATACACGCGATGTTAGTCAACTCTGTGATATTTTATTGGATTTTTTTCGAATGTAGCCAATTGTTTATTTTATTACTTGGGAAACTTTATTGCCAGTTATTGTGTGGTCGCCATATTTCAGGTGATGAAACTAGATGTAAAACAACACCTTCGTTTTTAAAATAGGTTTCTTTAGTTTAGATGTACCAAAAAAATTACTCAGTAACCGTGCCAAGACATGGATTATTTCCCCTTTAAAAACTAAAATAAGTTGCAATAGATTCAAAGCAAATTTTGCGACACGTTCCAGTTTTCAGATGACTAACCATCAGCAAGCGTCCATCGTTATTGGCAGTTTCCTTGACGTTCGAGACCAAAAATATATTCCCAATGTGTCCTTGTTCGTTGAAAGTCTTATCAACTGATTGGGCATTGGAGCACACTACATCAATGCCTTGAATATGAATGCTCCACTCGGCGGGTAACTTTATCAAATGTCGCCAGTCAGGGGATCATCAAGATGCCAAACCCCGCTGTCACAACGCAATGTCAGCTAGACCACTGATTAATCTGTGTCCAGCCCTGGGCGTTGTGACAAGAGTAGATGTAAAAACTTTGGGGCTGAACAAAACACCAGTTATGTCAACCTGGATTAAGCAGCTTCAACACATGCAAAATTCTAATTGTTCACAAAATTTCACAAAACTTCGTGAAATCAACTTAAATCAAATTGGGCGGAGAATGTAGCATTTGAACGTAAACAGACTGGAATAACCTATTCTGTAAGCACCAGTACCAGTCCAATCTCATTATTTGCACTTTTGTTTGTGCAATAGAAAAAAGCGCCTTTGTGCTTTACAGAGTCCATTTTGAAACCATGCAAAACGCCGTTTTATATTTTATTAAACCTTTGCAGCAAGGAACACTACATTTTTCATGGCTTGTCCATAGTACTCATATTTTCTTCAGATTTACGAAACAGATTTTACATCTCGGGTTTGTTTTCAGCCTCACATAAACAACTATGGTGGCCAAGTGGCACCGGTGTTTAATAGTTTTCTTTACCAGACGCAATTCGCGAAGCAGAAGCAGAAGTTCGGACAGAAGCAGGGGTGAGAGTCCGTCAAGAAAGAAGAGATCAAGGTCAAGTGACAAATATCGTCGCTCGGACCGATCCTCCAGACGTTCAAGGTCGCGCTCAAGTTCAAGAGACAGGTAAAGTTTGCTGTCGGTTTTGTATTTCAATTTGTGGTCGCCACGTTTTGCCATAGTTTTGTGCAACTGTAGGTATGTGTGCAAGGATTCTTAAGCTTAAGTTTTTACCAAAAATAAGTTGAGTTCATTCCGTAAAACAAATTGTAGCGGCACAGTTGCGCTACAGCATTCACCTTGCCGGAGAACCTGCACAACACCAAGACGTTACAAATCGCGACAAAGTAAAGGCACAATTAAGGAAGAGGGTAAAAAATGATCATACTTTATACCCGGGCTAATATTTCATGCAGAAATCAAAATAAAATTGAATGTGCTGGAATTAATCTATTTATCCCCAAGCCAAGATTTGGCTTTTCGGAACCTCAACTGTTATAATTCCTGCACTGGAAGCACGAAAATAGTTGATCCGTTTCGTGACAGGCATAGTACTCGCAAACGTTCCCGTTCTCGGAGCAAAGACCGCTCAAGCAGAACAAAGAAACGGGCCTCACGTGACCGCTCACGAAGTCCAGTTGTTCGAAGAAAGAAACATGTTGATGCAGTTCTTGGCGTCAGAACTGGAACACTAAAGTAAGTTTGTAAAATTTTTCCTTTACACTTTTTTTAGTTCAGAACTAGACCTATTTACATGCTTAACTTGGTACGTTTGAAACTTACAATAATACAGTTAAAGAAATATGTAGGCGCTGCTCTGTTTTCAAGGCTGAATGAACACCAAATGTTTTACAAAAATCCAATTTATATGAAAAAAAGCTAATGCCAATTATTCGGCAACAAGGCAAGTTCAAAACATTTTACAATTTTGTTTCGTTTTTGTGTTTTAGGGATGTGATGGACATTGTCCCAGGGTTTTCTAAAATGGTAAGAAAAAAAATCCATTGTACACTTGTTATTTGCTACCACTTACAGCCATTTTGTTTTTGTCAACCAACAGACTCCGGCTGAACAGAGCAAGATTCGAATTCAGAAAGCACTTAACGCTGCCGGTAAGCTCCAACTGTGCACACCTTGTGATCTTTTATATATTTTAAACAAAAAATCAACTTTGGATGCTTAGGACACCTGTGGTCTAAAAACAACTTTTTTGTGTGTGTAATGACGAATATAACGGCCTACATAGAAAAAGCGACATGCTATATTATTCAAGCAAATGCTCAGGCCATCATCAGTTAGATTAGGGGCCTATTTGTAAACAAAAATAGTTTCCCAACGTTCATGTTTGTCACCTTTCTTTCCAGTTGAGTCCTCTGCCAAAGATGAGGAAGCAATTGAAGAAGAGCAAAGACTGAAGAAAGAAGGTTAGTAACTGTTGACTCACTGCTTATGGCTGTCCATAGTACATAGTGGGGAAAACAGAATATAATGCTGGACATAACATGATTTCAAGACTGCATGTTCTTTTAGTCAGATTTTCTTTTTGCTTTTAGATGCTATAACACTGTTTTTGATTGTTATTGTTAAGCACAAAATTTAAGGTAGAAAAGACATGGACTTTAAGAGTAGTTCAGGAATAGCAAATATACTATTAAAATAGTATGACAAGTTTTAGTTATATGCCATCTGAATGGATTTGATCTCAAGGCAAAAAAATTTACGCAAAAACTGAATCCAAAGCACAAGATAGTTTCGCCGTCTAGAACACAGCTAGGGATCGAGCAAACCTCTGTTTCAATAGTTTGCCATGGTTATATTATTTGCATTATTTAAATTTATAAATAAGACACTTTTTGTTGTGTTATTTAACAGCATATTCCTACTAAAATGTATGATGGAGTAAATCTCTATGAAAACAGTGTCAAGTCACGAGTCACGCCAAACTTAAATCAAAGAAACCTTGCCACGCTAATGTAAAATAGTGGGCCATAAGAATTTTACAAAACGTTTTTGGGCCACGTAGGAAAAATATGTTGACAAGAAGTTGAATAAAGGAAGAAATCGAAATTCAAAACGTCCGTCGTTTATAATAAAACTGCTGGAAGATAATACTCGTTTTTATATTATATCTGGCAGCAACTGCTTATGTAAGGGGATTATGTTCGATACTCTTTGTTTTAATAAATTTCTTCGCATTAGATGTAGTGGACACAAGGGAGCAGATCGACCGGCTGAAAGCGATAGAAGCGATCGCCGATTCGGATGACGAGGCTGATGAAAGCGGTTTCATGCCAACGCATTTTAAATCATCGGTCAAACTGAAGAAAAAATTGGCACTAGCAGAAAGCAATAGAAAAGCGGACGCGACTAAAACGGTAGGGTTTCTAAAAGTGCCTTGTGTGTTCAGTCTTGTAGTTGGGGCCGGGCTTATCATTTTGGGTTTAGGCATCAATTTCAGGCGTGTTTGTGTTTTTTAATCACTTTGTCATAATATATTGTGCCGCGAAATATTTTGTTTTGAGAATGCAACTGTGATAAATTGTTTTTTGTCTTTATGGCATAATGCGGATGTGCTATGACAAAGCTAGAAGTCAACTTTTATTTCATTTGTTACCAAACATAATCTAACCAGGACAACTTGTTACCAAACACAAATCTAACCAGTAAAGTTACAAATATTTCCTTTTAGAGTCACGTAACTTAAATAAATTGTAAAATGTTGTGCCTTTGCTTGAAGCAGTTTGCAGTTTTGTTTTGTAAGTTATGTTATAAAGTAATGTCTTTCTCAAAGGTGATACTTTTACTCATGTATGCCAAAATTCACTTCAATTTTTTTTTTTGAAAAGATATATTTTGCTTTGTCAAATTCTCTGTTCGTTGAGCTCTGGTGGGGCTTAAGTATTAAACAGTTTCTTTGGTGGAAAAACATCAGCGTGGCAATTTATTGATGTCGCTCTATCATGGCAGAATAGAGAAATGGTCTTTTGGCTCCAACTATGACACGAAGAAAACGTCAATTTCTGGCATAGCGAGCCGTGGCTTGTTTTTCATCGGGACTAACCAATATTTGGCCGTGATTTTCCTTTCCATATAATACGCTATATGGATCCGCACTAAATGGAAAACCCTGTACTGCCACCTAAAGTTTGCCTCGATTGATTTCTTGGCACGTTAAATGTCTACGTTTACCTTGAAAACAAAACGCCACGCAACTAATATACCGAAAACCGTCGTAGCCGACCAATTCAGCATGATGGCTTTTGCTTGTTCGCTTTATACATCGAGCTAGCATTTTCTGGAAACTTTTCAATTAAACTTTGACTGCGCAAGCTTGCAAATCCCATTCCTCCATAACTGCACATAGGACTTGTCAACTTTTTCGTTCCAAAATTGAGATGCGGTTGGCTTGGTGATGTAGACTTGGCTGTCACCTGCCCCACCGGGCCAAAATGGCTTTGAAATTGGATCAAGGACGCCTATCGCTTGATCAAAAACAGCGACAGTTTTTACAGTTCCCTTCTGGCAAGACCATTGTGAAAAAATTTTCCTAGCGCGTGTCAATCCCTCAGTACTTTCATTGCAATTGACATAAAAAGTACCTAATAATATCAACGCACACTATTTTTTTTGAATGTATAAGGATTTTTAAATCTGTACACACCCAGCACAATGGATTACAAAGGTTGCGACCTATTCGTTCTATTTGATGTTTTTTTAGCTGCTGGTAATAGTTTACATAGGTGGGCGGACTTCTTAGTTATACCTACACGCCACGTTTAAAAGTTTGCCCCCATACACAAAATGTTTACAGAACATGAACATTGTTTCATTTGGAGTTATACCTCGCTTTTGGGGGTCTGGTTCTGACTTCAGTTTAAATAAGGTTAGTTATTCGGGACTGACTTTAAACCTATTTGTGTTGTTATTTTACCTAGGTAAATGTAACTTTCAGATCTATTTCCTGTTCTTCATAAAAGGGCCACGTTGTGGGCTTGTACTTCTAGGTTTGGGACCCAATTTTGGGCCCGCTTAAAAATCAGTAAGACATTGGACAACACAGGCTTAGTTGAAATATGTAGATAAAACGTTAGTGTTGTATGTTTTGGAATCTGATTTGGCTGTAATACATATTTTTCACGATAGATATATTTTTACCACTGCGTCGGGTACATTACTAATGTCATGCCAATTTACAGAGCTTTATGGAGCGTGAAAGCACCCATGAGCTTGCCATATTTGGTCACAGCAGTATGATATCTATGGACGAAGCGGTTCAGCGCAAGAAAAAAGCAGACGATGAAGCTTTATTAAAAGCGAAACGACGAATCGAATTCAGTCGCAGAGATCCCGAAACTCTAGTTGGAGACGCGGTACATTGTTTTGTTGTTTATTTTATCTGTCAATTTTTGACATTGAACACAATTGCATACATGTGTCCATGGACATTTTTTTCTGCTAGCGCTGCGAACGCAACGTCATGTTAGCAGTGACGCCATTCAAGTTGTATATCGTAAAAAGGATAACGAAAATAGCACACTGCTGTGCTATGTATTACACCAGCGGTTCCCAAACTGGGGTCCGCGGTCCTTTAGGGGTCCGTGAGGCAATTTTGGGGGGACCGCGAAGCGGTTGAAGTAATTCTATAATCTTATTTGGCGTCAATTTATGCCACTAAATCAGTTTAAATCAAAGTAGAACTGAGAATCGACTGTCTCCATTGCTAAACAATTGCCTTTATTGAATGACAACTATCAAAAAATGCAATTGTTCGCGCACAATCGTAATGTTTTTGTCCTGTTTGTGATGTCACATGCTGTCTTTGGATGATTGTTATGCGCAATTTTGCACAACTAGCTAAAATCCTGCAATTAACTTTCGTTTGTGTGAAATACACATTTAGGCTTAAGGACCGCGAGCCCTCGAAATAATGGCGAAGGGTCCCTTCGAAGGTTTTGCAAAAAATATGAAAAAGTTTGGGAACCACTGTATTACACGAACCTCTTCTTCTGTTTAAACGGGAATTTATAGGGTAGGCTTTTATCTTTCTCAAGTATTTGGTAGACAAGTGAGCATTTTGATTCAGTATTGAATTGACATCAATTTTGGTATTGCGTTTAAAACACAGATCTCTTGCTTTTGCAGCTTCTTGCATCAAGTGAGGAACTCCAACAACGGTGGCAAGATAAACTGAGACGCTTGCGTGAAAAATTCCTTGAAAATCCACGAGTTGCAGTATGACGTGGCTGAATTTCATTGGTTACTTGCTACATCACGTGATCTGCATGGGGGCGTTTTTAGGACCCACAAGTCTTACAAAACGGCCGAGAAATAAACGGCCGTAGGACGATCTTTTTTGTTTGAAAAAAGTTGTTTATGTTCAAATCGAATTGAGGTGAGTGCCGAAGCTGTATGTCTGGTCGGGCTTCGGATTTTCAAATACCGGGCAAAATCGTGTCTTAACCAGACATTCTTAAGTCATAGTTAAACCTTTTCTTGGCAAATTTTTGGATTTTGTAACAAATGTTCGGGCCTGTTTTGAGCTCTTGTACGTGTGAATATTTTTTTTTTCAATAAATCACCGCAACGCACAATGCTTTCGAGTGTTTCTTATGAGTATTGTAACCCAGGCGCCAAATCAAAGACTTAAAGTGCATTGCACAAGTTGAAAAGGCAACTGGCACATTTTGACAGACATTTTAGAGGTGTCACTCAGTAAATACAGTGGAAAGCCGCCTGAAGATATTAGTGTCTCTTCTCGTTTCGCGAGTCGACGTACAACTCATTTCATCCTTCATCCGATTGATGGTTTTCTGCATTTCCTGCGTTAGGTGATGATTTGCACCCAGTTCCATCTTATACTGCTTCAACGTGTCCTAAATCATCGAAATATAGAAACGTGCGCAAGTACCCAATAGCCTACACATAGCAATAGGGTATAGTTAGGTCATGCAAAACACTTGTCTGATTTGGGCAGTGCTAATGTTATCTATATCAATCCAAAAATGTAATTTCGGAAAAAAGTTAGAACCCATTTGTGTTTAAATATAAAATTTAGTGTATTTCTTTCAGTGTTAGCTTTACGAAATCCGTGCCCTTTTTTAAATGCTCAGGACGATTTCTGCACTAGCGCAGATTTGTACGTTTTAAAATCCCTATTTCACTTCCAGTACAAACCAAACTAAAAGCATTTACCTGCAGTATGGGATATACCTCCTCTCGTACAGTAGCTATCAAAGGGTCGGGTAAATCGATGGTCGCATGCTTTGCAACGTTTCTTAGGTAATTTAAATGCTCCTGATTGTTAGAGAATTGACTGTGTGAGGTCATTTGGGTCCATTGTTTTATCAAAGTCATAGCCTTGATTTGTCTATTGACTCGTTGCGCAACAGACTTTAACGTGGCTTTTGGGCTTTCTGGTTCCGCTTTTCCATCTGCGGAAGCGGCCACCGTCGAGGCTTTCATGGTCTTCCACAGACTTTTTTTCGGCGCACTTGGAGAAGCTGGCTCATTGCTTTCCTTTTCAGCTGTTTTTCCAATGCCGCTCGTACCAGGTTCAGATCTACGTTTTGTGTATTCGGTTACAACAGATTTATCAGAGGTTCGTACGCTATTAAATTAGCTAATCATATTGCGTGCATGAGCAATGAAAACTTCGATGCAAACTGGGAAAAGACGATGTTAGTAGACTTGCGTTTGTACCACACCTGCAAGCCGGACCGGATCTCTATGGGTTCAAGCAGAAAAGTAAATAATACAGGCTCAATAGGGCCTAACATTACACTCGGCCAGATTTGGGTCGTCATTTTACCTTGGTATAACTGTAACTTTGTAGACTTATAGAAAAAATATCGGGTTTGGGTCGGGATTCGGGCTTGTACTTTTGCATGTAGGCCTGGTCCCCTGACTTGTTCAAGGACTCATTGATTTGTAAATGTGACAACAAAACTTACTCCTGTTTTTCAACAACTGTTGAAGCCTGTTTTTCAACCACTGCCTTGGTATCAGATTCATCGTCGACAATCGTCTCCTTAGCCCCATCTTGTGGATCTTCTTTTTTGATGCTACTCACTTCGTTTTTCCTAGGCAACTGGTTCATTGCTGAATTTTTTGAGCCGCGTCGGACGTTTTTCGCTGGACTAATCGGTTTCAAAAGCCCTTTTCCGTTTGGCATAGCTGATGTATTTTCCAATACCAGAGTCACACATTGCAATTAGTGTTTAGATTCTTTGTGACGCAACAATTGAATAATCAACGACAATGATGGTTGGTTTTGTTTGACCTGTAGTTGATCAGTAATGAATGCAAAAAGAAATGCACAATGGTTTCATCGGCGGGTGCCACAAGTGGCCCGCAGTCAAATTTTAAATCAAAGAGGGATGTTTCGGCGGTGGTGGGTGAACAGATGTCCAAAGAGGAGCGACGTTATTTGAGGAAGAAGAGAAAAAAGCAACGCCGGCAGTATGAGAGGTTTCTGGAACACCGCGTGAAGAAAAGAAACAGGCAAAGGAAAATTATTAACACCCGTTAGTCTGCCTTGTGAAAAAAAGTATCTTCTATTTTCGCAACCTATATAGTATCTTACTTTTGATGTAAAAATGGCGTGTTGTAAGAAAGAGGGCAACAAACCCGACGACTAATATTCCATAACCAACACGACTTATCATCGTTGCAAACCTTACAAAAGTATACTTCACTCCCTGGGGATGAGTGTCACCCAGGTTAAGAACCGCTGCCTTGGACAAAGTGGTGTTTACTTATGATACGCTTTTTATTTCGATTCGCTGACGGTATTTTGCGTCAGGGCCTACTTAGTTGCATTAAGCTGCGAAAGATTTTGAAGGACAACGTATTTTTCGAGATTGTCACATTTTATCTGTAGTGTTCTTTTTGGCAGATTTTGCTGGTACGGCTTAATTAAAGATTCGTTACACCCATCCCGCATACGTACACATAATTACTCTTGTCCTACACCCGAATGTTGAAATCTTGAATATTAAACATCAAACAAAAACACTTGAAGCTGGTGAAACAATTGAAGATAGTATCTAGCCCAGTGTTTCTCATCCTGTGGGTCGCGACCCTAAAAGGGGTCGCCAAACTCTTCTGAAGAGGTCGTGAAGACTTAACACTACCCATATACAGACGCGCCTGACCCATATACAGACATAAAATAAACTTGATCGGGATTCGTCCCCAGTGCCCTGGGTTCGAACCCCGTAAAAAAGGGTCTTTTAATGGGTCTTCTGTACGTCATTTGTTAGTAAAAGTATGAACACATTCTGGTGGGGGCTCAGAGTAGAAAAGGTTGAGAAACGCTGGTCTAGCCTTAACTTATGTAACCAAGTATTAAACAAGAAAGTTTGTGTTACAGGTCGATGCAAAAGTGAACCCTGCATTAAAATTATGACGAAAAAGAAAAAAATTGCTGGAGACTTCGCTTTTCCATCGAGGAGCTCTGGTCGACTAGATGATGACGAATTTGAGAAGGGGCTAGCCAAATGCAAAGTTGAAGCACCAACAAAAGACAAAAAGAAAACTACCAAGGGTTTGAAAGTGTTGCATATAGTAGCAACTGTCTGGAAACCACAAAAATATGATGAAATTATTATCTAAAAACGATGCTGTTTTGGCACAGCTAAATGATTTATTTCGATTCCTGTAAATTTTTGTTTGCGGTTACACAAAAACACCTGAACTTTAACAACTTTTTTAAGTATGACTCATCTTAATATACTGCATTTTAGCTTTGTATGCTAGTTCATTTTGTTACTTTTTATTGTGTAGGACAAAACCAAGGGTTTATAAATGTGTTGTACATAGGCTAGTTGCTACTGCCTAGTAACCACACGAACATGTTGTTATTCTTATCCAAAAATTAGCTATACTTTTTTAGGTCATTTTTTAGATTCCTGCTGTTTTTGCTTGTGTTTTTTGCTTTGTGCAACATGTAAATTCTAAACTTTATTGATGTTTTGAATAATAACTCAGCACAGTTTATTGAATCTGTACGTTGTGTGTTAGTTACCTTTATTAGTTAATTGTGTAGAAAAACACAAGAAAAGGGCGCATAAAAAGCATGGGAAACATGATGTTTTGCGGCAACAAGATAAATCAACTCCAGGCGCTCGTCTGATTCGGAAAAAAAGTTTCTTCTCAGTAATCTCTCAAAAAATGTCAATGTCAATCCACAACTTGGAATCTTATGATTCACTGGTAAAAGGTACACACCTCTTTTAACACCAAAGTGAAATTTTATCTATTTGGCAAACTTTTATTTTGTTTTAAATCAGAAGAGTGCAACCTGCGGGCCAAATGCAACCCAATGAATAAATGCTGCTTTTGTTTATTTTCAAAAACCAACAGTCTAGCTAGAATTTCTTGCAAATTAAAGTAGTTTTGACACAATTTGTATCATACAAAAGTGCAGCCTGCGGTCTATTCATGTATTGCGGACAACTATAAGTTGCACACCCTTGTTGTAAATTAAACTGTTCTCATCAATTACAAGTGAAAATATTATAAGTACAAGTGCATATTTGGGCAACACATTTCAGGGCAAATTGTTTTTATTTGCTTTTTAAATTCAGGAATGACACTCTTCAAGTCGAACAAATCTCTAATCATTATAACCTGCATCGTCTACGCTGTAACAGTGCTTTTAGCCGTCGAAAGAAGCCTAGGTAAGGGCTCATAACCATAAACTGTTGGTGGGACTGTCAGATGAGTCCATTCACACCCTGTTTAAGTCGATAATGCATTTTTTATAACAAACCTTTATGCCAACTTGGGCAGCTGTAACTCGACAATTGACACCAACTTAAAATATTTGCGTGTCGGGAACTTCTTGGACCCCAGAGACTAAAAAGTTTACTAATGGGGAAAACGACTTTAGGAGACCATCTGCATAATTACATAGGCTGATTTCAATTCTAAAGAGTAAAGTTTCGTAGCGTATATGTAACATAGAAGAGTGGACATAGCAGTGTAGAAGGATCGTTAATAACCGTTCCTTTGCGAAAACGAATAAACTAACATTTTACAGACCTTTTATCCTGTCCAACAAGTGAAAACGAATACAAACCCGATTTTGTGGTAAGACATGTATTTTAGTTTTAGTCCCCTAACGTAAACTGTATTATCTATTGCTAGACAGGGCAGCCTTTTTTACAAACAACTTCATCCAGGCCAGAACCAGAAACAACTCAGGAAGATCCATCAATCATTCGTATTTCTAAACCACTATTTTTGATGCAGCATTTCGTACACTATGTATGTAGGCCTATCTTTGACTTACTTATTTAACTGGAAAGCTTCACGATTTATATATATATATATATTACAGTTTTTGTAAGACCATGTTTTACACATACGTATGGGTTGCGACCCAAAGCTGGGTTTACCAAAAAGGGACGCCTGTTTTTGTGACAAAGCAGTAATTAAGCTTATAAGTTTTTGATTCTATTTTGCAGCATTTTGCTTTCGCGTGTATAAGAATAATTTCATCACGGCAAAACTAATTGCAACTGTAACTGATAAGTTAATATTACGCCAAAGTTTGAGAAATGAGAATTTTCAGTCATTCCAGAAAAAGTGTTTAAATTTTAAAGTTTTAAACTTTAAAACTGGAAAGGCAACAGAATATATGCAAAATACCTGTAGGCCTACGCATTGATTTCGTGAATTCATTTTTTTCACAATTGAGCTCAAAAACATAAACTTCAAAACAAAACCTTGACTCGATCAAAATACGTTTAGAAACTACCAGATGAGTTGCCAGAGATTCCGCTAGGTGACAGAACAGGCTCTGCGTACAGAGCACATGTCACATTTTGGTCAAAACTGGTAAGACAAAAAACTCTTTGTCGATGTACTTTCTTATCGTACGGGTGTTTTTCAGTACAGGGAGTTTCTCACGAAACAGGTTGGATTTCGCTACATTACACATGTCAAAATCGCTTTACTCAACTATCGGACTGATCATTGGTTGAAAGAGGTAGTGCTGATTTTTGTCATGGGGTTTGAACCCAGGACACCTTCGAGGACAAATCCTGATCAGGTTTTGTCTTTAAATGGGTCAGGCGCCCAGAATCCGTCGGCCAAGTGCTCTTTTTTTTCATTGTTTTCACGAAGTTCGAACCCAGGTTTTTTATGTCTCTATATGATCCAGGTGTCCTGAGCCATTCGGTCAGTTTCCTGGTGATTTTTTTATGGGGTTCGAACCCAGAATGTATGTTCGTATGTGGGTCAGGCGCGCCGGACCATTCGGCCAAGTTTAATTCTGCGTCCATTTTTTATTGATTTAATAGTTTTTAGAAAGTAACGAGAGGAGACTAAAACGTGATATACAAAAAAACTACAAGTGCTGTGAGACAACAACCAGCAGATTTACCTGCTAAAAGTTTAAGTTTCTCTGAAATCGAAAACTAACTCTTTCGGAATTTTAGTCAAAAAGTTTTTAAACACCGCCTTAATTTTAAATTTGCACTGATAATAACAACAGCGATATGTTAAAAGTTTACTGAAATGTCGTAACTAAATGCAAGTTGTATCTTTTAATTTTGGATCGAGCATATTTTCCATTTAAATTGTTTGCATTTACTAAAATGTTACTTCACCATGTAGACACCAATAGAAAGGTTTTTAGACATGCTAAATTGACTAAACTTATAATTGCTCTCCTTTTTAATAGGTATTTAGCTATGTGTATGGAGACTTCGACGCCAATGTCGCCCTATTAAAATGGATTGGAGCTACCCGAGGTTTTGACTACTTCGGTTTAAAGGGGACGGTGTGTTCGTCAAATTTAATAAGCCACCATTTCAACCTTACATATCCCCACATAATGGGATTCATCTACGGGTTTATGGGTAAGATTTCTTTGATAAGTTTTGATTAATTTATGAGCTGCGTAGAGGAGATATTGAGATTTTTACAGTACACCATTTTCAAGTAGTCTTGCCGGGCAAAAAATAAGCTATAACTTTGTCTAAAAGGTGCTAATTGCAACAGTTCACTTAGTTTGCATGAATATTATTTGCACCTAATAGCTAATTAAAGTGCTATTTTTGTTTTCTTTGCCTAGTATACCAGATACGTATAGAAACGATGGTGTAGCAGCGATCTAACCTAATTCGTTCCAACAGTATAGCTTTCAATTAATAATGAACTATTTTTTATTATAGCACATGTGCCAGGCCCCTTGCATAACTTACGTTATGGACATTATCTAAATAATCAGGAAATTGTAGTTGATTGATATTGTAGCAGTACATCATCTGTTCGTGTGCGCAATGTATCATTTCTAAAATGAAAATTACAGCCGTTATGGTAACGCGTGAGTGGTGTAATCACCTAATAAACATTTCAAAATGTCGAGACAAACTTATTAACATCATGTCTAATTATGTTCTTGGCTTGCTTACAGTGAATTTTGAATTTTACGAATATCTCAGAAGTTCCGAAATTGAAGCAGCACGACCAGCTAAACTGCCTGATTATTTTGACGGGTGCCATGATGGAAAACACTGGAGTTTATATGATCCTTTAGATTGCTACGCCTACACAGTTTGGGCTTGTCCAGCAACGGGCGAGCGAGATTATAGCTTTAAAGATGCTATGGTCCCATTGGATATTGATAAAGTAGTCTGGGAAGATCCCTAATAAAAAAAGGAACTTACCGCATAAAGATTGTGTAAAGACTTTGACGCGGCGTATACAAACATATTCGATTTGAAAAACGTCTCTTGATTTACGGTTTAATTTTGTGACTTCGTTTCAAAGCAATTTGTTATTTCTAGTGTAATGATATTTTTGTGCAATGAAATGTTTTTTTTTTAACTTTTTACTACAGACAATTGTGAATAGTATGTAACAATCTGTTGTTTTGTGTTTTACACTTGTTCAACAACTTCCTAAAATCTTATTGTTACATTTACGCAAGTTCGCAACTCTTGTGGCCTGACTGTCAGGGTCTTATCGGTCCAGGACGAGGCCTTTAGTTCGGCGTCAAGCCTTATCGCATTTTGTAACCTTTACCTCAGACATCGAAGTTAACTATTGTTATACCTTTCGGACATTGTGAACGCTGATAAAAACAACTATATATTATTTTTGTTACTTTTTTATAGTTATTATTCAAAATTTTATTAGCAAAGATTTTTAATTGGTCGGTGATTGGTTCTACGTGTAGATCGCCATCGTTATGGTGTAAAGCCAGTATTTTGCGAATTAGGGTTAAATCGCATAATCTTTACGATATTCCAAACTGTGCCATCACTTTGCGTTGCTTGTTGACGCAGCAATATAAAAACAAACTAAACGACGGACATGTAGATGCGCAATCCGGTTGTGTACACGGAGGAATTTAAACCAAAACAAATCCATGCGTTCGAACGTCAACAACGATTTCCTGCTGTGACCCTTGCCAATGTCAACACAATCACGTGTTTGTGTCGCCTATAACGCGTTACATTTGCAACGTTTCCAGGTGGGACAAGCTTACTGTAGAGCACGCGTCTCGAACACAACTACCTGACAAGTCAAATATTTGTATTTACCTGCAACGCCAGGTCCAACAAAGGTGTTGTTTGTTAAACGGTCAAGTTTGCATTTGACACCATTGTTGTTCGTTTTGCAAAATATTTTCTGCAACAATTGTAACAAATGCTTGTTAAAAATTTAAACGAAATTGTTGAAGAGTATTTTTATGTCAGCAAGAAGTTTAAAGGAGACCCGTTACACGTACGCCTTTTTAAAAAAAATAAACATATTACATAGTATAACTTTATCTCGTGATAGCATAGGGCCATGTGTGCATGACGGTTAATTTTAGAAATAGTTTTTTTGCGTGCGCAGATTGTCAAACCATGTTTAACAGAATTAAACGCATTCAAAGCAGTGTTTTAACGCTATATATATTTTGTCGCCTGCAGTTTGTATAACCAAGAAAAAGTATCATGTCCCTTTACATAAATCAACACCTTTAATTGTGTATCCAATAACCAAAAAATACAATAACCGATTACCAAATTCGAATTTGATTTTGCGATTTGACACAGTAAGATTTGAAACTAAATATTTTTTTTATTCCTTATGTAACAATACACGCATTGTATTGGATATTAAACATTTTCCAAGCATTTTTAATTTTTTTACAAGCAACAAACATTTTAAGCAAAAAATGAATAATGCTGAAATATTTTGCCAAAGTCCTAAAACAAAACACAACAACAACAGTAGTACTATCTTAGAGGCGGAAACAACAACACACAAAGAAACGTGTTCTCCTGCGTTGCCATTGTGGCGAAACAAAGGAATCGCGCGAAGTGATTTCGTCAAGTTCACATGTCCTGTCTATTGTTATGCGGTTGTCGCAACAAATTTGTAACTTGTTTTCATTGTGGGTTGTCTTTGTGACGGACGAGCCGTTGTCTCTTATCACAACGCATTGTTTCAACCTTGAACACATCATGCGAAGTTTACGCAAGAAAAACATACGAACCAGGCTTATAAAAACAGGTGACTCCACGATTGCAACCATAAAGCTAAGATGTTGAATTGGTAACGCATACACTTTAGGTGTGAATACCAGCGCAAAGTTATTAAATCTTAAAAGCATTCAAATAATATTAACGCGCATTGAGGTTTTTAAAAACTCTCTACAGCATTTTGATATGTTTCTTGTGACGTTGGTTTTGAAAACATGCGGTTAATCACTGTGTTTTTGTCGAAGTATGAAACGTACGATTTCATATAATTTTGCCATTATAAAAATGTTGTAAATTGCAAGTTTCCGAAGCATTTTTAAAGTTTACCTCACCTAGTCATGATCAGAAAAAAATAAAATAAATGATAGTAATACTCAATAATGTGTGCAAAGATTACTTTAAATCATCGGAAAGTTGTTTTACTGGTAGTGCGTAGATTTAGATTTTGATCCGCTGTACAAAAGGAGCAAGATTTTGATCTGTAATCAGCTTCTTATTAATTATACCTTTAGCAGCGTTAACATGCATTTCATGTTGACTAAATTTTTATGTAGATTTTAGAACGCAGTGTGGTTCTATTGTGATCGACATCGTAAAACCCACCAAACCGCGCTGGTAGTCTATTGTTTGGTTTCCGACCCATTCACAGCATGATATTTTTCAGTATGAGACGAACAAACAAATATCACGCAGCAATTACACGGTATCCAGCTCGCAAGGTATACATAGGAATCGAGCATAGCGAACGAAAAGAAGTCTTAAAGGCGTATATATGACATTACAGTTGTAGATCAGCAAATTGTAAGCAAACTTGTACAACAGGTTGAGGCATAACAAAAATTCAAACGCTTTAATATTTTTGCTATACTAAATTGTGCGTGGTTAAGGTTAGAATGGTTTAATAACCAGTTTTGCTGTTTGGTGCGATTTAGTACGAGCTGACAAATATGGTATGATAACATTGCGCAAGCAGTTATGAAAGTAGATAGCGAAAATAAACGTAGAGTCAGCATAAGTAGGCCTACTTGGCATATTAAAAGTTGTCAAACTTGAGGTATACGGTACAACAAGTTAGTCGAATCTTAAAGCGAGTTTGTTATCAGTTTGTGTAGTGCCAGGTCTATTGTTCCATAGTCGCCACTTTGACAATGGTTTGACTGCAGTGTCATCCGATAACTTACAACATCACGTGCATTGTCCTGGGCAAAAGTGACAAATTGTAACATGGGTTTTCATTGTGTTAAGTTTGAATGGAGTTTCCAGGTCAATTGTTTCAGTCAAGTTCGACCGACAAACATTTGAAAACAATAACCCAAGGAGAAAAACGCTTACATGGCTTTTGGTTGACAACTTTGTGTCAGTTGAGATAGTTTTAAAATGTCATAGCAATGTGGTGGTTGCAGTGGCGAATGGACTTAGAGATTATTGAAAACAGTTTCTTATTTCCTGGCAAACAAATACAGATAGCAGTTTAATAGATATGCGCATATATTATGTAATTATTTGATGAAGTGATACAAAAAGTAAAACTCAGACGCGTGTCAGTTTAAGGATATTTGGAAAGTGAAAAGTTTGTCACTTTCAAATATCGCAGCGTGATATTAGTTTAATAGCAATTTTGTCCTAACACTGCGAGAGGCCATGGAGTCAAACTGTTTAAACAAATATAATGCACGAGCCGAAAAAAGTTCGTTTTGGATTTTGGGTATATAACGAAACACTTGGACAATGGTTTTTGTCAGTTTCTGTTTTGGAAGTATAAGCGAGTCAAGTATTGGAACTAACTGTTTGTTTGTATGTTATCGTGTTTGTATGTTAGTAGATTATAGAAATATGTATTAATCAATATTATTTAAACAACCAACTACTATAGGAATAAGTTACTGCTTTAGGAGATTTACAAAAAGTATGTTGTAAGCATATGAGTAAATATTTTAATATTTCTTTCAATATTAATTACCTTAAAATGCAATAAAGAATGTACATTGCAGCAAGCTGTTAACATTTGTAGAAATATGTTATGTTTTTAGAAAACAGTCGGTACGACCAAAGTCGACATAGCTAAAGTTGTATCGCACAACTTTATGCAATGTATTTACATTAGACAAGGTATTATTTGCTTTAGTGCCACAATTTACAAATTTCGGCAACCTTAAAGTTCGAAAACTTTCTAACCGATAAGAACAACGCGTGTCGCCGGGTCAATGATTCATGCTTATCACCGCGCTCAGTAGCACTTGATAAGGCATTGTCCATGCCACGCGTACTTATCAGTAACATTGAACCTGTCGCGTGGGCAAATGATAAGACTTCATAGCGTTTGGGAAGTGACAATGTCCAATAGATAACGATGAAACACAGGTGGTAAAATCCGCATTGGAGAAAAAAGAAGGAATTGCGACTTATAACCAGTGGTTGTTGGTCATTGGAATTGTATTAGCTTGCCTTGTCATTCGTTAACAATAAGTCAACGT
This sequence comes from Phallusia mammillata, assembly GCF_965637545.1. NCBI lineage: Eukaryota > Metazoa > Chordata > Ascidiacea > Phlebobranchia > Ascidiidae > Phallusia > Phallusia mammillata. The sequence goes on from NC_137254.1 coordinate 22,929,593, forward strand.
ATCTAACAATAGTGTCATGGGGTGAGGTTCAGCCGTTATTTCCTACAATCATCGTGTTAATATTTAGACTGCGCTTTGTGGACAATTAATCGCAATACATCGCTGATGGGTAATCTTATTGGTAATTGGGACACATTGATCCGCTATCTATTTGTGCTGAAAGCATTAATCCAAGTCGTTTACTTAGATCGCATTTAATTCACCAATCAGCTTTACTATACATTGCCGTGGCAAAACAGTAATTTGGTTTTGCCTAGGTGTGCAAGTGCGCGCCGTTCGCCATATGCGAGTTGGGTTTATTTGAAACGGCGAGACGGTCAGTTAGCAGCCGACTGTTGTTAGCTATTGAGTGCGCGGTCTCAGACTAGCGGTGGTTATTAGTTTGTAGTAGCGCACGTGAAATCTGTGTGTAGACGTTGGTCGGCAGTTGCAGGCGGTAGTTACCAAAAAGTGAACTTAAATACTACAAGGCCGCTGTCATCAACAATAGACGCTTAGAGAAGGGTATCATTAGCCTCATTGTCCAGTAAATGCGTTACGAGCATTCAATAGAAATCGCTAGGCCGAAAGCTTTGATGTGTGGTTTTATGGCACCCAGCGATTGATTCGTGAATTGAATCAAAACGCTAATGTCTCTGTGATGTGTCTAAGAATGAATGTGAACGTTGTAAAAAGTATCTAGCCCTCTTGGTTGGTGTGTGGATGTAGAAACACAGAGACTTGAGTCTTGTTTGCATATGACTGTGGACGAATGTGTTGGAACTAGGGATTAGGGCACAACTGTTTAGTAAGGGAAGTTTCCACAGCGCTCAAGGAAACGTGAAGTGCCTAAGATGCTTAAGTTTAGTTTGATCAAGGCCTTTCCAGCACAGACAATATGAAATGTGTAAAATTAATTCCTTTACTGGTAAAGGGCGAGCGCAGCAGGGCGAGCGACAGCAGATAAGACTAGCAGGGCAGGCGAAAAACCACGCTGCGACCTGTAGTTATCAGTTAGTTCGTAAAACTTGCAACTCGTGCATTGTTTGGTTATCAGTCGGTGAAGCACGTTGCATTTAGTGCCAAGGGAGAAAAAATCGCAGGCGCAGACCGACACACGCAGAACTAGTCAGTCATTCTACATTCATTTCAGTCAGAGCAACATGTATTTTGACGTCATCCCCTCAGACAGTGTGAGCGTAGTGCAGCCAATCAGGCGGAAGCATCACAACAACAAGAAATAGAGCACGAAATTTAAACGGCCAGAACGACGTGGATCGTAAATCTTCAAATTTGCAGTTGCAACAAGTCACTGTTGTTTACTGTTTACACAGCAGTTCAACTTTCAGTGAGATCAAGATACAGTGCAGGCTATGAAAATGCAAGAGGTATGAGTGTAGCTATTTGACAGCAAAGAAAGTCAAGAATCTTCAGTTATTCAACTGTACAGTGCCCTAAACCTGCTGTATGTACTGGGCTGGCAATCACTAGGTTCATTATGTTGGCAATGCAGCATACTGAGTTCTATTGTAGTTTAATTGAATGGTTGGTGAGTGAAATGTATGGTGATTGTTTTTGGACATCTGAATTGTGCATTTGATAATCTGGTGTGTTTATGCCATAATTTTGTTGAACGATTTGTTGTGAACTGTTCAAAAACAAAATATCTGCCTTAAAAATAACATATTCTGATTATCTTTTTAACTAAATGAAATTTGAATGTTTATTTGTGTGCATATCATTTACAAATATTTACTTTTCCAGAACAAAACATCATTAGGTTTAGTATTTACCACACAATAAACATGTCACAACGTATCAATAATTTGCTTGATGTAACTAACCTGGTATTAAGGAATCAAACCAATATACAAATGCAGGTAAACATCCAAAAAATTGTCGCATAACATGCTTGCATTTGGTTTGATGTAATAATTTGCCTGTTGTTGTTTGCTGTATCATATTTATTGTAATATATATGTTTTTCTTGTGTGCCTATTTTTGTTTTTTTGCATGTTTAAGTCAAGTATTTGTTTATCTAATGTAGTTTTGATGGGTGTGATTGCACTATAGTACAGTAGTTTGATATATGCATGTACATTGGTGGAACATAATGTAAGTAAGGTATTGTAATATTAGGATGATAAAGCATGCAAAATATTTGATGTCAATTATTTTGGTCATTGCAAACCTGATTTTGTTCACAACAGAAAAAGGCCAAAACTGAAATCAAGCCTTCAGCTAAGAGACCTGCCACATCACCTGCCAAAGGTTCAATTCAGAAAAGATCTGCTTTGGGGGATATTACTAATGTAAGTCAACTGCAACATTTCAAACAAAAGATCTGCTGTAGATTCTTTTGTTACAATGGGTAGCAGTAAATAATTGATGTGTTACCTTATAGGCCGGACAGCAGTCAAAGAATCAAGCTGTTAAGGATGCATCAAAGAAAGCAGAGAGCACAAAACAAACTTCCAAGAGAAGATCTAAGCGTATCCATGCAAACATCCTGAAAAACCAGCCCCAAGTAGTTATCGGCCAAGATGACAGTGTTATGGACAGTATCATAAGGTATGTACCAAAGCTACATATGACCATTTGATGGTTGGATTGGATTTGTAATGTATGTTTACTTATGTTCAGCTCCTCACAAGACAGCACAAGCTCTGGAAACACCAGTTACAGCTCAGCACTTTCTGAGGAAATCAAATCACTACCTCAAGATATTTTAGAAAGTCCAACACCAACCTGCTTTTACGAGCACTTGGCGTCGCCATCAAGACGGGAGCTTAACTTCAATGACCTAGACGCCGCCAACAGCGAGAACATATACGAGGCCCCAGAATACGCATTTGTCATATTCGAATATATGCGTGCCCGGGAAAGCAACTTCGTTATCGAACCACGATACTTGTCCAAGCAAAAAGAGGTTTCATCGGAGATGCGCGCTATTGTCGTCGACTGGATGGTCGAGGTAAAAAACTTGCACCTATTTTGTGATAAGTCATGTATGCAGTAAGATAACGAATGATAAGCGCATCTTGCGTGCGGTTGCCACGTGCGAATTCGCTCACACTTTGTTTATGTACAGATTCAAGAGAGCTTCGAGTTAAACCACGAAACTTTGTACTTGGCTGTGAAGCTGGTTGACCATTACCTGCAGAAGGTGTCGGTATCACGGGATCGTCTTCAGCTGGTCGGTGCAACTTCACTCCTCATCGCTGCCAAATTCGACGTAAGTATTAGGGACCAGCACGCATATGCGTGACAAGCAACAAGCCGCGTTATTAGAATCGCGTTAACAGTCGAAACATCATATCTAACATCTCGATTTGTTTTGTGTAGGAACGCCACCCACCATACGTTGATGATTTCCTTTACATCTGCGACGATACTTACACTAAACGGGATCTTCTTGAAATGGAACGCCAGATCCTTAAAGTCATTGGCTTCGATATCAATATCCCAGTGCCTTACCGTTTTCTCCGTCGCTACGCCAAATGCGCTAAATCCAACATGCGCGTGCTTACTCTTGCAAGATTCATTCTCGAACTTTCTCTCCAACATTACGCCGTTGTTCACGAATCCGCATCAAAGCTTGCCGCTGCAGCTCTCTGGCTCGCATTCAAAATGGACGGCTCATCTCAGCAATGGGTAAGTTATCAAGCAATTAAATAGCAATAAGCGTAATAGTAGCACATGGTTTCGAACCACATACTTTTGTTTCATTACCTTTTAATGTTATAGCAGTTAAAATATAGTTTTGGATATGTTTGATGAAAGTTTGTAGTTTTGTGGAAAAATGTGTGGTAGTTTCATGAAATAAAACGTTTATGTTTTCATTTTGCGCAGGACGACACCCTTGTCTATTACACCTCTCACACCGAGAAAGACATCATTGATATCGCATGCGAACTCAGCCGAATGATTGTCTCGTCCAAGCAGAAAAACCTGAAAACGGTGAGTAATCGTTAAGTGATGTTATCATTCGACTCGAAAATACGTAGCGACCTACGCTGACGCATTCTAACGCGTCAGGTGCCCTACGGCGATAACCGGCCAATCATTAAACGAGCTTTTTTCTATTCAGGTTTGGACCAAATACTCGCATTCAATCTTCTACGAGGTTGCCAAGTCTACCCCACTCAGCGAAGACCGCTTGGCTGAAGAACAAACCCGTGTTTGTGGCTCCTCAATGTCGGCAGAATTACTTCAATTGTAAACGGATTTTCGCATCACCAAAGTTTATTTTTGACGTTCCCTGCGCCAAAGCCGAGGTCTCGTTGCACGAAATGTTCCCAGCGCGAGATTTTAGAACCCCAAATGTCGATTTCAATTCATTTGTGGAGTTTCATCACAGTTTATAGGACCTAAGAATTGGACTATCCTACCTTAGTTAGTATTCATCTGAAAGGCTTTTTTTCCTTCATTTCTTTCAAACACATTGTTGATTTGCACGAAACACGAAATTTCAAAAGTTCCTTGACTTTACATACCACAAACACAACATTACATACAATCACAACTACAAACAAAATTTGACTTGCTTTCTTTTCTACTCTTTCTCTTTTATCGCTTTTGCGATCGTAACAGAATATCCTGCGAGTAGCGTTTTATCGTGCATACAATATCATAACAGTCCAATGTGGCCTGTCATTTACCGTTGAATACCGTACTTTCAATTCTACAGTTGAATGCCACTGCCCGTGTAAGTTATCGAACGGTACATTCGTTCACCAATGCTGCCCAATGATTTTAACGCCCTTTCTCAACGGTTAAAGTGTTTTAAAGCGAAACTGCCCATGTGTATTATGTAACAGATTACCTTTGTTGGTTTTAAGACGTATTTTGTTCTACGCCACAGACTTAGTTTTACGGGACATACTGCCTTAAAAACAAATGAAATATTTACAGAAAAATTGCAAATTAACAGTTTATGCTGTAAATCTAATTTCCCGTGTGCCCTGCGTTTTAGCGAGTTTTGTTGTGTGAAGTTATTTTTTCAATGCTCTGTCAGCGCGTACAGTTTCCTGTGTTGGTAACGCACCGCATACACTTGACCACTGACCGCCCAACATATATACCACCATCTCATGTTCCAGGGTGGCCAGTGGTTAACGTGTTGCACCTATTCACATATTTCGATTGGAGAATAAAACTTTACTCGTGCACTATGTTGTATCGAAGAGGAAGTGTTCATGACAGGAAGTTATACCCTCTCTAAGCTCCTATAGTGAGTGACCTTTTCCCGTAAAGCAAAACACCACCCATAGTAATGTCACTGCGCCTCGAAGATTTATACTTGCAAGATTACGCATGCTTGTATGGCAAGAAATTGTTCAGAAGGATATAATTTTTATAAATGCTAATACCTATTTATAAAAGCCAGTTAGAAAAACTGTTACCCAACCTACATTGGTGAAGGTGTTTAAAGTCGATAGACAGTACATTTGCAAATAGTCGCTAATTGTGGCAATGGAAATCGGCGAAAATTTCTTATGAAGGAAAGTTGTAGGTCATAATTACTTGATATTGTCAACATTGCAAGCTTGCGCAGTTTACCCACAGGTTAAGCACCACTTTTCTAGAGCAACTGTGTGTCTGTGTTTTTATTTCAACAAGAGAAGTAGGCCTACACTCCATTCAGAGGCTACATGCTCAGCTAAAAATGGCTTTATAACGGCAAGTCACGTATTTTTATCGCAATTAATGATGGTGCATACCGCTGACGTATTTCATTGAACAGAAGCGACCTTACTCGAGCGATTCGTTAATATAACATGCTGTGCGTAATGTTTATAGTCATCCCATTCACCGACGTTCAATAAACTTAATCATGGCTGGGGAGACTGGTATAACCAAGGCCAATGTCATTAATTATTTTCTAGTGTCTGGGCTCTGGGCTATTTCCTCCATTATAAATAACTTGGGCCTATAGTATACTCTCCAGTATACTGAACGTTGAAACAAGAAAATGTGTTTATTAATGTGTGTTTTAAGATATCTGTACGCCTACTTCCCCAAAAAGGTAGTTGTGTATCATCAGGGTAATTGCAGACAGTGTCAAATGTTGTCACTCACTTCTTGCTAGACAGCGTTTAACACTGACGTTTTGACAGGTTTAAACTTAAAACATATAACGTTGTGATGTGAAATGGGGGCATTCGTCACATCAAACATTTCCACATCCTAAGCATTTCTGCGAACTGTGACCAGACGTTTGTTCATTTGTCGATCTTTAAATTTTATGTTGATCTTTAAGAAACACTTGTTGCAATTTTGAACTCATTAGTGTCCACGTCCTTGCGATTCATTGAGAAAGGGTCTGACGCCAAACCTTGGCAAGCCAGTTTAACTTCCCACATATAGCCTACCTGTCTATTAATATAGGTAAGGGCCAGTAGCAGTTTAAGGAAACAGGCAAATTTACTCATAACCTATATTGACATGGTTGTTGTCAAACGGACGTCTAATCTACTTATAACAGTATAAACGTTAGCCAGCATCTTTCTTCAACAAACAAACCTCAATTGACTTTTAAAATGCAAACTAATTCCGCTCACATTTTATTACAAACTAACATGCAATCAAAGGGCTAATATCACGCTTTTCACCGCAGTTTAAAAAGATTCGAAGAATCATATTGATGCACAATATTGGCTACGCATTGGAGTTATTTGATTTGGTGCTAAAACACTTCACTTTTTTAAGTGCTATCTGTTGTACAGTGAAGGGCCAGTGAGGAAATGAGGCAGAAACTGGACTTATTTTAAATAAGATGAAAATACATATTGATAATTTTTTTCTAAACACTTGATAGAGCTTTGGAGAATATTTTTCGTACCCTACGTGCTATTTAGAACACTCTCTTGCATTGTTGAAGTCCAGATGATTACGAACTCTATAGGCTACAAGAAAGCCTGTTAATTTGTATTTGACGAATCTTTTTTTTGTGTAGACGCCCAGCAGGTCATTTAGGATAATTCTATTTTCAACCTTCCGCCACTTTTAATTGCGTAGAATTAGTGAAGAGAAGATGCCACAATTTACTACACAGGACATAAAAAGTATCAGATTAAAGAGTTTACGTTTGTGCCAACCTTTAAACGCAGTATTTACGGAAAAGCGTAGGCAGTTTTCGAAGCCGAATGCCCTGCGGTGAAAAGTTCAGATGGCCCGGCGATCATTGTGAGGTCCATTTTGTAACATGATTCATAACCAGACAAACGACACTGGAGTAACCTATGATGCTGTACTTTAAAAAGTCGTGCGTGAACTGACAAAGACACAAATTTGCGTAAAAGGTACGGGGTTACACCCCAACAACCATCAGTGCTTTTGCTAGCATCAAACGCGAAGCATGCTTTTCGACAGCGAAAGGAAATAACAGAGTGACATTTAAAAATACGTGCCCTTAGTTGAAGTTGATGAATGCCCTTGTTTGTGTGAAAGTAAGTATTTTTAAATGGGAGTAAAGGGATTTTCAGAAGCAGGCAGACTTTGACTTCACTGAGGGACACTTGCTTGTACGAGGATATACAAGCAACTTGTATTGGTAAAGTGCATTTTTTGTACGCAGGTTAGAAGTAATCTTACAAGTTAGGATGATTTGGAGCGGGATTTTCGGTGGAATTTTGTGTGTTGTATTAATTGGACATGGGGCTGCACAATGTTCAAACACAAACCCGTGCGCATTTCAAGGTGAGTAAACGAAATCTCTTTTTAAAACCAATTTGGCCTAACTCCACGTTGAAACGAGTGACCAATTTTACGTGCTTGCAGTTTTTGTGAAATTTTCATAACATGTGGATTTTATTAAATCCGATACTGTTCGTTGATGATGTTGCGCCTTTTAGGGGAAAGCGCATAAATCAATACGTCAATATTTGACCGTAGGCTACATATACAGTAGCACCGGGTTCCGAGAAAAGGTATGAAAACAAATGCTGTTTCCTCCTATTTTGAGAAAACGCAAAACGTTTGAGTATGGGTTGGAAAACTTAGCTAATACCACAGAAAAGCTGTAAAGGTCGAGAGATACAACCAAACAATTGTGGGTTGGCAAATCAACATATTTTGCTTTTGCAGGTAGAGATTCAAAGCTCCCAATGATACAAGAACATGTATCAGCCGGCGGAAAGCTGTCCCTAAACCTGACAGTGCAAGTCACGGAGATGAGATTCGAGTGGTTTCAATTTTGGAGGCGGACTTACAATGGTCATTTTCCCGCGCCGACGTGGCGCATTAAACAAGGCGATGTCGTCACAGTTGGTCTGGTATGTCCAATATGGGCGTGTACATTAAAAAATATATAGCCTACTAAGTGGCAAATTTAGCCTATACTTACACGCTACTTACCGTCGGTTCACTTTGGTCAAGAATAAAAGTTTCAGCAAACAAACATAAAGAATGGCATTGTCGTGTGTTACTGCCTCAATAATCGTTGACAGTTTTGCATTTATCTTAAGAATAAGTTTTGCATGCTTCACAATCCCGCTTGTGAATGTGAATGTAAAGTGTGTTTACATTAGGCAAAGTGGAAGTGTGGCTGGAGGTAATTGGAGGCTTGTATAGCCTATGATCTTTATATATGTTTTTTACAGACAAACACATTGGGACCTATTCAACCGGTCGGAAAAATGAACGAACAACGTCATCCCAACGGCACGAATATTCACACCCATGGACTTCACATTAGCAGTAATGTAAGCAAAAAGTAGCAACAAATCATCCTGTTCATCAAGAAATCAGACGACCTCGATCATTCGTTTTTATTCTGCTGGGCTTCAGTCTTTGTCTCAGGGTTTGGGTGGAGACTCTTTGACAACTAGACTACAGAGTTCAATTTTAACACAAACTCAACTCAAATCAAACCTTACAAACCTTTTTTTACTTACCCAATTACCTTTAATTTTCCTTTTGAAACGTGCCAAGTGTTGTCGTTTTGTATCAGATAGCATATTTCCAAAATTTTATGCAAGAACTCTGATTGATGTTGTAATTAGGTCTACACCTCATGATGTTGCATTTACTATGCGCAGGCACCTGGAGACAACGTTTTTACAGTAGTGGAGCCCGGACATAATTATACTTACACCTTTGAAATTGATCCACAAAACCCGCCAGGCACTTATTGGTATCATCCTCATCTTCACGGGTCAACATTTCTTCAGGTAAGTCACAACAATATCTTCCTGAAGTAGGTGCCAAAAGAAAGCTTTTCTGTACAGTGGCAAACAAAAAATGATAATCAGTGAAATGGCGCCCTGTAGTGGTTTATAGTAACAAATATATTGACCACATGGTGTCGCTACAAATACATCAGACATCGATCAAAGAGCTTTTACACAATTAATAGAGGTTGTTTGACATTTAAAACGCCTGTCATATTGCTAAGTTTATAATGGAATATTTTAAAAGTAATAAAAGTGTGGATTACAAATTTATACAACATCAATTCAAAGTATAACAGCTTTTGGCTAATATATTATAAGCTTTCAAATTCAAAGCCTTGACAACTTACATGTACAGAGACAAGGGAGACAAGGGGCATACGATATGCAGCGAATTTTTCATTGCTGTTTTTTTAACATTTACTATATGTTTATTCCTTTCAACAATTAGCAACAAAATTAATCACATAGTACATGATTGTTGAGACCGTGTCAAAAAAGCAGTCTTGTTTTAAGACAAAATTTGTAAGGCCAACTGCAAGTTACCTCGGCCTTGTCCTACAGGTGCAAAGTGGTATGGCAGGAATGATTATAGTTGAAGACCCAGTCAATGCAAGCACTCCACAGCATATACAAGACATATCTTGTCCAAATAACTGTCAGCATGATGTCCAGCTTTTGTTTCAACCAAGTTTGATGTACTGGAGTCCAGATGGTAAAGGATTTGTGAAGCTGCAGAAAGAAATCAAAGATGATCCTTACTTCAGGTAGGCTGTGTTATTTAAGTAAAAACTCTGATGTTGCATAATGTGGTGGGATTCAGCCAGTTCGCACCGGTTATAAACATCTCATGAAATTTTATCAGCGCACCGGTTAGCATTACTGGTTACTGTTAATGGTATTTTTATAACAGAACCGGCAGAAAAATATGATTTTGATAAAACCAGCAGGCAAAAAATTTGTATCCTTCCACTGGACACAGCCCCTTTAAAACATTACAGCTTTCTGATGCTGGTAATGGTCAAAAAACTAAAACAAGGCCAGAAACAAAAACAATACAATCTAAAAGATGTTGTGAATTCCAACAAATGCCCTATAAAGCATTGTATATATAACAAACTTAGAAATATAACATACTGTACATTGTGGAAATCCAACATTGCACATACTTTTTAAATTTAAATTCCAGAGGGAGGAGTGATCATTACCATTTTTGTATTTAATTGGCAGAAAAGTTAATTACAATCTACCTAATAGACTCGCATAACGCAATAATATGTTTTATGACCTTTTTAACAAACTAAAACTGACAAAACGAAGTTGCTTGCTTGTATTTGCATTTGCAACAAACATACATTTTGTTTTTCTCGTGTTTTTTCACTTTGATTTGTAGTGTTAAATCCGGACCATGTCGGTTCGGATATTTTGATTTTTGTGTTTTCATCTTTATGCTCATAAATAAAGCTTATAAATTTTACTCCATTATTATTTTTTTAATAACAGGACAGAAAGGTTTATTGTTACAAGTACTGGTAGAAAACTGTCGGATTGGCTCTCATCGAAAAGTACCGGTCCATATCACTTCACAGTAAACGGAAAATTGTGGCCTACCTATGATATGACTACAGGCCAACAAAAACGATTCAGGTAACCTATGTTAAACAGAAGCAAGTGTTTTTTTTACAAATAATAAAGCACACTAAGTCGAGATTTCCAATTATTTCGTAAGGATGAAACATCAATTTCATAAACCTATTAGGTCTGCCGAGCCCAACCAAATTTTCAAATCCTAGAATTTTGAGAAAAATAAATGTACACTTTGCAGTTTTTAAAACTTTTTAACTGTTATCTGCATTCTCAGACCGCGTGACCATTAGGTACCTAGGTGGTAAACGATCTCCAGTTTGGAAGCCACTTGTATAAAGCAGCCTATAGGCTCTAAATACTTTACAAAGGCTAAATTTATTTCCAATTTTTTTTCGTAGAATGGTTAACGCTGGTGCAAACGCTGTTCTAGAAATGACCATTACAGGACCAAATGCCGCACCTTTGAATGGTGGCTGTCAGTTTCTTGAAATTGCTGTAGACGGTGTTTATTTGGATATGGCTGTTTCACCGAAAAACAAAAAATCCTACATGGTCCCGGCAACGAGAATAGACTGGTTGGTGGTTTGTGACAAGGCTGGAATATACGAGGTGGGTTTTTTGAAAAAAAAACTCTATTAACAACCATACTTCAACCGGCAAAGGCTGTTTAAGAAAATAAATGTTGGCTTTAATAATAGGCTTTAGAGAAGTAGTTCTGTACGGTAAACGCTTGAGTAAGTTCTTAAGTGAGCAAGCCTAGAAGTGAACTTAAAAAAACGTATTATGGTATGTTTAAACATGTGTCCGTTTATTTCCCAATGAAAAGATGCCATCTAAAGCTTCAATCTGTTATATCCGTTTCAGTAACTCCCCCGTGAAACCTTATTTCTTATGTTAAAAGAAAATCGTGTCTTTTAGGTGCGATCCTTGAACGATCCTCTAGCGTCGGTGGACTCCTTAGGAAACGCCGAACGCTTCAACGATACATTATTTCTTTTAAATGTTACTGGTCTTGCGACAAGCACCACCTTAATGACAAACCTTCCAAAACGACCTTCATTCGTCGGTGATTTCAGAAGTTTGACTCAAGACCAAGTTCATGGCAGACATGTGATTGAAGTGGACCCGAAAAGCACGTTAAACCGACAGAAATTCCTGGGTCAAGGTCATCCCAGGTGAGTAAAAGGGTCATTGCGATGTAAAAAAATGCGGTGATAAACATAATTTATTCCTATATTCACCTTGTGTGCGAAGACTATACCTACACAACTCAAGTGAATTTGGCTCGCTTTACACAAAAGTCTCTTTTTCTATGCAGGTTTACGTGCGAAGTTAACACAGTCCAAGAATGGTATATCACCAATACAAACGATGAATCGTACCATCCCATTCACATCCACATTAATCATTTCCAGGTAAAAAGATCAACGATAGCTGTACAAATTGCATATTTTTTACCACTCCCGAAGAGGGCATTGGACTTGAACTTGCTGTTTTTCCAGGACAAGTACAAGTCCAATTTCGTTAAGTTTAGTTTTTCGTTAGATCTGATCTGTTGCAAATGTTTTAGTTCAGTAAAAGATAACAAAGTCTCAGAACTAATTTGTAAATTTGGTCCAAAGTTTGTCGGACTTTAGCTTGTGCAATGAAAAAACGTTGGAAAGCACACTGCCCTACTCCAAACCCAACACTTAATTTTTGAAATACCAATCGACGTGAACAAATAACAACGCGTATTTGATGCTATATTTCTCAACATCAAGGTCATATCCTATAACAAATACACTGGACCATTTGCGAAGCATAGAAACAATAAACTGACTCTCTACGCTCAAGACGGATCCCGTTGTCACTACCAACCACCAGGATATCTATGTAAGCACTGAAATGTTTAACAAATTTACTTTAACCAAATAAATCTCCTATTGCCACAGCGAGTGATAACGTTGCGTCCGTACCCAACCCGCCTCTAAGCATGCTCGGCCATGAAAATCGATGGCTCAATGAAACTCTTCCGGGGACAACGGCTTATTCACGACCTGGGGTGTTTCGTGATACAATCCACGTTCCACCAATGTCCAACATAACCGTAAATATATATTTCTCTTCTTTATTGTAAAAAAACAAAACAAAGTAACATATGTTTAGAAATACAACAGATAAATTTACTGTTAACCATATTAAAGGGTGACAAAATATGAATATGACAATAAGACAAAGCTAAGTAAGAATCAGGCTATATACTCCTAAAGGCGACAAATAGTTTAATTTTTAGAGATGCGTGTATTGTCGCCATAAAACCCAATAACGTTTTATAATCTAACATATTTGTTTGTACAATTTTATAATTTTTAAAACATTCAATTCCAAAACGCGAATGCACGGTTTGCAACATAAACGTCATTTTGTTCATTTTCATTGGTTTGCAGATTCGTTTTATGGCACATAAGTACACAGGAAAGGGAGTTGTTCACTGTCATATTCTTAAGCACGAAGATAAAGGCATGATGTACACGTTCGACATCGTCGATAAACGTACGTTTAGAAAATCCAAATGCTTTTCACTTTGTTAATTTTATCAATTGAGTTTGTGTCGCGCAGTAAATATTAAAGATATTGTATTTTTTTAATAATATATTTTTATGGGTCAATAACATTTTAATAATTGGCATATTGGGTCCAAAGAACTTTGTATATGTGCTCTGTTAAATGAACAGCAAGATAAACAATAGTTTTTTGTTTGCAGTAAGCAGCACTGCCATGACTCACGTCAAATCAGGAAACGGCTACCCTTCGCAATGCAAACTATGTGACCCTTACCCGTTTAACCAAGTGGTGACCAATTGTCCTCCTGGACAAACTAGCCCACCTCCAGTCGGTGGACAGACTAACCCACCTCCAGTTGGTGCTGGTGGTAGTGGTCCTATTGCGCCGAGTCAACCTGCTTCAAACCCCACAAGCACAACTCATAGTCCCGGCAATCAAAATACAGTTGGAAGCAAAGGCGGTTCAGGGTCTCAAGCTACAAATGTTGGCGCTACCGCAGGCCCAAACCAAGGAGGCCAAACTACCACAACTGGTGGGGTCGAAAAGGCTTCAGCGAACAAGTAAGTGAACAAACAACGGAAAGCAAATCCTAAGCACGTTGTAAGGAGTTTATGGTAATGGAAGCATAGTAACAGCAGACTATTGTTATAGCTAACAGAAAATATAATATCGACATCAGGTAAGCTAGGTCATTCACAATACCGTATAACCTTCTGTGAAACATCAGATATTGACTGAATTTAGTCACTAAAATGCAAGAAATTAAATTTAGTCAATACGGCAGTGCAACCAATTTAACGCTGTTTCCAACCGTTTGAAACTGTATAAACCATTCTGACATTGTGTTATGGCAGTCGTTTTAAATTTATAATAATAATGTAGCCAAAGTCCTGTGTAGCTTATAGCAATTGCAAAAAAACGATTCACGTATATTGTTGTTCTTTTTCCTGACAAGTCATGTGTTGTTATTACGTTTCAGATGGAGTTTCATGGTTGCCATAGTAACAGCCTTTATTGCACGTATATTCGCCTGAAGGTTGATTTCCTATCAAGGACAGAACAAACACCAAGATCGACGTTCTATTTCGCCACAGTTCAACATTTTTAAAGCACTGTTTAAATTTAAAGTTCTCGCTTAAATTTTTGTAGACACGTTCGTTCAAGAAATTATAGCACCAATATTGTCGTACTACATATGTACCTTATCATTTAGCTTCACTGTATAGATTTTCCATTATTTAACTGATGATTCTGTATATATTACATTAAAACACCTAAAAACGCCATCTCGTGGGCATGGGTATCACATTGCGCTGTTACACAACACTTTTTTCTTCTTTGCGGTGGGTATCGGTTATTTTAGGACAAGGTGATTGTAACAACAGTGACTCAGCACAGCAACAGTGACTCAGTATAGCAACGGTGATTTAGCGTTTGGGTTATTAGGTTACAAAAAATGTCTCATGATCTACAACTGTTTATGACTGTTGCTAAAGCTGTTTATAAAACACAATAATATATTGCTCAGTACGTCTCAATATTATCGTATAGTTCGTGGCACTAACGTGCTGGTTACAATAAAAGTAGGCAAAATTGAAATCAAATTTCCATGACAAGTTTTCGACAAAATCGTTAGTCGTTTGCATCTGCACTAAATGTTTAATGATGTTAAGTGAGAAACATAGCTTCCCCAAGAAGCAACATGCTTTATTGTTCAACCTTTCGGAAAATGCTAATTCCATCATCAATCTAATGCTGTATACATTAAATTTTTAGCAACAAAAGTCAAAAATTACATGTAAAAGGCAACTGTGCAATGGTTTGGTTAGTTAACCATTGTAAAGAATACTAACGAAGAGATTGAATACGGAATGCATCTGCTTATCTGTGCACTTCATCAACTCACTTTTGTTGCATTTTTATGTGCATGATATTTTGTGTTAACTCCACCGTACGGGAAGGTTTTTAGTGTTTTTTTTTTAGTTTCATGTTGTTCAGTTGAGCGCATCAGGCGTTTTTTGATGCAAAGGCGCCTTCAGCTTTTTTAGCCGACATTGTAACAAATTGCGATCGGTTGGTCGTCACTCGTTGAGGCAGAGAGGGGCCTATACATACTAAAAAAAACGTTGGCAAGGCGTGCCGACGTTATTGATATGGTTGACAGAGTGGACTATTCATGCCCGGCGAAAAGCTGAGAAATGAAAGGACTGATTATGCTCGCTTGGTATCGCATGGTTAATGCTACTTCGTCACTGTCTCCACGAAGCTCGAACAAAAGACTTCAGCAACCTGCTGTAGCAACGCTACATCTGTTTGCATACTTAAGTTACAGGGAAGACGCTGGTGTCACTGTGCTAAAGGTGAGGCTGCGCATAGCACACTGAGTCATCCATAGTGCTAGTGTTGCTACTAGACCGGTTTCATTTTTAAAGGCATTTGCAAAGTGTGTTGGTCTTTATTAGTTAAAGATGTGACTGTTGTACTTCAGGTTATTAAATTTTAAGCTGGGGCATTTTGCATTTTTGTTATGATATGAAAAGCGGCAATGAATTTTTTGTACAGTTATCGGAACAAACTAGTCCATATATACTAAGCATCTGTAAGAACGGGATCAAGTGTAACCTTAAAATATGATGTTGGTTGTGTTTGTGGTTGCTGTGTTGGTCACTGAAGGAATGAGTCAATCATGTTCCCATACCAGTCCCTGTGCATTCACTGGTAAGTGATAAAAACGTATTCTACGAAATAAACATTTCCAAGTGTAAACTAACTAACTAACTAACATTAGCAACAGACATCTAGAATTTAGATTAAATGTTTGAAATATCACTTGCGGTCTACTTGCAGGTGGGGATCCGTTCGTTGCTCCGCCAGAACAAGTGTCGGTGAGCGGAGTACTAAATTACGAATTGACGGTTGATATTGCTGACATTACCATTGAGTGGTTGACAACTAAACGACGAGCATGGAATGGTCAACTTGGAGGACCAGTGTTGAGAATGAGAAAAGGAGATCAAGTGAACATAAATCTGGTACGACTTGCACGAATAATAATTGCAAGGTTATTTTTTAGCCGAGACATGGCTCGAAATTGACTAAGTCGGTGTAGCTGCAGCGCGTTTTGGTATCATTCACCAATTGTGCCCTTTACTTTTTTGCGCTCAATAACGTTGTAACGTTGCGCAGCTATTGTTTTTAGTGCTATTGTGTCGCTATGTTTTCTTTCACCAAGCGAAATAAATCCACTTAACTCAACTCAAGTCACCCAAACCTAGTAAATCTTGAGAGTAAAAATAGCCTATATGAAAGCATTATTTCGATTAACACGTTTTCCCAGATTTTAACCTTCAACAGCAGGCTATACAAAAACCTTGATATTTTTCTGCGACAAAGGTAAACAATGTGCTGTAACATGACTACAATCATTGTTGTACATGCAAACTCTTTAATTGAAAAGGAGCCAACTCTAAAGCGACGGTCTGTTTAACTGTACTGACACACGACAAGTAACAAAATCTTAAAACATTTTATCGCAGGTAAACAATCTTATGTTGCCACACAAATTACTTGATGTCAACGACCAACGCCTTCCCAATAGCACCAACCTTCACACCCATGGCCTTCACATTTCCAGTCAAGTAAGTTTTGATAACTCTATGTAAAGTATTTAGAACTGTACAAAAAAGCAAAAAAACTGTACCGTTAAGACATGTAACTGTCTTTGCAGTAGGTACTTTTAGAAACTAACATTACCACTATAACACAATCAATTTCGATACACATATTTCCATTAAGTTCAATAACTTAGAAAATGATAATTTAATCCCTTGGTTTTTTAATAAATAAAAGCAATAAAAGCTTATTACAACATGTGCCTTCCACTAAGACAAAATTGGAGGTCAAATGGAACAGTCACCTCAAACGCCACAGTGTTATTCGTTACATAAACGCTATAGGACAAAGTACATTCATACAAGTAATACAATACGATGCACCCCCAACAAGATTGGTGCAAATCGCAACAGTTTTTAAAACCAGACTCGATGCCCCTGTAATTACTTTCATGCTATTTATAAAGCTTATGTCGGAAATGGTGCAATTATTTAACCTTAATTAGTTTTTTGGACACAACGCGTTTTGGTTTCGATTACTTATGCATCGCAAAAACTAATTAGCCCCCCAGAAAAGTGTGCAATTACTGCCCGAAGAAATGCAAACCCAGTACAGCGGTATTTTCATATAGATTCATGTTAATTCATTGTTTACTTGATGCATTTAAAGGAAAAACAGTTATTACGGAGTGCTTACTTTATTTTCTTTATCTTTTTGTGTTCACATTCTAAACAAAATTTCACAAAACAAAACAAATAGATAGGGTCAGCTCTTTAAAACAGCCAATTGTGGTTCCAGCTGAACCCTTTTTGTTTCAAGCTTATTTACCCGTATGTTACCTGTCTTATTATTATACTTGGGCGCTGAAACAAATAAAATTTATAGATCGATTGATTGCGTAAAAAGAAATATTTTACATGTAAAATTCAACCAAAAAAAGTATTTATACTTCTGTATAGTCAAAACATTTTACAAATGATTCTACCAGAAACAACTTTCTCGATTGACACGTTTGTATTGCAGGAGCCACAGGACAACGTATTTGTGCATTTAGAGCCAGGAGAAACATACATGTATCGGTACCAAATCGATGCTGAAAATGAACCGGGAACTTTATGGTACCATCCCCATTTGCACGGCTCCACCCTCTTCCAGGTTAGCCCTAGTATTCTGACTTAATGCCGTTGCAATAAATTTTTAAGTCAAACACCGATGTGCCGAGACATAATGTAAAATACTGTTCTTCGGTAGTGTGTTTCTGCTTTTTCAGGCGACGTTATTTAGTTGTAGTGTAAAATCAAGGCGGCATGTGTTACCACTGTTTTTGGTTCTGTTGCAATAACGGACTGCCAGTACCCAAATTAAACTTGTATTTATAAAGATATAAAAAAACGATAAAAGCAGCGCAGATATATACAAGCAGTCGCGACAGACCCACCGCTGAACACCAACTCCAACTGCGAACTTCTCAACCGCGTGGGGCCACGTCTCCTCGGCAATTCGTTACAGCGAAACGACATAGAAATATATTATGACGTCATATGATGATGACAAAATAAAAACATGCATAAATGATTATATTGGATACAGCTGTGAATACACTTGTTAACCGCGTGTTACTTGTTTGACTTTGACAATTTCAAAAAAATAGTCATGAGAAATTTTGCAAAGATTTCACTATTTTCCAATCAACATTTGTCAAAACTGACTGATGTATTCTGACAAAGGTGCATGGTGGAATGGCGGGAATGATTGTGGTTGAAGACCCAGCAGACTCAACAACTCCAGCTCACATACAAGCTGTGTCGTGTCCGAACAACTGCGATAAGGAAGTTCGACTTCTTTTCCAGCCGGTTCTCCAATACAGTCAGCGGGGACCCAGAGCGTTTGCCACAATCCAAGATGATATTCAAGACAATGCCCTATTTCGGTAAGTGCCTGAAATACTTGCTAAACCTAGCATATCGGGTTCGTACATAATGCGTAATATTATTGACATATGCTGTATGTTTGTATACATAGCTACCTAGCGAGACCTGGGAGGTTGTAAAGTATATGTATTACAACAATGATTTCTGTATTTAACACTAATCAAATTTTAAAATTAGCCATAAAAGTTCGGTAGCTATGGTGGGTTTGCATGAAATAGGTCGTTTACGTATATTTTTAAACTTATTAACCCTCAAAAAGTTAAATGGTTCCAAAAGTCTGAAACCAAACAACATAATTCAAACAACTTGCATCACTTGCAGGCACAACAGTGAAATTCTTGACGCCGGAGGAAACTTGGAAGATTGGCTTACAGCTAATGTCAATCATTTCACAACGAACGGTCAATTGTGGCCAGTACTTACCATACCCGCTGGGGAAGTCAGGAGATTTCGGTATTTGTTTGCTTATATTCACGTATTTTTTTAATGCTTTAAAGTTTAAGCACACAAACAAGACTAACATAAACACCATCCTAAAATTAATCCGCACTGCAAGGACCGAAAACAGCTTCCACGGAAAAATCCTTTCATTTTTCTCTATGATGCCTAGGCTATTTTTCTGCTTGTTACAATGTTTTGGTTGTTGCTGCTGTTTTAAGCTGTTTTTTTATTCATGTCCTGAAATTTTCATGTTCCTTTATTTTTTTATTAACATGTCCCTTTATCCTGCTATCTAATAGTTTAAACTTTAAAGCTCACCATGGCTCTGAACTTTTTGGGTTAAACGCAAAATATGAGAAGTAAAAATGCATTTTAGTATGGTGAACGCCGGCGGTGGTGCCTTTCTCGAGTTGCACATAGCAGATAACAGCGACCAACCAACAACTGGTTGTACTGTGAAGCAAATCTCTTTGGATGGTGTTTATTTTGATTCGGCAGTGGAACTTGGTGCCGGCGGGAGAACTTTCCTTGTGCCGTCTGGTAAAGCTGACTGGCTAGTGGTGTGCAACACTCCAGGGACATATCACGTAAGTTTGAATGTTTAAATACTTATATGAGAACTCATATTAAACGAAGTCTTCTCAGTACTGATAGGTGGCACAAAGAGCACAAAAATTCTGCAAAAATGCTTGTTAGGGCAATATAGGTAGGGGTGAGGTTGCACAATAAAATTCTTACTAATGTTCTTAACCCTATCCCTGTCCAAATGCTAATTTAAATTACTGCGATGTTTTACATCAACTATCGGTATTTAGCAATATTGAAAATTTCCACTTATTCGGTGAAAAGAAAGTAAACTTACATAGAGAAAAAAAGTTTAATTTAGGAAAATACACAAACACACGAAAAATAATTTAAAATGCCCCATGTCAATTCAACGTCCTTCAAAAATGAAGACAAGAAATGAGAAATTTTGCCGAAAGGAACCCTGGCGGCCTATAATGCGACCTTCTATAGGTTTCAAGATTTTGTAACATTGTTGAAGCAACCATGAAACATTTTTTTCAGCTGAGGTCAACCCCAGACAATGCTGACGAAATGTCGACTGGAAACATCGAGCACTATAACGCTCGTCTTCTAACACTTACAGTAACAGGTTCAACCACCACGACAACAACTATTGCGGATAATCTGCCAGCGAAAGCCACATTCAACAGAGATTTCTCGACTCTGTCCGATGATGAGGTGTTTGGACGTTTTGTGATAGAAGCCAGCCCTGGAACGCGCCTGAACAGGGAAAGATTTTCTTCCAACACCGACTACAGGTAAATGCTTTGTCGACAAACATATATATTATTTTGTTTTTGTTTGGTAACTACAGTAAATAACCTAATCAAAATATATTCTGTTTGATAAATCTTTCTGTGAAGAACTCAAGTCACAATCTTGTATTTTAGGGACCATTAGTTTCCGTAAAAAGCAAAAATTTCAATGCTTGATTAGAAAAGTGTTTAAAATACAATAAAATTGATCTGTTTCTGATCTTTAAATCAACCATCTGGTAACTGTTCAGCCCCAACACAGACATTGACGCCGCCTCCTGTCGCCTCCGGCATTACAAACAAAACTCGTTGTCGGGTGCTTTGCAGTTAAAAAAAATAAATTGTAAATAACTTTTAAAGATTTAAAATGGAGGCAGAAACGGTCCAGGAACTTTACTTTGTCAACAGCGACTCCCAAGACGGCCATCCAATACATATACACATCAACCATTTTCAGGTACATCGCAGTTAACCGAAACAACTGTTAGCTGCGTTTAAGGCTACCGTTATTGTGGTTAAATAACTACTTTATCCTAAGTGATATAAATTTAGCCCTTTAAAGAGTTAATATTTAGAAATGCTAAATAGAAAATAGTTGAATGAACAATCATTAACGATAATCTCAAACATTTTAAAACTTGATTTTCTACAGATTATTAGCTACAACCCTTACACTGGACCAATCGCTGTGAATAATCGCCAAAGCTATGTGTTCTTTAATCAAGCAGGAGACCGCTGTTTTCGACAACATTCGACGTATGATGGTAGGTCTTTTATTTTTACCTTCAGTTTTACCATGCCTACAAATTATGTTATTTTTAAATTACAGCCTACCACCATTCAAATAATTACATTAAAAAAACATTATGTTTGTAAATGTTAGATTTTTTAGACATATACATTTTGCTTAAAAACAGTAGGCCTATTAGCATATAAATCAACCTGATCTGCTTAATTCAAATTTGTTGCTACATGGTTCTTTAGGTCCTTATCTTCCAAACATGGTTAAACTTTAAATAGAATCTACTCGTAAATCATTTTGTTAATTAAATACATAAGTTTAGGTAGCAATACTCGCAATTAAAACAAAAAGCGGGAATCACCCAGTCCGTTGCTGGGTGGATGAAGACTAATGAGCCTTATTGCAATGGATGAAAGTTCAGAAAAAAACAACACTTAGTCGTTCATCCTAATTACATATGTGCATAAGTTTGGGTAGCTTACAATTACATATGTGCTACTTCAGCCGTAAAAATATGCTAAGCTGTTATATCTAATTTCAGGTTAAATGTTTGGAAAATAAAATGTGTTTGAAAATATATGTAAAAGAGTCTAACATTGCAATTGTTTCAAAAAGAAAATTTCACGGGTAATCTGCCAAACAACGCTCTGCAGTTCTTGGGACACGACACACGTTGGGCGGCAGGTGGAACTGGGACCAGAGGATATGCAACAGCAAAACAGTTTCACGATGTCTTGCTTGTGCCACCACTAGCTAATATAACTGTGAGTTGTTTCGTTTGGTTGTTAATTCAACATCTTGTAAAACAGTAATTTTTTGTCGAATCTAGAATTCCTAGTCAAAATGACAAACGCAACAACGTAAAACTTGTAGTACGCGGCTGCTGTAGTAAAAAAAATAACTTAGTCGAACAAACGTATTATTTTAATCGAAAAACAACGAATTTAAGAGACATATTTTGATGACGTATATAAAGCCTGTAATCCTCCCAAAAACACTCTTAAATTGTCCCCAAATAGTATAAAATGCTCACATTTTAAGCAAAACAAGTATAAATATATTTGGGCTTGTGGGTTTGCGCGCAGACCAGTTGACTACAGCAACAAAGTTAAACGGCAAGAGTAAAATTGATTAGATACCAAACTTCCACACCAGTTTGAAAGAGCCCTGTAGCACCATTTACCATTTACATTATTTGCTTGTATTAACAGGCCAGGTTCCTAACACACACATACACTGGAGAGGTGGTTGTTCACTGTCACTTGCTTAACCATGAAGATTCTGGTATGATGATGACCCTAGAGATAGTGGCTCAAGGTATGATTAGCGAAAGTGAATTCAACCATTATGAAGTTTCTGATTAAAAATAGACACCTGGGCAAGTTTCAGCAAAAACTGGGTTCATAATATGACATTGGAGACACTATGCAGTGATTTCAGTCATGAAAAATACCAACTGTAAGTTATAAGTTTTCCACAGTTATGTCGTCAAGCATTTAAGACCAGTAAGAACAATTTACTTGTGGCAACGTAAACGTGTTAATACACAACACCACAAAGATTGCAGACCAATTTCTATACTTAAAACTCAGTAAGTACTATGCCTACACCTAACCAGGTGGTCATTTTTACAGGGGCCGATCTGACAGCTAACACCACGTCTGGCAACGCTTACCCCGGACAGTGCGCGGAGTGCGACCCATTCCCGTTTAATACTGCCGTTTGCGATGCCGACGGTTCTACCCTGACAACCACGACCACAGTTGCGGGAACATCTACAACAGCAACAACAACAGGCGGATCGGATACCATCAAAACAACAGGTACGACTAATATTGGAAAATAATCTGGTGGTTTATATTCCACCAGAGTGTGTCAGAGAGCTAGATTTGGAAATTAGGCAGACCTGATATAGTCGTGACCCAGAAGTAAAGTATAACATCGGATGTTTTAACAAAGGCTCATAAAATTTCTAATAAAGATTGCCCAAACAATGAGTGAAATATGCGTGTAAAAGGTGCAATCTAAACGAAAGTAAAATCATAAATCAAAATATTTCCATGTAACAGAGAAATGGAGTTTATGAACGCCTAAAGTTACCAATATAGCGTTTTTCCATCACTGCTTACTGCGTGTTTTTTACCAGGCATTTTTGCATGCAATCTTAAAAAGGCGACTTAACTAAACAATGTACTACGTTATTTCTGGAATCAATACCGTTTAAAGTAAAAAAAGTTTACATAATATATTCCATTTTTAGGTGCACTGATGTTTTTTGCCGTTCTGTTGTCGTGGTTTTCGCATAGTCACGTGTGCTAAGTGAAAGAAACAAAGATGACCTGCAGCACTGTGATCTTTTATTGTGTACAGTTTGCTTCAAATAGTTTTTTTTTTTGACATAGTTGTTTTGTTTTGGTTTTGAAAGCGTTGTTTCAGCTTGTTGGTATATATAATACCTGTTCTTGACGCATTTTTCAACGCCGAATACAGGTTTAAGTATTGCAAAGGATTACTCTTAGTACAAATACAGTTGAAGGGTTTTCAAAATCGTAAAAAGTTTTGTGTAAAATGTTTTTAAAAACGGATTAAAAAGCTTTTATCACACATTTTTGTTCAGAAGTAAGAATTTCGAAAATAGGAAAAAAAAGTCAATTTAAGGAGTGTACACATAAAGTAACAAATCAAACAAAAATGGCAAATCGAAAATGATTACGAAATTAACACTGGTTCTGTAAAGTAATGAAGTAGAACAGGCTTACATCTTTTCAACACTTTCTGAATGTAGTCATTAAATAACATTACACCAGTACATTTCTTAAATAAGCCGCACATCAAAGTGATGGTGAATTTGTCGCCAGCAAAGGCAAAGACGCCTGTTTGCATTTTATGGTGCTATAAAAGCGTTGCTTTTGTTTTTGCTCAAAGCATTAAAACTCACATTTAATGTAAATGTGATGCGTTAGAACAGTAAAAACGGCCCTTTGATACAAAGGAGTTTCTCTTTTGACACCCCACAAACAACCCCTAGCGGCCATTCTTGGGCCG
The DNA here is from genome assembly GCF_965637545.1 of Phallusia mammillata. NCBI lineage: Eukaryota > Metazoa > Chordata > Ascidiacea > Phlebobranchia > Ascidiidae > Phallusia > Phallusia mammillata. The sequence goes on from NC_137254.1 coordinate 22,953,972, forward strand.
CCCTTGGTGGCAAATCCGAAGTTACTAATCCAGCCAATGCGGACGTTCGTAACCGAAACGGTCAAAGTCAGTTTCATATTTGTAATAAAGTTGTAATGCAAGATTTTTTGGTACAGACTTAAACATCTTTTCCACCACGTCCAACTGCGTTCGGCTGTTTCTGTTTGGAAAGAACACTTTTCGATCTTTCACAGTTATGTTCAGTTTCTCTTCCAAGTAGCTGATATCGGACACCAACGATTCAAACTTGACCACGACGTCGTACTGAAATGTGCAAGGATGACAGCTCAATTCAAAGTCTATCCAATGCGAATCGGTCGGGTAGGGACTTTTAACTAGAAAATTGACAAAGTCCTCAAAGGTAGCTGCACCTCCGTTTTCATGGTTTCGTTCAGCTGGGTTATGTCGCATTTCTCTGTATTTCTTACTGATTCGATGCGACATTGGCTTATAGAAGTTTGGAGTAGAACCTGGACCGTTCAGAGCCATTTTGTCGTTGTATGCCGAAACAATTCGTGCGAACGGATGCCGGACTGTGATAATCTATTTAGACAAAACAGCATAGCGGTAAAACAAAGTGTTCTGGATTCTTGTGACACATATACCGATGTTTAAAGCTATCTACTACATATTAAACACAAATGCTTTTGCCACCATCAGTAATACGATACGGCTTTATCAGTGGTTATCAAAAGATACGCGTTTTCAAAGGTACTGATTGTTTTTTAGAACTAGCCTATGTGCCTTAAATTAAACTAGCAACAATTTAAAATCTTTTGTAGTCGAAAGTTTAAAGGCGATTCTTTGGTCATTCATCCTTAGAGGGTCAATATGTTAACGAATGGCGAAACTAGAATCCTTTTAAAACACTGAACACGGACCTATTCTTGAGTATAATGAGGAATACAACCCCAATAGACGTAAAAATCAAATTGTTTTATTGTTCAGAATTTTGTGCAAATGCCAACCTGATGATCTACCGATACGTTACTTTATACCTCGCATAAACGATTAGAAAAGACATGCCTTTTGTTGCGTCTGTTTGGGCCGTTATATTCCTCATTGAGTGTTTGTTTGTGGTACAATGTTCCCAGCTATGCCTCCACTGAATATTTTTTCCAATAGTTTGGTTGTTACACACATCGTCGTTATTCAATGTGTAAGAACCATGGACAAAGTTGACTCAAACACAATAATAATATGTTACTATACAATAATGGTGGTATTGTAGCGACCTTCATTGCTTTTTGCCAGTTGTTAAACGATGAGCTGGTAAAAGAAGAAATTCTAAGATTCTGGTTGCCAAGGTTCATAACTTCCTGCCCCACTATCCTGTTTGCAAAGTAATCCTCGGGTTTAAAGTATTTCTCCATCACCATGAGAGCTTGCAGCCAACTGGAGCTTCCGCATTTTTGAATGTCGCAAACAGCAAACTTTGAAAAGACGAAAAATGTGCTTTAAAGTCATGTAAACCAATACAAAAAGGTAGGTATGGCAATAATTGCTGAGCAATTGCAATAGTAAAAGCCTATGCTTCGTTGCGTCAACTTTTGAAAATTAGCAGGCCTGTCTGGGAGTTCCTGTGTTAGTAGATTTTCCATACAAACACTAACTTTTGCAAAATAACATACAAAATAATCCAGAAGAGCGGAAGAAATCAGCATCATTAAAATCTTTCATTTTCGAAAGAGAAAAAATATAATTTCGCCTATGTGGATGGCATCGTCAGTTTCCGTCTTGTTAACTTGTACAAAGTAAGTGATGTTTTAAAACTAAGGTTTGAACAAACAACGCATTGTGCTTTTGCGATACATCGTCGTTGCGGAAAAGCAAGATTACAACTCTACAGTCGTTTATGTTTTTGTGCAAACGTTTTTGGATACCAAACAAACCTTATGCTCAGTATAACACGAGTAGTTTGACACATTGAAACAGACCTTTACTCCTACCTTATATGTTTTCGAGTACAGTGCATTGCTGTTCACTGCCATTTTATTGAGTCGAGTTTTGCTTCGTAGACAAGATCTTCTTAATGCAGCAATCCGTTCTTTATGGAGAATATCCATGACATAAATAAACTTGGTTCTCTCTCTACGCCTACGTTGCATGTTTGTGGGTGTCGTTTCCGTAACAGCGTTGGTACTAACTTTCGTGAATGTGACAACTCGAGGCTTTGGTATCAGCGTCAAACAACAAATATAAAACAGGTTATTAATAAAGGACGTAAAACTGTGTTTCACTAAACTTCGTAAACTGTTATGTCTAATTGTGGTCAGAAACATATTTGGTGAAGCATGGCTTTTCAGTATACTTTCAACAAACTGGAGTGTTGTAAAGGTCTACAAAACGACGTTGACAAAGATATTTTGAGCGGTTAAAGGACTTTTGTATCGGCTCCAATTTAGGATACGTGTACTGTCATACAGCAAGGTTACTTGTGTGAGCAAACGCCCCAACACAGCAACAAAACGTTCGAAAGTTGTCAACACAAGCTCAAAGTAGACACAGGATGATTTAAACCAAAATTGACAATCATGAAGGCCTTACAAATTCAAACCAGTTTCTAAACTGTGCCGAAGGCAATTTACCATCCGTGTATGGTTACGTGGTTATGATTAATGCACAACCAGTTTTTCTTAAGTCCATCAAACTATATTTTGCGGTTTACGCAATTTTGGTCTCACCTGTATATTTGTTTTGCGTTCCAAACACACGTTGTACACAAAGAAGCACAACATAACACCTATAGCAATTCCGAGACACATTTGTCGGGATTTATTCAAAGCAGACATGACATTGCCGTCTAATTACCTCCTAATTGTATAAATGCACTTCAAATAATCAAAACCAAGGTAAATTGGGAAATTGTTTGTCCACTTAAAGGTTGTGACAATTCAATATTTCAAACGTTCAAGCCTCTAGCATATTTTGTTACTTTGTTAATGCAATGCTTAAAATAAACGACTTAAAAAACCTCAACTATATTACAAGCTTGAAAAAAAAACTGTCCAAAACTAAACTTGAATGTAATCGCCCAAACCTATACTCCATACTTTTGATGTTACGAATACCTCCCATTTTTCTACGAACATCGGTACAATCTTTCGCTTACATACCCTTTTCAAGCGAACTGCCTTGTTTACACAAATAAACAACAAAAACATCCAAAGTGGCAAAAAAATAGGGTAAATACTCAACCGTTAACCTTGCAAGCTTCGGTTTTACTACAGCTTGTATTCAAATGCAACTATTTTCAAGCAATACGAGAGAACAAGTCGCCCCGGGACAAATTACATCCGACCACGTAGTAAGGTCATCTAATTATGTTGTGAAAAGGAGGCAATAACTGGCTCCCGTACAACAACGCCCATCAAAGATTGTGAAACATTCAACCTTTGTTCCAAGATAGTACCACTTCTTTATGCTTCGGTAGATTACTTGTCCTATTGCTTCAAAGGTTATCCCAGCTTCAGTGTTCTTAGAAACACAAACACTTTAAAAGCTCAAACTATTAGTGCTGTTATACAGGTGCTGTAAAACATCTAATGATTTGTGAGTCAGAATAAAACTAACCGCGCTTGATTTGCCTCACGATTGGTTATGAATGCAATCTACCTCCCACCGCTTTATATGTAAACCGTAAAACATTATTCAATAAATTCCAGAAAATTTGAACTTGGTATTTAGCCTACTTTTTGCTTGGAGTTCAGATCAATTCCAATATTAATATCGCAGACGTTGGCAGGAAATTGTGAAAGGTTGAATTTGTTATAATGCCAACAACAAAGCGAGTATTTGTAGGACGTATGTTTCTCAACCATTTCTTATCCACGATAAAGTCATGCGTTTTTTAAAGCAAGCATCTAATTCAGAAACACTAGCAAAACCCATTATAAACGAGAAATAATAATGAACACAGACACTATTTTATTAAATTGTACAATCCGACTTTATTTGAAGTTTTTAATTTGTAAACAATATGGATATGAATATGCTGTGAGGTTACATTGCAAAAATACTAAACTTAAACACCGTAGGGAAAGCAAAACTAGGAAATTTTCAAAGCGTTTAGCGGTTTGGAAGTTCGCTGTAGTGCATAGAAATCAGACATATTGCGTATTGTTGCGAAACAAAGACGATTTGTTGGTTGAAGATCCATGACAAAGAATGGGTGAAAACAGTCAATTTCTAAACGCTTTGTGTTCCTCTTTGTGGGACCTCCTAAACGACAAAGGCCCTTGTGCATTGTGAACAACATATTGTTCGAATTTACAGTGCCTTCAAATGAGCTGCTCAAACACAACTCCGAGCAGAAAATGGTCTTAAAGGGCAGCTGTAGCCTACAGTTGGCAGTTACTTGAATTACGAGCGCCGAATGCTTTTTCAGATCAGGAGTTACAATGGCAGGTAGGCTCTAGCAACCATTAAACTGGTACCTTAGGCTTTTTTGTACAAGGCCATAAACCATAGCTGAATAAGGGATACTACAAAAGACGACCGACGCGGAGAATTCAACATAAAACACGACGGCTGTAAAGCAAGCCTTTCACCAATCCGGCATAGACATATTCGTTCCTTTCAGCCCGGGTGGACAAGTGCTTCTATGGCTCTTTGTGAACAATTCAGTGAATAGCTATAAAAAGCGCCCTGTATAAGACAAAACGCTATTATATGGCCATTTCATTCCAGTCGCGCAGTTGTTCAGCCAAACTGCTCACTCCACAGTTCTGACAACGCAGGATTTAAAAACGGGGAACATCTAGTCTACACAATGTGTGGATTTACCTGCAAAAGCGGACTTATTCAACTGGTAGAGGCAAAATTAAGGTAAGAAAACGTGTATGCAATTATGCTTAACTACGACGCGTAGTGACAGTTGTTTGTTGCTTGTTTATTATATGGGTTACAAACTTACGAGTTGTGATAGTGTAAAAGTGTGACAGAAAGAACGAAAGCGGGTCAACATTCTATTTCAAAAGTTAGAAGTTTCCACTGTAGCAAGTGCGTGTTATCCGCAAACACTAGACAGTAACCATTGGAAAGGTTTTTTTGTGAGTGTGACCCAGCGTTGACATTGGTTTAATGTACACTATACATTAACATTGCTTCAAAGATTTTGAAGCATGTACCTTTATGTTTGATCAGCAATCAGCGTGTGCATTTATAATATCAAAAACTGTGACATTTTTCGTCAAAAAGCCATTACATTTTAATGCCGAAAATAGCAATAGGGCCTGGATAATATCGCAAGAGTAAACGATAAAAGCTTTCTTATAACTTTACGACGTCTTAAACGTGTTTCTGTCGGGTAAACAGACTTCGAGCGACGAACAGTATCAAACCAGACTCTCTATCGCACACTTGTGAAAACAATATCAAAAAATAAACTGTCGCTTGGTGTCGCTAACGATTTACACGAAGTTTAATTGGTCGTGGGAATTGTCACGTAACATGGTGTGAAGGTACAATTCTTGCGGTCAACTTGAGACAACTGGATTCCTAGTACTCATAAACTAAATTGCAACCTATAACACGTTGCAAAGCCAAATAAAGACTTCACAGCTCTGTTTTATTTCCTATAATGTTGCTGAAACAACAAGGCATTATAGTAAGATACAGTACGCTTGGTATATGCTTAACGGGAATTTAAATGATGCTTGCTTGTAACTAAATCACAATGAAAAGGCTTCTAACTGCCTTATTGTACCTTCGTCACATTGTAATATTTAGTAATTTTGACAAACAGTGATTTTTTGTAACCTGTAACCAACAATAAAATTGCTCTTGGAATGGCATAAAATCTTGTTAAAGCCTTGGTGACGTTTTATTTAAGTGGTTTGTACAATGTCGTTAAGGTTGCTCATGTAGAATGAAACATGAGGCCAAGATGGGACAAACCTGCGATCATTAGGCGCCAATACCATTTGACTAACATTGCACTGGGCCGCCACAAATATTTTTAAAACATGGTTAACAACGTGGCATAAATCCTCGACCAATACAGGAGCTGATGTTGTGTTGCCAATTACATAAGGTGCAACTACAACTAACAAGCTAGCGAATTTTACGCTTGGCTTACAGACAACAGAGCCAAACAAAAGACAAGTATTGGCCGGGGCGTTCGGGGAGACCAGCGCATAACGACGATTCTATTTTGCTTCCAATTAATATCCATGTTCGATAGGGTCCCGCAGGTGCGGTGTCCCAATTAGTTGCCTTTGATGTCAGGTGAAACAACTTTCTCGTAGCATCGGGATTCGAGAAGCACATTTTTGTAACTCTTTGGGTGATGGGTAGTCTTATATCATGTACTTACAAATTCGGATGTTAAGGAAATACACACAGGGTGAATCATTTTGGCTTTAAACATCAAAATTTTAAACCGTCGACATACTATATGTATAGATTTCGTTACACTTGGTCTCTACAGAAGAAAAGTATTTTCGTGTAATCAAGCTTATTAATTGCATTAGCTTTGCCTTGAATTGATAAATACTCAGCAGTTTTAAACATATTCAAAAATACATTTCTGTTTTGGAACGTTTTAATTTTAGGACTTGGTGTTGCAATGTTCTAATAAAAAAATCAGCAGCACCGTAAACCCTTACCAAATAAATAAATAAATGACAACACTTATGATCGCAAAAAAAATGTAGAAACCATTAGAACGTGTTCTACGCCTTATAGTCGTATAAGCAACTCAAAAACGCTGTCCAAAATCACACGTCCAAGGCGCTTTATATAAAAGTTTGCTATGATTTTAACCACGAAAGAAAACAACGAAGGCGATGGGTCTTGACAGGCAAGCCACGAAGCGGGACCTTTGCGGTCAGGGAGGCGGGGGGGTCCGGTGCCATAAGATAGGCGGCGCCAGGCTTATTGGAACCGTGCTGGTTTGTCCGTGCGAAAGCGTCCTTAAATCGAATGCTCGGAAACTTTTTTCATCCGATTTTACCCCCATGAAGTTGGGATTTACTCTGTTAGGATTTTGCTGATGAATATGTTTTGAACGTGTTCGCATAAGAGCACTTTTGACGGAATGGTTTTTGCTGGAAACAAGTGGCAAAAAAACTTTTTAATTTGTTTTAATTGTCATTAAAATAGACAATCTACCACAAAGTAAACAACGTTGTTAAACAGTTTGAACAATGGCCTTGCCTTTGTGATGTATGGCATTTACAACCTTTTCAGTACTTTTGGAAATCGATTTGGTTGAAAATTATACACAAACGCGCGCGCTACATATTACAGCCATCGCATTCCGCACAGATTTGGGCTAAGGCAACATTGGAATAATCGGAGCATCCCTGTACCGCGCCGGGAAAAAATTAAGCTATCTACGATGACAGGTTTAAAATAACTGCGCGTCAAAGTTTCAACAGTCGCTGCCGGCCGTCGTTTGTCTCCAGCTCGGGGTTCGGAAAATCCAAAATCCCTTGCGCCGTCCCATCCAATCCAAACACCTTCGACTCTGTTTGTGCTGCGGGCTCTTTTATCGCCAACCGGATAAATATTATCATTACTCGCGGCAGTTATTAGCCCCCGCGCCCGCGGCCAGCCCACGCTAAGTGTTGCCATAGCGACGGCAGGTACAGGCTACTGTTCGTACGCCACCTTGTGGTAAGCAGCCAACGTGACGGTTGATTCCCCTGCTAAGGTGAAAGGCAACAACAAGGTTTTGAAATTTTTAAATGTACCGGCTTATGAACAAATTTTGATGATTTTTCATTATTTTTGTCCATACAATAAATCGGAGTGTTTGTGTTACAAAAAACGTGTATAAATGGGTCTTGAGGCTGTGCTAGTCAAAAAATGTGGTCCAACAAATGATTTGATATAATAGAAAATGCACAAAAAATCGTAAACTTAAAGCAAATGCTCAAAAATCTTTGAAGTATTTGCATTCTTTGCTTGTCGTTGGCAAACAGGCCAAGCATGTGATCAAAATAGAATTCAAAGAAAACAGGGGAATGTAAGGCCCCAGGCCGACACACACACCTGTTCTTACACACCCAACAAAATGTCAGACAAGACAGATCCCTGCAAATCAGCTTCATCGTGCACACTTTCCTTGCGTCGTCACGATTCCGGTGACGTCATATGAGCTAACTTTGTTACGACACGGCCGGTTGCGCCCGAGTGGGGCCCGGGCCCTAGAACGGAAATGGGGTCAACGGGCCGCAACGCGTCCCATCGAGATTGACAAGTGGCGACGCGCCCAACTGACATGGGGAAGTTGCTTTATGGGCAATGGATATTAAGAACTGGCCAACATAGGTTGCTTCAAGTGCGCCAACGCCGTTAACCAGTCACCTTATAAGAAATTCATTTGTCTCCTCGACTCTCAATACCTTAGCGTAACAAGGGTGCAGAACATAATAAAAGGAAATTTCGCACATGTTGAGTTCTTTCCGTTTCCGTATAAAATTGTCGGCTTAGATCCACGACGTCGCAATTAGGTATTTATAAAGGATTTCCTTCCCGTTGCGCGAGCCACGCGAACAATTAATCTCTTTGTGGCAGCGCATCGCTTTTGCTCCACTTCCATACGAAACCATGAATGATTTATTTGTCACCGCCAACTATAGACAAGGTCTTACAACATGACTGGAAACAATGTGGCCAAGTAACAAAGTAAAATCGCTTTTCAGGGACTCCGGGCCGCTCATTGATATTATGAATACGAAGAGAATCCATTATGGCCCGACTGCCCTGCCCTTTATGCACTGTGTTATAGACACGCACTCCTCCTTGTACTGGTCCTTTATCAACGATAAACAAAAAATGACAATAATACGTAATTGTCCGCAATTGAACAAATGTGAGTTTTTGTCACTGCGCCCTTACAACTACTCACACTGGCAGTTGTGTTTTGCCAGTTCTATCCTCCATGAGCCACTAGAAAGGTCGAAAGCAGAAATGAACAGAAGTTTGGCAGAAATGTTTTTAAGAAATGATAAAAAAGCAAATTGTTGCAAAAGTAAATAGGTTAACTTCGGAGATAGCTGTTATATTTCACTTTAAAAATCATTGAAAAGGCAATTTGTTTGGGCAAAAAACAATTTTAATATGTACGTTTTATTAGGGTTGAGTTTTAGTGTTGCCGTGTGGTTAGTAGAGCTGTAAAAAATTGCAGTTGTAATCGATTTTGCCGACATAAAACTTCAGGTCACGATTTCTTATGTTGTGTTATATTTTCGCGGTTTTAAGCCAATTTAGGTTTCGGCAGGTTTCCATACCGCTGCATATTGCCAATCGCGCTGTGTGTTTATGTACCTAATGCGTTTGTACAGTAGCGCGTCGGCCAGGTGCTGGTGCAGACTTGCCCGGTCATGTTGCGTGGCAACGGCTGAACTTCAGACCGTTTAAAGGTTAAAGCAACTGCGAGCCTACAAGCGGAAATTGAAAGGGGCCTTGTGCTTCCTATAACCTATTCTAAGGAAACTAAAGCAAAATATACATAAGGGAACCGTACCCCGCCCTGGCGAGAGTAACCGCTGCTGGACGGGCATGTGCGTTTCTCGCCATTCGGGGGTGTTTGTTTTCGTAAGGGGCATGCGCTGGCAGTATACTCGGACGCTGGTTGGTCGAGGAGCGCGTGGGGTCGTAGCGCGGTTGTCAGGCTTCACTTAAAACGTAAACATGCGAAAGGGACAAACAAAATCTTGGCCCGAAGCGCAGAGCCGCAATATTGTTTTTGCGTCCGGTGGTTGAGCAAACAGAGCTCAGCATGATATTGATATAATGCCAGGGTGAATCTAATATATGGCGCACTGCACGGCTGATTGTTTATTGGCGGCGGCAAAAATCCATTTCACAAAACAGACCATATTTTATAAAGTATCTTTAGTAACATAGACAGATTTTGTACAACACGATTTTAGATAACAGAAAAGGCTATGGAAATGCGCAAAACCCTTGGGCAATTATTCTCCTTGCAAGAACACTCTTGTGCATTGTGTTTTACATTTACAGTTCAGTTATAGTTACGGTGATTTGTTTCACTAAATTTCACTACACTCGGTCCACTACTGGTGATGTCACCAATCCAGTGATTTGGGCAACGCGTTTAAACGCAACGGAATCGTAATTCAAGCCAACAAGTTGGGTAACGGTCTTTAATCAGCAACATGCTAATGGATCGAAGAGACACTTTCCCACACGGTAGGGAAGAGTCCAACACGACAGAAACCACAAAAAACCTAGGGAAAGCAACAGAACTAAAGGCCCCGGCGTCGCCCTTTCTATTACAAGCGGTGTCAGTTTTCTGGCAAACATGAAAAGGGATCGCCTTGTTCCTGCGCCTCTGCTACACATCTGCCAGAGCCAAAAAGGTGAGGTAGACGCATAGGCTCGTTGGAATCCGACACAATTAACCACGACACCGACAAAGCGACATAATAGGGGTGCCAGCACCTCGGTCTAGTCATACGCACCAGTCACATAATGAAGGATCACAAAACAAGCGAAAGCCAATCCTGAAGCTTGAATACATTCGAGAAACCGGATGCGTTTGGGTTGCCTTGCGCTCTCATTTGTGGAACATCGTGATTTGGAAACGCGCGTAACGAAAAATTTTCACTTTATTTTGTTTGCGCAACCGGACACCGGCGTGTGATTGATATTGCATGAAAACAAAGCGACACAACATTCGCGTTTGTTGCAACTAAACACGCCTGTGTCGCGAAATCAGATATGTTCGCTTGCCGGGAACGGAGTTTGCCAACAAAAAAGTTCGGACGTCCTCCGGGGCTGCTGTTGGCAATTTCCCGCCCGGAATCTGGAATGTTTTTGGATGCGACAAGAATGGTTTAAGGGTCGCTCTTTGGTTTACCCTTAAAGTCATCTCCTTTGGCTCATTGTTTTTTGTGTCGGTTGGAGTGTTGGCAAAAAATTTCCGACAAAGGTGTTTGCGTTTCACAAGTAACTTCTGCATTTACCCTACCGAGTCTTACAAATCGTCTATGAAACGGTAATGGACTTTCTGAGATCGTAAATTAAACCTCAAAAAATGCAAAACAATTTCAGGACCGCATATCCAACCGATTTCTTACAAATATCACGTCTTGCGTTGCCAACATGCCGATCTGATCCGTTCTTAACATACAGCACACCTTGAATGAATTCGCTTCGAAAAACCACGCGGGGGCTTTATTTGCGACAAACCAGTGCAGAATAATGTGATTGCTCACGTGGCTTGATACCTTCGTAGGACGTGCGAGCTAGCTCTGTCCACCAGCCGTAATCCTTATCCTTGTACCAAACACCTGGTCACGTATGTGAATGTAGGTAAACCTGCGATCGCTATACCGTAGTGAGGATTGGCATTAAACAGTCGAAAGTAGAGTGGGAACGGTGACGGGCTCCCAAATGCGTTCAGGTAGCGGTTAAAGGCACCATGACTCCATTCAGTGCGCTCGAAATCGCGTGAGAACAATTAAAACATAACATCACGTCGTGGCTCTGTGTGAGGAAAAGTGTTCGGAGCGCGGTAATCACGTTGTCCCGGGTTTGGTCACGGTGTTTGACTCGCCTGCGAAATAGGACCAAAAACCTGGCGAGTTGTCACCAAGCGACAAAACATTAGCAATAATCGATAAAAATTGATCAATATATTTACGGGGTCCCTCTTTAACTTGGTAACACAGGATGTAAACTAATTTGGAATTTAACATAACGTTTGAGACCACCCCTTTAGCGTCCGTGTTTTGCAAGAATAGAAAACAGCAACAAATACTTTTTTCTAAAACGTCGTCATTTGGAATTTGTTTCATTGCTTTTACATTGACGATGTTGCATATTGAGACATGTTTTGTGTTTGGCAAAATGCGAAAATACAAACAACTGGCGCAAATAGCTGATAGTAATTAATTAAAGCGATAATAGCTGACCCAATATTTTTTGCATCCAAATCAAAACTGGCGTAATTTAAAAAAACAAAACAAACTTTCCATGTCAATGTTTCGATAAAATGTTGCTTCCGCATTGTCAAAATTTTTACCAACACAAGTTTCGAATTCAAAGACGTTCACCAATCACTTCTTGTGTTTCACAGACTTGACAATCGACAGCTTAGTGGACTATATTGCGACCCAAGCTGATTTTAATTGTCGACCGGCAATTGTCCAACTTTGATTTTTGCTCATGCGCACCTGATTCTGGGCAAGTTATCATGAAATTCGAGATGCGGCGAAATCGGAGAATTTCCTCAATCGAACCTAACTACAAGGGGATAATCGCTGGAAAGCGGTAAGTCGGTTAAATGCTTGGATGTGGTTTAAAGTTAAAGTTTCTTTTATTGATAAGTTCATTTCCCGTCGACTAACTGGACAACAAACTGGCAAGGTGATTAGGAATGCACTTTTTGATTAGAATTTAAATTTAAGCCACAATCGACTGAGAACAGATATGACTGTTCAGGTTTAAACAATTGTTACGTTTATTGGTTTGATTAAGGGTAGTTGTAAAGTTTCGAACAAAGCCTTTAAAAGGCGTGTAGTAATTTGCTGCAACAAATGTTTGGAAAAATTGTCCTCTTCCTAATGCACTCAACTTGATATTGCGATATCTTGTGCGAAATGTAAGCAAAAAAAATCTTCATTTAAACAACCAATTTGTATTACTTTACACCCTGCACTACATATTGAGACACTTCTGTTCTAAAATAAATAATTGTAAATCAAATACCAACACGGAAAGGGCTTTCCAAAAGTGATATCATATCATGGGTTTTTTTGCTAAGACATGTCTGAATGCAAAAAGGGCAGATACAAATGCGGTTTCCTCAAACAAAGTGTGCCACAATCGTTGGTCATTCACTTGTTAGGCAGCGCGCAAAACTACAAAGTGATGAGTCGTATGTTGCTTATTCAACTGCACGCAAGCAAGATGTTAATCCCCAATGAAAGGCGTCCATTGCTTTTGTTGATGCCGCGATGCTAACTAAGCACCCACTACAACGTCTTAGTTAATCCAAAACTACATAAACTTCCGCCAATGGGTGGTCTGTTTCACACAATCAGTTGAATTAAAATCTTATTCGAGGTACGGAGATAGTTAAAGTAAAATGATTCTGTTGGGTTTCTAAAATTAGGGTGTTGTATTGAGATTGTAAATTGGTGAGATATTTTAATGTTTGTTTTGATAAACAGCATTGAATTGGGAATTAATATGATCAAACTGAACTTTCAATGCCCCGCGTGGAGATTTACTTGCAATGTTGCAATTCCATTAATGGACGTGGTTGTATTTAGTGTCGTGGAGGCTGGGTACTGCATAATTCACGCCTTGAGGTTAAACTCAATGTGGGGTGGGTTTTCATATGTTTAATAACATATTGTAACAAATTCGTTGGTTTATAGTGCGCGAGCCAGCAACACTTTTAGTTGCTTGGAAAGCGCGTTCGAATAAGCAATTGTAAAAAAGTCACTTTAGATTGATATGACGCGCGGTGGCTGTACGTCACATTTGTCGGGCAAAGGCAAGTTTCCCACGATTCCCAAAGATTCTAACTGAAGACAATGGACGTCAATAAGTCCCGGCGCGTCGCGGCGTGATTTGTCGAGCACGGGGAGATGCGTTGGCCGACGTTTGCCGGTGGCGGAAAAGTCAAGAAGCAAAACTAGGCCCTGCTTTGACCCTAATTTCGCTGGAAGCGCTCTCTGGAAAGCAACGGTTGTAAAAACGTCGAGCGAACAGCGGGATGCCGAGCGATCGTCCTGCGAAACTCTATCGAAGTTTTTAACTTTCAGACAAACGGTACCGAAAAACCAACACATTGTTTTAATGTGCCATGAAAGGAGTAACTTCCAAATGCTACCTTTCTATAACATTATATTTATGTTTAGCTAAATTTATTTTGAAGAAAGAGCATTATGTTTTCCATCAATTGCGCTTTTTTAAAAAAAACTTTGAAGTTTGCGCGTTTTGGCCAGCAGGTTTTAATGTCTTTTTAAGCTTTGAAACAGAATTGCTTAGAAGTTCACACACAAAAATCCCCTTTGCAACAATTGCAATAATGACAACAACAGCAATTGGAAAACAGTCTCCAATCAAATGTATTGGTTATGTACAAGACAGTTTGGTTTTTAACCGAGCTACTTTTTAGGTCCGTGTTGATTTAAGTTAGTGTTCCTAGTTGTTATAAGCATTCACTGCAGGAAAACTACTGCGTCACAAACATGCGCTGCCTAAATGGCGTTTTTGGTACTCCTCTCCACCCATCCCAAAATAAATTAAAAAATTCGAAGAGTGTTAGAAACTGTAGCGTAAAAGTAGCATAGAGTGTATTTAATAAAGTCCAGATCTAAAGTAAGCCCGAAAAGGTATCCGAAACCACTTGACGCACTTTCAAAACAGTTTCCAAATCATAAGATTATCCAAACAAAGCGTTTATTACAATTCACTATCCCCCTTCTGTTGAAGCGATCCAGTCAATGGACTTATAAGTCGGTGAATACACACTCGGCCACAATGCAAGAGGAACTTTTACGAATCAACTCGAGCGCCGGTCAAAATATGAACACAATGACAGCATAGTCGTAGTATTGGGTGCGAACACAAGGCTGATGGTGCTTCGCTTTTACCAATTTCAATGCACGAGTGGGTTGGGTAAGCGTGGCGTTTATGTCGACGGCACAAGTACTACAATAGGCATTAAGTCGTTGTTATTGTGATTGTGCCACCCGTCGTATAGCACAATGGAGGCGGCGAAGTGTGCGCGGCGTTTTTATTGAGACATCCATGTTTCCAAAGAGGATATTCGTTTTGGTTTGCCGGCCATTTATCGCACATTTAAACAAACACTTAAGCGAGTGTGAACAAGTGATTGGCCCCGGGGACGAAGCGACTAATTGTAGCCGATTGCTGCCGTGCAAACAAACAGATTTGAGTTGAATGGATCATTGTGGTTTGAAAGAAAGTGAAAGTTTCTAAATATACAGACGACTGTAATTTATAAAATCGTGCATGAAATACTCAACTGTATTTGCAGTTAAATGGTTAACATCTTATGCCACTGTCCACAAATGGGAAAAGCAAAAACAAACAAATTCAGACAAAAACCTTTGCATTGATAATAAAAATATTTAAACACTTTGTTGTAAAAACACCTTCGGCAACAAGTTTCCGCCATTTTGAAATTTTACAACGTTTGATGTTTTTTATTTTCATGTATGTTAAGGTTTTCAAGTTTTGAGTTTGAATTTTTGCCATATAGTTTGGAGAGTTTTTCCGAAACGCTGCTGTAGCAACGAAAATCAAGCCACGTTGACTGGTTTTCTAATTAGTGTGTGACAGGTACGGGCTAAACTTATCTCCTCAAGACCAAGCCTTTTGTTTTGTCGCTTTGCCATATTTCAATAAATTTTGTGAAAGCCACGAGGTGCAATAAGCGTACCCGAGGCACCAACGTAAATCTCGGCGGCTTGGAGTTTGTTATTCTTGCGCGGAGGCGGTAGCAGAAATAGCTGGATCCATCCAAACATCGCGTGCGGCTCAGTTCTTTCGAGGCGGTCTTGCCCAGGGACTGGATTGGACTTGCCTGCCGGCGCCGTGGTATTGCTGGTTTCATTCGTTTTTATTGTCTGACAGCCAACCGTTCGTAGCCTCAGCCAGCGTGCTTAATAATTTTTCCACATAGGCTACGCTGTTCACAATAAAATATATACGGATTCCCTGCGTTTGGCACGTTGTTTCATGTTTCCCCACACCTTTAATTCCATGAACGCCAGGAGGTTTAAGGGCTGGGTCGATACAGTGGTCGTAATCCATGTTTTTCTTGATTCTGTCCGTCGAAAACTTTTTCTATTGTCCTTTGTATTATGCAAAGATCGTTTGGAGCTTTACACATTAAGTTTCAAAATTATTGTTGTGGAGTAATACTGAAAACTGTAACATACAGTCATCCGTTTTCATTTATGCATGTCCAAATTTAAACAAGAAAATAAATAACTGTGCACCAGTGATTCGAAAAATTTATCGTAACTTTGGATTTGCCTTTGCCGTTGTCTTGATCTCCAATCACAGAAAAACAATTCGTCAACAACGTTAAATAAACTCGCGCTAGTTCAGAGACAGCTTACCACCACTTATCCCTACAAATTAGTGTCACGGTTTGGACAATGGAGTGTTGCGATCCCGCATGGTTTGTATGCTTTTTGGCTTTTAACCCATCACTGGACAAAACCTGCTCAGAGGCGGGGCGGGGGACAGGGAAGAGCAAATTTGACGAGGTACCTGTCGCAATCAGAAGCGCTCCAACTTCTGATAGCACGATGCACGTGCTGATAGAGAAGACAATAGACTGTCTGGTGCATCTGCGTTCTAAACAGGCCAAAGTCTATCGCGTGTCGCTCGATCTCGCGCCGATGCTCACGCCGGGGAGAAAGTTCAAGTTTAATCAAATTGCAACAACAACAATGCTTGATAGGTGTTTGACAATAGCACTGTTTGCGATAACTTAACAGGCTATGTCAACTCATGCACAATCCCACAGAGTTGCCATTAAGATCCCTCAATTCTACAAACTGTCTATCCCCAATAGAAACTCATGCCATTTCAAGAAGTCAATTTACGTTAACGGTCGCGTGTGGCGGCAAAGAGTCGCCATTTCAAGTTGTCATTCCACTATGTCTTAACGAAACAAAGCCGACCGAGAAGGAACAACAATCCCAGCAATGTTGGGAGAAAAGCATGGCAAGGAGGCGCCAACTTCATATCTTAATCATGGGAAATGTAAATCACTAAGCCAACCACACTTCTTGCGTTGCCATTAGGGTGATGTTTCGTTGGTAGCAACCATAAACTACCAAACATACCTAAACTACCTTGTAAAGTGCCTAAAAGCCCAACAACAATGCCCAACAACATATTTCAATGTTTCTGAACGAAGCTAGAATCAAAACAGCCGTAATTTTTCTATTGCAAGTATCAAACGGAGTTGCGCTCTTTCAGGTGTAAATTTAAGTATGTTTGGTGTATTGTATACAGTATGCTAAAACCTACGAAAATCGGTAAAAGAAAATTTGCCCAAAATCGTTTTTCTTGCCTGAAACAATCTGACTTGAAGTTGAAAAAAACTTGAGATCTAGTGGAACTCTTGCATGGCAAGGAAATCACCTCGTGGCGAAGGCCCGAATTTTCGTCACGGTTTGGCCGCGCGTTGCGACTCCTTTGACGCGTTGTTGTACATTTGCGTTGGTGGGTGGCGTTTCCTTTACCCCGTGGGGCTGATGGAAATGAATCATGCCCCTTGGGGTACCTGCACGCAACACCCACGAAACATAGTGGGGTCGGTAATTACAGCACGTCTTGGGTGACACGCCGCCACAGATGTCATAACATTGAAGTGTGCCGGTGGTGACAGGAGAATGTTAGAGTTGCAATTCAATGCCTTAAACGTCACATTTTGAGGGTGACTCATCCCATTTGGACGTCTAGTGAGTACCCACTGTGGGAAAGTGTAAACTTACCCATCCATGAATGCAGGTAGCCTGCCGGCGTTATGTATTCTTACCGTATATGAAACACAAATGACACGCGTTTTGTGTTAAAATGTCCCAAAGGCAAAAAATGCCCCCGTAAACATAAACATACAATCATTGACTGCAAAAAGTCGTAGTGAAAATGCATTCACATCGTCGCCTTGAATTTTACCTGATGGTAATTTGTTACACTGTTGGCTAGGCAAACATTAGGACTTTTTTGTAAGCTTTAGCAAAAAATACTAACGTCAGTGACACGTCGTAACCGTTTTGACCCGTGATAAAAACAAAAACAAATCGAGCGAGACTTGACCTTAAAAATCAGTTGTGACTGACAAGAAGAGGAAAACTACCTTAAGCAAGGTATTTCTCACAAGCTAATGCAGTAAAACGATTTTAAGAGCCTGGGTATTTCTCTTCTGCCCTTGGGAGGGTTGGGACTGGCCAATATTCCAATTTGTGCGTAATTCAATGTATTGAGTAGCCATGAATAGAGCGGTGTCCTTTGTTTGTTGCCATCCCTCGAAACATCACAAAAGGCGCGAATCGTTCTTGGCCTGTCTTCTATAAATGAACGTTCGTGACAACTAAATTAGATCCCTGAACATATAAAAATACTCCTTGTGGAATTTTTATAGGACACTTTTGGATATTACGGCTATATTGGGACTTCGAAGATGGGTTAGGAGCGGACTTTTTGTTTAGGATTCAAACGTGATAAAATTGCATGTGAATTTAGGTTATAAAGAAAGAAACTAATGCATTAACAGAAATAAATGCAAAGTAAAGGACACTTGTATAGTTTTCGGTGACGACATGCGCCTCACCGCTTTATCGGAAGGTTAACTTGCTATCAAAATTTTGCTATCACATTGATATAAGTTTGGAATGTCACGGCCGAATATACCGGTTTTAGAGTGTCGCCCATCGCTGCGGCGGAATCGTGGGCCGGCACGGGCGCTCGAGGGAAAGGAAAAAAGGGGCGGGGGATTGAGCTCCGTAAGAGAAAGGCGCCCAGGCCGACTGTACTAAAGGTAGTACTTCGACCAAGCCAGTCATTCAGTATCTATTGTTGAATGGCAGCCATTGAGTGTTGTGTAGAGATCAACCTGGGACTGGCATTGTGTCGCCGCTTTGTTAGGCCCAATGAAAAGTTATGGTCGTTCACGAGCCTTAGCACACTATACAGCTTCGGAGGCGAACAATTAGTCGTCAGCCGCAAAAGAGATACTCGAGTGTCAACTAGTCAAACAATTGCGCTTAGTGCTTAGAGAATAAATTTTTCGCATCAACGAAAGGATGATATTAAAATAAATTTTAACGTAGTTAGATTGTGAGAATTACAAAATAGTTATTGAACTGAATACTAAACCAGTTTTATTTTGATTTTAGATCTTGGAAATCCTGCAGAAATTACCAGATTTTTAAGATCGTAATTCCTGTTTTACAATCGTCAAATCACTCAGTAAAATACCATCGCTTATCGTTTCTCGACTTTTGGTCAAGTAATCATCGATAGCAAAGCAACAAAATGTTAGCTGTCGACTCAGCACAAGCAGCAAGCTGGATGCCCGTGCCTTATCCTTCAAGCGGCATGGTCCCAAGTAATCCTCATTTGCCACCACCGCCAATGGCTTCATCAGGAGTTCCATCCAGTATGACAGGAGACATCAAACCATACATCACGGATTCGATGGGAATTGCCGGACAAATGACGCATCTTTCCCCGCCGGTTTCGCATCACCACAACCCGGGCCAGAATCAGAACAACAACAATTCGTCGGCAAACTCCAAAGCCGCACAGGAGCAAAGAGTCAAGCGGCCAATGAACGCCTTCATGGTAAGTGAAATACAGTAGCATAACCTTGCTTGAATTAACATTTATAAATGTCTGATATTCAAATTGGCCTGTTGAAGACGGACTTAACGGCAATTCGACAATAAATTTTACGACGCAGCGTACAAACATCGAGTTCGAGCGAATTTCGTCGCGCAAAGCGATAAAATTCCTCGTCTGGCAGTTAATATTCGTCCTTGACGTAATACGGTCGTAAATCGACCTATCCCAGCGATGCCGAGGCACCGTGGGGTTTTTAACTTGTGTTAAAACGATAGACAGTTTATTTAATTATTGACGCACCGCATTCTATTTGCCTGGGACGGGGTGACACTACAAGCAATTATAATTTCTGTTACAGCCGCAAATTCTTTCGCAAAATTGCAATGGAGAATGCAAAAACACATGCATTTTTGCACACTGTAGATTTTATTTATAAGCGCAATTTTTGGCCCCGCTCCTGCGTTATTGTAAAGATGGAAAACCACTTCGGGTATAACTGTTAAAAAATTCAGCTTCCAAATATGTTTGCGTCAGTTCGTCTCACTTAGGGCCACAAAGCTAGCTGGGATAATGATGGTCAGCGGCGAAATTTGCGTTGACCCAGAAAAAGACT
This sequence comes from Phallusia mammillata, assembly GCF_965637545.1. Classification (NCBI taxonomy): domain Eukaryota; kingdom Metazoa; phylum Chordata; class Ascidiacea; order Phlebobranchia; family Ascidiidae; genus Phallusia; species Phallusia mammillata. Next base: position 22,973,908 of record NC_137254.1, read on the forward strand.
AAATATCGCCATTACGAATTCACCAAGTGTGACGCCACAATAGGCATGACGACGACTCGACGAACGCTCGCATTAATACCAAGCGATTCCAAATAAGTTTGCAAAGTGTCCCAGCCGCTGGTTGTGGATTGCGCCGGGGGAAACATTAATTTAGCATTTTTTGGCGCTTCTGTGTATTGGCCACGCGGGTCGCGCAATTGAGGAGAGCGCACTAATCCGCCATTTTGTCTGAACTTGCGGACAAACCGGCGCCGTCGTTCATCGCCTTGCCCGCTTCCACATTGGCTTTATTAAAAAATAACGCAAAGCATTTCCGAGGATTTGGGCCTGTTCAATCAAGATCTGCAGGTGTAAGCCGCCTTTTGTTCCAACTCGCGCGGAAGCATCGAGACAGGCACTTATGTAACAATAGCGCGTCTCCAGCGACTTAATTGTTTGCCAATTCGATACAGTTAGATTCGTCGAACGCGACGCGGCAATTGCTACTTCTTGAAACTTCTGTAACTACGTGGAACATTTAAGTGAACTCGCTGTTTTTTCTGTAAGGTTTGGTCAAGAGGACAACGCCGTAAGATGGCACAAGAAAACCCAAAAATGCACAACTCCGAAATCTCAAAACGCCTCGGAGCCGAATGGAAAACCCTTTCCGATACCGACAAACGCCCATTCATCGATGAAGCCAAACGCCTTCGCGCTTTGCACATGAAGGAGCACCCCGACTACAAGTACCGACCCAGACGCAAAAACAAGCCAATCCTTAAGAAGGACAAATTCCAGATGGGCCCCGGCGTTGGAATGATGCAAGGCAGCAACCCAGCAGGTCTTCCAGGATCCAACCGAAGCCACATTTCCCCAGGCCCAATTGATTATTCACAGCTTAACAGCTACTACAACCACCAGATGATCGGCTCCGAACCTCAAATGAGTCCCTACGGTAGCAGCGCACCACACTCGTTCCCTTCACACCCAGGAATTGCAAACGGTGCAGCAGCTTCTCAACGTTACGAACCGATGTCGATGTACTACCCAGCTTACAGTGCCGCGCCAGCAGCTCTTCCAAGTATGAGTTCACTCACTAGCCAGCACAACGGCTATGCCCAGGCACCTTACTCTGTGGGAACATCGCCAGCATACAGCCTGGCACAACCGCACACCCCAACCAACTCTATTCATAGCATCACCGGATCTCACCATAGTAGCAGCGGTGTGCACTCGCCAGCCAACACCAGCCCCGGTGCATCATCCGTTACTTCAGCGCCGCCCTCATCAGGAGGCAGCCCAAGTCACCAGTCAATGCTGCCTCCAGCTGGAAGCCATCACGCCCTCCACCAGATGTACGTTCAACATATGAATGAGAATCAAAACGCTGCTTTGGCAAATGATCCCGAGTCGCCAGGAATGCGTCTTCAGTCGACAAGCCACTACCAGGCCGCCACGTCGGTTGGTCATGTCCCGATGGCAATGCACATGCCACAAAGCATGTAAGTAGGCGAAGGAAGTGCTAAGAACTGTATATGCATAGCACCAAGGTGAACAGCAAAGGGGCAAGTACAGCTGTAGTAGACTTGGGCCAGGGCTGGCGGGTTTTCGGTTCTCAGCCCTGGGCAAAACGCCAACCTATTGACCACGCAGCAAAAACGCAAAACCTAGCAAAAAATCCTATCCCTGGTACCAACAACTGTGAGTTAAATCGAATGTAAATACACGAGATAATATTAAACTTTATTGCTCCCAGGCTCAGCAGTGCTGGCCTAGCGCGCTCTACATAAATGATATGTCAACTTGTACATAGCATGCTGTTTAAATGATTAATTAAAGCATGATTTGCAACATCAGTCTTTAATGTTGGACTGATTGCGACCCCTTTGTGCCTTTTTGAGTAGCTGTAGTGTATTGATTTACTAAAATGCGGCAGAAATTAAGACTCATTGCAAACGTGATATGATGTTTTTTTACACAAACGCTTGTTTCACTCGACGATTTCGTATTTATTGCTTTTTACCATTTACGTTTTGTCATGTTGCATTAAACGGAAAGCGATTTTTTCCACATAAGCTGTCTGCCACTGTCCAAGGCACCACTATATTGCAAAAGAGCAGATTAAAGATGATTTCTGCAGGATTTTGTCTTGTAAACACATACACATATTGTTCTCGAAGTTAAATGTATGATGTTACCAACTCAATTTTCGTTTCTGTTGGTTTCGAATAGTATCACGGCTATTATAATTTTTGTCGCTTTTTTACTTTACATCAACAGCACAAGTCTTCACTATTAATATTGCATTTGTCGAACGCCCATTCAATCTTAACACACACGCCAAATCTTCAATTACCAAATCAGGCAAAATTGTTGTAACTGCAATGATGCAATTGCAAACGCGTACCTTCACAACACACACTGGCTTCAACTAATCGTTTATTTATTCAAAACTCACTGTACCGCAACAAGCGAGACGTTTTGCGTCCCCTTTTGATTAAAACGTACTCATATGTATTTGCATTGCTTTCGCCTATCACCATTTTGTTCAAGCAAAAACAATTTTGGAGCACATTTTTAAAGCAACCATCCTTCACACATTTGCAAGCAGAAAAAATGCATTTTATTCGGGCCTAACTAATTTCACATGACCACAAATTGTTTTTTAGCACTGTTTAATATGACTTGTTTTTTTTGCTGCGTTTTGTTTCTCGTAATCTAATCCGCTGGTTTTTTGTTGAGCTACGAAGCATGTTCTAATAGTTTTGGATATTGCATCGGATTGTTTTTTGCTCCCCTGATGTCGTTCTTTACTTGTTGTGTCGCTGTTGAACAGCTTAGTGACTCTTGTAGTGATGGAATAAACAAACCAGAAAACAAACACAACACTTCTGATTTGATATAATTTTTAACAAAACAGTGAAAGAAGGAAAAAAGAAAGAAGGAAAAGCATTTTGTAAGACTCATGAACGGTCAGATTAAAATGATACAAGAGGAAAAACTAGCCTGCACCAAGCAAAACGTTTTCAGAATTTCAAAAACTCCTAAATTAAGCGAAGAGCATATACTACCTAGCCAACGGAAAAAATACCCTTAAATTATACACTCAATTTAAAAATAATCCCCTCCCAAAAACGTACTTATCGTTAAGCGAAGAGCAAGTATTATTAGCCAACGGAAAAACTACCCTAAAAATTATACACTAAATTTAAAAATATTTCCCTCCCCAAAACGCTCTTATTGTAAATCCTGAAGCAGTATTCGCGAGGAGCAATGTTTTATGCAAAGGCTTGCTGGCATCGAGGCAAACAACCACTTTTTGCGTTGCCTTGGAACCCGACAGCGCACAGTCGGCGCTTGGCAAACATTGAACTGACGTAGACGCTTTGGGTGCCGAGTTTGTTTAGCTAGTAAGGGCGTAACCTACAGCAATCCAACTTAACCATGACGGCTATAAATGGGAATGAAGCCCAATCCACAATATATGGTACATTCGAGTTGGGTTGGAAACATTAACTTGCAATTTTTGGTAGAACAGTGGGGCGCCCTATTTGGGTATTGAGTGACAATTTTTCAATGTTCGGCAGACGTTGCAAAAATTGATTTATCTACCAAAGAAAAGGTCCCTAACGGAATGAATAGAAAGTGCCTTGTTAGCAAAAAGCATGCAAGTCATGTAATCTTAGTGTAATCCGCATCTAACAAAAGGGGCAGCCAGAGTGGGCCAAGGTATGGAGGCAATTTTATCCAGTCAATCGATTTTCTTGACAAAGACTGTCGCTGCGATCCCTTTTGTTTGAGTTTTTCTCCCGTGCTGGATCACAATGGCTTGCCGCAGGTTCAATTTATTTTGTGAAACAAAAACCTAATCCCGGATCCCGCGGGCTTGAGCAGAAATTTGCACTAAGATATGGACAGAAAAAATGCATACATGGACACCCATGCGCCTTTGGAGGGCTGTAATTACTCCACAGGCTTTAGGCAATAAACAGCGATTTTCCTAAACATCATACAGGTCTAGGAGCCCGGGGTTTCGATAAGTGGCCTTCATTTCGCGAGTACACGAGGACTGGAACGCTTAACGCCTCCACTTAACATGCGTTCTGAAGGGCTGTTGAGCACTGGGCCTAGCGGGCGTTCGGGGCATTTTTCGGCATAGGGACATGCGCCCAAGAGTTGTCGCTAACGCTATAAATGGAGGACATCTGACGAAGGCCGTCGGTCGCTCCAGCGTTGGGGCTGGCTATTACCTCTCAAGCACCGTGTCTCACTGCTCCTTCTGCTGTCGGAAGGAGGGGCTGCTTCAGTGGACAAGTTCGCCTCTTCGCTTAAGTGCCCACTAAACGAATTAATACGCGGTAAATGCACGCACACACACAATCACCCACACGTTTGCTTATTTACAAAAGACTGAATCTCCAAATCACCGTTAATTCCGTGATACTCAACACAACTTCCAGCAATAAAAAGTTGGAGATAGACATCTCTGTCGCCAAAACTGTTTACGAAGACCAGTAACTAAATAAAAAAACAAAACTAATTATGACTATATTTAAAATTAGTTTTGCACGTTTGCCTGCTCGTATCGCTAAAAAAACGAATTTTAGAAGTGCCTCGTGATAGATAATATGCCCCATTCGGTAAAAAAAATATAAACAAAACATTGAAAAAGTGAGATTTGGATACTTTGACAACAGTAGCATTCGGCATAAGGAATGGCACATATTTAGGTCCTGCAAAAGTCTGTTCTCCGTTATTTTATTTGTAAAGAAGAAGATGTATTGGTTTAGAACAATATTTAGAATTTGTTATGCCACATTTTCTACATCTTCTTTCCTCAGGTGTTATACTTTAATTGCCTGAATTAATTTCGCCCTTTTTAGCATCACGTACCAATAAATTAATGTCAAAACGTTTTATAATAGTATTTAAACCCGTTTGGAATGATAAACAAACTATCGAAGGGATTCCAATTTCCTTGGCAAAGCATTCGCTCTCGTAATCAACTCCCTAAAGGGTGATCAACTGGTGCTTTTGTTTCTCTCCCATGGTCGTTCGAACTTTCCGCTCATTGAATTTCCGGGACGTGAGAGCGGCAGAAGCTTGTGTGCCGAGGCATGACCGTCGCGACTGCCTTAATCAAGGATGGATGACTCCAATACGATGCCGATACCCTCCCTTAAGCCCATTCACACGGTGGCTCAAACCCAAAATACAGGTATCAATGCGTCATAGGTAATGTTTGCCCATCTAGAGGGGGTGATACCACGATGGCTATGCCTTGAAGTGCTACTTGCGTTCTCTCATGGAGTAGGAGTTTAAGCTGGGGTCCGAAGCGAAGCTAAGGGTTGGAAGCAGCGTTCGCGGTGTAAATTTTCCGTGAGTCAAGCAATAGGGCGCGGACAAGCCGGTGGGAACTAGGCTCTGGTTACGCAGAATAATCTCTGTCGAAGAAGCTAGCAGATCGCACCTGTTATCAGACGCACTAAAGATATATGTCGCCGGTCAGGAGATTTCCTGTGGCAAAATAAGGGATAAATGCCAGCTATTGGTTTCAGTACAGTTTCTTTCGATTTTGTGTTTCGTTTAAGTAGATTCGTGGGTGGGAACGATTAGAAAACAACACAGCCTTTTTAGAACTGAAAAGAGAAAACCAACAAGTCGTATTTATCGATTTGAGACTGAAATAGAAAGTTCAATCTGTGTGGGCTTGATCAAGGAATCCAAAACATAGCGGCAAGTTGAAACAAAACTGACCTGAACAAACTCAAAAGTCTCGATGTGCTTTAAGAGCAAACCCACTTTGAACAAAACCCAAATAACTAACTCAACCGCAATCTACGCCCGATCGCGATAATGGACACGCAACCTAACCGGTTATTCGGCCACACAAGGCAGCACTTTCATTGGGAGAGGGAAAAGAGGAAACAGGCTTGCATTTGGGTGTGACACTACGAGTGTCGCTTGAACACGGAAGTCGCCATGTTGTGTTTCACCCCCTCTTAACTCTGGGCGTTAATGCAGTGCCAGACCTCGCAACCCCTCCGTCCGACGATATTGCGACCAGAGACCTCTTCTGCGCGCAACCGGCATGAAACCGCATAAAACCGATGAAGAGTGTGTGGGAAATGGGAAAAAGTTTCCAAACGCTAAACGCAAACCTTTAAAGTGGAAATTCAGTCACTGAGAAACACATTCATTCACCAAGAATTCTGTCATGAATATTGTAATGAATTAATGTTGTGAAGTGTTTGATCTTGTTTCAAAATATATTTGGAAATGATGCATACAGCGTGCTTTCATTATAAATTACGCAACAGTTTCGGACGTTTTATTTGAAAGTCTAAATCTTTGGTATACGCAGGTTAAAGGCATTTTGTGGTTTTAGTCACTAGTTCAAGAAGTTCGCTGATTTGGAAATATTGTTCTCGGTCGAGTCAACTAAGCTGCCAAAACGTTTCAAAGAATAAAAACAAACGTTACAACAACAAAAGCGTTTTACTATAAGAAAGAATTTCGTCCATATAGTCGTGTAGGACACCGGGAGCCTGGGGTAATACTTAAAGCGACACGCGTGGCCTTGTAACACAATCGCACCCCAAAAGCGCAGTCGAAACTCGATACTACAGACTTGCGTCGAACCATAAACGGCAAATCATTATGCGGCAAACGCAAGGTCATGAGTTGAAAGCGGTTAGGCGGTGTAACGTACGCCCGACTTGAGTTTTTTGACGTCAGCGTTTTGCATTTCTATGTCGCTTTTATGCTTTGACCCTGGGATTAAAGCATTAAGGCACTTTACAAGCCCCCTTCTCTTTGTTGTGAGATTTAGCGTGCAAAAGTCGCAATTTTTGCTAGGGATGGTATTCTGGCATGTGTACAATTTTAATGGCAACGGCCTGTAAAGAGAGGCAGATACATAATATTTAGCTTGCCTGCCATTTAATGGCCAATCCAATAAAACGCCTAGTAAAAATAAAACCTACAAAAAGTAAAATAAATATACTGTTTTAATAAAGTGAAAATTAGCATGTTTAAGTTCAAATCCAATGCCCCAAATCAAACTGGGCAAAACGCCTTCTCACATGGACTTTCACATACAACAGAAACATGCGGATCAATTTAGCCTGTGTACGATTATAGTGTTGTGTTTACAGGTTCGCCCACATAAACACCCTAAAACACAAGACAACATGCCCAACAGGGTGATGACAAAGCAAGATATCAGGGATCTATAAATAGTCCTTTGCTAGATCTATAAAATGTACATACCTAGGCGCACTTATCACAGATAGGCGTGTTTGGGCGAGTTTTGGGGTCCAAGAGGCAACGCATAAGCCAAATATTGGGCCCTTGTCGCTCTAGCGTGTCGAGTGCGAGCTACAAGGAAACGGCACAAGTCTTGCGTGTAAAACCACCAAGAGATGGATCAGCATCGGACGATGGACAGAACGCAAACTCTATACTTCATGTTGTCTGAAAGTTTAATCGTAAATGCCGTACGTCCGTGGAAAAGGGCTTGAATTCCATGTTATAACGTACAGTGAATAATAAGGCGATCTCCGTAAACGTGTCTTCTATCAACAACAATAAGCACAATTTCAAAATGTCAAATAGTTTTGATGCCCTTTGGAAAAAAGCCTATTAAATGTGCAGTGAGAGAAAAATCCTGGTATATTCTGAAAAAACATCAAAGCAAGGTAGGAAAAACCAACGTTTCTTGCAAGCTGCGGCCTTGTGCAACGGTAAAATGCTGGAACGTTAGAAGAAAAACAACAATCTAAACTCAGTATAAATCCAAATCCATGGTGTTTGTGCACAAACTGTAAACTAATGAGATCAAGAACATTGCTTGCAGTGGTTTTCATGGAGCTTGTTTCAATGCCTAACATATTAAAAATTAGAGAACCCGTTGGCTCCAACATTAATGTGAACGTGCAAGGCAATCCAACTGGCATTTAAGCCTTATGACATACGTGTAAAGGAACACGGTACCACAAGGAGGAACAACGATAACAGACGGGTGTGTCTTCGTTGGGGTTGAACGCTTTGCTGCCGATGGCAAACTAGTCGTAGCGCAACCCAAATGACAAATTTTGTCAACAACTGTGAACAACGAGTTTTTGTACACATTTTGTACACAAGTATTGTAGAAGATTATAAATAAGAAGTGTGAAAATGCCCAAGTAACGTTTGAGTCCCAAACAGCTGTGTGTAACGGCACCATATACTACTTTTTGTAAGTAAGCCAGGAAAACTTTTTTTAAAGTACAACACCATCCTCATGATTTGATGGCTAAATACGTATATACATGACAGCGCTAAAACCCCATTTTTGTGATATTGTTGCCAAAAGCAGTCTTACAGTCCGAAGTCAATTGATGTTTCGACAATTTTGTGGGGTTTAGCGTGCAAATTGTAATCAATTAGTTTCTTAGGTTGCAGAAAAAGTTAGAGAATCACAGATTTGTATGTTAGTGGCAACACCACAAGAAATAAACTCAGACATGTAACATGAAAACGAAACTTTTGCTTGAGTTTTATTACTCCTTGTAAAAGACAGCAAATGTGTTCTCTATCATAAAACAACATAAATAGTACCAACATGTTCTATTATTTTCCAAAAATTAACCAACGTGGCCTATACCAGGGGTGTCAAACTCGCGGCCCGCGGGCCGCATGCGGCCCACGAACACTCAACAACAATTGTCGTATTTTGTCAGATCTTTATTTAATTATAATATTGTTTTCTTACGTTTCTAAGTGAGAGCTTTTTGTTTAAACAGACATTTACAGAAATTTAATTTATAAATAAAATCCATATGTTATGAAATAATAGTAATGAAAGCGTTAATTTAGCAGCCATATGCGTCAAACTTTTTGTAAATATTGTGTGCGAACAATGCGAAAAACAGGTACCAAAAGCGTCATAATACAAATTATAACGTAATAAACAATTAAAACTGAGCTTCACAATGTGCAGCTCTATCTGTGCATCAGGTTGGAAATTTATCTTGACTTTTAGGACGTTAAGTATGATATAAACCTATTTATTTACATCTGTAATTTTATAACAAAAACCAGCAGGTAATTGGCGACTGTTCTTGAAATAAGATCTGCAATGCGGCCGTCGTAGCGAAAAGGTTGTTTAGAGTACAAAACTAGATTAAAACTACATGCGGCCCTCGGCTTAATTTCCAAACTGTTATGTGGCCCTCGAATCCAACGAGTTTGACACCCCTGGCCTATACAACGATGTCGGAAATTTCACCCATAAGCAATTTGGCAGCCTTGTGAGATGCAGTTACCCCAGTTCAAATTGGCCGTGTCAAAAGTAAAAGCCTTTCCCCGACAGAAATACAGCACTACCAGAAAGTGGTCAGGTGGCGTAAGTGCCGAAGCCGAGTGACGTAAAAATTACAATTTATGACGCACAGGTGATGAGAAGGGCAACTATTTTTAGAACGTTTTATTTCAAAGAATCAATGCATTTACGTAAAACATTAAAAACGAAATCCTAAAATAATACAAAAGGTATTTCTGTTAAAAAAAACACTCCTTGTAAAATTAATAGGGAAATGGGGTGAAACCGACCTTGTTACTTGCGATGATTTTATTTCAAAGCGTCTATATTATTTAAAAAAGCGTTTTCAAGTTAGAAATAAAGACATCTACAAGCACTTGACGACAGCATTTCGTATTGATATTTTTTGAGGATATGGTAGATTTGAAGGCACATAAGCAAAGCTTGTTGAAGAAGAAAAAAAATGCACCTCGGGGACTTCACGATTTCACGATTTTTAGGTCGACAGCAACGTTGTCATGGTGAAAGATTTGCCTTTGCTATGTTCATTGACAAACTCAAGGAAATTGAGTACCGCATCTGGCATTATCCATATCACTAATAAGCAATAACATCCTGAGTGTCATAGTCCAAAACACAACAACCAACAGCTGTATATAGACAGCATGTAAAATCGCTTGGACGGCCCCCGACACCCCTCCGCAACGGTAGTTGAAAATCTTTTGACCCGTATAGCTCCCACGCGTTAACGTACGTTTCTCCCATAGACAAGCGGTGGTCTGCCCCACTGTCAGTTATACTTCCGAACGCCGAGCGCCCACGAAGGACCCAGGCTTACCCATCAACACACCAAAGTATACAGTCGAAGGGCTGAAAAATACGGTGGGAATTTTTAAGGCCGCGCGTTCGCACACGCTGTTCGGGGTAGAATGAAGCGAGGGTGATTTTGGCGCGTGCACAAGGAGACATATTGATACCCACACTCAAGAGCTTGCCCCCGTATGTGGTATGCTGGTTTTTCTCATCGCGGTTTGGACACACTTTGAAAAACGTGTGAATGCATTGGTATGTCCATGTTTGGTATTCGTCGTTACTCCGAAGGTGGTTGATTGACTAAACTATGTGGTAAGGTTTCGTACGTGGGTGACATGATAACAATGCATGTCGAATACCATTTCGATGTTATATCAATGATGTCTCGTTTTGGTTTGAGTCTAGACAATTGTTTTTTATTCATTGGCTTCAATAATTTGACTTTCAATGTTCAAAAAATGTTTAAATAGCGGATGCGTTTGAATTTTTGTTGCATCTGTGGCACTACGCACCAAAACTAAAACATGAACTCCACTGATTCATAGTAGAGCCAAGCCTGTTGAAGGCTTAATGCCGAATCCAACTGGTTTACCAAAGTGAGTATGCCGCAATCGTTGGTCTGCATGGACGCTTCAGAGCTAAATCTAGTAAGAAAAAAAATCCAGTTTTGTATTTTTATTCTGGACAAACTTTGCTGAGGAATCGTTTTACACTCATTGCAGTAGATGGTATATTTGTAACAATACCACGATGTAGTTTTATTTGCATTAAAGCATTTTAATTTGTCACATTAGGCGCGTGTGAAAAAAAAAACAGTTTGCTACATCAATTAAGTATGAGTAGCCTATCACCTGGCTTAACAACAAGTGCTGTAAAACTGTATTTGTCAAGTGGCGTGGTTTACATTCCCGATTTTACTGCTTTGCTCAGCTGACGAGTTGTAAATGCAAAATCACCACGAGATTAAGCGAGACAAACAAATGTTTCAGTCCCAGGCCGTAAACCAACTCGGACTGTCAAACTGCGTTTGAAGTCTGATTTCCGCCTGTCGTTAAGTTTACGAGCGAGTATATTACCCGCACTAATAAGCCGATTTACTGGAACTAAAAAGGACTTAATTTTGTAGAAGCGAAAGTGATAGTGTGTTGGTGAAAAAAATTCCTCTATTTTAAAGACTTGGTTTGACTTCTTATAATCACTTACTATATAGACTCTTAGTCATTATTTGTGTGCTATATATGAAGTGCACAAAAATGATAACGACATCTTAGTTTGAAACGCTTTGTGTCGAAAAAAAAATAAACAAACTTCATTTCATACCTTTTGCCTTAATACAAACGATTTTATGAAACTAAAAGGCATCGAAGGCGTGCAGAGAATTACATTAAGTTGAGCAACCATTAAAAAGGGATTTCGCGATGGGGTTCGACCTCAAGACCCTTCGTCAAAATCGGGTGTTACATTCATTTTAACGCTGCTACCAGCTTCACATTTTGTTATATGTCTGCAATTGCAAGTTGTTTAAATGTAATTTTGCCGGTAATTCTTATCCTGTGCCATTTAATATTAAACGACCAGACTGGATCGCGTGATCCTCTTGTAGTCACGGAGCTAATCGTTAAATAAGTTAAAAACAGGAATTAGTGATAAATGCCGGTGAGTGAGCCACGTGTCGACAATTGTTCCTACGCGGTCTTTGGATCGCGCAGCGGATTCCTAATGAATATTTAATGACTGTGATAACTTAAAATTAATCTTTCATGAAGATACAAATCTACTGAACAGTTAATAAACTTATCACCCAAGTTCGTTGCTAGTAGCGAAGCCAGGCAAAAAATTTGGAAGAGGCTAAAAATGCTCTGACTATGTACAAGTGGGTATACTATAGAACACCGAGATATATGACCAAAAGTGTGACCCTTTTTATGGGTGGGGCATGACCTCTTGGCTCCCTGACTGTGCTAATGGTCGTCATAGATATCTGGCTAAGTCCAAACAAGTCCAAAATTCGGAATGTTTGTTGATACATTTTTATATTTCAGTAGAGCTTCATAACGTTGTCTTTACACAAACCGTTTTGCAAGAACAGAAACCCAAAGCACTTGCAATACTTTGCTTTTGTAAACGTTTGGATAACAAACTATTTTTCCGGGGCAACGCTATACGTAAGAAGCCTGCACTCTTAATTCAGGGCATCAAGGGTCCTATTAATTTTATCAATATTAATAAGTTCTTTTATCAAAAGACTCGATGACTTGTGCCGGCGATTTAGGGACTATGTGCATCATTACACACAATTCTCTCAATCATAAGATTATTGGGATTGGGAAATGACCGCGGTCCACTCATTACGTATTTATCAGCAGTGGCCAATGGTCACTAAACGGAATAGTAAAATTGCTCAGCTTGTTCCTATAAGAATCGCTAAAACATAGGGGAATTGGAGAGAAAAGGCGGTGAATAAAAAACTCGTTTTAATGTTTGTTTATTTGACACATCAAAGCTGCACCACTAAGAATATTTAAAATACACAAGGAAATGCTGCAGTGTCATCTGCATTTTATGTGATTTTTGTTGGAGAGAATTGGCAAAATTTTGGTTTGTAAGGAATTGTTGATTTCTTGGTTTTGGTTGTTTAAAAAAAATACAGGCATGTCCAAACATTATGAAACATTTTATGGCGAGCAAACGCAAAATTTACGTTTTTTATTTTTAAAAGGAGCTGGTCGTAGTTTTATGGTTTGAATGTAAAATAATTCAAGGAACTGGCCATTACAAAATTTCCAGAAAAAATGACGAAATATCTACAGCTGTAAAAAAATTCCGCATTTAAAAAATTCCAAATTCTGTAAACTGCCCTAATTTCAAAGCCCGGGGATTGTCCTGAGCAATTACGAAAATCGCCACCAAAAGCACACCTTGATCAAATCAATTTTGCGCAAGAGAAAAATCAAAGCAACCCCTTAAAGAACAAATGTTTGCACGAGAAAATGCGTGTACGTATACCGCGAGGCCATGACGAGTGCGTAAGCGGCGCGTCAAGTCAAATCAATATTGATTCGGAATTAATAGATGTGACAGATCGAGAATATATCGACAGGGACGCGATTTATCAAACGTAGGGGGCGGAGGTAGGCAAATACCCTCGCCCACAGTTTGTTTGATTGAAGTTTAGGCCGCGAAGAAAAGTTCTTGTCGACCAGTGAACAGTTGCAGTTGCTAACCGATGTGGAATTTTAAGGCAAACGCAGCTTTTGTTTTGGGGCCTTTTGTTAAAACTTCCAATGTAAACCCTAGTATAAGTTTTATTGCCGCACCTCGGCTTAACAACGGGCAACGCGCGGTTTCTGTTTACTGCATTGGACACCGCGATAAAGCAGTTTGACATGATTGATTGAACTACCCGCTTGCTTGTGTGTTAAAATTTAGGATCCTACTTTTTTGAAAGCAGAAAAGGAGAAACTGCCACTTTTTTCGGAATACCGGCAACTGCAATTAAGTATGAGCAAAACCATTTAAAAAAATTTATACAATGCTTCAATAATGAAAAACAACACAAACCTCATATGAACTCAATTTTCCCGTTGGTATACAAAACACAGCATTAACAAACATCACGTAATAGCATTTACTCAAATTCGGCAATGGCAAAGTGCTTTCCAAATACTAGTAACTAAAACACAACTATTTCAATGTCACAAAACACCTTAACTGGCCGATCAGACCAAAGACAATTATAGTGCATGTAAATTTGGAAGAACGTTAAGTATAAAACGGTTTAGGTGACAAAGCTCAAATTGTCTGCAGTTCATTCCAACAATCATAGTAATTTAATGACGTAGTATAGAGGCACGGCGTTTCCGGGTCGGGCGAGCTCAACCCTCAAAGACGCCTCACGACGGATTACAAGACAAACAGGCAGGACTTCAAAAGAAACGAAACCAGATTGCCGAAGCGTAGAAAGGCGACGATAAACTGCTTACGAACATGTGTGAGTTTGTCTTATGGCCGGTTCGAACCAGGGCTGGGCCGGGTCAATAATTAACCCTAGTCCGCGTTCGCGCTCGTGTACATAAAAATTTTCTCGCGATATTAGATGAATTGATTCGGCAGTCGACTGTCGGTCGATCAAAAACGCCACAGACTCATTAAATTCCCGCGCCTTGGTTTGCCTTGCCCGAAATGCGTAGTCTGAGCACACAGAGCTTTATTAGCAGAAGGTGGTCGCGCCTGCGAGAGTCAGTGAGCGACATTACCAGCCTGCCTGGCGTTTATTTGTCAAAGCCAAATGCCGGAGTTTATTGTGGTGTCCCGGTTTGTTTGCCTTACAATTGCATTGGCCTGTAATGTGCGCGTAAAACAAAGCGCGTCCTTGAGCAGTGTGGACGATTTCAAGGTTGAATTTATTTGAAATTTACGGCCTTTTCGTACTCCTTGCGAGTGTGCACAAAGTAAATGAAGAACTGAGTCAAGCTCCTGTGTGTTTGTTTTCAACCCTGCTGTGACAATAAATTCGTTTGGTGTTATTTTTGTCGTACCTCACTTTACGCTCGGTCTCGGGTACATAGAATCAAACTAGAGTTCTATAAGTTTTTTTTACAAACTCCCAAGCCACTTACTTTTGTGCGTTAAACGTGCAGATCATAGCATCTCAACAAAAATTTTATACCCTTACTTGGTAAAAATTAACACCTGTTTCGCATAGGCTGCCTAACAAAGTTTTGTTTACAATTTACCATTTCCCCCAATCATGTCAAGTTAAACCTCAGGGGTAAAATTAACCCCTGGTGAACAATTTTTGGTGGATAATAAATAGGCGAGAACAACCCCGCGAGCAAATCAACAATTAAAAAAATTTAGAAAAACAAAATTTTTCCCCAGCCCAAAGACAATAAAACTTGAACTGGTAAATTCCAGAGTAGTAAAACAAGACGTGGACTTGATCTGGCGCAAAGACAGGTTTACAGTTACACATTAGCATTCGTGGACTTGATCGGGTCGGAACGTGACAAATGTGAGAAAACGCAATCTCTCGCCAGCTGTTTTACGACTGTGTGAAACAACATGGGGAAAAATTTTTAAAAAAAAACATGTTTACGATTTTTTTATTTTAGCACATGGCGAAAAAATATTGATTCCAATATCGATGTTGGGTTGGGAAAAAACAACTTAACCACGGAGGAGGAAAACGTGATAAGTAAACAAGAGATGGATAATTGATTGTGTTTGCACCACTCAGTGCACGACCCCAACCGTCTATAAAATGGATTTATCACTCACACGCCAAAGGCTCAATTGCGCACCTGAAATAAGGCAAACATCGCCATTCGATCGAAAGACATTTTTTAACGGAGGTATAAAATGAACTGGTTTACGACGGGTTTTGGTGGCACCGCTATCAGAAAATCTGCAATAGTTAAGGGAAGTTAATTTTAACTGTTTAAATGGTGGTGGTGCAACTACCCAACGTACTGCTTTACAGTCACACAATCACAACACAAAAATGAAAGAATAACTTGTATACTATCACGGCACGCAAAGGGCAAAATGAATTTTTTTATTGCTTTTCTACTGTACTTTCAACAACAGTTTTGAGTGAGTGTTACAAACCGTGGCAAATAAACAAATGTGTGAATAGCATTTGATTTTAAAACCATATTGTAAAACTGCCAACTGGTTTAAAAACACCTGGCACAGCCGGAAGTAAATTCAACTGCACAAATTATCAATTTAACCGCACCGGAATTTTGGTAGTCAAGACCAAAAACTGAACACCCCAATCACGTGACGTGGGTCATCCTTCTCACGCGACGAAACTAATCAAATTCAACAGGAACCTGTCAAGGTCAAAGCTGCGGAACAGAGGACAATGGAATGCGGCCAGCACCCTACCAAGCGCTATTTCTGTGAGGATGTAAGCACTAGAAGAACGAGTGTGTGTTGTGATCGAAGGCTATGTTTACTGGGTAGAGTTTTTTTCAGTAAACTCAAACGTTTCTTTTATAATAAAATGAATTTTAAAAACGATATGTAATAATAAAACCTTGTCGGTTAACAACTTTCGCATTCCATGTCAGTTTAACAATCATAAAGACATCTTTAAATTCACAACGCGTGCGTTTAAATCAACATAACATCCTCAAGTCGGTGGCTCTTTAGCTAACAGGAAATTTTGCTTTGGGATTGAAAATTGTGGCGCCACAGGAGTCGAAGAACCTGCGACGGCCGTAATGAAGCGTAAGTCGGGGCGACATGGTAGGACCTCCCGCGGTCTCCTGCCATATTTATTGAAGCTCTCCGCTCTGCGCAATGCTTACGGCGCATCCAACTTAGGATAGACAAAGGTATCCCGCTGTGACTGGGCCGACCGCGCAATCCAACGTTATTTGCCGGCGCTGTTCGTGCGAGACAGGGTAGCTTGGTGGCATCAATCAAATGCAAAAAATCTAAACAGTTGGTTTTCCACTAAATGTCAGGTTCACAAATAAACGGATCATATTTATCACAAACACCTTTGTGAAGTGAAAACGATCAGTTCAGCAAAAAAATAATAATTAACATGTAAATTTTAAAATACAAAATTTTGCATCCCTGAAAAGCATTTTAAATGCCTATTTCAAATGACGGGTCTCAAGAAAAACTTTAATGAGAAAACCTTGAAAAGTACAGCGTTGCGTATATACAAACTCCAGTCCAGTAAGCCACCATTTTACCAAAGCTTTGGTAGGATTTAAGCGCGAAAGATTCGGAACTGTAATTTTAAGGCCGATTATTTCGATTCGGATAAGTAATATTTAGACAACTCCTCATAAAGTATGTCAAAAAGATTTCTGCCATGTTCGTGTATGATTCAGTAGCTTCCGTGTTAAAAACAAGGCGCTAAAACGGTTAGAAATAACCTAAAGAGCCAAGTGTAAAACAAACTATTGTTCTCTAGCCATCAAGCCTTCACTGACAGCCTGGGAGAATTCCTTTGCAGAACATTCATTGGGAAAGTCAAAACAGGGGAACCTCTTCAACGCCTTTTATTCAATAGATCCGGCGCAGTTAAATCTCGCTGGCATTGTTAACGCGCTCCACACGCCTCGGCTGTGAAGCCTGATCGTGCATTGAGATCTCGCAGCGTATACGAAAGCCTTTGTGGCGCGGTTCGGTCTCCCATTGATGGTGGTGCATCACAAAACCTCTCGCCACGTGGAATAATGGAATACAGAGCAGGGGAGACAATAGATGAGTGCCTGCTCACAGTGTTCATCCTACCCGTTGGACAATGCACTGAGCAACCCGGGCCGAGGCGCGTGCCGTGGCCTATTCACAGATTTTTTGTGAATGGACCCCTGAAAACCGAGTGAAGGTGAAATCATAGCCACTGGGACCTACTTGTGCTTTCGGTTTTGCAACAATGAGAGATCGGATATTGCAACGCTTTTGTGACCGACCACGCACTTCTTCACAACGAAGTGGGCTGTGAATGGGACTTCGCCAAGGTAGAATACAACGGCTGTGTACAGTCGCGAAGAAAGGTAGACAAAAAGAAATCAGATTTAGCTGAGTAGCCCAGTAGGTTTCGGTGACTTTACACAGGGAAAAAGCCAGCGGTAATGAAATATTATATTCAATTAAGTGTATTATTTCGTCAAAAAGGAAAGTTTAAGCCAAAAACAATTAAAAGGGTCCTAAGAATGATAAAAACAAAGCTTTGTCTGCAGTTACATGGCTCCAGGGCGCCAATTTGTTGTACTGGAACGCCAAAAAGACAAAATGCAAATCTTAATTTGCTGAAAGACTTAAAACAGCAGTTTAAAACATTTTCAAAAAAAGACCGCAGCAATTTAAACTCAAAAAATTGAAAACAGCAATTTGAACGACGCCTTCATGTCACGTTATACCAAGGATTAAAATACTCCAACAAACATTTCTTCTGAATCATAGGAAGTAAATCAAAGTGTGCTTTATTTTTGCCATGTCGATGTTTTTGTTTCGCTACCGAGAATCGAACCTCTTCTTGGTTTCCCGTCCCTTTCAAACGGAAGCCAAGACCCACACGCCCTTCCTTGACTTCCAATGCCAAAATTGGAAACCTAAGACCTTTAAACCAGTCATATACCTTACAGGCAACAAAGGCCAAGGTACGTAGCGAAGCACCGATCGCGTACGGGTGCGTACATACGAAAGCGCCGCCATTTTTGTCAGTTGTAAGTCATATCGTTTCGCACGCCACGTTGCAACAAAAGCGATGTTTATTCTGGAATATGGCTGCTCTTAAATATAATAAAACGCCATAAAAATATTGCATAAACTCAACTTGCTTCATCAGTCTGCGTTGAAGCATTCTGCATCGGTAACAAAATCTTGATTACAACATTTTTCTTCGTCCAAAACATTATTATGTAAACCTTTCCTGGTGTAAAATAGTGATTTCAAATCAAGAGAAAGGTAAACTTTCACCGAATCAGTGGAATTGAATCAACACAAGAAATAATCAACATAACAAGTGCTTAGCAGGTAGCAGAACAAGCAAAGAATTGTGCAATTATTCAGCCTTGGCTTTAGGCTTGACGTTCCAGTAGCGGACCATCTGCAAAAGAAAAATTTTAAAGGTCATAATTTGAAAAGTTTGTTTTACCAATCAACATATGGGATGCAAAACCTGCAAGATCTTTCCTGAAATAAAACTGAGTCAAAAATGTTAGCCTTTGTGCAATTTTCATAAAAATTGGAAATAAATGAAAATATTAGAAAATATTAATAGACATGCTTTGGTAAGTTACCAACAAAACCTAAGCGACAAATAAATCTATTTACCTGGGCTGCGATTATACCATTGCATATAGTGGATACAACATAGTTCATGATCACCAATTGATCGCCTGTTTCCTGAATAGAAGTGAAAATACGCGCAATTGATCCACCGAATATCAAAAATACAGTAATAGCTGACAGCTGGCCAGTGGTTCCATTTCTGTAATTGTCAAGCGCCTGAATCATCTGGAATAAAAGTAGAACATTTTCGTACAGTCAGCGTGTAATGTTACATCCATACTACTGTAGTCTTCTAAATGTATTTTTTGACAGTGTAAAGTTGTGACAAACATTTAGTGTCCGGTAGTGTCGACAAGAAGTATGTTATAGAAAATAGTGAATAAGCGTTTCGTCCATCAGGTTGCATATTTAACAAAATTGTCCTTCTATTGGTGTGATGCTAAACAAAATACTAGGTTTCAAGAAACGTCAGCAGAAATACAGGTTCTTGAAAAACAATTTTGTTTAGCATTACACCAGTTGAATGACAATTTTCTTCAATAAGTATGTTACTGTCTTAAAGGTTAGGTGAGAAGGGATAGGATTTGTTAAGTAGGAACATGTTCTTAAAAGCGTTTCTGCAAATACTAAAATAATAACAAAACTATACCAACGACATTGCTAGAAATTTCAGAGTTGGAAAAACATAACCCCAGCAGCGCATAAATGCTATATTTACATTAAATGCAGCGCGTTCAAGATTTCAACACACCATGAATTCCATTAGCACACACGCCCCACCAACATTGCCCGATATGAGTTCAATCCAAGCGTTACGCGGCGCCATATTAAGTACACCACGGCTTCTTGGTCGTATAAATATTTCGACTTGATCAGCGCTGGGCTCTGCACCCGGTCGCGCCCAAATAATATTTATTAATATTCATAAGCCGGATACCATGTCACGTGACCTTATCAAGTGCACTCGGGCGTGACGAGGACCACCAAATTTTGCGACTTGACAAACCGCAGTCTTTTTGTGTTGTAATGCGGCTAGTGTTTTAACAATGTGATTTTGAATATCAAACAAGATTTGAATAGAAATCGTGCGGCCAAAAAAATGAAGGACACAATAGACTACCACACATCCCATTGGGCAACCCTAAGATCTCGAGAAGAATGCGCAACATTTTCTAAAACCTATTAGTTTGAAACATTGCCCATCAGCATGCACCAAAAAGTATTATGGAATATATCAATTGCTATCAGGCTGGTAACTTGAAGAAACAAATTAAATCATAAAACACACCATCTTTGACAGAATCAGTAAACACTGTTGTGCGGGTAAACCAGCGTAAATGGATAACATGAAAGCTACTTTCGGATTCTGCAAGCGTATGAGTGACATCCACCATTTTGTGAAAAGTAGCATTTACGCACGTTCGCATCTGGAGCGAATGCATTAGCGGGTGCCGATGATTAGGAACTGCGCAACACGAGCTGGGAAACGTAATATTTTTGCTCACGTCACTCACCACGTGTTTCGTCTCAAATTACGTCACGGCGCGGTGAGCACTGCCACTGAACCTCGAAGGGGTGGGGAAGACGGGCCTCGAGAGCACCCATTTCGAACGCAAACGCGATTCGGCCTTTTGACGAAATTGCGCGAAAATTGCCTCCCAAAATAGACCCTGTTGTGAAGAACCTCAACAGTATGTGTAGTATGAATCGTGTGGGGTAGGCAAAACGCACTGATGGCTTCCAATATGCCTGTGTTATGATTTCGGCATATCGGTAAAGGAAATTGGCTTCCGGTTCAAAAACAATAAATAAAACAAAAAAATATTGTCGGTTAATGAGCGTGTATTTATTCTATGGCAAGTCATTAGGGTGATTATTTATCATTCCTGTCCGTTTCGTATTTGTACAAGTCAAAAAGTCACACAGTCGCGGGCAGTTGACTATCTATAACAAAGTTTATGTTAAGGCCACAGCTTTTTCGCTGTGATCGTAGCCCGCGTGAAAACATTCAACGATGGATGGCGGGGTCGCGAAAAATTTGACACGAAACCGCGCGTGTGTATCGGCCACTCAAGACAGGCGTAGCACAATAAGGCGCGGTGACAAATATCGCGATAAAAACACGGAGTCGCGACTAGAACAACACGCACTCGGTATATGACGCCGTCTTCTAAGGGTACCATTGCGTTTTCCTGATATAAGTCGCGCCCGCGATTCGATCCATTAAAAACGAGCCCAGGAAAGCGCGATTTAGCGTTAACGCACCTGAGCAAAGAGCCCACTGGCGCCAGGGACTCGTATGTGCCCCTTCTAATCGCCTTATGTCATCGACGCCACACAAGACGTGGCCCGGAAGGGAACAGGGAGCAGGAGCGAAGTTGTGTAGAAATCGTTAGCAGAGATAAGCCTCCACGCGTGTTGTAGTTCGCCGGATGGAGATATGAGGAGCGGATAAAACAACATAGGATAAGTATGAAGCAAAGGGTGGGAATTCGTACTGACTGTCGAGTACAACAGGATGCTAAAAGTCGTTGCCGAGATTAAAAAAGTGTGAAGAGTGTGTCTGCAATTAGTACGGCCAAACCACGTACAAGCCCAAAAACATTTGTACGCCGAAATATAGGACATAAGATGTACCAAAAAAACGAAGTAACCAATGTTGTTGACCAAGTGAATTGAAATAAACCTATATAGTATCGGCCGCGCAATATCTAAAACTTCATCTCAGAAGTGATTTAATTTTCGCGATTACAATCTCACTGTAGCACATTTTTTCATCACAAATATTCTCTGTGACGTAACCGTTTTCTTTCCCGGTGCAGTGGTCGTTACAAACAAGTCCCAAGCGTATACTCAAAACAAAACGATTCCACGCGATAAACCGGGCAAAGGCATCATGAACGATGACATCAAATAGCTGGAGCGAAACAGTTTACACGGACGATACGTCGCCGAAAGTTTATGCAAATAACAGACAGAGGTTGGGAGAGTGTGATCCTTGTAGTGACGCGAGTTTTCGCAGTCCATTAAAAGCAGGGTAAACAGCAGAGAAAAGGGGGGCAAACCTTTCATCATAGCGCTTCTATAGCGTGTCGGGGTACTCTGTTGTTTCAGGCCAGCAGACTTAAATGACTCAAAGGCGGAAAGGAGGACTTGATTAAACGCTTCCAAGATGGCGGTGCGGCGCCAGGTAAGTTTTAATTCCACCAGATCATCGTCTAACGCGAAAGTTAGCGATGACGCGAGACTTCTGCCCTATAGCTCCCTGAGCAACGGGAAGCGGTCGTCATGGCAACGGGATATAAGTGGCGCCGGATTAAATTCGTTATTAAGGTCCATGCTTCGTCAGTGCGTATATAAGTATGGGGCTAATAAAAAAGGAACGGGAAAACGTAGGTCTACTGTTGTTACCTTTTAAGTAATATTACCTTTGGGCTGTTACATAACCTACATTTTTTTACATAAAACTTTACATTAATTTCAGAAAAATACTAAACATTATGATTATACGCAATATAAAATCACCTTTTTCGACACACAAAAGGTGATATTAACATGATTTGGCTACGTTGGGTAACAAGCACTTTGCAGTAGTTGATTGTACACTTTTTTAATACCAAAACACGCACATGGTCACCAAAATATCTGTAAATAACGTCGTAACGAGCGGTTCAAGGCGTCTGTTTCAAACTGCCCATAGCATTTCAACAGTCGTTATAGCTTTGCGTGGGAACCCAGAGATGTTACGTCATTAGCGGGGTAAATGCTGTGCAACGAACGATCATGCTCACAACGGCCAAGCCCCCTGAAGATTATAGTCGGGCAACGGGGTGAGATGATACGTTCCCCTCCTAGGGGCAATTGATTTCGCACGAAATCAAATCTTGCAAAAGCAGAGACTTTTGCGAAAACTATAACACTTTAACATACACGTGCTCACGTTCGGTTGCTATTTTTAAACATAACTTTTTGTTAATGACACATATAACGGCCGAAATAGACGGAGGAAACGACATGCTTTCTTATTTAAACGTTTCGGAAAGTGCTTACGCTATTATCAGTGGGGCTACACCAGTTACACCCATTTACAAACACTTGAGTCAGGTAAAGAGATTTGATAAAAAGTTGCGAAACAAACAAACTTTTGTTGTAATTTTGAGTCAAGACGACATCCTATTTTTTTAATCATGTTTTACAGCTTTGAACGTCTCGATTTTTTACTTTTTTATCGTCAACCTGCCGTGCGAACTATAACGGGCATAAAGCCTTCCAAAGTCAAAAATAGAGTGCGGTTTAGTGGGCGAGTCAAAAACAAAGCTTGGCCAAAGTCATTACGCGTTCGACACAAGGTCTTGTAAAGACGTTTGAAAGTGATGTGAAGGAAGGTAGGCACTTGACTTGACGACATAAGCGTGTCCGTCATTCAGTTCCTGTGGCGATGAAGCGTTGCACACACCCACCTACAAACAGGCCGCGGCATGAACCTTTGCACATACCGTTAAGAGCGCTCCCCTATGACTAACGATAGATAGTATAGAAGGAGAATTGACCCAACGTTTCGCGGCTAAGAAAGGACTGGCTGCCTGTCACGACACATGGCACAAACCTGGCCATTTAGGGCAAGTGGGAAACTGTTATTACCCTCATGGCAAATGACATGCTCGTCTTCGTAACAGCAATGGATCCCTGGGCTTAAATTAAGGGGGGTGTAATAAGGCCGTGAGAGCAGCGAAACGCCGATACAGTGTAAGTGTTGTATGGTGGTGGAAAGTTTTACCACCTAAAGTTCAATTGGACAATTTCGGATTTTTAAAATTTGTCAAAATTGTAAGTTTTTGGCCCGGGGAAGTTCAGCCTTTTGTACAGGTCACTTATAGCGTGTTAACTTGACTTGATAATTTCCAATTCTGTAAAAGATAAAACAACAGAAAAGACGGGCACAGAGAAAGATATTCGTAAATACTACAGGCATGTAAAAATTTATAATTTGTCGCATTGTCATATAGCAGCTGTTTGGGGGAAAAACGCCAGGCAGTCAGTGACCAATTAGCTCTCGTCAACGGCAAGAAACGGCGCGTGCGAGAAGAGCCTGCGCATTGACAGGCAATTGGCCACAACAGATAATGTTTCAGGGGTTGCCTGCCGCGAACAAAAGACGCAGCGAGGGCGGGGGGTGAAGGGGACGCGGCTGCAGGGCGACGGAACTTGGAAACGGGTCCCAGGGAAAAAACACCGCGGCGGGCGCTTAGAACAATAGAAGCACGGGATCTACGCCTAGGCGCGTTTGAATGGGGCGCCACAAGTACCGGTGTGCAGTGGGGGCGGAAGGGTGGGGAACGGGGGCCAGGGCGCGCAAACAAACAGATGGATCGATGCGGTGTCACGCACGGGGGCATCGCTATGGCGCGCGCGACATAACACAAAGATCTATGTTGCGACCCAAGTAATGAAGTCGGGCTCGCGACTGGAGCCAACAGCAGTGGCCGTGTCAGTCAGCATGGTACATTAGAGCTGTCAAATCGCACGAGCTAAAAATGAAGGTCGCGAAATGCTAGCGACCGCAACGACCCACCAGTGTGCGCAGACTAAGTGCCCCTGACTTTGGGCAGATCCACGCAGAAACCATCAAAATATCAACACTTGGGGTGTGTGATAACACCCCGTCCAAAGTACACATCTTAAAACGCTCTGGAACCAGTAAATCAATCTGCAGGCGCGAAATCGTGAGAGTCAGGGAAGAGGGGTTTATATTTACACATGGACTAGTTCGGGGGAGATTGCAGGGGTCGAAGTGGCGATGACAGGTCGCGAACCTTCGGCGACGATCCGCGGGACACGCAAGACCACACACGTTATGCACATTAGGCAATGTGTAATGTGAGGAACGGGACGGATCTGGAATGGGTGCTTCTACTGGTATATTCATGGGTTGCCAAAGTTACTGAGAATTCTACCGCCCCAATAAAGATCAGTACAAGAATTTTTCAATGTTGTAAATACGTTTTTGACCAGATTAGCTATGAAGAGTTTTTTATTTACAAAAAACAAAAATGAAGATTAAATGTTGCTAGCACCGTGCTACCAAAATATATGTGACACAGCGAAGCTAGGCATAACGTTCCCACAGCGAAAAAATGATAATTTGGTATAGGATAAAAGAATCGTGCGAATACAAGTTTACTCGATTTGTCGTTATTGTCAACACTAGAGCAAATCCATGACCAAACTATTTCAACCGGTATGCCAAAACAAATCAAACCGATTCGGAACAACACTATAGGTTTAGGTGCATAAAATACGAATAAAGTTTTATGATAGCTTTATGCCGAAAATACAGGTTCCAAACGTAGCGTTTATTACTCGGCATATGGCCACCAACGGTATGCGATCGAAGTCGAGTATTACTTAGTGGTTTTGCTTGTGAAAAATCAGAACCACGTGGCTAATCATGAATAGCAACATTTGAGATGCAGTCTAGACAAAAATGCAATCACAAGCGGCTAAACAACATAAAGTTAAATGGAATTCCAACCACCACTCAATACATTGGCAAACCCGCTCAGGGAGCAAGTGCACAAGACACAAACCTCAGTGCAATTTGGGACAAGCACGTGCTCAAGAGGCCCCACAATGACGGAGACTCCACTCCGAATGGCTACTTCACGAGCGAAAGCCTGTTTCCTACTTATAATGCTGAAGACTTGGGCAAGGTCTTTAACCAAAATGCCTTAGCCAGGTTCAACTTAGAGTTTTGATAGCCATCTGATGATTTAATTATCCAGCTGTTTCGTAATAACCATTTAACACAACACTCCATACGATTACGGCCTTAATAAAAAAATAGAAACAATCTAATACTTTTTTCGAGTAAACGATTCCAACAACACTGTTAACAATTTTTTTACAGTTTTTTGTTTGTAAAAACATAGTTTGTAGGATTACACATGTCTGAATGCTATAGTTTCTAAATTCAGAAGGGAAGGGAAAAGAAATCGTCATGAGAAATTCGTTTCAAGCTTGAGTTGAATGCAGCTTTAGGAATTGCATACAATGCAACCAAAGGACACGGAAAGTCCTGTGGCAAACAATTTAATCTTCGTGCCTCAGGTATCACATGTCGTCTCGCTGCCATCGTTGCTATACACTTCGGGAACACTAAACCACGAACAATGCCCCACACTGACGCAACAAAGAGCGTGATCATGCGTGACCTATCAACCCCGGCAAGTGAGTGATGTTGTGCGAGATGCTAAAGTATTCGCGTGCCGAACAAGCATAAAAACACGCAGGTACCGGTCCCTGGGAAGAACTTTAGGGCAAACGGACGTGAATGAATACCCGGGGCGATCCCTAAGGCGCCTGGGAAAATTTGGACCCGCTACATTCGCATGCGATTGAAACTGTGTGGGTAACAAATACCCGCCTTTGTGGCATCGTTTGGACTATAAATGGCCATTACAATGCAACTAGCGTTGGTTTTCAACTCGGGGACTTGTGTTTGATTGGCCAGCAATGATCGTCCATTGAATTTGCAGTGAAATCCCGGCCGAAATTGCCACCGATTACTAGCGTTAGGAAATTTGCCACACAAATGTGAAGACAAAGCGAAGGACAGGCTATTTATAAAAGAACGCTGAGTTTGAGACTACACCTAGCAATTCCCCAATTGCCTTTGTATCACCACGTGCACAGTGATTTGTTTGTTGATCATAATTACAACTTGTAAGTTGCGTTTTGGAACAAAAACCTATTTATTTCCACTCCGAACATTTTTTTCCAATGTGTTGTCACCGACAAACAGTGATTTTTAAATTTGGACGAAAAACAGTTGTTAATGTAAGCCCTTATTCGGTTTACGATGATACGAAAAATATTTTTACGAGAGGTATACGAATTTTTACGACGGGTATATTCAGATGTAAAGACGGGTCCAAAAAGTACAAGCCCGAAACCTTGGCGACACAAATATGGACAAAAGTAAAGTCAGGTACCAATCAAACATGTTGAATTCGAATTAAACTAAAAACTAAACCCGACCCGACTTACAACTATGAGATAACAACGTAGTGCTTTGTTATTCACTGGCGCCACCAGCTGGCCATCGCTTTTCCTACGCATAGACAAGGTCAAAAATAACGTGGCTCTCTAGTGTCATCACACGGAAATATTTCTGCCCATACTTCAGGACAGAAAGTGAATTTTTATTCATTGAAAATAGAAAAACAGGTAACAGTCGAGAGCTATTGGAGTTGGGATCGGGGTTCCCAATTCACACAGCATTTTAGAACTCCTTATTAATGACTATAAACCCTTCAATAAAAAATATATAACTATAAACATAAAATGTCAAATCCAAAAATGTAGCTGCAAGTCATTGGGAGAGTTCGAGCCACAAACAAAAATAGACAACACCACAACACAAAATTGGAACTTCCTTGACACACTCATACTTTGTCAAAATTCATTAAATGTCAGTGACAATTTACATTTACAGTCTAGGGAACTGTCAATCCAAAACCATTATATTAAATTATAAGCTCTAAAGCTGATAAAATACGTCAATGAAACTGTTCTCACCTTACTGATGACAACCGCTGGCATATTGCTTGCTTGAAGTGCAGCCAAAACAGAAACCGGTGTTATGCCTGACATCAAAACACCCAAAATGCCAAGAAAAATAACAACAAATCCAATTGCTCCACTTGTACTGCCTTTATAATGCTGCAAAGCAATATTATTTGAAGTTACAGTGGTTGCAATTGTATGTAGTGTTTTTAAACATTTTTTATTTGTACTTTTATTAATAAGTGTTCTTCAATGGGCTGAAATGTGATCTTCAATGCTTGATTTTGTCTTTCCCAAAAAATCACACTTCTCACTTTAAGCTGATTACCTCCATTATTCATTTCTCTGGTTTCAGGATAAAAAGTCTTTTCCATATATGACTGTGGTTTTCCAATTTTTTTCTTTAATTTTTGCTTACCTGAACTTCTTGCATTACTAATCTGGGAAATTGATTCAGAGGCTCAATGCATTGCAACAAATTTCAAAATTTTTACACAAACTTTTACTCTTTCATGAACTGCATCTTTCAAGCAATCTTGAAACTTACCTTCATTATACCAGCTATGTTCCTACTTCACAATTTGGCAACTAATTTTACTCTTAACACTATTTTATGACTACTAGGAATCTGCCTAAAAATACAGAAAAACTTTTTCTATCAGTCACCAGCACCCACTTTAGTTTATTATGTAGCAAACTTTACCGTGTATTTCAGCACAAAAAAGTTTTCGTTTACGACCTACAAGTAGAACTCAACTAAACAACAAAATCAGTCCTTTAACACAGTAATCAACTCTAAAGAACTGATTTTGTAACTGAACATAGCTTTATCTCACACCATATTTTGCTAAATGATGCTGTAAAATTCTGGCAATTTTAGTTTCTTGCACAAACTAGTACAAAATTAGCGAAAAGTGGTGCAGTCCAAATATCTGAAACAATATTACGTACCTGAATTAAAGCACCAATCATAATATTCTGAAGCATAAGAAAAAATGAGTCACCCCATGTGCTGCAAAACAGAATTAGATAATATTAAACCATTTATCTAGGCTTTGTAGCTAGAAGAAAATGTTCTGTTGTGTTAAGTAAGTACCTGAATGGAAAACCTTTAGCAATACTGTATGAAAACATTGAAGTAACAGCGTATAGTTCCAAAAGAAGTGAAGTAAAGCTAAGACCTTTCGCACTTCCAGCAGATAAAATTTTTTGAATTTGTGGAACCTTGACTAAAAACATCCCAAAATTGACAGTTTACACACTAAAATACAAACAAAAAAGCAATAAAATCCTCTTGTATTTCAATTTAAAAATTATGCCTCTGACAAATGTATTTAGGGTTAAATATAAAATCAACAAAGTGCATAAGCTTTTTTTTACTGCTACTTAATTTCTGTGCAACCAAGATATCATCTTGAGAATAGAAAGTTACTCTTAAACAGTGCCCTCTCTTCGCAATGGGATATATCAATAACACTTACCCAAAACTGCTCCGGCCACAATCGAATAACCAAGGACTTTGCTAATAAGTGCTGAAAGGCAATCCCCTGAAAAACACAACCATGTTAAGATGATATGTTAGTTGCTGTATGGTATACGATACTATACGTGCATTTGAGCTGCAACAGATAAAATAAGTCTAAAAACAATCACTTAAATGTTCAGAAAAAGTTCAGAAAATTTCTATATTGCAGCTACTCAATGCAACACTCACACAATGCAGTAAAGATTGCTCACCTACACAGTAACAAAAACATACAAAGCTCATGGGCAAACATTTTGGAAACCCACTAAGGAACTTATAATCTCATACCATGGAAGAAATTCAGCTTGTAAAAGAATTCCTCGTAGCATTCTTCTGACATAAGTGCATTCATGTTTTTCTTTTGCAATTTTCCTGTGGTTGCAAATTGGGTTGTTAATTTCGTAAAATGTTGGTATTTTGCGGCTAACAACAAATCACTACGTGGACAAAAACCACAGCTTGAACAGGTAAATCCAAAACTATTATAAAAACAAGCATAAAACATAAGTGAATTAAGTGATGCTGCTCACTCTCTGGTTGAGGTTGACCGGTCCGGTATGTGCTGGAGCAATCAAGCGAAAAAATCTGAACCTATATTTAACCATTAGGTACAATAACCCCATAATAAGTATCTTTAGATAAAATTATTCAGTAATTCCTATTTTGAGAACTAAAATCGTCAATAGAACTAATATATACAAATTAATACATTAAATCTTACTTGCAAAAAAGTTTTAATATTACTTTGCAAGCGTGTTTTTAAATTTTATGATTACATAGCTTAAAAGTTGTGTAACGTACCTTAAAAATTTTTGCGGTGTTCACAAAACTTTCACATTTTACGTGGAATTTATCTGTTGGCTGGATGCGCCATTCATCCATGCAATATTATGTTTGTTAAATATTTGCAATTCATCAAGGTTTTCCCACTGTTTTCCATAAAAAGGAACAGGATTATAGTATAGAAAAAGTGATTGCATCTGGCCGTGTTCTACAACCATCCCATATTTCGTGGTTATTGACCCAGAATGCATCACAATTTGGTAAGTGATAAACGGTTTCAGTTTTTGAAGTGCACACCATGCAGCGCTGATTAACCTTCACTTATTCCCAAAGTATTAATTTTATGCAGACTTTGGTTATTCCCACTGATCGCCCATGCAGGATTTATTTGACCAATTAAACTATATCGGCTCTGGTGTAAAATTTGGATTTAAAGGAATGCGTGTGCGCGTGTGACAAACAAATGAGTGGAGACTACTAATCATTATTATTTGATTCAATTAAATGAACCATTCGTATTCACCACACCACGGCTGTCAGAAATTACCATTCAAGAATTAAAAAAAACTATTTTTCGATATATTCTTAACCATATATGAAGTCACTAATTATGCTGTTACGCTTAGTAGATCCCGTTTTCCTCCTTGCTTCCTAACAAACCAAACCTTAAAAAAGGTCTAGCACCGGGATGCGTACGCCTACATGACTTGCAATATAGCTTTTTTGAAGTAAAACAAGTTTTAGAAGCCAAATATGTCAAGAGGTTTATTTTATCTTGCAATGCACGGTCACAGTGTGTATATATCATTTCATACACGACATAGTGTTGTACACCTCTGAACTAAACAAACTAATTTTAGGTGGTTCTTGGCTAAAATAACTTTTGACGGTGCAGTGGTTGTGTATGATGATCAATGCAAAGATATGCAGACACAGGTCCTAGCAACCTGCAAAATCTGTGTTTAAAATTGCACGATGGAGGTAGAGAGTCATTCTAGGTTGGAGTGGCACGGTGATAAATTACACCACGTTACACCGTGCCACTTTGTTCCGAATTACGCCAACTCCATTTTACCGATTCAAAGTTTTAATAAGTTGATGTATGTACACTGCACTGGATAATCCTTTTTTAAAGATGGTCTTAGACATAATTTCGTTTTTATATTCATGTGTTTTGCCATGCATTGTTGACAACTTGTTTGTTGTTGTGTGGAAAACGGAAAGCTTGTGTTCAAATTGTTGGTCACAAAGCAAGTGAGTTTAAGTCGCTAAAGTGTTGTTTGAGCGAACATTTTTTGTGGTCACGTGAAATCCCATCTACAATTTAAAGTGGCCCACCCAGACTCTCCGAACTAAAGTTGCTTCTAAATTAAACTGTAAGCACTGTCTGACGCATCTTTTTTCCTATTTAGGACTTTTTTACCTCTTGTCTTGAAATCAGTTTATTTTCAAGTACCAACCTAATTTATTGACGTTGCCCGTTGCCTTCCGACACTGTCGACTTTTACGAATAAGTTTAAGCGCTGGCGACAGCGCAACAACGCCAATTAGAGAATAAGTGCTTGACTGTTCGACTTGGTTCAAGTACAACTAGACTACAACAACCCAGTCAACGAGGAGGTTGGTTAAAAACTTGGCTTTGCGCGTGGACGAGTTGGCTTGGGTGAAGGCGGCGCCCACAGTTAATTGCTAATTATAAACCAGGCAACCGACCGTCCTTGACTTTGAATACCCACCAGGAGGTAGCCTGAAACCGCTACCAGCACAGATTCCTGTTAAGGAGCCTCTCAAGGGCGGGTGACTCAACACTTGGGTCAGTTTTTGGCCGTCGCTGATTGTATCAAGTGATCTGGTGTGTTTATAATTGTATCTGTGCGAGCATGCTACAGGTGTAACGCAGCGATTGAACAAACTGTGTTGGGCTTGAGAGCGGTGCTTATCAACAATGACGTCATCGCTATATCGACTTACACGTTCCACCGGGTGGAATTGAAAGGATTGCGACCAAACTTCGAAACAGAGGATTCAGTTCGCTTGAGCTCGCTCGAATGTCTGTTGCCCTATTAAAATGATAGGGGGCTCTCTCTCGGTACACAGCAAATTCGCAGCCGGTCATTACATGGGGTGGCCATGCGGAAAAGGCCTAAACATATTAGTCACTTACATTCACGTGCCAAACCCAAATCGTTGTTCAAAGTCGAAATTCTTGTCTGTGTTTAGTAGAGCGTCGTTTTCATGGAAGAGTGCAGCAGGCTTCGATCAGCTACAATAAGCCGGGGTCTAAATTGTATTTGTCTTTCCCAACGAAACGCCATATCAGGTTTAGCAATCGTCCGAGAGAATAAGATACCCTGGTCAATATTTGATCACCTTAATTCAATTCTGTAATGCACTATAAAGGCTTGGAAAGGCCGGACAAACAGTTTTAGTTCTTTTAGTAGTGTTTGTTTATATTCTGAACGCAGTCTTGTCGCTAGATTTGTAAATTACCGTTGGGGAAACATCTTGTTTCACTACATCGCTACTACATGACAATGGGATCCTTGTTAGTTGCCCAAAACAACAAGTGTTTGACTGGCTATAAAACGTACCGACTTTGGTTGCCTCTTCTAATGATCTAAACGGCGGTGTTAAACTGTCAAACACCAAATCAGCTTGTAAGTCAGCATAAATTTTATTTTACGACTGCTTGAAAAGAACATAAAAGAAGCGCCATCGAATAAACGAAAAACAAACTGCAAAGTAAACGACAAGATACATGCGGTGTGTTTGTACACCCATAATTGAGCCAGCGTGGAGGCAGACGTATTTGTGGAACAATATCATTGGCGGGCGCCAGCAGTCTGCCCTTCAATAAATATTTGAGCACCTCTGCCTATAGTGCAAGTTCGACGAAAACGGTTTAATCTGTTCCGGTGTTTTTACTTAAAATTGAAGCGTTGAGGGCAAAATGGTGAGAGTGGTAGAAAACTGATTGGTTTTCTGGCGAAGTCTAATAAAACGTTCTATTGCACAGAGTCAAACTTCCAATATAGATGTTGAAAAAAATCAGACCGTGTTCATTTTAATGTTAAATCTTTTCACTGTTGTGCCATTTCAATAAGAGTTAATCCGGTAAAAGCGTGATGATGTTCGATCGCGAAGCAAACTCGATAATAAACGATTACTTCGACGTCTTTACAGTTTTTCGTCAAAGCAACGAACAAAAGCATGTGAAAGTAAAAAAGCAAAATAAATGGGAAACGCAACGTTTATAGACTTTGTTGAAAAAATCGCAAATTCAAAACGCTATCATATTTGAAACCAAGGTGGTTGCTGATATTGCTAAGTTTCAGTCAGATAAAATGTTACGGTGCGTTTTTAAACTGCACACCCCAATTTTTTCGCGTTGCTATTGTGTATGGTGGATTATGGGTAAATGCAAAAGCATTGGTTTTTCGAATGGTCGGCGCTTTTCTTGTAAAACATAAAGCCAAGTAAAAAGTAAGAAAATCAACCGTAAAATCCTGATTGGCGTAAAAATTGCGCAAAGCTAAATCGTATAGGCAGCCCGCAGACAACACTGCTAGATTTGCGATGGCAGGCCCCAACAACAGAAGCGTCTGTCCGCTTGCCTTTGGCAAATAAGCAGCGCGTAATTGTTAGCAGCAATTATCTTCTAAAGCACTGGGGCGATCCCCATTCCGACCTCCTGTCTTCGCCGTCGAAACGGCTCTTTCCAAACGACGCTGAGATATAGAAAATGTCCCGAATCACTCGGGAACATCCCGATAGGCGATCACACCGCCACCACCGGTCCGCCGTTATCCAAAAACGACTCGTTATACGAGGGTGGTGGACGCAGGTCGCTGTGGGAATTGAGAGTGGCTGTCCTGTGTCGGTCTGAGTCGGAATGCAGGCGTCCGTGCGCGTGGTGATGATGGTGTGACGAGGAGGCTATCGGCAGGAGGGTCACTTGTTGCAGGGGAGTAGAACCACGTGTCGGAGTTATCGGTGGCGACTGGTACTTCTTCATGTGTCGTCGCCGCCGGTATACTTTGTACCCCAAAAAAGCAATCAGTACGACGAAGAGGACCGCGCAAGCGCCTAGCACAATACCGATGACAAGGCCGTTGCTGGCAACCGGTTCGTCAGATCCAGAGTTGGTTGGAACGACAACCTCAATTGTTGTACCTGGAAATATAAAATTGGGAACATTAGTATCATGTTTCGAAAACCGCTCCGCACAATATGATACATATAAACTTAGATAAGTGCACACAAGTTTCAAATACGTGCCGCCAAATCACAAAAAGTAGGTGAACCAGACTTTCAAAGCAAAACCGGTGGTCCGCATTGTAAATAAGCAACGTGCAGCGGTTAGCGTTTTAAAAACAACGGTTTATAGGCCGAGGTATTTCGCCACTTTCTCCCCGTAAGAAAACCCTTTTAGGTGGCCTCGAGATCTTTATCACACGTGTGCATGTAACCAGTGACGCACGTACGGAGATAAAAACTTCAGTAACCGTTTGGTGTGAAATTCCCAGTAACAATGCGAAACCAATGTTGCAAGAAATCACAATTCTCAATCAACATGTTGTAGTCGTATATAAAGCTACTGTGTTCGTTTGATATTACAGCAAACAGCGGTGGGCGAAATCTTGGGATTACCGGCGCGAGATACAAAACCAGGCTTGTGGGTTGATCGCCATTTTACTGGGCGACAGTAGTTGGCAAACTAAACAAGACAGGGAATTCCGCGACAATGCCACGCGTTTTGAATTACCAGGCCCAAAAGAGTAGACACAAGCTGAACCCTCGGTTGTCGGGACAGAGGCTTGCCCTGGACAAACATTAAGCACAGGGAACAGGAAAACTCTGGCGTGAAATTAGGGGTAACGCAACCCGTATTGGGGCCACGTTTGCGCATGTTTTGGACACTTCATGAAATAAACGGCCCTTATTGTTGTGACAACCCAACACCAAAGTCAGCGTAGCAGTAAACCGCATTTCAGTCGCGTGATTGCCTCGTTCTCAACAACGACGGTGGTCGAACCACTTTGATATTTTTTGCTTAGCTCTCAGCACATAGTTGGTCGGACTTAGCAGTCACCGCTGTGTTCATACATGGTAATAGTCCATTAACACTGCCGGTGGTGGGATTAAGGATTGAAACATCACTGTATTTGTTTCGACGCTGTGACGGCGGTCGCCGAACGAGATAAAGCAGCTGCACTTGTTTATGTTGAACACAAGTGACTCAAATTTAAATTAAACTTACTTTTCTCATGCTTTTGCTCTTCGACGTTTACTACTTCGTGTGTGGGGGGTCGTACCACGGTGACGTCAGAGGTTGGTGGGTCCACAACTGCAGGGGCAGGCCTAGGCACGTACTGGTCATCTGTAATAGATAAAAAAGTGTTGGAAAGCACAGTTCGGTGACATAAATCAAGGGGAAAAGACAGGCTAAATCCTGCATTTTAACATAACTATTGTGATTGGCGCGTTATTCCAATGCTGTAAATGATTTGTGAGTCACCGAAAGGTGAAACAGGGCCCATAATTATTTGCCACTTCCCCGCCTCGTAAAACTACAAGGAGAATTGCTTTCGGTCAAAAATGTTAGACAAAACAGACCCATGAACATGTTCTAAAATATGCTATGTGTTTTAATACTAAGTTAGCGCATATGAAATGTGCACCAAGCATTTGTTTTGAAGTGGACATATTTGCTAACGCCCATAAGGCACGTCGAATATAAATATACGCTCTGGGCTGCGCTAAAACATTTATCCATGAACTGGCGCATAATCAAGACGGGGCATCAATCAGGATTTCCAATCATTAGTAATTGCGAAAGGCGGCATACGTTCGCAGGTTCATCAGCTAAAAGAATGTACTTGGATTGAAAGATGCGCGAAAGAGACACATGAGTGGGGGATTAGTACAGGTCCAAGCGCTGTTTACAATTCAAAGGCTTTAATATCGAACGACCGTTTCGCGATTTTTCCTTCCGCGCACCTGAGCAAGTGGTCAAGACATTCGTCACTGTTTGTTGATGTCAATAAACTCGGGTAAAGTTGAGCTGGCCCGGGACGGCGGCGTGAACTGGAAATGACAGGTTTTGGGCGGTCAATGCGCTTTAATCAAGTGAATGACTTCTGTCAAGTTGTCTTGTATGCCACTTAACTGTTAAGTTTAATGCGACCTGCACTAAATCGTATGGTAAACAAGTTGTATTGAGCGATTTTTCCATGTTTTGGCGGTCTTTAGTAACTAAAATTTAGGGTGTTGCTATCAACTCTTAAACAATCCCCACACAACATGTACTCTGTCATCAGCACTGTATGTTATTCCAATCTACATTTGTGATTAAGTTTCGGCTGTTATGGGAATAAATGCCACACAACGAGTCGCGGTTGGAAATTTGAACCTAAATTTATGGAAAACACGGTGACCACTTTTCAACCTTGCAACAGTGATTAGCTTGAGGACTAAACCAGCCAGGCCCAATGACCACCCATGAGTAAACGCAATGGTCTGCATGCCTTGTACGATTATCTCAACTGTGGCGTAGGCAGGCTAGCAAGTGTAACGCCTTGGCCAAATAAACAGAAAGAGAATTTATTCAAACCAATCATTGATAGGATGCAGACTGGTTTTCTAGAAAAACCTTCTGTTTCCGGGAAAATGCGGTTTGAATTGTGAACAGGCACTGCCTGTGTTTAAGCTCAGTGGGCAGCGTACAATTGGCTACAAAGAAGACTAAACTTGATTGATTATGATCCTTTCTCGGCACCGTCGTGCCTTAAATAGGATTAACTCATGTAACAGGTGCATCCATGCATAAGACACCAATTCGTTCGTTTCTGAGAAAACCTAAGTTGCCACCACCGTGAACGAATACGCATTTGACTTTAATGAAATGTGGATAGTTAGTTAACAAAAACTTGTGTGAATGTTTGAAAAATAAAAAAACGCTATATGCTGTGGTGGAAAGCGTTGGTCGCTTTTGGGGATATTTCTCGTCAAAGAAAACGAACAAGTACATCTTTAGGCCCAGGAACTCCGGCAATTAGGAACAGTCATCAGTGGATTAATTATTTATGTCATAATCACATTAAATGACTGGTTACTTGTTTCAAGACGCCCTTGGCATTCAGCAGCTGGAAAAGGGTTAAATTCTTGAGACAAACATAGG
Organism: Phallusia mammillata; assembly: GCF_965637545.1. NCBI lineage: Eukaryota > Metazoa > Chordata > Ascidiacea > Phlebobranchia > Ascidiidae > Phallusia > Phallusia mammillata. Next base: position 23,010,820 of record NC_137254.1, read on the forward strand.
TCAGAACAAATCCTTTAGTTCTATCTATCAATAAGGTGTCATGATTCACTGTATAACTTTTGTGACTCATAGGTGACGAGTTTCATCGGTAAACGAGCAAAAACATAACCCCCGGTTATCGCAAGCTTTATCGTTTAATCACAACAATACTGATCCCAATTACAGCCTAAATTGGTCGCCTTCAGTTTGCCTCGTGTGGGATTCGAATTTAAATGGATGATGAATGGCAACTAAATCTTTCGACAGGACAATCAGATTAACGTTCGTCTGTGTGCATAACCTCATTGAAAATATTTATAGATCATTTCCTGTTCGAAGGTGAACTGCAATCCGTGCGTAGCACCGGATTAAAATTTACACATCGTTTGCGTCTCGTTCGATAATCGACAATAGCATTTCGCAGCCACAAATCTCATCTTTTTTCATCAAAGCACAACGCGCCCAAGGTCGGTGTCGAGAATCGCGATCTCGTATTGTTTTGTCATAAACACGTCTAGAGGCTTATCAAACGCGCGGGCCGCGTATCTTTCCAGGAAACTTAGGTGTTTTTATTGACGAATGCATCTGCCAGCATGGAAGGCTGTGCGCCAACGACTGTTGACTATAACTTCTGCTACTGTTTGGCAAAAATAACGATTTAAGTCAGAACGTGATAGAAAAGCATTAGACACATCAGCTTAAAGCGTTGGAAGTCATAAAAAATCTATTGCCTTACGACATCAAGTCGTTTAAGTAGGATTCAATATCAATCAACGCCTTGGTAACAACGCTAAAATGGAAGTGGTCATAGGAAATCTCCCAGATCGTGCGACTATGTAGCGTTTCACAAAAGTGGCCGTCCAAAAAAATCTGCTTGGGGTTGGCCACAATCACTGGCGTCGGATGGGGCAAAACTGGGTGGGGGTGGGTGCAAAACGTGCCTTCAAATACTGATTACATGTGCGATAAGTGGGGCCCGACGAGGGACGCAAGAAATTAATGAGCCGTAACGTTAACTGCTGCTCGAACTGCCGGCAAACTGAATAGCTTGTTTTTTCAGGCCTGGAATATCCCACGAAAACCGCCATGCAACACCCTGAGAGTATTATTTATATCGTCGAACGCGACAGGCTTTCAATTTGCGGACAGTAAAAAGTAGCTGTGGGGATGCAATTTGTCGTTTACTGACTCTTACAGTGTTATAATTGTAACATTCCGCCTTAAACCTGTCCGTCAAAGTAAATCCGCAGCGCTCCTCAAAGACCTGGTTTGTGAGTTCAACGCATTCCTACTACGATCATTTGCGCAGCGGCAAGACAAAACGACCAATGAGGACGGTCATTAGTTAGGTGCACACGTTTAACTCAGGACCAACGGCTGTTTACACCCCTTCAATACAAGCAAAGGGCAGCTTGCGCGGTTTTTGCAAGCCTAATGACCCAGGAAAGCAGATTCGTCAGAGAGATTTTTGGCGGTTTCGCGTTTCAGACGTCGGTGAGAGATTCTTAAGCGATTGTTTTTATTGCGCTCTACGCGGCTGCCCCTACCAAATCACCTTTATTTTTTACTAACATTTTGCAAGTTTTCGAGTAGGCACATTCTGCTGCCGTGCAGGTGGGAGATAGCTTGATAGATGCTATCCAATTCGATTCGCCAACATGCACATTTTTTCCGCATATTATCGCAAGTGATTTAAGTTGCGTGACGATAGTGCACGGTGATAACTGGTAAAGGTACATCATCCTTACACAAGAGGCGCGAACACCCCGAAAGCGCCGTAGCTCACTGGCGGGATTATTTCAGGCACTCCGTTCGCAAATTAGATTCATCCTTCGCCGAGGTTTCGTCCGGTTATTAAAATTAATCGAGTTTTGCCCCTGTCTATGTGGTTTCGCACCTCAAAACTGCAATCTGTTATTCCGCAGCCTGTCAGGACTTCAGGTTTGTAAAACACCTTTGTCAGAGATTTAATCCAATTCCGACAAGCGATAAAGTCACTTTGCGCTTCTCCGCCATTAACAAACACACCATGCTATAATGCCGGGATCTTTAATTATGTATGCTGGCTGTAGGAATTGAACCCGCGCAAAGGTTTAAGTGAGCAACGCTGCTGTAGGCGACGGACTTGACGCCTTGAATCGATTTATTCGAATCGGTTACAGAAACATTCGAGAACTTACCCCCTAAAATGTCTCGAATTCGATGCGTGTAATTCACGAAATGGCTGAAACGCTGCTTGACGGGCACGTCGATTTCAGGCCACATTCATCACGAAAATTATCGCGATCGCCTCGCGTTAGGGTGATGGAAGTGTCGAAAATACATCGCTTGCCAAGTGTTCCCCTTAAACGCAATTCGCTACGCGCGTCAAGGTTGCTACGTCTAAACATCGTGGCTAAATGTCACAAGTATATAGAATAGCCTGTGGTGTTGTGTCGATGCAACCGCAAGGGTTTTTTAGCTGGCTAAAAGATGTGGATTATACGACATTTTCGTGACACCCAATCCTTCGCAGACGACCTGAGTTAGATAAGCATGAAAGTCAAGCACGACCTCGTGACAATTCTCAGCCAATAGGAAACCAACGTTGTGGAATCCATTTTGAGTTGGACAATATTTGTGTCAAATACCACGATCTATTTTTGATCGATTTCCCGATCGGGTCTCACCCTTAAAACCTCATTTTATGTGTGAGCAGAGTTGCAAAGGCGTACACTTTTTATTGATAACCGCATCACATGGGTCTTTGCCGCAACGGGAAGCTGGGGATTTAACAGGGCCTAAGCACAGGCATGATGCTCTATCCTTCAAAGTGGCACCTACATGATATAAAGCGCAGCATACGGCAACCAGGTTACGCACAAGTCGTACCGAAAATGTAAAGTAATTTGAGGTAATTAGATGAGCGAGTAGAGCGCAATGGGTCTGAAACCTGCTCTGCGGTCCCCGTTGGCTTAGCGCAGACTTGGAATTACACAAATCAACGTCTTGTCCGCTAGACAAAACAACAGTGCGCCGTTCGGGGTAAAACGATCCATTCGGAACGGAAATTAGTGAACCTACCCGCCACCAAGAAGTTGAACCGGCAGCTGAGAGCCTAAATCCGCGCCTTTGGGTGACAAGAAAACGGCAAAACCAAGTACCCTTTGCGATCTATGCCTGCCTTGCGAGCCAAGACCGCAAGGAAAGACGACGAAGTGCGTAAATTGCCCAGGTGAATCGTATCAAAAGTCGATATGTGAGGCGCCAATAGGAGCATTGAAACCCCCACTGCAATGCATTGAATTGCAATCTTGCTTGCACGTGAAAGTTCGGTTTAAGTCTGCTACCGGTCCGTTTTCACTTCATCACAATTACTGGAATCTTTGCACTTGACTTTGAGGCTCCACGTAAGACTCCCAGCAAAACCGCGAAATCGCGCCGTTTTCTTGTGTATTCATGCGATCCGCCTCGCGCATTAACGATCATTGCCCCAAAAAGATTCCAAGGTCGAGCGTTGTTAAACTCTAGGCTCTCCGCTTTCGTACTGACTACAATGCATCCTTTCAGTGTGGCGATGAGATTAAATTTCGGCACGGCGCCCGTTTGATGGCGCGTTTGCACATGGACCCATGTTTAAATTTACATTGCTGGCGTCATGACAGGTATGTAGGCCACGGTCCTTTGTTCAGTTTCATGAAAAGCCTTAAACAGTCAAGGCAAATGTCACAAACCGGTTTACAGCACTGTGAAACTGAAGGTTTTGTGTGCCTTATGTTTTACAATTTCAAGGGTAAAATGCAAAGGTTCTGATATCCACGAAAACAAGGCGGTTTAGAATATTTCTTAGCTCCTGATTTTGCGTTCTAAAACTTCCTTTTTTGCAAGTATTATCTATGGAAGGCAAACCCGACCCTTGCTGGCGATAAGTCACGTGCAGGAATCCCGATCGTTGCTAAGCATCATTGCCATCAGGTGGTCACGTGACACAATCGAGCGTTGGGCACGTAATCAAACATCGGGCTCCCACAGTTGCTGGCTTAAATTATCTCAACTGAAATCCCATGCGCCTGGGGTCCGCTCAGGTGTAGATTTCAGCAAATATTTTATCTGATTTACTTCGTCTGTGCCATTGCCTGGCCGCCACAAAAACCAACAGCGCAGAACAAAGAACTGAGCATTTTGACCGCGAGCAATATTCTCGACGACGAATTGCGAACAAGTGATTGACGACATAATTGCACGTTGTTCCATACACACAAGGCAATGCAAGAGAGACCGGCGATTATTCTAGACGTAATAGCTTGCTCGGCGCGATTCGAACCCTCCATTAAAATGCCTTCATATAGGACAAGGGAAACACGATACGTGCTCTTGGCGCCCAAAGGTTTATGAATATCACCAACAGAAATCCCTATTTCGAAGTCAAGTTGCCGGATTCGCTAGGGTTATACGGCATGTACAGCGCTCAGTTAAAAAAGGTCAACAAAAATGGTCCCCGTGTGTCATCGCCCGGCCTAATGCAGCCCCGATTCCTGTCAACGCTTCTTGCTGAGATGTTTTCTTTTCACGTGAAACTTTGGGTCCGACCGCAAACGCGCACGCTAGCCCCCTTTTACTTGGGTCTGTCGCTCAAAAAAATGGCTAAATTGCGCGAAAAGTGGATCCCTAGACAAGACAAAGCCTTCATTGTTACCTGTGCTGTTATCAATACTAGGTTGTTTACAGAGCGGCGATTATCTTTTTATGTGACTCACTTCAAACGGAAGCGAAAACGAGTCTAACGAAGGTGAACTTGCGGGTTAAACAGCAATAAAACTTGATATCAGGTTCAGATCTAAGCCACAAAAAGTTGATTTTGAAATCAATGTTTTTGTTGATTTCTGCCCCCATTGCATAATAGGATTAAAGGCTCCCTCAAAGGCATTACACATAAATGTGAACATTTGACTGTATAGTTAAACATGTAAAAGCACAAATAACTTAAACACGGACAAAAGTGCACTCCTTTGGACGCAAAAATCCAAGTAAAGCGTTAAGCGTATTGTTTTCACAATAACCAGCATTAAAAACTGCCAGTATCCCACGAACCATTCGTCGTCCAGCATTGTGACCCCCGGATTGCTTGCAAAAACCTCAGTGTAAACGAATCCTCGGCACTTAGGCGGGCCGACGAATTTCCCACGTCCGACGCCGGGCGTTTAGCATCTAATTTTACAAAAGGTGAGGACGAAAGACCCATCTGGCCACCCGAGTCCCCAAACACCCCGGGGTCATGGGTCCAACTGACCAAAAGTAACCCAAGCGGGCAATTAGTGCGTAGAATTATGCTGGAATACAGCATGATGCCATATACTGAATGGTACTTATTCCTTAGTTGGGAATATAGGTTATGTGGTTTACAAACTGTTTTACAATTTATATTTTATTGTGCAGTACTGTATACTTATTCATAGACACATGTCCTAACAATGGGGCGTTGATTATTAAGTTTAGTTGTCAATAGCAAATGCGAAGATTAATCTTGCATTATATTTATACTCATTCATAATTTTTGCAATGGGACTTTACTACATCGAACCTACATTTAAAGTTTTTCTGCCCTGACAATTACCAGCAATCATTAGACGTCACTCTAGCGGCGGCTCACACGAGTTGTTTACAGACAAACCTTCTAAATCCCGTTTAGCCAGGAGCTTCGGCGAAGTTCGCGCTCAAACCAAGAACAACAAACGGTGCTGGTCGCCGATTTCTTGCGACACAAATAGAACTTGTTTAGAATGAAAACATAACCATGGTTCGACATTCTTTAACGTCTAAGCGCCGGTCAAAAGTCGAATTACGGCGGCTCCAACAAATTTGAAGGACTTACAGCACTGAGGGCTGACCACTGTTTATCGTTAAACCCGACAATAGAATTTTTAGTTCCGAGACCATTTTTAGCAGCGCTGTGGTCAAATTAAAACCTCCCCTTTCATAGTCTGTTCATCAGTGTGGAACTGGTTTTGGCGCCAACCATGTATAGCAGTTCGCCTTTAAATTCCATTCTGGGCAATAAAACCTTAATTTCGTGCATTCGAGCCACAGACTTGCCGCAAAGGTTTGTTATTTATTCGCCAAACCTTAAAAAGTCGTCAGGCTGATGTGCGCGGTTTAAGCAACGTTTCTATTTCTTTGATGCTGGCCTAATATGTTTATGTGAAAAACAGGCGTGTCAACGAGACGAGAACCTTTCCCAACCTTGCGCCAAAGTTCAAAAAGAAATGGTTTAACAAAAGGGGTTAGAATGGCTCTCATAAGCATCCCTAACCCTTTCTTTAATAAAATCTGCAAAACACTAGTTAAACCGCCTAAAACTTTCCCCTTAAACTGCATACAACCACCCAGGATGTGTCACAAATGTTATGGAATACGATACGCTCCATTTAATAAATTTCCCACCTAACCCAGCACTGGGCGTGTCATGGGGCGTTACCGCAACCCTATACAGCATTGGAATCTTGCATAACATCATAAAGCAGACAAGTTTAAACGAAATGTTTCCCATACCTGAAGTCTTGTGAACGCGGAGTTCGATTTTCATGTTGTGGTCTTGGCAGACACCGCCTTTCTTATTGTCAATTCCATCCTTCGTGCCGTCTGACGTAGCTGTAATAGAAAATTGCCTGGTTTAAAGCGGTGTCAATCGATTCGGCGACACAAGGCCTAGCTTTAATTGCTTGACCGAATGCCATTACGTAATGTTAAATATTAGTCGTTTGTAAACATAACCAACATTCAATGCACATGAATGGCATTTGCGTCAAAACTGATTTCGTTTTAAGTGGTTGTCTTGAAGTTTAGAGCTATAATTGATTGAATTAACGTCATTGCTTTGTGTGTAAATACCATTCTTATGAAGACATAATCAGCATGTTGTGCTTTTTTATAGATTAAAACTAAGGCCCTTTTTAGGTGATTGTCAGTATAAATCCAAACGCTTTGAATGGACTTTAATAGACAGGTATATAAATGTTTTAATTCAGGGGACCTTTTACTGCGCAGTGCGCTGCTCAATATTTAATAAAGTTCGCACTGTTCCATGTTTTAGGACGCATATGTTGTGGTATTAAAACCGCTAAGATCCGATTTCGCTCGTAAATACAACACCGTTCTGGAAAAAATCATCTGTCGCCGGCATTAAGAGATTCTACGGCACACACTATTACACCTGAACGCATACACCTGATTCAATAGAAATCGGCTAAGGAAAAACGCTATTTCAGTGAAGCAAGGCCATTGAACCAACTTTAACCTGAAGCCAATAAAGCGTAGAGTGCCACAGCGTTGTGGGGTTACTAAGATAAATGTCATGCGTTTTAATAGAGAGAAAACTGAAATTCGGTACAGTTATATCTACAGTTATATCTGTCTTGCTTTGACTAAATGAGAGATCGTGCTTCCGACTAAACGAATGCAAATTTATTAATTTATTGATATGAAATTGACTTTTAAGGTTTTTGATGGATGGAAATTTGAATGCCAAATTCCAATACGAATCTAATTCCACATGATTTCGATATTTGGGCATTTCATTTGCGCTGTTGTTGGCCTCACAGTTATGCGCTTAATCCTAAACAGATGCAGTCTTGCTAAATCTGTATTGATGACAAATCTAAAAGTCACAGAAGTTCGTTGAACGTAAATACGCTATGCAGGTGTTCAAACCACAAATCGCGCACGCGCCTTTCTTTGCCCAATAAAACCACGGCGAAACAACTACATTTGCGTCAGACTTTTAGATCTATTTAGATGACCAAAGCTTTTCTGGCGAGTAACAAGCTTTCGGTAATCGGATTTGGGGTCTGCCGAGGACGGATTTGTCCAGGTAAAAGTCTTCGGCTAGTGGCGACAATTAATTAGCGAACAAACAAACGACCACACGCAAATTCACGCCGAATTCTAAAAGCCACAAACAACATCGCCGCGCGTAATCCAATACATGCATGCGACGAGATGTTTTGCAAACAAGGGTATTAGCTAAAATCCAATTGAAACGGCACTTCTGTGCTCATTTTTGCTCTTAAGATAGAAACCACGTTCTTGACAAGTATGTGTTTGACGATTTTTGAAACGTAAAACCCAACATTGCTGCAGCAACCAATTTGCGGCCGAAGTCAATGTAATTTGAGTGCAAAATGGTGGCAATGATTGTTGCAACACAAACTGTCATAAATCAACCAAGGACCACCAATGCACTTTAACTCTAGGCATTTTTGTCTTTAAATGTATTGTATTGGTGCGTAATGTGAAGTTATAAATGCTAAGTCGATTTTCCCTTGTGCTAAAGCCATTGTGGCAAAGTGAACAGGTTGGAATTGTTTGCAACGAAAAACACACCAAACCACTTTCTTATCTCCGTGTTTCAGTTCCGCACGGTATCAGTGGAGCAGTTTTCAAACGCTCAGTTACGCTTGAACGAAAGAATTCCTCCACTGCATATTTCCCGACTCAGAGAGACAGGTCTGTCGCTCATGAGTCGCAATACATTCGCCATTAGGAGACGCTTCGGGGGCGAAACCACTTTCTACGCGATATGCAGTAATGGGCGATTCGTGTAAGAAAAACTCAAACGGCCAAAGATAAGCAACTGCTGGCGACGATGTTTTTTGCGATTACGGAGATTCTGATTTATACAAACAGTCTTTTACGTCAAGAAACGCAGAACAAAAATATGGCAATTAAAATGATCTTCGAAATCGTGTGTGCCCTTAAAGTGTCCTTGCAATTACAGGACTCTTGCCAAATTCCCAATTGCCTTAACACACCACGTTGTGTCCTTTCAGCCGGGGTCACACAACTATAGAGGTTAGATAACGCGAAAGTAAATGCGCAGATAGAAGGCAGACGTCCGCTCAGGATGGGCAATTTTCTTCTTGGGGTGAGTTATAATCCCCTCAGCGATGTTTCTTCAACATAAATAAAGTATGAGTCGGGAGCACGAGCCTTAAGGTTGAAACTTATTCGCGTCGCAAAACAGTCCGCAAATGGCATTAAAGTTTTCCATCGCTTTGTGTTGATGCATACCGAATGGTGGTTATCCGGTTACAAATAGCTAAATATACCAATCCCCCTTTGTATCCTGTTCATTATTTTTTAATGTAGAAGTTATATATGTTTTGTTACCTATATTTAGCAGATGCCGCGGTTTGATTTTAGTGGTGCTTACAATGTTATAAACGGTATTTTAGTGTGACCTGTATGCAGAGTTCACACAAGATTCTTCTGTGGGTAATCATTCTTGCCCGGCGAACTACTGTCAAGAGGCGTGACCCGCTAACGAGACGAAAGCCAGAAACGAAAGACTGGTCACCATAGCGAGTCTGAGATGGGCGACTGCGACTTTAACGAGTTTACGATGCGATTAGAGCGTCATGCACCTTGCTTCGACAGTAGATGAATATATGGCGGGCAGTACAAAGCGGCCGACGCCTCGAGTTTATGGCAATGCTTTGACAACTATAAGTCCTTGCCGAAAGCAAAATGTGAACAGGTCGCAACAAACAGAATTGATGCATCATTTCTACTGCAGGGGGAGGAAGGGTTAGATGCGCTTCTTTTCACCCCACACGCGCGAACCGTATTGACAGAAGCTAATTGGACTGTTTTCCAGCTGAGTTGATGACTAAGGATGGGCAATGTCACGTCGGGGCGTTTGCATTTGTCAAAGCACGGCGTGAAAGGATTACGCGCAACAACGACTCGAAACAAGTTGTTTTCCTCTTCCCGGAGGCACAAACTTTGCTTTGTATGACGCTTTAGCCTGCACAACAAGGCCTTGACAAAACTGCATCGGAACGCCAAAGGCGTGAGTCACCAGACGTATCACGTGACAGCTCCGTTGCGCTTCGCTTCACACAAACAGCGACCTGACAAGCCGGACTGCGCTCTCGTCTGCGCTCATGACCGAATACGGAAAAAGATCATGTTGATTTGCGCTGAACTGGGGCGAACTTAAAGCAGAGACACGTCGGGAAAATCATACTTTGTTGGCCCCTGCGCCGGGATCAACGTTAAATCCAAGTTTATATTGCTGAATGTGGTCACTTAAAGCGACAAAACATTGAGATAACGCCCACGCAGGGATAAGGGTCGTGCTCGGGGGTTATCTCCTTAGTAAAAGGTCGCTTGGCAATTAGAACCGGTTAAGCCCAGGGCCCCAAAGCTTGACCCTACCTACTAGTTGTTTACTTTCAAAATTACCTAGGTCGGCTGTGGGTAGCTTCAAAGTAAGGCCATTTAGCCAGGAAGGAAAGGAAAGGTGACTTCAATCGGCTGTAAACATTTGCTGCATGGTTGCCCCGATCCCATAAGCGAATTCTCATTACTTTTTAAACACGTGCCGCGAAGGATAATTAATCATTTCGTAACGCCAGTTGGCACCATATCAGGCGAACATAAAAATTTAATCCTATTCGTTGGACCCTGCGCTGTGCAGTAAAAGTCAACAGCTTTATTCTGCCGAATGACTGCTAGAGCGTTACTTGCGTGGCGCTGTGCAAATGCCAGGTAAGGCTATTATACGCTTGGTTGTTGCTTAGAACTAAGGTGCACGCCGCGCGTTCAAGGACCACATTGAACGGCGCATTGGTGCAGAACGGGAGTGGACCAATCACGCGCGTCGACGGTTACGGAAAATATTTTGCGGTCCAAACAGCTTGTTATGGCGTTTGTTGCTCAAAAGTCGAGCAAAGAGGGTAGGGGTGAACTTTTTGATGCGTATTTTGCGTGTTCGGACATGGGTGTCAATTTAACGCATGCCCAGAAATGCGTCGCGATTTTGGGGCCCCGCGTCAGAGGCGACATGTCGCGGGTGTAGACGCCATGGATGACTGGGAAGTTTAGGGGCGGCGACTGTGCCCGCAGCTGGCTTTTACAATAATTACCGATAGCAAACGCATTAAGCAAATGAAAATAATTCTTCGACCGCATACGCCTCAGAGGCTTGGTCAACTATTTCCGTACAGTGTCAACATTTGCAACGACAACATGAACGGGTGGGGCGTAAATTTCCGAGTTCTACAAACAACAAAGTTTGGCTACATGATAAAGGCGCTGGTGGCATTTTTGAAATGAACTTGGCGTATCATTTTTCGGGCAGGCACTACTTTAGTGCGTTTTTTGCGCGACAACACCTGCTTGAGAGAGATATTAGGTTACCTTCATCGCGATTCAGCGAGTTGCCACTGTCTGCCAGGCGCGAGGAATTTTTCGTGCATGACACCTCGATTAGTCCATGGGAACCAATCCTGGACATCTGCGACGAGTTGCGCTAACAAGCACCCAAACGTCAGATGCGTGTCAACAAAAGGCGACTCGCCACAAGAAACCCCTGTTACCCAGCTTGCGTGTTTTGTATTTTAATCAGTCAGGAAAAGCGGGGTTAAATACTTGACTCGGGCCAGTCTTATGAGGGGTGCGCACGATCACAATCCGCGTTTTCGGACTTGTTGTAAATGCTCGGTCGACAGGCAACGACCCATAATAAGCTCGACTCGCAACGCATTCTGAGCTAGACGACAACAACCACGAAGCAGCAAAAACGACACAGGCTGAAAGGCCGTACTCGCAACGAAAAGCAGATAGAGTTACTCTTGATTTTCATGCCCGTTGCTTCCCGGAATGCGACAGCGGGCAAACACGGAGGTGCAATAAGTTCGCTGGGGTCTGACGAAAGTCTCTTCTCCGCCGGGAAGCCGAGAGGCAAAGATGGATTAGCGAGTCAATACGCGTGAGTGAAATTGGTCGTGTGTTCTTTATTAGCCTTGAACGCATATGAGCGTTCAAACAAAGACCTGACCGCTATGGAAAGTTCTAGTGCAATTACCGAAATTGCCAACCGCTAATGGACGATTAAAAGTGGCCTGCATTCCCTTAAAGGGCATTAGAGGATTTCGGCGCATAGCCACTTGCTAAACGATTCGTCTGTTATCACTCCCGCAATCTCAGCCTTGCTTAACTACCAATAGACCGCATGCTATTCATCATTTTTACCGACATCAAACAGCAACCGACCTGCCACTGCCCGTGCCTGCTTTCCCTCGCCTGTGGGACATCTGTCAGTGGCAATCTGACGCTGACCGTGACATCGGACAGCCGCAAGATAAAACCTGTCAGAATCTCGTTGCCACCTGCCCTGTTCACGCGTCAATGAAAGTATGCCACCCAGCGTAAATTGCGCACTTGGTTCCAAATAAGCCCCCCATTGTTTAGCACAATTTTAACGATGACGTAAAATACAATTTTGAGACTAAATATATCTTAGATTTTTGGCAGTTGTGCGTTGAAAATGCAGTGTTGTTCTTTCGCGCTGTGTTAATCTCTGTACCGGGGTCACGTCTCCATGTTTTATTCATTGCATTTATAGCAAGGTAAAGGGGTCATGAACATGTCAGACTGCCTATAAATCAAGCTTAAACAACGTTTTTAACCGAGACTTACAGCTGGTAAACGTATATTTGAAAGTTTTGAACGATGCCCGTGTTAGGCAATATGAACGCAGGTTAGCGAAATTTTATTCTACCCCGCACGCCTAACACCCTGTCATTTTCGTTTCTAGTGGAAATAGATGGCTTCATATCGCACCTGCACATAAAGGGCAGAGCCGACGCTTTACCCAGCAAATGCAACTTCCACTAGGCATTTAGGAGAAATCTTATCCAAAGGCCCGTGCACCTCAGAATTCGGATGAAGTACATTTGGCGATAAGGTAAACTAAACATTGGGAATGGTAAAGTCGTGCGCCGATCATTTTTCTCCCAGAGACGGCGTACAACTTAGAATGTATTTACGACGGGATTTGACAAGAGCAGCTATTGTTGCCGTATATAAACGTCGTGTCGAAGTGGGTGGACCAGGTATCACCTTGACAACGAACTTGTGGTTGGTTACGCTCAATCGGCGTGACAATGCCATGAGGCCCTGACAGCACTAAACCGTAAAAAGCAGCACAAAATGCCACCCAACAGGTCCAACTGCTGCTGGTAAAGTGCTAGCCACGCAAATCTGCTAAACGGTGCTTATCACGCGAAAGGTGAAGTCTCCCTGCCTGTCCAGGTTGCCCAGGAATGGCAAAAAATAACTAGGCTGTGCGGAGACTTCAAACACCAGCCCCTGAAAATACGTCAGCACTGGCGGTTGGGGCCACCTGGGATGCTTCACGCAAACATGGCAGAAAGCGGGTAATATGATGTTCTTAACGCGGTCTTGTTAAACACATTCGGTGGATCCGATGTTACCTTGCTTTGAAATCTACGCCGAACACCACCCTTATGTGGTTTCGGGTGCGTTGTCGACGAATGTTCTCGATTACTGCATAGTGGTACTTTTACAAAACATAACCAAAGCAAAGAGCATTTGCTTGTGTGAAATCGATTGTCGCGACGCAATATATTGAAATCCATGTCTAACTCGCCTTGGGACTTGAGTATATCGATCAACGAAACTCCGGTTTAAATTTGCGTTATGTTGAGCGTTTAGGGTAGCGATAAGTGCGCATGGCCAGCTCTGTCATCGGAACCGAGTAATCCTGATAGCGCTTTGAAGTTCTCTTTTACTAAAATGTTTAAGGCTTTTCTCCTTGATCTAACTGACGACCCACAACCGACGTGACGAACTTCTTGTTGATGTTTTGGAAAAGAGGGTTAAAAGAGATTTTCTCTGAGTTTTGTTCTACAAACCTTATCCCATAATGCACAAAAACACCACTATTTCGCACCCTAATGATTACCACAATTTGAACATTTGTCAACACTTACATATCACGTAGTAGGCCTTGTTGGGTTCAAACTCCAGTCCCCATGGCGACGGGGAGATTTCTTGAAAGTAAAAGGTGTATTTCTTTTCCTGTTGCGGGACATCACAAGTAATCAGGCGTCTTCCACCAGTCGCATTGCAAGTCCCGAAGTTCTCTTTTGACACAAGGAAAAGCTTGAAGAAGTGGTCTCCCGTGTCCCGACCCCTTCGCGGACAGATGATATCCAGTTTATCCAAAAGAGCAACGTCAATACTGCTTTGCGAACCGGCTTTAAACCTAAAAAAAGCAGTAGTGAACTTGGGTTAAAAGTTCGATCTGCTTATTGTTAATTTGTTGTGGTTTGATTTGTCTTTCCACACCCAGTTCGAATTGAAAACAGACAAATCCCCGAAGACTTTTTCATTTTTTGTAAAAGATCAGAATTTATTTTGATACTCAGTTTGAAATCTTGCGCAATTTTATTTCTTATGATGACTTTAGGGTTTATGGGCAAACCTTTCACAAAACAAACATTTACAATTGAAAGCAGCCTTTAGGGAGTCGAGTGCTCCAGGTCGATTGGCAGTTATTCCCTGAACACGCCCTGGCATTTTGCTTGGCGGCATAAGCAGCATATTGCGCAGCGAAATCGATGCAAACACGAAAATCACACGGGCCCGATCGATGGTAAGCGCTAATAGTTGAGCGTTAAGAACCATGCTGGAGGCACCATGTGCAGTTGACGCTGAATACAAAGATATCGACCGCATTTGTTAGATTGGACATCTAATCGCCGCCAAATTCGCTTGGGTATTTTATTCGCATCGTTGTAAGTGAGGATTAAACTTTCTCAAAAGGCGTGAGAACTGCTTTGCAAGGATCACAAGGCAGGGACCTGCTGGAAATGTGATAAGCGATTGTTTGTGTGCAATAAGAAGCCGTGCTTCGTGTCCCACTACAAATAAACACGGCAAAATTCAATTTGCTTTTACACAGTGCTGAAATGCAAGTTCTGAATGCAGCTGCCACACGCGGCGGCAAAATGCATTTGCTTTGCCCGGGGCGACAGCGTCTATGTTTATTGCGCAATTAAACAACGCTTCACGGACCTAACGAGATAGCAAGCGGTCGTTTGTTTGTGACAGGCAAAAACATAGCAAATCGAGCCCGGTCCGAAAGTGTACGCAACACAAACTAACGGCGCGTCAACCAATAACATCACCAAAACCTCTTCATGCAGTTTCATGTTGATGATACAAGTCCACCTATATTCTTGCGTAATCCTAAACCCCTTGGGCAAAATTTTGAATATTACATGACTTTGTATAAATAAAGGGGCGGTGATACTATAATCCTAATGCCTAATTAGAGATGTGTGTACGACGCCAGCAGTCTAGCCCTTCGCCAAATACACCTTGAAGTGTGGGTTCACTTTTCATCCAATTAGCTCCCAGCAGTAATGATTATCATACGAAGTGGATTGGACGGGGTCATGGCTGCCTTAGTGTTTAATTTTCAGGTGCCAGACTGTCCTGCTGACTAGAAGGGGAATGTCTTGGTCGTCGGTTAAGGCTTGCGCGGAATTTTCGCCATGTCTGAATGTACTTATACGGCTGCGAGTGCGGTAATATTTGGAAGAGTGCCCGCTCGTTGATCAAAGCAACCTGGCATTTAATAATTGCTTTGAACTTCGCACGTACCCTGCATGTTCGGTACAGATTACAGACTGGCTAGGTTCATCGTTTATTAGTTATATATAGAACAAAGCGTTGCCACAATAACCGACGTTTGATAACCAAATTTGGCCCGCAATGCCCATGTAGTTAAATACTCTCCAGTGAAACAAAATGGAAAACCCTTTTGCTCACAATTTTTTTTTGTTTAAAACGAACGGCAAAGGACCTGCAGGACAGTGTCTTGTTTTCTCTGGCTTAACCTTTAGCCCCACACGTCATATCGCGTTGACCGATCGTCTGTCCAACGTCACACAACTCGCCGGCTGGCAGTACCGTGTCAAAATACGACAAGCAGCTATTACCGCAAGGCGAGTGGGCAACGCGAACCGCTGCACTGCTACCAATTCCACGTCAACTCGTTTAGAGAAATCCGATTAGCTATGACCGCAAACAGGTTACCGTTATTCGCAATAACACTAACACGGAGTTGGGTGCATTAACGGCTTATAACTCGTGACTGTTTCAAAAAGCTGGTAAATGAAGTCGTAGGAGTTCGAAGCTTTTTGACTTCGGGTATTGATTAATTCGCAAAGAGCATAGGAAGTTTTTTCTCCAAACACAGCCAGCTGTCATTTTTTTGCGGGCTGGAAATTTTCTCCGTTGAAACTTCTTAAGGAATCGTCACGAAACAGGGTCTTTTCAAAGGTTAACTGTTTGCGCTTTAAACCGCAATTTCGATCCATTTTCGACTATTGTTAAAAGAACAAATAGCAGAGTGGGCTAAACAACTGGTGACTATCTTATCTCTGTCGAAACCTCGTTTGTTGCGGCGACAAGCGCTCCTACGTCGAACGAAAACAATCGCGCAGACGCCAGAGGACCAATGGTGAAAAATCGGTTTAGCGGGAATGCAAATATTGATATAAGCAGGAGGGGCGCTGAATATTCGGAAAAACGGGGGAGGAATGCATGCCGGTTGCCAGGACTCGAAAATATGAAGTATGTTAACAAATTTACCCGCTAGAAACTGTATAAGGCCTGAAGGCAGCCACACTGGTTTAACACAAGTTGTGTTCATTAAAAAAGTACCAGACAATGTGAAGTGCGTTAAGTACGTTGAAACGGAATAGGCATGCCACCCACCACGTGTACCGAGGCTAATCCAGTTTTTATCGTGTTTTTATCACGCCCGTTGCACTTGCGTCTTAACTTGGCCTCGTCGGGCGCTTGTCTTGTAAAAGCCAACATGAGACCGCGTCAAGCCAGCGACAAAACCAATACTGCGTAGTACAACAAACAGTTTTCCTTCATAGAAAATCTTCTTCCACAGGAAGCAATTAACCCTATGGTCAGTGACATACAACAAACTGAGTTTCTAACACCTGCTTCAAATAGACCAGGACCTAGGTTGCGCAAAGCATAACCACACCGGATGGTTGTACTTCAGCGTGGGACAGCCAGCGGCTCCTCTGGTTACCATTCCTTAACGCCGACACGGTGAAATCAGTCCGTATCGATGCGTCATAAGCAAGAGTACGCATATCGTGTATCAGTGCTGAGGCATGCTGTTAAAATAGAATTCCCAGACTTGATGTCGCAAAAACAAGTCCAATTTTTCCCTAAAGTATGTACCAAGGTGCAGAGTACATTAACTTACGTGTTATATTGAGAACGCTTTAAAAACCTGCTTTGGGACGTATTTGAAGTTCAATTTTTGACAGGATGCCTGTATGCGGTTATAACATCGGATAATTTGTTAATGAGACGCGTTGCAAAAATAGATTCGGCTAATCTCAGAAGCATTCCTGATTTCGTTTTCTCCCCAACCCCGTACATTGTAAACTATGCAGATTAGATTTCGGTCCCTAGGTAATGCATAGAGGTGGTGAGGACCACGGCCCACGGGCTGGTAATTACAGCATCGACGAGGCTGCCCATGCGTAAAAACGAGACGCCACAAAATAAATGCGGACGGTTTTGAAAGCTCAAAGCTGTCAATCCCACTAACTCCAAGTGTAAAACAAAGCAAGGTGTGTTCGTCCTGGATTGAGCCGCGCACAGCGGAACTGCCACTTGAAAAGAGATGCTTGAAATATCCTGTGCACGGCCCGGGGAGAACTAGCTGCTCGGATCGTCTGGTTGGAAGAGCCTTTGCAAATCTCAAACCTTCGCTAGTCACTCATGTCGGCTAGTCAAGTTACGGGGAAAACACTAATTATCCTATTTATTCCACAAATGTGTTTCCCACCGATGAATTGCGCTTGTAAATTTGTGGTGGAGTGCTGCTAGTTTGGGTTTGCAACTTGAGGCCAGCTATCAGAATGAAGTCTGTTTCTTTCCAAAATTCTTGATATTTAAACAAAACTAAATATTTTTATTTGGTTGAAAAAACAACTGCTTATCTTGCACTAAAAAATAATGTTTTTTATATATACAGGTGACAAATATATAACAGGTTGCATGGACCGTTGTTGTCATCTTAAATTTTGCCCAAGTTTGGTATTCAAGACGAAAATTACAATCACCGCAAACCGCAGTCAAACGGTTTTCGTGTAATTTTTATCGCTGACACGACGCGCACTGTAGTGGAATTTCATTCTCGTTTCAAAGCGACAATTACGGGCAAGTCATTACCGGATTAGCATGTTTGCATTGGACAAGCTCTTCGTTTTTTTCGTGCTACAAAACCTCTGCCGCCCGTGTGAACGTAAAGCCGGTCATGCGAAATTAAAATTCCGGCCGTTGTGGCACAACAAGACAGCCCAAAATAAACTCTCATTTTCACACCATGTGCGGAGCAATTACAGCAAATCGCAAAGTCTCCCTTGTGATATATCAACCATTACAACGTAAAAGAATTTGTGTGCGACATTTTGACTGGTACGTGCTGGGAAGGAAGAAATTCCTTAGTATGTGACTGGGCGGGCCACCATTTTACCAAGTGCCAGTCAGTCTGATCAACAACATTTGTGTCGGATCACGCTGTGACGGTTTGTGTATCCGCGCGAGATCTAATGGGCAAAGGCAAACATAAGGCACTACAGAGGTCTGAACTTGTACGCTTACCAACAATGGCAACATACTGTTTGGCGAGGATGCGGGTTTACCATCGACAGCGACGATTTCAACACAATGGAACCAGTCTGGAGGCCCCGCTTAGCGAACAAAGCATGACCGATTAGAGGCATTTTTTCAATATTAAAGACGAATCTTTTACATTCGCTCATATTGCTTTTGAACTCTCGGCAAATATGGATCAAAGACGCATTCACTTAAGAGCTCGTTTAGTATGCAAGTATGACAATGGTCACGACAATTCATCTTGCTCGTCTCGCGCTGTTCACCGAAACAAGACGAATTCTCAGACGTTAATCATCCCCTGCTGGTGAACTTAATTGGATCACATTCTCTCGCAGTTGTTTATCATAATGCGTCATCAAAAATAATCTCCAACGGCCAAAGGACCCCCGCTCTGCCGCGATATTAAACAACCTATGTTTTTTTTACAATGCTCTAAAACTGCGTTCGAAAGTTGTAAATCTCACACAATGAAGTCAATTCATTTATTACTTTTTTATGTTACGGTTTTATTGTCACTACCACTCTAGTGACATTTTCAAATTCGGTAAAGTATTTTCCTATTTTACCATCTTGTCTCCGTTTACAATTTGAACTGAACTCCTATTTGTGGTGACATTGGATATGACGCGTCCAATTGTTAGTTCCCACATACGAATCCAGTTATCGAGGACTCCTTGTAATTATTAGCCGGGACTCATGTCAGAACGGAGGCAAACAATACGAACTTGCGCTACATGAGACAGGCGACACTTCAAGGTAAAGAGCCTGCGTCTCACTTTGCCTTTAAGGAAGCCCAGCTTTCGTGAAACGACAATTAGGCGCAGGCGGTGAAGTGTCTTCATCAACACGCGGCCAATGTGTTTGGACTTAGGCACGGAAATCGATTGACAATTTACTTGAAGGGCGCTTGGCGAATTTCTTTTCCGCGCCTCGTGGGCTTACGTTTGATGTCGTGGAGTAGTGCACGAGTGGTTTTAAGCTCCCCAAACATTGTTCACGGGCCTTGTAGCCTTGTATAGTGTGAATGTTCCAGTTATGATACAATGCCCAGGTGTAAATTCCACTGTAAACGCAGCTAACGATTTGGTAAAGGAATGTATATGTGGTGATTTTGAACACGTCATTGTAATGCAACCCAACGCCACGATTACAAGCAGTCGTCATCATAGGTTGCCTGGTAACTTGAAACTTGGTTAATTACCACTTGCAATGACCGCCGGGTACAGACGTATTTAAGTCAATAATGCGAGCTTGTGCAATGTAGCAATCTCAGCAAAGAAACGTAACAATTTACAACATGTAGACCTTTTCATTTCCAGAACCGTCGCCTTTCATGTAAGAACAGGTGCAAGGTGAGTCTAATCAATGCGAAAATGCTCTGACGGGTGAAATTTTAAGTTTAGTTTTACCCAAACTCGGGCACATAGTTTTACCCCGCGTCAAAAGCTTGGCGTCTCCCAGTCTGACGTTGTGACTGGAACGACTTGCGATGTTGGACAGACGTTTACAAAAGCGTTAAACCTCGATTGTACACTAAGCTGGCCTACGCGCTTGTAACAATAATAATTGGGGGGCTAACGACCGTAGGCGTCGAAGTTTACGTTGCGACGACCATAATCGCCAGTATCATGACGTCACTTTGAGCCATATCGTCACGTGACGATAATTATCAGAGTGGCTTATTAGCATTACATCAATATCTTAAAACGATTATGTGACCAAGGTCCAGTAAGGGCGATTCCAACAACAGTTGTCCGTTTTTAAGCTCTGTTAGCGCTTTGACGGTCATCCGTAGACCAACATATGCTGCAACAAATGCTTGATCCGCTTAATTAGCCACGTTGCCTCTCGCGGCCCGGGCCCTAGTTTTGTTTCAGCGCTGTTTCATTATCAGCTTTTGTGCGTGCGATGCTAAAAGTTCATGACATGATTTGATTGAAATATAGATTACCAAATGCAAAACCTTCAAAAGATATATGTAGCCCAAAGGACTTTTAGTTTACTCGGTTCATCGTCACAAAAACTACGTAAAGTAACAACACATTTAAGGTAATTTAGTGCACGAAAAACGCATATAAAGGCATTTAACTTATAGCTACAATCAACTGAAGTCGCTTTGAAGTTTGAAACACTATAGCATATCTTAAAATAAAAAGGTTTTTCATGGCAACACTTCGGACCTCCAGCGCGGGCGGCTCGACCAATCAACGAAATTCCATACATAATGCTGTTTACTTTTGGCAATATTCCCAATTAGGCCTCTACAATACAAGACTGGCGTGACGCCGTGTGTAACAACCCGCGTTCTTGGACCGCTTGGTTGACCACGAAAAGAAACGAAGTTGTGGCATCACTGCTTAAATCGTTCGGATCTGCTCAATTTCATACGTGCAAGAATGTGGTGTTATTATTTTACGCTAAATAACTGTTCCCTTACGATGTTAAGTGATGGCCGAGATAACAGATCTACATTGAATGTTCTATTCCTAATGCCAAACGACCAGCTATTTGAAACTATTTTTCATGCATGTTTTTCGAATAGTATAATCCAACTGTCAGTGTTTTTTGATCCATATGGGTAAAATGCCACGGGGTTAGCGACCAACAGTGTTATTTTCTCACAGTTAGGACTGTCGAGAAGATGAATCGGGCACAGCGGGTAACGGACATAGCCTCCGCCGGGGTTTAGCGTTTTTTAACTGGCACCATGTTGTTCTTATCGCCGTTGAGCCGGAATTAGCAACAAGAAACAAAACAACAAAAAGGGGCGGGAAACAACACAGGCCGAGGCACCAAGTCCGTGGTGTCAGGCTACGCGGCCTCGCTTTGTGGCCAGTGTTTGAGGCGGTATTATTATAACAGGGCCCTCACATCAACGGACCTTGCCAATAGAGCACCTGAATGCCCGTGTTTCGAAACAAAGGTCCCCGGCGCTGTCTAAACAATTACGACGTGAAGAGGTGCGTGAAAAAGGCCACAAAGCAGCGAAACAGAATCAACAAGGTGTTAACGAGCCGACTTACAGGTATTCCCGATGTTACGCTATGTTCTGAGACAACGCTTACAACGTTTTCTGATGTAGCCATTTTTTTAGTAGCAAAAGGCTTGTTGTTGATAACCTCAGCGGTTTGATGGCGGTTATATTACAAGACCACGATATAGATTTAGTTCAACCTCATTTGATCAATACTGACATAGAAAGACCACATTTGTATCGATCGTAACACTAGCCTACTGCACCGTTCCGCATACCTGATCAACAAAATAGTTTCTTTTCCTCCATATCTATAACCGAAACATAAGAAATCAACTTACGTTGGGTTTGATTTCGACGTATTCCAGTAAATCGGGTCCAATGTTCGGCCTTCGACCACACTGCACTCCATAACCCAGATCATAATACTGAGTACGATCGCGAAAATGGTTAGTTCCTCCATTCTCAGTCTAAACATCATACAACGCATCAACGGTACGGGACCGATTGGTGCTTGCTGGATTCTAAAGTTGATGTGTGGTGAAATGTGTTGCTTCAGCTAATGCAGTAGCTTCCTTTCGAAAAGTTACGTTTTAAGTCCAGTAGCACGACTGGTATGAGCAGCGTTGTGCTTCTTTCCGTTGCAGTGAAGTATCTTAGGTTTCACAATTATTTCTGAAAAACAAAAATTATTCCATATACTCGGGTGCGTCTACAATACCCAAATGTTTATCAGAAGTTAGAACTAAATGAGATTTTTGTAACTTGCAACTGGACATGCATTTCAAATTTCACTGATTGCGTTTAGCACTGCGTCCTTGCTTCGAACCTTGGCTGATCAATATATCGCGGCGAACGGTGAACGACTGACAGACCGCGACAGGTCTTGTCTTGGTCATTTTTAACTCAGCCATAATGACCATCGATCACACTGGACTGGTGCAATGTATCGCTTGAAGGCCTAAATGCTCCCTTGCTCTGCTTGCTGCTTGCACCAACCAAAACCGACGAACTACATGTGCCCGGTAACCCCGGTTAACGTTTAAAGTGGAGAAATTTCCGTGGTCTAGTGACAAACATTGATAATCCGAAGGTTTCTTTACGGGCATCTACACTTTTGCCTTTTCTGCCGACTGTTTCACACTACCGGTTGATTGACACTTGACATACATTGCCTTTCTTTAAATCAACTTCTCTGATGTTTTTAATTTAGACAATTTGCCTGTCTATTCTGTGTAGCAAAGACACCAAGAGTGTAGACTAAATCTGCTTGAATATACTACGAAGTTTTGCGAGTGTTTCCTGCGCGATTACACTCTAAAATATCAAATCCTATTGCAACATCGCTGACGCAACAAATCCCTCTAAACCAAATCTTCTCATCATGGCAATGCGACAGGCCGCGACGTTCTAGTGAAGTGAGAGGACAGACTGACCCGCTGGCTTACTTCGCCTTTTTCTCGATGCGTTCTTGGGTTTTGAGCAGAAAACGAATCCCCGAGGCAACACCGCGTCGGCCTCGCTGACAAAAGCAGGTAAACTGCGCGTCTGGCGACTCCGGGTAATTTTTCTTTTGTCTTTATACGTCATCCATTGTTCGTTGACGCGCGCGCGTTCGACTTTCAACGGTGCGCACGAGTGCCACCTGACGGAAAACTTACGATTAACTAAGACGAATAATGATAGCAAACTCTAAGCACAACCAGGCTGTTGCTGCCAGGCAAAATGTACAAACGTGTATTGCTCTTCCAGCAGTTTTATAATAAATAACGACGTTTCGACGACCCATATGAGACGCTTTCATCAGAAGAATGGCATATTGTAATACAAATTTAGCGTCACATGTCACTTAATAATCAAGCGCATTATACTTTCAGTATCCTGAAACGAATTCTCATTTTCCGATAGTTTGCGGAAAGTTAAAGCTTAGAACAAAACTGTGCAAGTGACAACGAGGCTTGCTGCTTTCTTATTTCCACCTCTACGTTATCATAGGTGGAGCAATATTTGCCACTTGAAAACTTTTTCCACTTGCACTTTGCATCAACTATCTTTATCGCCGTGCGAAGTGCTAGTCTGCGCCTCCCTCTTATCACACACACACTCTTATCTCCAGGCCTACTGCAAATACATTTATCATAGGAATACAGCCTTCGATAGTCACGCCTATGGCGATAAATTTTAACTGTAAATATGTATTGTAACTTAAATATTTAACTGATTAAAGCGTTAGCCGTTTAGGTGTATTGCGCTTTATGGGTTACTCGGGGTTGAACTTTGCCTCAACTGTTAACTGAAGATATGGGGCATAGCATTAGTCATTTTGTTACTCACTCTTCTGTTTACATTAAAAACTAATCTATTTCCGTGAATTTTGTGCCGAAGACAGCGGTTATACCTCTCCATTTAATTAAAAATTTAGTATTTTGCTTTCTCCCAAAAAGCGACATAAGGAATTTAAATAGTCAATCGTACCATTTTCTCATCATTTTAACGCTGAGGTCACAAGGAATGACATACAATTGCCTTTTGCTTTTACGTTTTAAAACTAAACTGTTATTTAGGTGTTCTGCGCATATTTCTTCAGCGTTAACACCAAGATTTAAAAAAAATCAAATTATTTCCATCATTAACAGAGAATGAAAAATATTTTCAAGTAATGCCATCTGTCAATGAATTCACATGAAATATATATATTTCGCCCAACTGGCATCTTCAGTTGCATTTTCAAACGGAATCCATGATTCTGTTACTTAAAAAAAATATTTTCCATTCTCAGTTATTTATTGTCACAAACAGTGATCGTCAATGACCATGCTGTCTGTTGGAGGGTCTGATATTGTTCAGTATACTAATTTCTAACATTACATTTCCCCTTAAAAAATTTAGGACTTATATGATTTAGTTTCGTCTCTGTCCTCTCGCGACGATCTGGACAAACGTGTTTGACAGATAAATACGAGTGTCACCGATGAGCAATCAAAAGGAAATCGCTAGGTAACATTTACACGCAAACATTTCGTCAGTTGTGGGCGAACGGGTCAGTTTGTTTGTGGTCAGTCTCGGTTTTGATCGGCTTCGGTTAGCTGGCAGAGTCCTGTCGTGCTTCCAACGTTCCGACTAGTTGCTGGGAAACATGGTTGAAGAAATATGACACTGTGTAATTCTTTTGGACCCATTTATTCTTTGAGTTATATGTTTATCCCAATTTTTGACACACGGCTTTTGTGAAAAGAAGTTTTTCTATTGTAGAGAACGGCCATCTTAACAAATTTTTGCTTCAATGTCCGATGAAAATTATTTTTATGGTCACATCTTCTACAGTATTTTCTTTGGAAATTGTAAGCAGCAAAACAACCAAAAAAATTTAAATCACAAACACTTGTCGGCCATATGTAGTGAAAGTAGTTTACATTTATTAGCTTTGAAGAATTTGTGGAACAGCTGTTCACAACGACTTGATTGCTGAGGGGAAAACATGAAACTTTTGCACTATAGAGAATGCTTTTGTCTCATTCCCGTAAGCTAGTCCTAATATCAACTCACTTATAGGCTATTCGCCTTAACTTATGTCTGTCAAACTCGGTTTCATTTCCGTTGACTTTATTTGTACACTGTCGCATTTTTACAGGCTATGAAGCGACACAACACAGTCAGTGTGCAAGTGACGTAACCTAGCAACAAACTGTAGAGCGCATGTTGTTTACCTTTGAAAAACGAAACAAGAGCTGCAATGAAATCGGTCGGTCGAATGAACCCACGTAACTTTGCCGGTTAATTATTTATCTCTTGCCCATAAAGATTTACCAGTACTAGGGTATTATGTACACACAGGCGTCAACTGTAGACAAGGTACACAGAAATGGAAAAACGGTGGATAAGCCAGCGCTTGTCCAACAGCCCGCTTCCCAAGCCGAATCAACACAGAATTAATCATCCTGTCTGAAAACAGGACGAGACGCGATGTTGCAAGTCTTGTTAAACACCCGAAGACCATTATGCGATTGTAATATATGTTTATTAAGGGCTTTATGTCAGGAATTGTGATTTGTTAAAATGTCCAAATGCTTAGAAGACGGAAAACAAATATTGACTATGTTTAAGCAGTTTTGGTCCTACAAATGGACGATTTCCTTGACATGTCACATGCCCTAAAACTGTTGCAAAAACAAAATATAGCAATACCAGTTACGCCTTGTTCGTAGTGAATTGGATCTTTCAGCTTAAACCTGTTCACATTTTAGATGCGTTGTACTTTTACCACAAACATAAGTGTGTGAATGCACAACAAACGTGATTCGCAGTGATTAAGTTGTCTTGTCTGGGCCCAATAGTTCAGATGATATAAATTGTGGTTACTTTGATCAAGATAGCATGTCGTTGCCTAACACATTCGCCGTTAAGGCGCATGTGTTTGACGATGACAAAATTGTTTGTAGGTGCTACTGCTGTAGGCTATCTTATTTGCCACAAAGACATTAACCCGTATTAATATTATCTAAAATATAAGCTACAATAAAGTTACGACTATTAAATTCTGGTTTACGATGCTTCAATTTTCTTTGCCTGATGAAAAAACAAAGAAATTTTCTCCTGGAAACAAACGTTATTGATCTTAGCCAAACTTTTGTTGGTTTAATAGTGGTCGTTCGCTTTAAATAGCCTTGTTTTTCTAAAAATCAATTTTAGCAACGCGCATTCTGACCACACCAACGCAAACACATTTCAGCAGTTGCTGATTGCCCATTTCGACAAACAACTAGTTGTTTACCTAAATATGTTTTTTTTTTAAAAGCCTATCTTTTGTAATTCAACATTATTTCTATCGCAATGGTTTCCTAACGTAAAAATACCCTACATTTTCAAATAATCGCGGGAACGTTAATGGCATATGACTTGTCATATTGATTCACTTTTTCCTTCTTGCAATTTGAATACCAGTTGATTTGTATGATAAAAAGGTCCCGACAGTAACAAAAACCAGTTTTTCTAAACTGTTTGTGGGCTGACATTTGGTCTCAGTTTGTTTTTTTCTTTATCATCAGTGTAAAAAGTTGCTATGTTATAAAACTTTTTACACAGTTTCCCCCATAAAGCATCACCCATGCAAAACTAAAGATAAATGCTAAGTCATTTGTCTGTAAAATTACCCGATGTATTCAAAAAAGAATTTTGAAACATCTCGAGCAGTTCTGAAACCGTTAAACGAGAGGGCGTGCATCCCTACGTGGCGATCAATATTGAACTCATTAACTTTGTCAGACAAAACAGTTTGAGCCAAGTTAGCACGCAGCCAGTTTTGAGCGGGTGTTAATAGGTGTTCAATAAAACATGTTGAGGCCCTTGGCACACGAAACACATCAGGTCACAAAATGTTGATTTTAGTACCTGATGCATATTGAGTAAGTGATCCTGTAGGTGGAATAATATATCAAAGCGTTGTTCTGCAAGCAGTTTGTTATAACCCAACTGTGGTTGGATTTCCAGACCTGATTGGGTTTCCTGCGTACAACGGGCGCCTACGCTTTCATAAATTATTAAAGCATGTTTTGGATTACTATGTGCACAAGGACTGATATCTGCCGCTCTCTTGATGTTTGCTTTACCACCAATCGTGATTCAGAGCATTCTCTGGCCGCAGGTGAAATGTTTCATATTCCTGTGTTTCCACTGGTTACGACATGCCTCCGCTTAAAGTCGGCGGCAAAGTGTAAACACCACGACCTGAGAACTCGACTTTCTGACCGCAAGTTTAAGATGATACTTTCCGTAGGGTGACCCGGTCAGTTTTCCGTGAGCTAATGTTTATCTTTTACATGTGTACACAACAGTGATGTCCCATATGTCAAGCCGTGTCCACGTTAAGAGAAATGAACAGTGCTAATAGTTACGAAAATTCCTTGTCAATAGGTTCTTGGTACATCGTGTCAAAACGCTTGTTTACAACCTGACAGTTGAAAACCGTAAAATTGGTTTTAATCTAATGCGATCTCTCGGTCCCTATTCAAATAGAATCTATTAAGGCTTTAGGCTGTACTGAGACGATTTTCGAATTGATAAAACCCGTCAAGATACACTGGAATAATAAACAAGGTGCTTTCATGCCTCATATGCTCATCCTATACTGTCAATCTGTGGGAATGCCATCCCGAGATATAAAACTCGAATAGGAGAAGATATATTTGAGTTCAACTCTCTTGGCGCATAAGTCAAAGGTGTTTTCATACTGATTGGATGATACTCCTTGCTTTTGAAATGTGCTTGAAGAGGTCTCTAAATAGTTTGATGTAAAATCGACAGTGCATACTGGTTCTATACCCATGAACTATAATATAACGTAAGTTAATGTCTTGAAACATAACTTCCATCGTGTTTTGAAGCTTTCTTTTATGTGTATTTCTTTTGTTTGACAAAGAGGATTACATTGAAAGCAGACAGTTGATTTCCCAAAAAACAACTGGTTTAAGGCTGAAAACCTTTTATGCAGCTCTGATGACATTTTTAGTCAGGATTAAACCTCTGTTCAGTGTCACGTTGCTGAAGGATGTCTCTTGGGATTTATCCTTTAACACAGCCAATGTTGCCATGCAGAAAAGGGTTTTAATCAATTTGCCGGATGTGGACAGGAAGCGTGTGTCAAGCGCCACATTTGCAATCGAATTTTTGTTCGAGATTGCTGACGCCAAATTTAATCGACGTTCGGGCGTGCCGATAAAATTTATTCACGTCTGATGAAGTGTTACTAAGAAGTGTTTGTCTCGGAACATCGGTCAGTCGTTTGTAGCGAAGAAAATGTTACCCGCTAATGGACATGAAAATTATCATTTTCAAACGCGAGATGATTTGTTTAAAATACTCCGGCTTAAAGCAAGTTTTCTGCCTGTACGTGTTTGTGGCCACGACAAACGGTATAAAAACGCACCTCCTCTCATGGGTGAAACATTCCTTCGTTTGGCAGTTTTCAATCAAAGTTCAACGGCAGGAAAAGGTCCTCCTGCGTTTGCTGGTATCGCAAAACAAATAAACATACTTGATACGAACATAAGTTTATGGGGTGTCTCCCTATCGATAAGGTGCTTTATCTTAGCTCCAACATTCTGCTATATGTTGTTCTTGTCTTTGTGTTTATTGCTTTGCAAATGGCGGTTCTGCCGTGTCAATACACTTTACAATAAAGCAGGGGCCAGGATTGCAAAACACCATCGTTTTAAGACAATCGGTTGCCTGTTTCTGTCGGCACAGATATGTGGGAGAACTGGTAGCCTAAACGTAAATGGTCTGCACATATAATTGGGTAGAGCTATCCCCCACAGGCCTGAAACAACTTTAATGTAACTGAATATTTTGACAATTCTGTCAACATTAATTCAACCCAACTTAAATGTAAATATAAGATAGCTCTCGATGTGAAAATTTTGGACGATTTTGCCTCTTGCGCATAACAAAGTCAGGGTAAATGTTTTTTAATCCAGTTTTAAGATACAGACCGATTGTGCCACATATGGTGCAGAACAACGTTTTCTTCACACATATTTACCTAATTTCAGTATGATCTGCATTATGTCCCGTCATTGCGTTTTAACGTATTTTTACGAGGTATTTAAGAGTAACCTGAGACATCCATAACACATAAAAGCCAGTAGTTTGGAAAATGACTGTCGATTTATTCTCGAGATGTGTTAGAAGTCAAGCACTGTGTTGTATAGCAATGGACAATCCGACCCAAAGCAGTAAAGTCAATTAGCTGCTTGTTGTAGGGCAGTTGTACATTGAAGCACCGGCGGCTTTCGACAGTTAATGCCCATTGTTCTCATAAGGTGCACAAAAGATGCAAGAACGGCGCAAACCTTTGATAGGATTTGCATGCATCGCGGCTGTCGCTTTTGATTCAAACAAACGGTGATTTGCTAATCAGGTGGACGCTCGTTTTCCCTACTGGGTCGTGTGCTTTACGAGGCATCGTCGCAAGAACGATTTATGGCACAAGACGAAGTGGGGCGCGTGGATTTTGAACGGGTCGCCTTCCAACCTTTGCGACACGACACATCGAATCACCGTGAGTTACTAGCAAACTATATCATGTCATATCCACTTTGATGTGACTGTAAATACGCAAATTTATTGCACGCCCGATCTCTCCTTCAAAAAATACAACCAAGATCGTAGCAAGACGTTTTAATCTAGTTCTTTTTATAAGTTATATTTTTGCTTGGATGTTGAGATGTTTTAGCAATCGCAGCCGATGTTAAAATGTGCAAGTTAAGTCCTTATTAGCAATATCCCGAGTGGCCTACGTATGACAAACCAGCAGTCATATAGCCGCTTAGCTTTATTAAAATATGACTTCACTCTAACCGCATTGTTTTTAAACAATCTGACTCAAGTTTAGAAATCGTTTGCACCAATACAATTGGTTTAACATATTTAGATTCCCATCTAATTGCGTCGAAAGTAAATTAGGTTTGATATGAGGGCTTACAAATTTTAAGTTACCTGAAAATATTTCCTACAACATTATATAGATGATTGCCAGAGAATTTTTTGGGTTTAAAAGCTAGCACGCTCAACTTTATGCTAAAACCGCTACCATGTTGAGTCTTGGTAATTCCTTTTTGTTTTTTTAACTTACAAGTCAAAGCAAGGGGCTGCAGAAGCGGAGACAGCGGCGGTAATCCTTGATCCGTTCAATTCCCACAGAAGCGTGTCGCGATAAGACCTGGTGTGTGTATGTGCAGGTGGAAAAGTGGGTTGCATTGCTCTCCCTGCTGAACACCGACGTGCGCAAATCGCTACCCGACTTGGACTTTGGTTTCACCGATGACGTAGAAAAGCGTAACAGTTGCATTCGTTTGTGACCTTAACGGGGTCGATCATAAAATGGTGGTCAAATTTTAGAATGTTCTTTATTTTACCGTTTTAAGCACTATTACCATCGCATATTTTTCAAGTCAACATAAAAGAGCAAGAGTGTTAACTTATAAAAAAGACACCAGAAAGCGATGGATAAAACTGAAATTTGGACAAACGGTTGGAATTTGACATAATGCGCTAGTTAGCAGCATCTAGCGGCATGTAGGTTGATTGAGTTATTCGGTAGAACTACTAACACCGGGATTTGGCTTAGGCCCGGGCTGAGAACTTCTGGTAGGTGGCGCAACAGAGCATGGGCGTTTATAGTGCTGACTCAGCAATTATTCTTACCATAAACCAAAATTGCTGCAACAGCACCATAAACGCCTATGCTCCGTTGCGCCACCTACCAGAAGTTCTTAGACCGGGCCTAAGCCAAATCTCAGTGTTAGTAGCTCTACCGAGTTATTCGCACAGAGCCCTTTAAATGAAAGCATTTAAATTCGTTTGTGCGATTTGGTTGGGTTTATTTTGGGTAAACATTTCGTAATTTTTTTGGAAATTAGCTATGCTATAAAGAAACAGGTAATAAAACACAAACCATATACTAACTGGTTGAAAACAAAACAACCTGACATGTTACTTACTTACTTTAGAAATGGGTGAAAACAAAACATCCTTGCATGTGCACAACAAAAACGTGTGTAGCTAATTTTTATTGAAATCTAAAAAGTCCGTTTGTAAAATATATTTAAAAACTGTAATGATTTCTATGAAATTTAAGTAAAGTTTGTAACTTTCTATGGCACTGACTGCGAAATTTTTCACACACGCTGCAGTTTGTTTGTTTGTTTACTCACACTTGTTTGGTGTGAGTTTTCTCAGTTCAGAACTATTTTACGCAATGACCAAAGCTCCATTAAAGGATTGTACAATGAAATTTGTGGCATTCACGTTAACAAACTGAAGCTTTAACACATGTGAATGCAGCATGAGGTGGAAACCGTTATGTATGCTTCAAGGTTTTGCCTGTATTGCGGTATTTATGTTTCTCTTGGTGTTTTGGTTGAGTTCTGAAGCAAAATCAAGTCAGAATCTGTACAAACAGCTCAGGCAAAGAAGGAACTTTGAACTGCTAACTGTCAATGAAAGACTTTTTGTTGAAAAGAACCAAAACTTTGTAGTGCCTAAACAACAGGTTATACCTGCAAACTCATTTGTCAATGAAGAAGTCCAAACAAAGGTTGCTGTTGTACCAGTCCAAAATGTGGAAGAGGTTCCGAAAGCATCCAATCAAAGAGAAGCTTTGCTTATTTTGACATCAATGCGGACTGGTTCATCTTTTACTGGACAATTTTTTAACCAGCATCCTGATGTTTTCTACATTTTTGAACCACTGTTTCCATTCCATGATTCGTAAGTGTTTTTTTTGTGCAGTTTTCTTTTCAAGAATAAATGTTTTATTTCTCAGGTGCAAAATTGCAGTAGAAAAGAAGATAGAAGTTCTTGAAGGTTTAATAAACTGCAATTTTACTGCTCTAAAGTTTTCAGTGGATGAAAGTCTGTATAATGCCCAACAATTACTGAAAGTTGAGCAGTCAGCATCAAACCTTGATCATTTGAAACGAAGAATAAAAAACCTACAAACTTGCAAGCAATCAACAATTTGTTTTCGGTAAAGACATAAAAATCTTTTTTATGATGTGGTTCTGTATTACTTTGCTTTGTCATCGAATGATACTTGCTTAATTTAATATGTGACTTTTAATGTTCTAGTCAGAGTACTAAAGCATTGTGTGGTAAAGACTTTTGTCCTCATGCACCATCATGCTCAAAGTGCAAAACTGTTCCAACTATGACTCAAATTGAAAGAAAATGCCAAGAAGCAAAGTTGGTTGTTATTAAAAGTGTGAGAACTTGTCATGTTGACTGGCTTTCCAAGTAAGTGAACAGACAATACTTTTTTCCCATGAAA
This sequence comes from Phallusia mammillata, assembly GCF_965637545.1. Classification (NCBI taxonomy): domain Eukaryota; kingdom Metazoa; phylum Chordata; class Ascidiacea; order Phlebobranchia; family Ascidiidae; genus Phallusia; species Phallusia mammillata. The sequence goes on from NC_137254.1 coordinate 23,043,108, forward strand.
ACTATACAATTTTACCAATTTTAAGATTATTTTGTTGATTTGCCTTAGGACTTACAGTCGCACTGGTATTCCAGTTAAAATTTTGCACTTGGTTCGAGACCCAAGAGCTACAGGGTTGTCTCGCTTAACTATGCACAGAGGATTGGGCAATGCAACTCATGAAATGTTGGGAAATTGTCAAATTGATGCTAAAAATATGGAAACAAGGCAGGCTGTGGCTATTAAAAATGACCACTGGTTGACAAAACGGTACATGTTAGCCAGGTAAGTTAGTTTGTTTTTGTAAAAATGTTAATAGAACTATGATTTTTATGACTGTCTTGTTTTGAGGGTATTTGGCATTAATCCGGTATGTTGGTACAGCTGTATCATTTTCATGGCTGCATTGGCATCAACAATATTTGACTTAAACCGGAAATTTGCATTCATTTGTGACATATGCGTTGCAGGTATGAAGATATTTTGTCAAATGTTGCACAATTCCTCGATGACGTCACTGAGTTTTTAACACGTGACAGCAGTGTGTTGAAATCGGCGTCGTTTAATCTCACACACCCGGAAGTTACCAAATGGTTTAAGACGAACTCCCGTACATCGGGGGCCTCTATTTATAGTACTAGCCGAAATATATCTAAGCAGGCTTCCAAATGGCGAAAGACTATTCAACCTTCTTTAGCGTTTAGTATACAAAAAGCGTGTGAACATATGATGTCGCTGTTTGGCTATAAGCCATTAAAGCGCCCAGCCGATTTGCTCGATTTGTCAATAAGCTTATTGTCTCCACTGTCTAAGACTGTGTAGTATTGGCGTTGACAAATAGCCTAAATTTTCCATATACCTTAGGCAAGGTAAAGATTCACTTGCCAGTACCAGAAAAAGGAATTTTAGCATACCTGCGTAATGCGTCGTCCTGTTACACGATGAAATTGAATTTTCTAAGAGCCATAAAACTGTGCGCAGCGACCGTTAACCGGTTTGTATGTTGTTTGTGTTAGTAATTTACTGCAATTGCCTGTGTTCATCAACTGTAAGGGTTACTACAATTTAAAGTGTTTTGCGTGTTCAGCATACGATTATGTACTTTTTTGCTTCCTTTGTAGCAGTTCAATATGCAATCATGTATCCCAAAATGTTCATTGATTTCCATGTAACTGCAAACAACGATAAATCACAATCGTGTATAGTATTACAAAGCATCAATTTTTCCTATTTGTTACGATTTTTTTCTGCACTGTCTGTCAAATATAAGCAATATTGTGACTTTGTTACAGAACAGTGGACCTAAGCCAGGAATATATTCCACCTCAGCAAGGAGTTGGAAAGCTTCTGGTTGTATTTTCTCATCGTTTTAGCTCATAGTTTGTAAAAAAGGGTCTTTAGTACAAGTAAAATATAAGATTGCCAAGTTTGTTAAAAAGATCTTTAGATTTGGTTATCTTAAATATTACTTGTCTAGTTATGCCCTTTTACTTCTCTTATGTCTGAAATTGTCAGAAGATTGGCAACTAAGACTTATTACTTTGAAAAGTTTTCCCAATAATTTTATCAAGCAGTGACAAAATATGCAAACATAAGATTTTCATACAAGTGCACAAATTTTGGGTTACACCCAGAGCTTGTGTTGTAGATGTATTTATTACAATATACAATTTTATGACAAGTAGTAGGTTCGCCGGGAATTGTCAACTGCACACAACATCAAACATTCAAGAGCCTCATTACAATGCACAAAGGGCTATGATCACTACGTTTAATTTAAACGACTCTAAACTCGTCGCCTCGGTGCAAAACGAAAGTCCCTTGTGGGGGTTACGCTAAAACTTGGGGTCCAACACACTAATGTATTGAATACCCTGGAGTCATGTAAATGCAAAAACGTCACTAGAATAGTCCCTGAATCGGACAAAAGATTCATACAATTTTTGTCTACAAATGTGGCTAATTATAAGAAAGAACCAAGTCATGTATTAGTATGTTATCAATAAATAAAAAGGTTGCGTTTCTCCACCATTCATTGGTGTTACATTTATGTGGACAGATTTCCAAACAAAGCAAACACTTTTAACTACACTTTGAGGTGCTTAAACTTGGACACCAACTCTGACCCCAGACTTCCCTCTTGACCTTTCAACTGCTCCTGTAGCTGTCGGACTTTTTCTTCGATTGTCTCTTTGTCCTGTTCCGGAGGAGCAACGATGGCTCCGAGATCAAGAAGGAATACAAGGTCATTTCTTCTGATGCGGATAAATGCTGCTCTCAATTTACTGGCAAGCTCGTATGCTGGAGTTTTTTCTCTGAACTTTTCCAGCATAAGATGAGCTTGTGCGTAGAGGTTTTGTGAACTGCTTGCTGATGCAATGATCTGTGACACCTGCATTGAAATAAACGAAGAAATATTATTTTCTTGTGTGAATTTTTCTGCATTGTGTCATTTTAAAAACTATTTTCCAAAACACACGACCCTTGGAGAAACGAAGATTAACACCAAAATCATAGTGCTGATCCCATATGAATGTATTCATTTTAGCAGTATTATCAATAAAAGATAGCGCATACCGTCTTGATTGTACTGAAATGTGACCATTGATGCAATCCACAAATCCATGCAAATACCCGTTTAACCGCAAATTTTAAACAATTTTCACAAGACCATACCCAGATACTATTTCAAATGCTAATTGTATAATGAACAACAAATTTAAAAAACTTACATCATCTGGACGAAATCCAAGAGCGTAGGCGAGGCGTTTCCACTCTTCTCGAGCGAGGATTTGTCGGGACAGGAAACTTATTTTGTTGTCACTGAAAACCAGTTTGTTGGTCTCGTAAGAGGGTGGTAAGGAGCCAGGTTTTTCCGATATCAAGTTGAGTAGCTCCGGCGGAATGTCGGAAACTCTGTTGTTAGATCTTCTACTGGCAACCGTGTTTGCTGCCAAGTATAATTTTTCAATGTCTTATTTTTTATATATTTTACAAATGTTATCGAAACAGCCCCAGTTACATAACGACATGTAATGGCGGTGTAGCTGCAGCGCGTTGGGCCATGAACCACCGTGCGTGAATGGATTGCAGCGTTGCGAAGCTATTTTTGGACTAGGCGATTATTTTAGTACAACTGTCGGTATGTTTTCTTTTACCAAGGAGAGTTAATATTTAACCCAAGCGTTAATAAAACTAGAAGAGTGGCTTTCTGATATACTTCCATTTTATATATTCTATACGATATTTACCAATTTACTATACACATCATTTGATCTACACATATGATTGTTTTTGTAAACAAAAACAAATGGGTCCCCACACGCGCGTTTGTGCAGATTTACAGTAAACAAATGTTGCGGTGATTTTTAGATTCTTAAGGACAAATTTTTAGAAAGCATTAACCCAACAAAAAAAATTGTTCGTATTCTTTTTGCACTCTTATTGTCATGTAATTACAAAAACATTAAAAAACGTAACAAATACTTTAATCTAATCTCTTGCTTTGACCCAGATATTGTCGTCCAAGGTCGGATTTTGAACACATTTTTTTTTAGAAAGCTGTAACAGTTGTGTTACAGACACTTTAAATTAAAAAGCAATTTGCTACAAGTGTATACATAACAAATTGTTTTTCATTTAACTTTGTTTCGCAAAACGAGTACCATTGACCTGTAGTAACCTCTCAGTGTGCACACGCCAAACGACTGTTTGACTTTTGACACCGTTTTCAATAGCACGCCGTCCTTGGTGTTCAACAATACTGTTAAGCCTAATTTATACATGAGTATTGACTCCTAAATTGATTGTCAAAAAAACGCTACGTTATGACGAAAGAAAGGTCTGAACTGTGTTTGTAATACCTACTAGTTGACCTTAAGTAACCCGTGATCATGCGGCGGCCAACCTGACAACGAGCATTTAAAAAAACATTTATTTGGCAAAAAAGACAAGTTAACTTTTTCATCTTTACTTCGATTAACAAAGTTTTGCTTGACATATACAAAACCGAAGCACGGTTATTAGGTTTAAATCACGTCATAGGTGTAAAACCTTCGCCAAAACTAAAAACGTGAGTGATAATTTAACTAGAAAGGTGGCTTTCTGATATACTTCCATTTTATATATTCTATATGATATTTACAAATTTACTATACACATCATTTTATCTACACATATGATTGTTTTTGCAAGCAAAAACTAATGGGTCCCCACACACGCGTTTGTTCAGTTTTACGGTAAACAAACGTCCTGGTTATTTTAAGATTCTTAAGAAAAAACTTAACCAACTTTAGCAATAACCCAACTTTAAAAGTTTTGTCCGTATTTTTTTGCATCATTATTGTCATATAATTACAAAAACAGTAAAAAAGAACGGAAAAAATACTTTTAATTTAATCTCATGCTTTGACCTTGATATTGTCGTTTAAGGTCAGTTTTTAAACACAATTTTCCACAACTGAAAATGTGCTTGACAACTTAATAAAACGACATAGCATAGCTGCGCAAAAACAGCTGATTTCTAATCACCGACATGACTGTCTCGTAAGACGTCCGTCCGGATGTCAAGCTGAGCACTCCCGCTGCATTCACCCGTCTTAATCGTAAACAAGTGAATTACTCCCTTGAGAGTTCAGACTTCTATCTGACTGACAGTGTACACATATTATGGGCTGTAAAAATAACTATTTGACCGATTAAGGCAAAATTTTAAATACTGAACGAATAACCTACTGCAAACGATTGTTTAACATTTCAGCACATTAGGGCTTGTATTTTTGGCCTAAATCTTATTATTTTGGGGTTTTAGGGGTAAAATGGGTGAATCCAATAAAAGGTTACAAAATTCTTTAGAATACCTTACATTGCACCAACCAAAAAAGCATGAAACTCTCAGATTATGTACTTTAGTCAGTACGGCCGTTGTAATTTTTTTCGTTTTGGGGGCCTGTGGGTGAACCGCTGGGTTGTTTGGGGTCAAACTTCAGGAGGATCAAATTTGGATTAATAACTAACATCTGTCCCAATTTGAATAAATTTAAAGCACTGTTTCTTGACCAAACGGGTCTGACAAGCCAGCGTTAGACAGAAAAAAGAAAAAAGAAAAAAAGAAAAAAAAGAAAAAGAAAAAAAAAATACGGACAAAAACAATATGTGTCCCCTTCAGGGAAGGGGACCCATAATAAAATTTGCAATGAGGAAGTTGTCTCAGTAAAATTATTACTTATTTCAAACCGAAACCTTAACCTGGGATATTGGCAAAAAATAAAGCGTTTAGCTTTTGCTGTAAACAGTGCACCGTGTTTTGACCTACAAGATCGTATAGCCTACTTGTCTATACCAGGCAACGTCTTGTTGCCAGCTGCAGTGATGAAAACTTACAAGTGGAAACAATGTGCACTTTCTGCAGCTAACTTATCACTGTTTCGGCATACTGCTTCATTGCCCTTGATGAATCAAAATTTCTTGAACTGCAACGCAACCTCACCTCTGTTAGCAAGCTCCAATCCGACCTTTACTGCTAAATCATGGCGTCGGATTCGCTGGAGGGCGTTACAGAGTCGCGGCAGAATCTCGTCGGGTGACGTCACACCCCGCCACGTCCTCAGCATCATCGAACATTGGCTGTATGAGTTCTGTGACGAACTGGCTCTGCCCATGAAATGGGAAATACCCTGGACGAAGTCAAGCGGAAAGTAAACAAAAGTATTTGGGTGCATGAAGGGAATTTTGGGAAATCATTTTTGCACCACACATACGCACATTTATGCTAGATTTTCCATAAAGCTGATTTTGACATTCGACAGACCTATTTACTTAAAACATGTCAATCGGAAAACCTATTAAAATATTTTTGACGGTGTGCAATAATGAGTGGTTATACCGTAAAATTGTTTGCCGTCTTTTCGCTTATTAAACACTACACGGAACAACAGTAACAGCATGCACACTTACAAATGGATGCCAAGCATAAGCAAATAACTAAGAAAATTGTCTCTAAAGTTATATCGAAAAAATACTATCGTAAATCTCATTCGTTACCCTGATTCTACATCAGGGGTGGGGAACCTACTTAGTACTGCGGGCCGCATTAATTGCACAACATTTGGGGCGGGCCATTTTTTTAATTCCGTATCAAATACCCAGAGCACTCAAGTGGCTTTATATTTCAACGCTCCTGATTTTATTTTTATTTGCTGCTACATCTGCAGCAAACAGGGCATAACAGGTTTATCCATCATTTCTATAAAGAAGGGAGTTTGGCCATTCTTTCTGGAACACACTAGCTTCACCATCGATCTTTCTTTTTTTCCAAGATTAAATTTTAAATAACAATATAAGGATCCAACGATTTGCACAGTAAGCTAATAGCTCTAAACTCAATTTGAAACTAACGTCACATGGCAAATGAATAGTTACTGCAAGGAGAGACAATCGAGTGGCTGTTACGTTACAAATAATATAGCAAGTGGTTGAATGTATGGCAATTTTATGAAAGTTTGACTCATAATGTTGAAAGGGGAGATATTGAATATAAATCACCGATAATGTCGAAATCATTCAAGGAAATATCTATACATCAAAATTTTATTCTTTAGATCCTATTTTGTATACTTTAACAAAATTGTGACGCGGGCCACATTAAAAAGGGAAGCGGGCCGCAGGTTCCCCACCCCTGTTCTACATGTTCTTCAAGCAAGTCGCAAATTTCCCAAATTGATATTTAAAAAGGGTTTTTAAACCTTTTTATTACCTGAGGCAAGAATCCTAAAGCGTAAGCAAGTTTGATCCAATCATTTGGCCCAAGCGCTCTTGCCAGTTTGCTGATCGCCTGATTGTTGAAAGTTATTTCCTGAAGCCTTGCTGTTTTCTTCTTTCCTTTTCCCAACTTCTTTTTGCCTCCTCGCTTTTTGTTCTTTCTCCGTTTCTTCCCGTCAACAGCCTCAATGTCTTCGGGAATCGGAGATTCATCACTTTCTGATTATAAAAAAGTAAAAGCCACATACTGTAAAAAGTACAGATAAACGTTTTTCGCTTACGAAGGCTTACATAAGCTTGAAATTTGTACCCAAACTGTACTGATTTACCGATCTGTTGCTACCAAATGCCTGATTTAAAAGTCCAAAGCTTGAAACGCTATACACTTTGAACATGGCCGTTACGCAGTAATATGCATTCAATTACAGACGTTTCAACGATTGTTGTTATCACCATCAGTGCAAAATGTCCACTCAAAACTAAGCTTTGCTTGCCCATAAGCTAAATAGGAATGGCGGCCGTTACACAAGTGCAGCAGTTTACCTTGACTGTCCTTATTTTTCATTTCTTCTTTGTCCTTTTTCGATTTTCCCATAAAAGTCTTCAGAATTCGGGAGCTCTTTGAAGATCCCATGACTGCAAAGTATAATTGTACTGCAAAAATCAGCACCAAAACGCTACCAAAAAGCTAGCACTGAGTTTCAAACTAAAACTCTCAAAGCTGAGCAACGGCTGGCGTAACCAATCTCTTTCTACGAACGCAGGTGGAAAACAATCCTATATCGAGTAATTATATCAATCACCTTTTGGAAACTTCGCAACGTAGCCATTGTGTGTTCGTTGATGTATACTTTTTAAAGGGCTCCAATCTCTGTGGCCACTGTAAACGATCGGGCAATTTAAAACCCTGCTTTTTGAATGGCCGAAAGTTAGCGCTATGGCAATACGACCCGAAAGCCAATTGTTTCAAGTTGTGTACAAGCGTCTGGGATCAACAAACACCACACGCTCAGCGCCCGCTATTGCACTTTCACTTGTGAACCTGCAAACTGTACCTTTTTGTGTTAGCCTAAGCTGACTGGATCAAAAGCGAAGTATGAGCCTTTATGGCCGTGATTAATCTCGAATGTGCTTTGTTACGACGTGAGGTCTATAATGTCTCGACAATAGCGTTTTTATTACCACTGCGAAGACTGTTGGTTTTGGCCTCCACGTCCGAAAAACATACGCCGAATGGGACAATGCCTCGACATGTCTTAATCAAACTGTAACTAAAAACGAAGCGAGCCAGTCGATTTTCTACACTTTTATCGTGTATATATTACAACCAACATAATAGGTGAAAAATCATTACAATCGGTAACCTTACCTCGACAAAAACACCTTTTATAAACTTATACAGGAACGAATTCATGGTCTAAAGGCCACAGCCTCTCTAAAATTTGTGAAGTCGCAAATTAAAAATCAAGAAAATTGAGAAATTCAATATGGTTTGGTATCTCACCATGTCTAAATCATCAAATAAATATATATATTGCCAAAATGACTGTTGTCACTGAATTCTGAAATCCAGATACATTGAAATTCGTGCAAAGATGAAACATGTAAATGAAACGTTTGGTGGTCCCGTCGAACCCCAGTTAGGAAAATCACACGTTTGGTGAAAACAACCCTATGCCTAGCTTTAGCAAAAAAACGGTTTTGGACAACAATTTATTTGACCCCTCCCAATATTTTCGGCTGTCTACGCCACCAAATGGAAAGCAGAACTTCTATATTAAGCAGAAACGTCTGCGATTACGCAGCGCTTGGAAGCTTATGTATCGTTCATTTATTGCACTTGCCAGTAAACGAAGTACACTAAATGCGGAATGAAACAAACATGGGGTCATAAAATAGACACGGCACGAAAGCGAAAAGGTCCCACACACAACAAACCACCTGTCTTTATTTGCCAATCAACGATTTAGTGGTCTTACACCAAGTACAATGTTTACGATTATATACTCAGATCTGAAATTAAATGGGAGTGATATTTCTCGACACGTTACGCTTCAGAAACAGCATACATATTTGCCGAAGCGTTTAGGGAGTGGTTTACTTCCTATAACTATATCATCAAAATTCCATGTCGTTTCATTTGTTTTGACGTAAGGCACGGGACTATTGAACAACATTTTCCCAGATGGTTTTGAGGGGACCTGCGACCCTAAACGTAGTTGAATGTATTTTTCACTCCAAAAGGTCCAAACCTTATTATGATGACAATTACTCTTCGAGAAAAGATGGAATTGGTAGGAATGACTTAATATGTGGATATCATGAACAAAATGGTTTTCCAGCACCTTGATATAGATTATCCAATTCTGAAACAACGTGGGAAATGGTTATTTTAGCGCCATTACCACGCTGTGACGTTCTAGGACCCTTTAATGTTACAAAAATTTATACGGTTTAACAGATGTACTACCGTATACGTTAAACAGAGTTTTTAACCAAAAACTGATTTGATGAAAACAGTGTTAAGATATTCGATTAAGCAGGATGAACAGTCATTGTCTGGTTTGACGAGCTTCTTTATGCACAAAAATTTAACTTTCATCCTTTATTAAATGCGTAACGTTTAAAACTTTATGCCGATTTATAATTTGCTGACGTAAATAAATTGTTGTTTAATGCAAAACAGTTTATATTCACATTCAGCAACCCGAGTATTTTCTTCTCGTGGTATCCAATGTTGTGCAAATTAAAACAAAAAATCACTTTTATCCGTCGATTTTAATTTCGCCACGGTGCACCAAGTTCAGCGTGTCAACCCTGTTTGGATTCGCATGGTCTCGCTTGACCGCGTTCGGGCGACTCAGGCGGGCCTTGTGCAGTCAAGCGTAGCCTACCTACATACCGGCAGCCCCCATGGTCGGTCAAAGCTACGGTGTAATCTGTCAGGTCCAGACATTCTTTGAAATCTAGATGATAGATTCTTGAAATGACCACCTGCACTCATGTTTAAACAATAATTCAGTATTTAGGCTTTAAATGTTGGTTTGTAATGAATGCAGGGGTGTAGCAGGTGCATTAAGCGGATGACATAACTGGTTGTTAGCGTTGGTTTTCATTGACACCAGACGGTCTTGCAAATGATGAAACAATATACGTCGGTGTGGGTTTTTGCCCAATGCAGCAATCAGTCAAAAATGCTGTCCCGTTATGCGCTTATAAGGGTACTCCAAAGAACTGGTCAAACTTTAGGTTATAGCAAAGGTATGTTTTCCAAATTAGTGATAAACCTGGAATCAATTGAAACACAGTTGGTATAATTAAGATGTAACAGTGATGCGGCGGGAAAGTGTAAAAACTTAAGTATTGCTGAAGTAAGCAAACTTATTGTCACAGACAATACTTAGTCCACATAGCGTAGGTGGTCGGCTTGTTCATAAAAGTTAACCGTTGTTCTAAAATCCAAATGAATGCGTTACGTGTTGCATTTGTCGATATGCTGTATCGACCCTTTATACAATAATATACGGAATGCTATGCATTTTTAAATACACTGACCCGATCGCAATTATATTTAGTGCGGTATAATTCCAACTTAACAGTTCGTTGAACATAAACATACATTGCCATATAGGTGTCCCAATAACAGTAAAGAAATTGAAATACGTGTCAAGCATTATTTTACGTTGTTACAAATCAAATTTGTTTGACGGTTGGGTACAGCACGATAGGATTCTTCTCATCAACAAAGGGTAAGAAAAAAATCTTTATTTTGATTGGAGAACGGCCTTTCGGGTACCAAGCGTCGCTATGGCTGGTTGTGAAAGGCTGGGGGCGCGCATTGTTAATTGTGTCCTAGCAAAAACACCCCTTTCCTTATATTGTGGCGCAATTCCGTTGGGAATATATTCACTGTAACAACATGCTCGTTCGGGGTGAGGAAATGCTTGCTTTCTCTTAGGATACCCGCCAATGGGGCAGAGGACACAGACGGGTGCCCTTGAAAGCGTGGCCGATAGATACAGCGTCGCAACACTGCGTATTAAAAAGAAACGAAGCCGAAGTGAACGTAACGCTTGCCAAAATTTGAAACGGTTAATAGACGGTGCTAGGCAGGTGCAACAGCATGTGTTTTCTGTTCCTCTGTATCAAACTTTACATTTAGCGTGTAGGGTAGCGTTTGTATAAAAGTTAAAGCAGGCGGGGTTTCTTTGATTAAAAACGTATCAGAGAGCATACATTGTTTTGCACTGTTGTTTAGAACAGTTATCACTAACATGTATAGCACTTAATATATGGATGCAAGGTTTCTGACAAAAATGTTTTATTTTAAACTACTGATGTCGAGTTCCCGAGTTCATTTTGAAATTTGATCAAAAATGGCGCAATATTTTTATGAAAACCGGGCACGTATGATTTAAATTATTTTTTCCATTGGTTTATTCAGTTGATTTTTACTAATTGTGACAATATGGTTAGAATATGTAACATGTTAAAGTGAAGGTATTTTTTCTAGTTCGGTCACTTTTAGTGTGTGTTTCTCGTTGAACACGGGTCGTTAGATTCCTATTGTGCTTATGCCCAACTGGTAAAAGCTTATCAAAATAAGGAACAAAATGATAGTGTAGCGTCTTCTAAACAAGCTTCCACTTATTCAATCGTGAACTTGAAAGTAAAGCGTAAAAGAATAATAGACTTTCGGTGTTGCCGCTAGGTTAAACGCACAATAGGAACCGGTAGCCGGTCTGTTTGTAAAACTGTTGTTTCCAGGTGGGATGTACTGACTTGTCTATCGGTTAAGTGAAAAAAGATGAGTTATTTACAGTTGCTATCCTCCGGATTTTGTCATTCATCGCCAGATAGGGCGAAGATTGATGAGTGTTGTGCTGTATCTGTTAAAGTAAGTGGTATGGGTTTTATTGAACGCTGTTTTAGTTTTTAAGTTTTTGTACAAAAATAATGAAAGTCTTGCAGCTTTAACTGCTTATTGAAATATTGCAACTAAGATACTGCATTGATGATCAATAACCAAAATACAATTTAATGGAAACACAATGGAATTGATTTAATGGCATGGTTTTTGGTAGGCTACATATAAATCATTAACGTATGTTTTTCCCTTTTTATCTAGGACACATTGGACGGGCGAAAACTAAGGAACGGACTCGTATAAATTAATGCTGGGTGCCGGTCGGGGGGCATGTCCACGTCAGCTTTTTGTTGCTGTCATGGAGTTGCTCTCTTATTTGCGCTCCAGCGACATCTCGTGAGAAAATATTCTTCATAGAACGTCCTACAGGCTTGAACATAAAATGTAATGTGTTTTTGACCAAAAAGCATGTAATTAAATGTATGACGGGGTGCATAGTTCGGACAAACAAACTTCTTATAAAATCGGTGTATTTGTTGTGTTTTGAAATTTGTCAAGACAACACGAAAAGGTTTGTTACTTTGTTCAAAGTGCATTGCAAAATCAGTTGAATTAACTTTGACTTGTTAATGCCCGGACGGGAAAAAATCGTACGATTTCACTACACAGGAATGTTTAAAAAAAGTAAAGAGTAGGCCAACGAGTCAAGTTGGAACACACCAGTGCCATATTTCGTCATTGTGCTTTGTTTGTGTGTGTTTTCGTGTTCGAATAAAAAATGTAATGTAACGTAACCGTTTGGGCCTGTGGTTTTCGTTGGAGTAAAAGTATAACAACTACGTTGGACCAGACTTATTAATCGATTCTAGTCAATTGACTAACAAAGCGAAGAAAACTCGACAGAAAACCTAATCGTGTCAAGTCTATTGCTAGTGTTTGAGACTCAAAAAAAGTCGGGCATGTTTTAATCTGAGCAGTGAGCAGCTGCAACTCCATTAACACTCTCTACTATAGCTTTTAACAAGACAACCAAACAAAAAAGCAATAAGGTTTTTTAAACGTAAATGTCAGAAACATCAACACAAAACACATTTAAAAAGTCACTGTGTCTAAATAAGACGAATTTTTGACGTGACAGGTCGAAAAGGATACCTATGTAGCCAAACTCTGATCTCCAAATAACTTTCATAAACAACAAGAAACAAATTTTCGGCAAGTTTGTCTTTTTCTGCATTTTAAAGAGGATCGTTGCGTTATTTAAATGCAAATCAAAGTTTACAACGAGCTTCCGCCGATCCTATTTTAAAAACAAACAAAAAAGAAAAATATGCTGACTCATAATACAGTCAGCAGTAGTCGGCGGCAAGAACCAAAACAAAGCAAAAGTTGGAAATTGCAGTACAGTTAGGAAGTTGCCTTTCCTGTTTTGCAAATATTTGTTTGTTTTTTCAAAGACAGAACAACACTGGAGCACTTATTTATTCATTCAGTTCTTTGTCAAAGAAAACTGTTGACATTTTTTTGTGTTTGTTGTCTTAACCAATTTGAATACTGCTATATTTTACAGTTTTCTTAGCGCCTTCTGTTCCGTTTGTTAAATGTGTGTATTTTTTCTATGTCAATGCAAGTAGAACTTCATAAATTAACATGAATACGGTAAGTGATTTCCATCTTGCAAAAACATGCATTGTATGAACTATGAAGTCAATTAAGGTTAACGATTTCTGTTTCTGCAATACAAATTATACTGGTAATGAAATAAAAAAAAGTTATGTAACAGTGGATATATTGTTATATTTGCAATACTTTTTAAATTAAATTGATTTCAATTATGACATCATTAAAAAAACCACCGATAATAGATTCACAATACATATACATGTCATTTCTTGCTTTGTTTGAACCGTTGCATGTTAACTTGCATTGAGTTATGATTAGTAAAGCATCAAATGTCCGGATATGCTTGAGTATTTCACCCACAGTTGATACCAAAGCAGTAAAACTAAATCTTAAACAACTTTCAGTGTGATGCAAACTCAGAGGAAGAACGCTTGACTTCTTCATCATGTGAAGATGAAAGTTCAAGTCTACTTCCATCGGAGAAAAGTGGAAAATGTAAAATATACTGGTATAGATGGTACATTTGTTTTGTGTTTGCCTTTCTTGGTTTGGCCCAGGGTGCTGTTTGGAACACTTGGAGCCCAATTGATGACTCAGCGGAGGTTGCTCTGGGATTCACTCCAGGTAGTTTAGTTTACTATAGAAATGATTTACATATGTACTTTTTTATCAGTCTGCCTTGATATGTATGCATTCAGATGATTCCACTCAATAGTATTTTTTTGTTGTAATGAGTAAAAATATACAATCACCTTGAGGTTTTCTGAAATACTAATATAGGTTACTGTTTGTGATTTATTTTGCAATAATGTAGAATTTGTGAATAACTGGAATCATTTGTACCTGTGTAAAAAAATGAACTGTGTCATATGTATTTGCGCATCTGCTTTTTTCATTGCCCTGCGTGTTAACTGAAATGAACAATATGGCTGCTGCACCCTTTCACCAACCTGCCCCTATTTTAGTTTGCATTGGCATGTACATTGGATAAATCTTTCTCTCTTATCAATTTTGTGACTTTGAACCTTTTTTCAGAGGAAATTACCATGCTGACAAACTGGGGTCCTATCACCTTTATTATTTCAATGCCTTTCTACATGTGGTTGCTAGACAACAAGGGTCTGAGGCCAACTGTTGTGTCAGGTGCCTTCTTGGTTGCCTTGGGAACAGCATTAAGATGTTTGCCACTAGATGTTCACATCCTTAAGTAGTATGTATTCCAGTGCATTTGTGACTATTATACCATGGTAGATTTAATGCAAATTTGTGTTTTGTTTAGTTTTATTCATGCTGGCCAGATACTGAATGGTATTAGTGGTTGTCCTGTTATGGCTGTTCCTGTTTTAATGTCCAATGTATGGTTTCCACCAGAACAAAGAATAACTGCAACAGGGATTACAACATTGTTTAACTACTTTGGTATGTATATATTTAAGTAATCATCTGCTTTATCAAAGCATTAAACAAAACTACAATTCCTGGGCCAAACTGGGAAACAATTCTGTCTTTTAGTTTTACTGAAACTTATTTCAGTTTGGCGATTGAATGTAAAAGCAATCTTAACCTAAGAAAAACTCAATCATTATAGAAATATATATGCATTGCAAAAACTATGCTAACTTATTTTTTTTTCTATTTATAGGAACTGGTGCAGCATTTATTATTGGACCACTGTTTGTACAGCAACCTTCAAACAACACAAGAAATATATCTTGTTCTACACATGTAACCAACTTTGTGTCAAACAATGGAAGTTGCCAAGAAGTTTATGCTCTCAGGTGGGCACAGACAATGAAATTACACAGCAGTGATTCTTAACTGTGGCTCGTAAATTTTTATGAAAAGAAAATAGTTCCTTTTTTTAACAGCCCTAATTGTGACTCTTCTCAAACTGTGAAAACATTTTCTCACCAAGATTGTAAAAATCATTCCAATGTATTTAAGCACCCATACCCAGTTACTAGTTTTAAATCATGTAAAATGTATTCTAGACGAAAAGATATTTCTGTTTATATTTGGAGTACTTCTTTTTTTATGTATTGTAACTTATAGTATTCTTTAAATAATCAAATGGTGTTAGATCTCAAATCAAACATGTAATGTACATGGAGTTTGGAGTTAGTGCTGCCATATTTATTTCCATGTTCATTTTCTTCCCAAACAAGCCGCCAAGCCCACCCAGTATTTCTGCATCCTTGGACAGATTGAATTTAAAGGTACATTGTTATATGCTCAATTCTAATTGAGTTATTCCTTCAGTCAAGATTGTTGGCACCAATGATTAACCATAAAAAATGATATATATTATTTTCTTTGATCTTAATTGTTAGTTCTTGCCTTACATTATCATTTTGGCACTGTATGAAGTTTGTTTGCAGTGTAGGCTAATGCACTGCTTAATAAAGCAATGAACTTATTGGCTTGGTATGCATTAAAGTTGACATAGCACAAACATTTGTGCAAATAAAGATCACACATTAACCAACAGCTGGAATTGTATCTGTGTCATTGGTCACAGACTTACTAATTTGCACAAAGTGTTGTTTTTGGTTAAGCACTAAGCATCTCATGTTATTATTCAGAGCATGCTTCATTACAATAGACTCGTCACCTTGCACTACCATTTCTTAAGACTTCAAACTGCATCTTAAACTTGCTAATTCCTGTAGAAGGCATTGATGATTCTTTTTCATCGCATTGAGATATTTAAAATCTTACCTAATCGTTATGCAGCAACCATTATTTTTCATTCCTTTAACATGTAGGTTTACTTTGCAGGAAGGTTTGATTGCTCTAAAGTCAAATGCCAGATACTGGGTAGTGGCTGTAACTTCAGCAATGGTGCTGGGCACGTGGGGAGGATGGACTGGTGTAATGCCATTGCTATTTAGTCCACTTGGCATATCCCAGGTTAGTGGGAAAATTGGGTTAATTTTATAATTAGAAACTGAACTTCTGTTCAAGTGAAAATGTCATAACAGACTACAGGAATCAGTCTGTGTAACAGGTTGGTGACCCATGGGTCTGTCTTCACTTATTAAATATCAAAAAATATTTTCAAGAAGAGCAGCAGATGATCAATGACAGTGGAATCTTTTATTTTCGAAACGGATAAATATGTTTCGCCTGTTTAAAACATTAATGTTCTTTTCTTTCAGATGGAAACTGGTGATAACTTTTAAATTGGTGAAATTCTTAAATAATTTGCACTCTTCTTAAATAATTTGCACATTCTGTTTATCATTTGTTTATTATGATTTCACAATAATTTTACTTTCTTACAGCAACATAAATGTTTGCATTCTTGCATGTTACTGTGTTATTTCATCACATTTCCATTTTATATTTTCAGAACACCAGTGACTTAATGGGATTTGTAACAACCTTAGCTGGATGTGCCATAGGCATGGTAATTGGGTGGTAAGAAAAGCATATTGTTTCAACAAACATTTTACATACATTAATTGCTTTGGTACGTGCAGGTTGACGGATCGACTGAAGGGACGTATGAAGTTAGTGCTGGTTATATTGTTTACTGTTTGTCTACTTGCATTTGCCTACTTTGTGATCCTTGCTAATAAGTGGCTCAAATTTCCACCCTTTGTAGCTCATGAAGGTAATGTAAAACTTCTGTTAAAGTTGATTTAATTAAATTTTGCACACTGTTTTGCCATGACAACAAGTCACATGATATTCAAGATATGTTTGTGGTCAGCCAAAATTTGTCTGATGATTTGAATATATAGTATGATATTGTTAGCTACTGAATACATAGGTCTTGTGACTGTAACATATTGTTTTTTTGTAAATGGGTCATAATTTCCAGTATTTTCTGCTTCATGTGTTGCTGGAAAAAATACATCATTTTGCAATTGCAACATGACAAATAAATTTATCAAGGGGGCACATAGTTTACTGACATTGATGTCCACCCATAAAAAATAAGAAAAAAAAGGAAAAAATAATAGACAAAATTAGGGAACATGCAAATATTGGCTCTGATTTTATTGTTAAGTTAATATTTAAAACATGCATTGTCCTAAAATTAGGAAAATGTGACATTTTAGAAATATTTTTTTGCTATGATCTGCCTGTCTGTTGTCAAATTATTATTTTTTAGACTAATATACTAAATTTATATTTTTTTTCCATTTTAGCTGAAGTTTGGGTGGTATTGGTCGTTCTTGGTATTGCAATGAATGCTGCTGTACCTCTTACTATGGAAATGTCAGCTGATGCAGCTTACCCAATTAGCGAGGGAACATCTGCTTCGTTTGTTGTTTGGCTTATGAATGTTCTCTCTTTTGTGTTTCTTCTTGGCCTTAATGTTTCTTCAAGTAAGTATCCCTCTGCTTACTTTTTTAAACCATGTTAAGCCAGATGCACTGGATGGCACCAATAAGTTCAGTACTTTGAATCACTGGAGGCATAAAAAGGAACTACTTTTAAATATTTTGCATATGTCCTGCATGTTTTACATTGGGTAGTTCAGTATGACCTATTTCTGATATATATATATATATATATATGCAAAATATTTGACAGCAATATGTATGTATAAGACACCAGTAATGGTTATTGTTGTCAATACTGTACAATACAGTAAACTGTGGACCTTCGGATTTGGTAGTTGGTACTGTCTGGTGTCTATTTGTTTCTTTAAATAAAGAGTTCTTCATCATACATAGGAATGGTATTGAGTGGGGATGGGCCGAGGCGAGCCAGAACCTGAGTACTCGGTACCGAGCATCGCTATTTTTGATGCTCGGCCAAGCAGTTGAGCAAACTGACCCGATCATTAAATTTCATATTCATCCCCATTTATACGAAACTAGTGTTCAAAAGGAAATGCCAATTTGTTGTTGTTTACATAATATCTGAGTGGTAACAACATAATAAAATCAACTGTCCTACTCCCAAACTAAAACAACAAGTTGACAAATGCATAATGACTTTTTGTGGTTAAAAAATCCAACATTTGTTCTTTTTAGATCCTCTTTTCGCCAACTACATTTTGCTTGCGTGTTTGGTGCTGGCTGTTCCTATCTTGGCTTTTGGTATCAAAGAAGTTAATCAGCGGCTGCAGCTCGACAAACAAGTGAAAGATGATGAAAGTGAAATTTCTTCTACCTCCTATGGATCAGTTGATTGTAATGTGAACACAAAGCGAATGATTGCAGGTGCAACTTCTGAGGAGGTTATTGCTTGATGCACTTACAATGGTGAAAAATATACTTTTCTTGTGCAATTTGTAGCAAACTAACACTGTTTCCAATTCTGCATATGTTGGACCATTTTTTGGAATTGTTTTATTGTAATGAAAACACAAACCAAATACTTAAAGGTGTAACCATTTTAGAAGGTTGCAGTACGATGGTGAAAATTGGACTGTTTCCAAAATAATTTGTAATATAATTAAACGAAAACTGTTTCCATTTTTGACTAATTTGATAAATTTTGATTTGTAATGTCTTCGCACAAGTGATGTTTATGTACTGTCCTGTCCATAGCACCTAATTGCCTTTGGTACGAGATTACTAAAATGCATATTTAAACTATTTTTCTTGTGTCATAAAATAGAAAATGAAATGTAGAAAGTTTAACTTTTAAGTTAGCAAATGCCATTATTTATTACACATGTACCAAAACTTAGTTAAAAACATGTTACATCAAATCAAAAGTGAGTTATTGTTATGTTGTGTTATACACTGTTTGCTGACTTTTTGTAGTAAAGGAAAAACTGAATTTTTGTTTACCAACTTTTTTCTGTTTTTGAAGTCAAGATTAAATATCAGTGTTATTACATATATTTTCCCTCGCCTTTTTGCCTAATTTAAAAGCAGTACATCCATGTATTACTATGTTTATTGAGTGCATTATTTCTAAAATTGCATGTTTATTACCATGACTTTAACCTAACGTCCAATATGTGTTAAGGGATTTAACTCTCGGCAGCTAGTAACTTTTTGTAGTATAATTAAGCTAAGCAATGCTGTCCATAACTTTTGCTGTTTATTGGCACTGACTTATTTACTTTATTTTTGTGTTACTGTGCTATGTTATTTAAAGTAGCCGACAAGCACTTTTATTTTTGTTTGTGCTTTCAGTGGTTACCCCCAAAATGCACCAGATATGCTTCTATTCTATTTTTGTTTATTTTTTCGAAGTGCTAAAACTTTAAATCTACCTGGGTAATTTGCTGTTTTCATGAGCCATAGTTGGTTGGTTTCTATTAAGGACTGTTAATAGCCACAATTCAATTCATTGCTACTACAGGGTGTGTATGTTATTTGCACCTATATAGAAACTTGATTACTATTTGACAAAATTGCCTTAGTTTGGTACTGCAAACCGATTACAATGTTATTCACGTGTATGGTGTAGTATGTATTCATTGTGTGTGTGAAATTAGTACATTTTATATTTCTTGCCTCAAGTAATTATCAGCACAATTATGGCATTTCCACTGCAAAATATGTACTGTACTTGTTTACTGTTTGAAAGTGCATTATTTGTATTCTGTCTTCTAATGTTTCGTTTACATATATATATATGTTTATCTTCTAGGAAAATCTTCTGCATTATTTATTGGTAAAGCAGACTCAATACAATTGCCAATAGCCTATGAAATTACTTCTTTTGGTTTGTTTTGCGCCCTTCCCGTTTTTGAGTACCTAATTTTGTAACTGTTTAAAAGCAGGTTTCTTCAATCTTCAAATGGCGCTTTTTTATCAAACAGATTATGATCTGTAATTATCGAATCAACAACGATATGAAACTTTTTTTTACAGACAAGTCCTACAGGAACTCTTGCGCAATAGTTTGTTGTGCGAAAGCGAAACTCTTTTCGTAAACAAGTTTATAGAGCTCTTCTGGTAAATGTATTTTTATTCCGACGTTTTCACGTCCTATACAGGTCAAGGTGGAAACGTCGGAATAAAAATACATTTGCCAGAAGAGCTCTATAAACTTGATTTTATGCCTGGCAGCAATAGCTTATGTATATTTTCGTTAACCTTGCTATATTACGCGAATGACGTGTCGATGTGTCCGTATATTTTTGTACTATTTGCTAAATTATATCTTACGCGTTTTGAAAGACTTACACTTTTTTTTTTTTATTCTCGCTGGGCGGACAACACCTGGCTGCCTTCCAGCTGCCTGTTTCACCATAGCTCACTTACTAGTTTTGGTTTCACTGCAGGCTCGTTGAATTTGTTTTTTATTTATTTAGGTAGTTGATCACTTCAATTTAGTTCAAATAATAAGGTTATATTGGGTAGAAGAAATGTCGCTGAAGTTTCTTGATCAGAAACATAAGTGGCCGAGACAGAGATAGAACTCACAACCATGCGAACACAAGGCGGTTGCGCTAGCTATAAGCAGTCGGTGATCCTGGCGACATCTTGAAATTGACAACACTTTCAAATGCGTGATGGGGCTCCAGCACATCTATCGGATATAGTTTACAATAACGGGAGACAGATCGGTAAGTATTTTAGATCAGACGTAGGTTAAGCTGTAGCCACATTACGCGTTGTTGAGTGCCGGCAAAGTTAACATGAACAGTAAAAGGTCAAGCATTTTTGTGTTGATAACTTAAAGATCAAGATGTTTGCAAAAACTGATGGAAAGGTAACATTATCTCCGAAATGCACCAAGGGCAAACGGCAAAGGATATTATTTAGGATTTCTATTGGTCCACATTCATGGTTCACTGAACAAGTTGGCTATGGTTCATTTTCATTGGTCCTGCATTGAGGGCAAGGTTTGTTTGTAAGTTGAAACTTTGTGGCCATTTTATTAATTAAACAAAGCTTTTACCAAAACGTTGGCGCAACAGTTGTTGTATGTATAGATAAATTGCATTTATACACCAGGCCCGATATATATGCGTAGAAACAAAATACCTCCAAAAGGATTTGAACGAATAGAACGGAACGGTAAATTAAAAATGAGTTTGCCAAGCGCTCAAACAGATATAGCAACCCAAGCCACGTGCGATGATGCTGCATCGTGCAAAAGGTACTAACTATGATAACTGCAATATATTGAATAAATAAAATACTCAAAATAACTTTAAAGGTATGCTGTTCAAAAAGGCTACTGGTCTGACATACATATTAATTATATGGTGTCTGGTTCTATGCAAAAACGCCAACCAGAGATTAGCAGAGGTGAGCATGTACAAAAACATATAGCATTCAGTTTATGGATTTGAAGTGTGTGTTTCACAACTACAAGTATGTATGTACACTTATAGGTTACTATGCTCGAACTGAAAAGATTTGGAATTTGATCAGCCAGTTTGTTTCCTTGACCAATAACTTATGTCAAATAGTCAGCTTTGGTGCTGGCCTAGATACAACATTTTGGAGATTACATTCTGCTGGCCTATTGCCGACAAGGTACATTGAAGTTGATTTCCAAGAAATTGTCTACAGAAAAATTCGAGCTATCAGGTATTACCCTTTGATATTTCAAATTGTTTTCTGTATCATTTGAGTTTTGACTTACGTCAACCTTTGCAGGAACAAATCTCCTCTTAAAGGTTGTCTTGGGAGCATAACCTCTTCAGGTAGTAGTTTTCTCCTTTGGTATTTATGTGGCATTAAAATTCAGTTTATTTGATGTTTTTAATCTTGCTAACAGATCAATCCTCTTTGCACTGTGAAAAGTACCACCTTGTTACTTGTGATCTTCGGGATACTGGGTCTTTAAAAGACAAACTGAAATCGTCTGAAGTTGACTTTAGGTATTTAAACAAAACTTAAGCAGTTTCAAAAAAATCAAAAATTTATTTGTTATCTTTGAAAGTGTTCCGACTCTATTTCTGACTGAATGTGTTTTGGTGTACATACCGCCTGAAGACTCCATGGCAATTTTGAAATGGTGTGCAGAAAGCTTTACTGACGCTGTATTTGTAAACTATGAGCAAGTGAGGATGCATGACAACTTTGGTCAAGTCATGATTCAAAATTTAAAGGTAAATACTGGAAACTAATTACAGCTATCATTTACAATTTGTTGAAAATTCGCGGTGTTATGTTATGGAATTGTGTTATTAACAAAACATATTCAATTGAATACTTGAGCATTTTGATTTTGGACTGTTGAAATGTCCAGCATGTTTATCATAATAGTTGTTATTTGTTGGTATAAAATGTCATGGCAACCCATTCAGTTTTGGTCACTATAAATACACAAGTTCATCTCAATTACTAAAGGATAGCAGATGCTGTAGGCGCACCACTCTGCAGGGTGATTGTGCAAATAAAATTTACCATGAAACAATGCTTTCTTTATTTGTTGTATTAAGTCAGTGGTTCTCAAACTTTTTACGCATGAGGCACATTAAAGCACTAAAATTGCCTTCCGCGGCACACTTTGCAGGTAAACATAACAAAGTTGTTTAAAGAATGTTATTTTTCAACCTTATTGTGGTGAGTAATGATACTTTTCATTACCAATAACTAAAAAATGAGCTTTGAAATGTGGTCATGCACACAAGTATTTAGTCATGAAGTTTTGCGGCACACTTGGAAATCTCTCACGGCACACAGTTTGAGAATCACTGTATTAAGTGCTGCGCAATATTTTTGCAACCACAATATAATTTGGTAAAATGTTTGTCTAACAATATTGCATTACTTCCAAGGCTAGAGATTGCCTTTTAACTGGTGTTCATCCCTGTGCAAGCCTTGATTCCCAAATACAAAGGTTTACTTCTGCCGGTTGGCCATGTGTTTCCTGTGATGATATGTGGACTATATACAATAGTCTTCCAGACAGGAGGGTAACTATGACAGAAAATTAAATATTTTCAACCTTTGACTGATTTCTTATGATGGAAACTATTTTGATTAGCGAATTGAAAGAATAGAACTACTCGATGAATCTGAACTGTTGCAGCAATTAATGGAACATTACTGCCTTTGTGTAGCTGTTAAAGATGTATCAGATATTGGTAAGATTTTTAAACGTAAAAACTATTTCGACACAGACTGTAATTAAATTTGAATGAAATAAATATAACAATGTTGTATGTCAAGTTTATGTTGGCATTTTGCATTTAGGTTTAACAGACCTGCATACTTGAGGAGGCAAACGTTCAGAGCAGTACTTCCTATTTCACTGTGAACACACTTTAAGTAAAGAGAGAGACTTGCTTTTATTGCAACAATTTGCAAACGCTCGATTTTTTCTTTGAATAAAAAACAAAAGTTCTTTTTTGTTGAAGTATGTCGTTTTTTATTAACATGACAAGTGTCGTAATGTGACCTGCAATTAAACTAACAAGAACAGTCCGTAATTTGGGACTCCAGTAACCTCACTTTATTTACCTAAAAAGGCCTGTACTGGGTAAATATTGTAAAAATGTTTCGTATTTGTGGCGGCTACATGTGTAGAGGTGGTCTTGGGCTGTCGCATATAGCAAGCTGTTATATTTTACAGTTTACTTATTGTCAAGTTTGCGCGCGAACCGTTTTGTTATGGAATAAATTTAAAATGCGGTGGCCGGTTTAAAAACATGTATCGCATTTGGGACTGTCCCAACCAAACCGCTTGAAATAAACAACAAACAAAGGCAAAGACGAAAAAAGATTTGGGGGTGTAAACTGTGAAGCAAGTAGTAAGTGTTGGTGGATTAAAGTATGAATTTATTCCAATAGAATCACCAGTATCTGTTTACTGCAATTAAAAAACAGTTGTGGAAACTATGAAATTCTGTTTAATGAAGTTTAATCTTTGTCACAAAATTACTATTTTATCACCAATTAAATTTTTTTTAACTAGTTTTTAGTCATTATTAGAGTCTGGTTGTTTCACTGAAGAATTTGACATTTGTATTTGTAGGTGTTAAAGCCATTACAATAGGTGAAATAGTGTAATTTATATTCAATGCATGTTATTTTCTGGATAAGACCATGACAACTAACATCAAGAAAAGCCAGAAAATCCGTAAGTTTTGCCGTTATTTTACTCTGGTGCTATATAAACTATGTTTGCATCATGCAAATACGCTCAGGAACAATGTGTACCGTTACATTATCTGTTTTGCAGAAGAGTTTATTGGACATGGTTCAACAGTGACATGTGCGGTGCTCGGTCAAAAATCTGGTCGTGTAATGGCCACAGGGGGAGAGGATGGAAAAGTTAATCTTTGGCATGTTGGATCACCCAACTGCATATTGGTAGTTTTTGTTCACCCAATTTTCTAGGATCGGATCCCTATTCAATTAAATGGATTATGAGATTATCTGATATGAGTTCAACCAGATTTGTCTGCAATATAAAAAGTCTTAAATTCAAGACTTATCTTAGGGCACAATCCCGACATAAACTTTATAAATCTTAAATATAAAAGTTTCATATAAATTCACACAAACCACACTTACATAAACACAAATAAAAAAACAAAATTTGAAAATTTTGAAGAATGGTCAATTGAAAAGAAAAAACTATTAAAAATATTGGAACACTTGAGTGGAAAATGGCATATTTTGCATCATTATTGTTTTATGCAGAGTCTGACTCCCCTGAGCACATCTGTTGAAACAGTCCACTTTAATGCAAGTGAGGAACTGGTTTGTGCTGGTTCAAGATCAGGGGCATTAAGAATATGGGATTTATCAACAGCCAAAGGTAACTGAATGTTTTTGGCTCTTTTCGAGTAATATTTTACATTGACACACTTGGTTTGTATGTTGTATAATTTCTGTATAACGCTGGTATACATTATCAATTAATAAAGAATTTAGTACATAAAGTGTTGCCAGCTATATTACATAGACAACTATTGAATTACCTATTTACCAAAATTTTTAGTTGTAAGGCATTTGACTGGACACAAAGCTGCAGTTAGATCAATTGATTTCCATCCCTATGGAGAATTTATCGCATCAGGTTCAGATGACCACAAAGTAAGAATGTGGGATGTTCGTCGTAAAGGTTGTATCTTTACGTACAAGGTATGTTCTTGAAAAACTGGTGTATTATGCCACTGCTATATATGTGTGTCATATGAGCTGTGTTATGTTATGCAGGGCCATGATGACAGTGTTAGTGATGTTGATTTTAGTCCTGATGGCCGATGGATCGCTTCCGCATCTAGAGATGGAACATGTAAGGTAATATCATGCAATCTTATTTAAAATAGTGGTTAGATGCAGTTGTAAACATTGTGGCCATTTTAAAGCTTTGGGATATCACTGCTGGAAAGTTGCTTCATGAATTAAAAGACCACAGTGGACCTTTAACTTGTCTTCAGTACCATCCTCGTGAATTTCTTTTAGCAACTGGCGGTAATGACAGGTAATTTATTGCTAAAAAGATGTTTTTGTGTATAAGCATGAAGCCATTAGATCAGTGGTTCTTAACCTTTTTATATCGGCCCAACCCCTACGATATGCTTCATCCTTTGGTCGAACCCCAAAGTTACATCCTATAGGTCAGTGTTTCTTAACCTTTTTAGCGCTCGTACCCTTTGAGCTTTGAAATTTTTTTCTCACTTTGAAATTTTTTTTTTCTTTAATGTTGAATGCATACATTAAACAGTATTGTAAGTAGTACAAAACCAAACCGTTTAGACATACAACAAAGTAACTTGTTACGCATTTTTCACAAACATGCCTAATTTCCCCCTGCATGTCGTACCCCCTGCTTTGGTGCTTCGTACCCCCAAGGGGTACACGTACCCCTGGTTAAGAACCCCTGCTATAGGTTTTTAATAGGGTTGAATTATCCGGATATCGGATAACCGGTTAACCGATTAACCGATTAACCGAAGGAATTTTTGTTATCCGATATCCGGATATTTTTGTGTCGGTTAACCGGATAACAAAAGAATAGCGCCGCCTACGCGTTTTATGCATTTTCAAATAATTTGTTCGGAGGGATAAATTTTGAGATACGAAAAAGAAATGTTCGAATGTCCTGGTGCATTGTGGGACATCTCCATACATTTAGATATGAATTTCCCACAATGCACCGGGTAACATGCGGCAACTTAGCTAACTTGCAACGAAACATAGCTAACTTGCGACGCAAGTAACTAAGTTGCCGCAAGTTAGCTATCTTGCAAGTTTTTTGTTTGTTTTCATAACGGCGTCCCATACTGCTTAAGCAGTAAATGCGTAAATTTATTATATGCTGGACAATTATGAACACTAAAACGACATCGGTGCCACAATTGGATGATGTTGGTATAGACTTATTATTATCCGGTTAAACGGATAGCTAATTTCAAAATATCCGTATATATCCGTTATTCGGATAGTGGAAGTTATTGATATCCGAACCAACCCTAGTTTTTAACCCATTGTGGTTGGTGGGTCATAATTAGTTTTTGTTCAAACGTAGTGGCAACAGTTACTGTTTGACATTTTGTTAAATTCTGACATAATAATAATAATGCAAGCAACTTGTTTTAGGATTGCTTTAATTTCGGCAATTTTAAGTATTTAACGAAATGAAGCATTGTATTTTCATTTGTACACAAACATGAAAAAGATTAAGTAATAAGTTTTTGCTACCTACAAAATCTCGTTGTTTTTCTGCTTACGAACAACGTAAACCTTCGAGCAGGTGTGCACAGCCTTTTTGCTAAGACAGCCTGCATCTTATTTCACCAACGGCCACCATTCACCTGCTTTTTTGTTTTAAAATACTTGATTGATACCATATATATACCATCTAATAGCGCCCCAAAATCCCAGGTTAATTTCTAGCTTGGTGCACAGATTGAGCTGCATAGCGTGGAGATCAGTCTTTAAGTGTTTATGATGTTATAATCTATATTGTGATGCTTGTGGTACCTGTTTTGTTTGCACACAATAGGCGTACAAAAAGTCTGACGCATATGGTTATTAGGCTGGCAATACTCTTTACTACCACAAAAACTGTTTAGAGCAGTTTAAAAATCAAAACATTTAGCAAAAGAGTTTTATTTCCATCATGGTCGCCTGTACATATATTTTAATGAACATGTTCACGGCCGTACAAACTCGACTCTGCGGCGGCATGCAGCCATACGGCCGCAGGTTGTGTACCCTTGTCTTAGTGTAACGTTCCAGCGTTTTGATATTTGGCAAATAGAAATGCTATTTTTAGCGACATGGACCCTAAAGTTTGACGAAAACGAGTATTTGTATTATACTTCAAAAAGACCTTCGTCGAACCCCTGATTCGGCTTTGCCGAACCCCTGGTGTTCGATCGAACCCCGGTTAAGAACCACTGCATTAGATGATAAGCTGTATACAGGCCTGTTACTTCCAACAAAAAAAGTGTTTTGCCCTTGGATGGCTACACTAGCCAATACAGCCTATCTTTTATCACCACCTGCACTGATGAGTCCTTATAGGTTGAAACAGTGTGCACTGTCTGCAGCTTTTTATGTTTCTCTGTTCTTGAATTTGTATTTACTGCTGCAGGACATGTAAAGTATATGATGTCGAACAATTTCGGTTGATATCAAGCACAACTCCAGAAGCCAACCCAATTCAGAAAATTCTTTTTGATGAAAGTGGTGAACGCATTTACACTGCCTCACAGGTATCATTTAATTTGTGTAATCAAAAAAACTGGTCAATTGCAAAAGTAAATAATAGTGGCTCTGATTTTTACGTCTCATCAAAAATCTTTGAATAGACCAGTGGTTCTTAACCTTTTTGGTGTGGTTTCCCACTAAAGTCAATCACCAACTTCGAATTTCCCCCTCTGTTATTTTTATAAACATGTTTTGTGCCCTACGTTAACAAAAAAATATTCTTTAAATGAAATAATTTTGTGGAGCGCTTTGGTCTGGACCCTAACGGTATACTGCAATCTTATTTAGTTTAAATAGTGCTACTGTGAGAGATTAAACTTTTTGGAATACTGAAGAGTCTGCTATGCTTGCATAAGTCATTTATTGCATCACAATCAACAAAGGAAAGGCTTTTATTCGCGCACAACAGCAAAGTCATTGATGGTTTCAGTCTTGTCTGTGATGTAACAAATGGCCTTTGGATTTGTATGTGTCTTGTAAACCTTGGTTAAATCAATCTTACATGTTGTTGCAGAATAATTTTAGTAATGTAGCTTTCAACGGTTAATTCAAAGCCGGATTCGACCCTCGTGCCCGCGGTTGCTCTTTTCAAGCTTACATAATTTCCCTCCGAAAACATTAAATTTCCCACCGGTTAAGAACCACTGGAATAGACAATGTTACTAAATTTTATTGTTGAAAATTTTCTACAAACTTAAGTTACTTGCCAGTAGTTTTGTGCAACTGTGGGTTTAACCTCCTATCCATTTGTATTATAGGTTCATACAAAAACTACTCCTGTATGTTAACTTATTTTTTACTTCTCAGCTAACTGAATTTTCATATGCCGCAAAACAAATAAATGCTCTGTATTTCAGGACTTCTGTAAGGTATTTTCATGGGAGCCTAGATGTCAGCATTTGGATACAGTAGCAGTTAAGTGGGGAAGGCCAGCAGATATTACTATATCGGCTGATCAGCTGGTAAGTGGTGGTATGTAAGGGTTTCTTAAGTGGTTTGATTGGAAAAAGTGCAAAAGCCAATCCTTAAAAACATTGCATATAAGATACACTAGAAAGTTAGAAACAGTACATTTTGTTGTTTGGTTTTCAAAGATGTGTACTATCTATGTACTGTTAATTGATTAATTTCAAAGATGTGTACTATCTTATGTACTGTTAATTGGTCAATAGTTAAATGTATTCTTTTTATTTTAGATGGGATGCTCTTTTAGTCAAAATATAGTTTCAGTCTACATTATTGATTTAAAGGTAAGGTATACAATTGCTTGTTGATATGCATACCGAATTGAGATTTTGAAGAAAGTAATAACTAAACAAGTTACAGCCTAGTGGTTGTTTCACCACACCTCTGCTATTGAATTGAATATAGCTAGTATCCTTAAATGGAACAAGGATAGTGATGGAAAGGTTTCCTGTCCCATCACTAATTTTTAGAAACTTGTACATTCCACAGTGAGTTGCGAACGCTGTTTTGTAGATATCCAGAGCGGCAACAGAGATTTGCCAATAACCTTTTGTAAGGTCAATCTTTGTAAAGTACCTGCTGGTCGATAACTCATGAAACACTTCATCCGCAGTTGGCATTGGTTCGTTATCCAACACAGTCACCTTATTTAACTTCCGGTAGTCGATGCAGATTCGATTTGAACCATCTTTTGTTTTTGACGATGACCACGGGTGAAGCATATGCTGATTGCGATCTCTGAATAATACCCTTTTCCAGCATATCTTCAATATCGTTTTGGAGACCATCCCGCAGCTTGTAAGGTACTGTGTATGGTTTTGAACGAATTGGCTTAATGTCGGTCAGCTGAATACGGTGTTCGGTAAATCCATTTCTCCAGGAACATCACTAAATATCTCTTCATAGCTTCTTACAAGGTCTCTAACCTCGGTATTTTGATCCTTTGTCAGTCCTTCCCAAAATTTGACCGAGGGGTCTCCACGACATTTGCACCTGCCCACTTGCCCCTGTTGGGCCATCTTCTGCACGTGTCTTTCCGAGCTACATACACCTTCAACATGTTGATGTGAAAGGTCCAACGCTTTCCATTGACGTCCAGGACGTAATCATTAACAGAGACTTTGCCAATCACCGTAAATGTTCCTTTCCACTGCATTGGGAGCTTGTTGTTGCCGGTTGGAAGAAGTAACAACACTTGTTGCCCTACCGCAAGCTTTCGCGGCTTTGCTTTTTTGTCGAAGTGCCTTTTGTACCTGGCCTGTGACTTGCCCAACTCTTCCCTCGCCAGCGCTATTGTCGTCTCTATCCGCTTCTTTAAGTCATTGACGTACTGATAACGTCACTTCAGGAATAGTGGCTGGGCTGGTCCACATCTCGCGCAAAATTGCCATTGGACCACGAATTGTCCTTCCATAAACAAGCGGTGAGAAGCCTGTAGCCTCCTGTGCGACCTCGCGATATGCGAACAACAACGCGTTTATAAACCCATTCTATTGCTCATTCTGGTTGCTACACAACCTCCTCAGCATTCGCTTTAGCGTGCCATTGAATTTTTCAACAAAGGTGTTACACATGGGATGGTACGGTGTAGTTGTTAGATGTTTAATTATGAGGAGCCGTTCAGTCTCTTTCATGTATTCCGACATAAACTGGGTCCCCAAATCACTCAAGATTTCATCCGGAATCCCTAACCTGCTGTACATATCCACCAAAGCCTCAGCAACCGATTCTGCCGTGATTTTTTTAAGCGCCACTGCCTCCGGATAACGTGTTGCGTAATCGACAAGTGTTAAAACGGTGTCCTTCCGCACTCGTTGGTGAATAGGTCCGACGAGATCCACCGCCACCCTCTTAAATGGAACATCAATCAGAGGTTGACTCTGTAGGAGCACCTTGTGTACGCTACCTTTACTAATTGTCTTTTGGCAAATGTCACATGACCGACAAAAAACGTCGGACGTCGTCTCGTATACCAGGCCAGTAAAAGCTCTGCATAATCTTGTCACATGTCTTTTTGATTCCCAAATGTCCTCCCATGATCGAGTCATGAGCAACTTGCATAATTCTACTTCGCACAGGAACGGGTACAGCCAGCTGTCTCAACCAATTTCCTTCATTTACTTTGGGGTGCAAATACACCCGATAAAGCAGTCCGTCCGTGGTCACAAACTTCGTTATTTGCTGTCCTCTTACCATTTCATCATCACGGTCCCGCAAATCGTCCAGAGACTTGTCACATCGCTGTGCGCTTTTAAATCCATCACTGTCCGTAACCGGCACTGTTTTACTCTTTTCCTTCTGGGTCCTCGTAGTAACTGCACATACTTTTCCCCACATGGATCTTCAAATCCACAAATCGTGTGCCGTTTTGGCCAGACATCACGCCTCCACTTCACCGCTGTGATATGGACTGTAATTTTAGCCACCTTGGCTTTGACCAGCTTGCCGTCGGCTAACTCGATAGTCCCGTGTTTATCCAGAAGCTGATCGTCATCCACAAACTTCTTGTTGACCAAGATTCCAGTACATCCGGTGTCTCGAAGTGCAGTTACTTTATGTCGACCAACTCGACCTTCAACAAGCGGCAAACGTGTGGTATTTCGTCGACCAAACACCATTTCACCTTGTGCTTTTTACGCAAGACACCTTTGTCGGATTTGGAGGGTATGCACGTGACCTGCAGTCCTTCGCAAGGTGCCCCACTTTATCGCAAATAAAGCACTTTCTCGCTCTCTCTACAACTTTATTTTCCTTATCTCCTGCCAACTTTCGGTTGTGCGCCATTAAAAATTGTTCAGCGATTGTCGTTAGATTGTCCAGCGTGTTAGGTGCTTGTTCTCTAATGTACACAGACAAGTCCTCCGGACAAGATTTTAGGAATTGCTCCTTGACAAACAAATCACTCAATTCGCTCCAATCTGTGTTGTGGCCAGAAAGTTTTACCCACTTGTTTTGATAACTCTAAATCCTCACGGCAAATTGCTCTGGACTCTCATGTTCCTCGGGTTTTGCCATTCTGAATTTCACACAGTAGCCTTCTTCCGTAAGATCGTTCCGATTTTGTAAGGCATGCTTCAACCGGCGATAATCAACCGCATCAGTATCCGAAAGTCTTGAGTAGACTTCTAGGGCTCTCCCTGTGAGTAGCGCGCTTAACGCTGTAGCCCACTTTTCTTGCTTCCAACTGCTATTTGTGGCGAACCTTTCAAGCCGTAACAAATAGCTATCAAGCTCATCTTTACCGTCAATAAATACAGGTAACTTGGGCACGTTTGCTCTGCTTCCAACAGCTACTTTCTGCCTGTCGCTGTTTACTTGGGCAAGCTGCATCTCGAGCTTCTTTAATTCAAGTTCACATTATTTTAGTACAAGAACCTTTGCTTTCTTATCGGCTTCACATTCTTTTTGTGCAAGAACCTTTGCTTCCTTATCGGCTCCTAATCGTTTTTCTTCAGCTTCTCGGACCAGACGCCTTTCTTCGCGTTCTAGAGCCTGCTGGTCAGCTACAAACGTCATCAACTTTCCAGAAAATTCCATTTGCTTTCCCATCTCTAATAGTTTCTCCATGCTGTTTACAAGAGGTCTGCTGAAACACACATAAATAGGATCCAAACTAAACTTTTAATCAGTTTGCAGAAATCCCGGACGAGCCCCCAGAATTGTCACGTACTAGTTTGCAAATATACATACAAGTGCGACGTGCGTAACTTTTCTCAAGGTCAGCGTTTAGAGATAACCAAAAATAGTTCTTTCCAGTTCAACTGTATTCATAGAATAAATCACTACGCCCAAAACGTGTTGCAATAACACATTAACGCATTGTTATGACACACACTTATGACGTCATAAAGCATTGCCCAATTTTGGGTTTACTGGTTGTGACACAATGCCTTTTGTGAAATTTTTGTTATTTCTTTTGCAGAGTTTACGCAAAACACCTCAAGCAATTTTCGACCCAATGTCAACTAAACAGGAATCACCTAAACCTATTACATCCAATATCAGGTAAAGCAGTTTTGCATTTTGTTTATAGCAGGGTTCTTCAACGAGGGTAATATCGTCCCCCCCCAGGGGGCGATGGTGACAATTTTTTGAGTTGGGGGACGATTTGGCTTTAAAGGGGGGCGATTTCAACATTACTTATTGTATAAATATGTACAAGAACTGTGAGACTCAGCTAACTTTACCTTACAAGCAGATTTTATTCGTCTTGCAAACACCATGTACACGGGGGGGCTTGAGCTTGAACATGTTGTCATTTGAATACATTGTGTTTGCTGGCGATTGTTTTATTTTTTTGAGCAAGGTTGGGCATTTAATTTGCCACAAGGGACACTTTATTCAGGCTATGTATGGTGACAGGCCATACTTTTGTGCCAGTGCCCTCGAGGGGCCGATTTCGCTAAAAAGGTTAAAGACCTCTGGTTTATAGTCTTGTTTTCAAGTAAACTATTTGATAGAAATTAAAAAGGAAATTTGCTATCCCTATTCAAGTACATAAACACCTTTACATTTTTAATTTTTGATTGGACCAATGTATTATGTGCTTTTTTGTCCCAGCAGACAAGCAAGCAATGTGACAACCCGACCACATACATCAATCGGTGTTCCAGCAAAAGAACCCTTACAGTCACTGCAGCATCTAAAGGTGTTGTGCTTCTGTTAAATCTATAAATAATAATTTTTGCAATGGATATGATACAGTAGACTACCCGAGATTTGAACCTAACCTTTAAAAACTACAGTAGTACATTTGAATTTAGGATTACCATAGTTAAGTTTAACATAAACTTTTACTACAGTTGGAAACTTATTTTCTGTCATCCACATTGTGCAAAATTTTACTTAGTGACATTAAAAGGTTTTCTTGCAGGAGAACCAAGGGCCAAGCAAAAATGCTCCAACCTATTTGAAAGCAGATATTCCACAGGAAAAAGAGAAGATATTCAAACCTACATCAACAATACGTAAATCTAGTTATATGTATCTTACTCTGATAAAAGCGACATGCTTTATTGTTCAAACATTTCAGCAAATGCTCATGTCATCATCAGTGATATGAAGGGCCAAATCACCTGAACCACATAAAAGATTGATACAAATTGTGAAACAAATGCTGTATAAAAACGATAGATAAAATGGTGCATGTTGCTTTTGCATCTTTTTGGGTCAATATTGTCGTTGTTAAACTTATAAAAATCCTTGTATAGTGTTCCAAAGGACATTAGTTTTATTTTGTCACTGAGGAAGCTAATATATTTGTTTTTCCAGCACGCTCTCCTACAAAGGAACAAAGTGAACCACCAGACTTTTTACCACCCAACAATGCAAAGCCCCCTTTTCCCAAAAGCGAAACCAAAACCAGCATTTCCAAAAGTGAACCACAGCTGAACTCAGTCTCCGCAGACAAATCAAAGCCCATGGCTAACAATCCACCACCCCAAGTTGTGCAAAACCAGCCTTCACAAACTCCATCAACACTGCCAGTAAAAGAGGTTCCTTCGAAACCACAAAGACTAGCTAAAGTGGACCCTAAAGTTTCAGAAACAAATGGCGTAGCTGTGTCTATAAAACCAGAGCAGTCAAAGCAACACAACAAACCTTTAGGCGGTGCTTTGAGTTGGTTTGACTCCAAACAAGAAGTACCAACAAGGGATGAGAATATCCCAGAACGGCCAGGAGCTTGTGATCCTGTAACACCAACTGAGCATATACCTCAGGTATGTTTATAGGATGAATTATACAAACATTCATAGTGTTCGGGCTAGCACATTATTCTTGGCAATAGTCCACTTTGATACATATAAGATTTGCTGAAATACGGACAATGTCATTTTCAAATGTTATATTCAACAAACAGAAGATGCTTTTAATTGAAAAAGTCTTGCAGATGTAAAACTTGTTTGATCAATTTAAATTTAACTTCAAAAACTATTTGTTCAGAAGCCAACTATGGGAATGTCGACTGTCATTCCAGCTGATAGACAAGATCCTGTTGACTTGGATGTCAATGCATTTCTGCCAGTAAGTGATAAAAACAAAAATACAGTGACAGGGTTTGATTGCTGCCCTGGTGAATTCATTTTTTATTTTCAGCCAAAGCGAGAAGCTTCTACAGCTCCAACTACGGCTGCAAACGATAATGAGGCAATTTCAATTATTCGCAAAGGCATTCAGTCAATGAGGATTGTGTTAACAAACCGACACAAAAATCTAGAAATTGTTCGTGCTTTGTGGACAAGTGGTGATGTTATGGTATGTGCAAGTACTTAGCAAGCATTAAATGATGTATACTTAAGGCTTAGGTGAAAAGTAACTTTTAAACAAAATCTGATGCATACATTAATAGTTTGAACCAGTCAGTTTTAACTGGAAGGTACTCAGCTGCGCACCAAAGCAACCAAAAGTTAATTTAATTGGATTGTCTGATATTTCTATAGTAATATATCGTCGGCCCTCCAAATTTAGGGTATTTTGTTGGTGCACACTGCGGTAAAAAATTTGATGAAACACTAGTTCCAACAACTGCTGTAATGTTATTGCTTGATGCAACACAGAAGCAGGATATTTTCTCACAATTGTGGCACCTTTTTACCTATTATGGGTCCCCTTCCCTGTGAAATTTTTAAAACGGCTATACTTGCTAAACCAGATGATTCTGGATTTCCATACTTTTTTGATTGGTACATTACAGCTTATTTTAAAGTATTTTGTAACTTGAAGTTGTATATATCCATTTTTACCCCTTTACCCCCAAATATTTGTTTGTTTCTTAACATGTTAATGAGAAGAAATACAAGACTTAACCTGCTGAAATTTTAAACAGCTGTGGATAGGGTGCTCTTTGTTGCAACACAGAATCAGGATATTTTCTCACAATTGTGGCACCTTTTTGCTTATTCTGTTTCTACATTCTGTGCTGCCATGTGTTGCTAACTTTGGCTATGTTGGTTCATGGAAAATAAAAGTATTTCTTTTTCACAGACATCAATTAATGCTGCTGTCAAAATGGAGGACCAAGCTTTGGTTGTTGACATTCTAAACATTCTTGTTCTAAAACCGTGAGCCACATTTTTTTAATTAACTTAATTTTACTGCCTTGTTTTTGTAGTATTTTTTACAATCTTTTATCTATTGTTTGTCAATGCTAGTTCACTTTGGAGTTTGGACCTTTGTATGAAGATGCTGCCCCAAATTAAGTTACTCATCACAAGTAAATATGAAACGTAAGTTACTCATATTGCAAGCTAAAAATAATTGAAAGATTGTGTTTTTAGTTTGTGGTAAAGGTAGCTTTTCCCAACAGGTATATGAATGTTGGCTGCAATTCATTAAAATTGGTCCTGAAAAATTTTGCACAAGTCATTCGTTCAAACTTGAAAACACCACCTTCGGCTGTTGACATATCAAGGGAGGAAAGGTATGTTGGAAAAAACAAACAAATAGTTTAAGTAAAGTTTAATTGAGCACTTCTTAACTACTTAATCATATATTACATTATGATAGCTGGCCAAAGCATCTGTTTAAAAGAAAATTTATGTGGGTGATAAATTAAAAAACCCATGTTTCAAAGCATCAATCATTAAAACTTTTTTATATGTTACAAATCAGAAACAGTGTTAAAGAATAAAAAATTGAGCTAGCATTTGATATTAATCCAAAAGGTATCATTGTGGCCTATTATATTGTAAATTTATTTGTATTTCAAACCAAAATTATAGTTACACCTCGTAATTCTTAGGCACAGAAAATGCAAAGCTTGCTATCAGGACCTGGCCAGTATTCGCAGCATTTTGGAGTCTAAACAACAAACTTCTGGCAAAATGGGAAGTCAATTTCGTGAGCTTAAAATACTAATTGGAACCTTAGAATGAATTGGAGATTTTTAAATGGTGCTTAATGATTTCATGTACTGTGAAATACTGACTACGATGTCTGTTATACATTCCTTTCTTTATATTTTGTTTTCCTTCTGGTGCTTGTTTTTTGCCAACTGTTAAATGCCTTATCGGTGATGTGCTGTTCCATCTCTGCAATTGAAGAAACCTACTTTTGTGACGGCATTAGAAAATTCAATGAAGAACTGTTCTTCAAAGGGCATACTCACTATCCACAATAAAAGTTCCTGGATAGTTATGTCTTAGGATTTTGTCTGGATATGCAGAAGATCACAACCAGTGATGGGACAAGTACCCGGTACTCGGTATCAAAGTATTTTGCACAAAATTAGGAAAAAGTTCTGCCAGGTTGAGTGTATGTTGTTCGCTATTGTGAGGATATCACATTTTTTACATGTTTCTGCATGTGCGTGTACACGCATGTACCCCGGTGAAACACAACTGAAGTACAACAATATATGTTAAGTACTAGGTAATCGGTATCGAAGGTATATGCATGTGGTACTAACTTTGAAACTGGCATCGTCGCATCACTAATCACAACCTTTCTGTACATCTGTCCAAATTTATCTACACTGGATTTTTATCATGCAAAAGGTTTATGTCTTCTGCTTGTTAAACTTAAATTCATGCTTTTTGTTCTTGTATTTAAATATAAAACTCAACAGAAAAAAACAAAACACAAAGATATTGAATTCTGGAGTGTTCAAGCAGCAAATGTCACGTTCCTGAAACAACAATTGGTGTTTAAACATACATTTCATCAAGGTTGCAAAGAAAAACTAGAATCTTACCAATGTTTTCATCATTTGTTGATATCTCTATTGTTACCTCATTGGCAACAGGAATGTTTGTCAGTCTGGCACGTTTTGACATTGACTGGTCACTTAATGCCTCAATGTCAAGTGTGTGTGCTATGACACTGTTTTGAAGTGTTTCTAGTGTTAACTAAAAACGAAAACAAACAATGAACCATTAAGAAAGGTTGTGTAATACACAACTTTTATTTTACAGCAATCTAGTTTTATGTTGTTTCGTCATTACAGTGCTCACCAATAGTTCTTGCAAGTATGGCTCATCTTTAACATTGCAAGTAGCATTTGTAATACTTTGAGTGACTTCCGCACATTTTTTGATCAGATTATTGGCTCTATTCCGTCGCTTAGGTGGAGGGCGAACAGGAGCAGGAACTATTTCATCATTTATCTGAACGTAAGTGACATGAATTTATTTGATCCAAAAAACAAAATGTTGCATAAAGCAGGCAGCAAGTCATTATGAATGTTGGCAAATAATGTACCTGTCCAGCAACTAAATGTCCTTTATGATCACTGAGTTTCGGAATCTTTGTTATATATATTGAGTTGTAAACAACTTCAACATCATTTTGTAAATCCTCCCTAAGTTGTTTAGAAGCTATCCGCCTGTCCTTGCTTGTATTTGCACTGACCTGGCCATGATGAAAAATGTTGATTGTCATACTGCACACTCAAATTTCTATTTCCCAGTCCTTACCCCATAGTCAGGAAATTTGGCAATTTGCAGAGAATATATTTGGGCAGGACAATTGACTTTTTTGGATGTCCTGGGCTTTCGTTCTTTAATAAAGAAGCCAGCATCAGAATTCTGTAAAATACCATACCACAATATTACTAACAGAAATCAATCACAATTTCTCCAAAAATAAAATAGATACAACACATAACTTTTTTAAAACTATATTGCATATGTATTTAATAGAGCGCATTCCAAAGTATGAATTCGGTTGATGACCATGCTAGCATTAGCAGAACACAGATATAATTAACAAACAACTACATTTGTTTATGTATTCTTGGCTGCTAACTTTATTTGTTACCTGTTTTTTCTGTTCATAATACTTGAGCTTTTTCTCTCTGTTTTTGTCTATTCCCTGATGGCAGCCCATCACTTTTCTTCCCACAAACATGAATGGTTGTCCATCAAACTGGATAGGAATGCTTAGGTCGGGGTCAACTGTTGGATGTTCCCAGTAAACTCTGCATTTTGCAGTTGGATTCCAATCTTTTAAAAAATAAAACTTGTACATAGTGTTTGCTAGTTACATTTGAAATTAAAATTTGTAACTAAGGGACGCACCTCGACTACCATAGTGTTTTTGCTTTTGAAGCACAACAAATCGAATTCCCGATCTACTTTCCACTTGTTCAAAAACTTTGCCTGCCTCTTCTGCAGAATATCGGATTTCTAACGACGGCTCTTCTTCTAACTCCATGACTGGTAGGCTTTGTATCGAGGGAGGATGACTGCTACGTCGAACCGCAACCAGCAAAAATACAGACTGTCCAGCTGTGACCTAAACAATGCCGAACTGTGTATTCCTTTAATTTACTAGAGTACCCTGTTGTTAACACTATTAATCCTTGGTCGAAAACTCGAAATTACTAAGATATATACCATTACTTGAAAGATATATACCCCGGCAAAAAACGGTTTGCTATTGTTTCAATGAAGGGATTTTTTTGATCCAAGTGCACATGATAGGAAGTGGCTAACATTTGCTGCGTGAAATCGCAATTTAACTTAACCAGGTAAATCATTCAATACGGAGAAGTACGCGTTCCTTAATTTAAACACGATCTCAAGTTGTTTAGACAATAATTTTTGTGGAAACGATCTTTACGAGATGGCTTCAACAAGTCACAAACAATACTTTGCTGTCATTTTTAGGTTTTTCATCTGTGTACAATATACAACAGCTTGTCATTGGCTACAGGGCTAAAAATCGTCAAAATCAAACTATATAAAGCACTTTTTTGTCAACTGGAATTAATCAAAACAATGCGGTTTGATATTTTATTTTCAAAAAAAGACAAAAATATCAACAAATAAAAATAAGGCGATTTCATAGCAATTTTGTTCCAACAAAGTCTTAATGTTGACAACCATTTTTATATTGTTCAGTATTAATAAAATCACTGCTTGCATCTGGTTATGGCATTTCAAAAAAAACCTCATTATCTTGCAAATGCCCAATGATTCTGTGAACCAGTTACCCTTGTCATTGTTAGGCAAAGTTTTTCCACTAAAAACAACATTTAAAGATGCATTGAGGTTGTACATAATTGCTAAACAATTCATTCACATTGGTTAAACTCTGTGTTTTCTTGCTTCTCTATTTCAATTTCTATTGTCACTTCATTCATGTCAGGATTGTATTCTTGCTTGCCGATTGATTCTTCAATTTCAGCAATTTCTTCACTGGAAACATGTTCAAGGACGCTGTTTTGTACTTGTTGGAGTGTAGACTGCAAAAACAGAGTTTGTTATAGCTGCGGTACATCCCAGAACATCACACCTATTTCTTACAAGTAAGTCTTTGAGATAGGGACCGTCCCTCACAATATTGGTGGCATTGCTGATTGTCTGCGAAACCTGTGCACATTTTTCAATTAAAATGTCTCGTTCATCTGTTACCAAGTTTGGTGGACGGATGGCCTGAAAATATAATTTATGAGGTGAAACATTAATACAGCCATTCATGTTATATTATTTCTCACCTCTCCGCTAATTAAATGACCTTCATGGTCTGTTAAAAGGGGGAGTTTGGTGATGTAAATAATGTTGTAGCCGACATCAATGTTGTTTGCCAAATCATCTTTAAGCCTCTTAGCTGACTCTCTACGATCCCTTGCAGTGTTGCCTGGAATCTGTCACACAAAAGCATATTGCAGAATCTGTCACACAAAAGCATATTGCAGAATCACAGTGTGGTTATATTGTTGATGTACCTCATATTCAGGAAATTTTGCAATTTGCAAACTGTATATTTGAGCAGGGCAATTGACTTTCTTTGAAATGCGAGTTTTTCTTTGCTTTACAATCCGACCAGCAGTCCCATCCTATAAAATTAAAAGCTCTTC
Source organism: Phallusia mammillata (assembly GCF_965637545.1). Lineage (NCBI taxonomy): Eukaryota > Metazoa > Chordata > Ascidiacea > Phlebobranchia > Ascidiidae > Phallusia > Phallusia mammillata. Next base: position 23,083,648 of record NC_137254.1, read on the forward strand.
ATAGATTTTTAGTCACTTCTTTTAAATAATATATGCTATTGTAGTATATGCCTTGTGTTTTTCTTCAATTCGCCTGGCCTTTCTTTCCTTATCTTTGTCAACACCTTGATGGCAACCCAGAACTTTTCTGCCTACAAACATGAAAGGTTGTCCATCAAAGGGAATTGGAATGCTTATTCCATCTTCAGGCCCGGGGTGCTCCCAGTATATCCGCCCCTTAGATGTTGGGATCCAATCTGTTATGTAAAAACAAATTAAAAGATATATATTTGCAAACCAATATGTCAAAACCAAAATTAACCGTAAGCAATTCATAAAGATATACAATATATCTACATCCACTATGCAGCAACAACATTAGATAAGCGTTGTATTGAAACAGCATACAGAGTTACAGACAGTAAACTATTTCAAACAAATTTAGTGCAGTTGCACATACCAGGATTTCCGTAAAACTTCTGCTTCTGAAGAACAACAAACTTTGTTCCTGTGGCTAATTCAAGTTGTGCAATAACTTCCACCGTATCTTGCAAAGTATACCGAACTTCAAGTGTCGACGAAAACCCTTCCATCATGGGGTCGGATGAATGCAACGTAAAAAGTCGAACGAGATCGAATGACGGCAAAGTGCTGCTCGCAAATCTACCAAGTGGTCACGTGATAAAATGGAAAAGCGCGCCCCATTTATTTTTGCCCAAATACATGTGAAAAAAAAAATTCAGTGTTAAATAAGAGTTTTTCAAATTGCTATAATATTTACTATAAAACGAAAAAAGTTACTTTTGCTGGAAAACTGCTTCAGAAAAGTAGTTAATAGGGCCAATATAGGTTATAATTTAGTTTAAAAAGGGCCACCTTTTAGTTGTCAAAACACTTATAATCCTGGTGCAAAAGTTTAGTTATTTATTCTCTAATTGCTTCCAAACAAGCTTTAATACGGTTTAGAAATTCTAGGCAGAACTTTGATATGTAACAAAAAAACGTTTGCATTTCAGCGACGACCTTAGTACATCATGACTAGAATTGAGTATTGGCACGTTTGCTGGACATCCTTGCTGGCTGGAATATTTCAACTTTTATTTCTTTTCTTATTGTGCACGCTGAAATCCTGGGTTACGCTCCATGCGAAACATGCTGGCAAAGACATCATAGAAAACTTTTAATGTTCTCAAAGTTTTTTAATGGAGCTTTTAATGTTAATTTCAATTTTGAATACCTGCGTTAAAAGTCGTAATTGAGCCCAAATCGATTTCGCCGTAGTTCCAGTAGTGTTAAAAGCAGTGTTTCATAACGGAACGGAACGAAACTAAATAACGTTATTCGTTCTGAGCAAATTATTTATTTCGTTATTTCGTTCCAGACCGATATTTTCATTTCGTTCCGGTCTGACCGAAATATATTTATAACGGTATTTTTCGGTATTTCGGTCTTGACAAAAGAACATTTCTTTATGTTCTTTGCAACTATTAAGCGGAAAGAGAAAGAAAGTTGCAACACACAAGAATTATTATCGGTAGTTGTTACGTCACATAACATTTGTCAATGATGGTCAAACAGATGTAAATTGTAGAATCTTCAATTTTTATTATAGCCTAGCTTAGTCTAACGGCGCAAAATTTCTAGCAATTGATACATGTCAAACGTCCAGAATGAAATACCGTAATAAAAAATAACGGTATTTCGTTCCGTTCCGGTATTTTGAATATTTTTTATTTCGGTATTTCGTTCCGGTATTTGAGGCAAAAATTATTTATTTCGTTCCGGTATAACGTTCCGTTCCGTTCCGGTATGAAACACTGGTTAAAAGTGCAAATTCTAACAAAACATTTGCGCAATGTGACGCAACAAAACTTCATTGTTGTTTTAATGAACCAAGCTTTGTTAAAACAAAGACAATAAAGCATGGACGTGATGTTTTGTTTGGTAAGTTCTTAAAAATAATTGGACGTTCTACTGAGGCCGTAAGAACACGCAAGCTCAAGGGCATATGATAAAAAACGTATTTAATTGTGTAAAGAAGTGTACCAAACAAACATTGTGCACTCTGCAGTAATTGTGCAAAAAACATGTCGATGCGATTTCGCTGTGCCAGAGTAGAACCGAAACCGAAAAAAGCTTAAGGGGTCGACATCAGGCAAAGTAGACATTCCAGGTGATTGAAGTCCGAGAAAAAATGCAGGCATGAAAATGATTAGGCAAAAACCGTCCCGGTATCAAGCGCCAAGGTGAGTTTCGCGGCATCGGACTGAGCCTTATTTCGAACTCTGTGTTTTTTTCAAAAAAGCGTGGCAGGCGAGTTTTCAATGCGAAGGATGCTCTGTAGTAGTCTGTTTGTACCTTGTTGTGAGCCTGTGCGCAAGACAAGCACGGTTAGTAAGAATAAATCAGGACGTTCGTTATCCGTTTTTTTTGTGGTGACAGATTTTGGAACGGAGTGTACAACCTTACATCCGTTGTATTTTGCAGTCTGTCAGGTTCCATCAGATTTAAATTGATTAGTATGATGTACTTTTAATTTCAGTGTTGTTGAATGTTAGGCTACCTTACGACACCACCTTTGTAAACCATGAGAGCAATTGAGTATTGGCATGTTTGCCTTGTATCTTTGCTGGCTGGATCAATTCAACTTGTACTTTTGGTCTTAATATGTGCCTTAAAACTTTGGATTACAATCACTGTGGAATATGCAGGCGTTGACCATACAGTTAATGTTGGAGCTTTTGCCGTTGAGACACATGGCTTCTCATTTGACAGTAAGCACAGCTGTTACCTGTATTTCTAAGTATATACATTATGCCAAGTTGTTGACGATTAAATAAAGGCCAGTGCTGTATATCCAGGGTTGCCGTACCGTCCTTATTTCTACGATTTGTCCTTATTTTGATCGCCAATGTCTTAGTAAAATTTATTCTCCTTATTTCCAAGTAATGTCCTTGTTTTGACCTGAGTCCCTATTTTGTCTCATTTTGTACAATTACAAGGAACAGACGCAGGGAAATGTCAGTCAAATCCTTGCTACAGGTAAAAGTAAACCTAGACCTGAGCTGTCGTGGGAAGCACAAAAAGATTGTTTCTGGCAAATATAAAAATTTAATTTTCTGGGGCCCTTATTTTGGCGTCCATGTCGATGGTAACCCTATGGACAAACCTTTAATTGTTCTGTAATGTATGTTATTATTAGGACGTTTGTTTTACACTGTTTTGCTTTGTGTTAACGGTGTGCAAAGCAATTTACTTTTTTTAGTACCTTCACATGGCGCAATTACCACCCTCAAAGCCATGTTAATTCTCAGTATTCTCGTTCTTGCTTTCGGAATAGCAGCTCAAATTGTATCGGCAACTAAAAAGGAAATATCATGTTGTGGGCCTTTGTGTTTTATGCGACTGTCAGAAGGATTGTATATTCTATCAGGTGGGTTAATTACGTTGTGTTGGTAAGGATATTTTTTTGCAAATTGCTGCGTTACAAGATTAATTTGCGTTTATTCATACAACACGCATTTTCTGGATGCGAAAATGTAAATTGTGTTTAACATTTTTTTTTTATCAAAAACCAAACCGTATACATTTACCAACCATGTTTAGTTAAGTCGTTTGTTTAAATTTTACCACATTTATTTCCAGGTATTTTTCTGATGATTGGTATTATCGAATACCAGAAGTTTTTTAACGACAATGCAGATGAAATAAATAACCGAATTCCTGGTGAAGAGCCTTTTTATTTTGCGTCGGCTTACCACCTCGCCTGGGCAATTTGCATTATATTCCTGCTCTTTGTGTTGGTAAAAACTATCTACGTCAACTTTGTACTCGATATAAAAGGACTTACTGCAAAACGAACCCGACAAGAGGTGTATTAAGACGAATAAATAGTAATTTGGGGGTATTGGGTAAAACTTCAAATGTTTTGTGAAAATAACTTCGGACGAAATAAATTGATGATTGCCCTTGACAATTGTTGGGTAATAATCAATTATATATCATTTTTTGATTTTTTTTTTGAAATTCTTAGTGCAAAATAACACATGGTTTAGACTAGTGATATATACCGAACCCGTCTCAAAAGGTTCGGACCGAAACCGACCCTAAAATATCTATTCCAATGGATGTTTTCAACTGAACCTTGTGTTGTTGATGCTGGCAAACCTATTTCTGACACTCCAAATCATTGTTTGCAATACGCATAACCTTGTATTTGGCACACAAACTAGCTCATGTTGTCTGGATACAACAATAAGGTAAAATATCGCCCACCATTATGTTCATTATTTAGTTTTAAATCGTCGCATTTGCGTGAATTTGAATTCGGTTCTCGGCAAAGCAACTCACTTGCAGTTTACAAAGTTGTACTTCGTATATTTTAGGTTCGCTAAATAGTTGATTTGCGAAAATTTGTTGTGTTTTACCATCTTGCAAATTCATGTCACACAGATTATAAATCAAACCTGGCAACGAAAATAGAAAAGTTGACTTACAAAACTGTTTTACACGGTGTTTACAAATGTATAAGCTATTGCTGCCAGGCATAATATCAAGTTTATGCAGCTCGTCGGGCAACTGAAAAACTATAATTGCCAGAAGAGCTCTATAAACTGTATACAAAAATATGTGTTTGGCGCTGCTGAAGGTCAACTGCCTCAATTGCGTCTCAGTGTTGATTTTTTTGTGCATTGTTTTAATTTTATATTCACGGTTTAAATTAAACAAACCTGGATTTAACTCTGACCCCAAATTTTTGCAACACAAAAGGCATTTTAACGTAAAGGTTTACAAAGCTTGACTCGCGTCCTAATCATGTAAGGTTTTACAAACCCTTACAATGCGTCAAAATGATGTAGCTGTATCCAAAAAATAGGTGCAGCAGCTGTGGATGTCGACACGAAATTGGTTCCGAAAATAGGACAAACAAAACAATTTTTGATGGTTGCGGTGTCGTTTTGTCGTACCTGCTTTCAGGGACTATCATTTCTAGTGGCTTGACTGTACCTCTAGTCTAAACTTTTGCAAAAAAATTATTTACATTGGTGTTAAACTGTAGGTACCCGGATAAAAAACAATGGTGTTAAATAAACACATTGACGCAATAAAAGCATTGGTTTCAATTTCAAAATTTGTGTTCCTGTTTTATTTAAGCGTTTGCACCCGTTGTTTGGTACCTTAGTGGTTTTGCTGCTTTTATTTCATTTTAGGTTAGAGTTTAACAATATTATAATAATTAACTGTATGTGAAAGCATCGAGTCAATACAAGATATGCTGCATGCAGTGTATACTGTTTCAACCTGTAACATCTCTGGTGATTAGAGATCTTTAACTGTGTGGTATTTTTATTCATTACGGGCCACAATAGACTCTTCAATACAATGCTTTCCACCTGGGCAAGAATTCCTCCCGAGGGAGCAATTTTAAAACTTGTGGGGAAGAATTTACTTTTTTTCACGTGGTTTGTAAATAGACCCTATAAGAGACTTCACTAACTGAGAGTAAAACATAAAAAACAACCAGTAAACAGTAGAGCTCGGTTTGAACATCATTTGCCAAGTAAAACAGAAAACTTCAACAGCCGTTTTTACTTCGATTAGGCCTTTTCTATTTAATAGCACCTCAGTTTTTTTAGTAACTAAAGATGAATATTCTTCGATGAAATATAGGTCCAAAGTAAGCGGTGAATGACTTTTAATTTATCGAAGTTTACGGTATGTTGTTAAAACTAGGAATGAAATGCTTTACTGACATGCATATGTTGACATTGACAGTTACTAATTGACTCGAAAGTTACAACAGGTAATTGCAGTAAAAAGTTGTAATTAGTTTCACAACTTATTACTACTAGGGTGACAAAAATCAAAAGATGCAACTCAAAAACAGCTACTCACATCCAATACAGTTTACGCATTAGCCTTACCCTAAAAAGTAAAGCATTGTTTTAAAAACTTGCCAAATTAACAAAGGGTGAAGCAAATACCCCTTCCAAAAAACGAAAATGTGTCATCCAGACACTTACAGTCGCTGTTTTCCGGTGATTACTAATTTACTGCACTTTACATTATTGTACAAACTCGTAGACCAAACAGAATCAACCGCTTTGCACAATATTTGCACAAAATACTTCTTTTCCAAAGTTTAGAAAGCGCTAAGCAAATCACCCCTTCCAAAAAAAGAAATTGTGTCATTCCGATTGAGAGTTACATTTTTGTTTTGCTGATTCATGTTTTAATTTGGTTGAGTAATGAGTGCTGCGCTGTCGTGTTGTGATTGGCCTTTTTTCTCTCCTTTACTGTGTTTGGCAAAAGATTGCATTTTTGTCATAGCACTGAAAGGCGCTTTTGATGGTGTTGTGTTGGTGGATGTTTGCAGATTTTTTTAAAAGGCTTATGTTGACGTTAAGCAACCGTAATGTTGTACAATTTTTTTATTGTAGTTCTTTATATTCTATAAAACCAACGTATTGGTCTCTTAGAAAATTACTTACAAGGTATGTTAAAATCCTAGAATTGAAAGTTTCTAGAAGAACGTGCAAGATATAACAATCTTGACAAGTTTAAATATGTCTGGTATTCAGGAACTCTGCTTATAATTGGCATTGTATGTTTATTAAACCTGGGTATTAGCAACGTTTAGTCTCAACATTTTAAATACCACGAAAATCGAACCCTTTGTTGACAAAATTAATATCCAAGATGGCGACCTAAAAACAAATTCAGCGCAGAGCGACATAAGTAAAAAGACCAACATAATTTTTCCTGATCACTGGGTGTTACCTCCCTCTCACCAAGTTGTTTGCAGAAGGTCAAGGCAGGTGCATAGCGCCCATCTGCCCTGTTTGTGATTGCCGTTCCTGTTTCACGTTCCCACTTAAAAAAAATCACTGTCTTTAGCAAAGGTGTTTGGAAAAATCACTGTCTTTTAGTCATTGCCTTGAAAGGCGTTTTGATGTTGTTGTGTAGTTTCGACGTCCCATTAATCAGGATAAGGGCATATCTTGCCAAGGGTAAACTTTGTTTCAGACAAGCATAAGCAAACATCAAATTTGCAAGCCCGAAAATTTGTTGCCTCAAAAAACACGAATCAAACACAAGGCGACTGTTATTTTTTTGCGTACAAAGCCAGAAAAAGATGACGTAGCAATGGCCTCACTTCACGTTTTGTGAACACGAATTGTCACCTAAAATAACAGAGGAAATCAATTGCAATTTAATTACTGTTTGTTTCAGTTTGAGTATGAAACTTGAAGCGTAGCGAAGAATTGAAAATGGTACGTGTACAGTACTGGCACATTAGCCTAGCGTCATTGCTTGCCGGCTTAATACAGTTTGTGCTGCTGATCGTAATATGTGTTTTGCCAAACTGGATGACTTTTGTTGCAACAGTAGCGGGCGAAAAAGTTACTGCCAACAAAGGCATCTTCAAATGGGACCACTGGGGAGAGCTTTTTCACCGTAAGTATTTCAAACCGCCTATGTTAGGCGAAATATATATTTTATGTATATTCGTTGACTGATTCTCTTGGAAAAAACTTTTATTCCTTGGTAAACCGCCTAAATAGTTGCCCTATAAAAAGTGCCATTCCACATTATGCAGATTGTCATCATATAAACCGAATATTGAATGTCCCTATTGTCTTAATTAATTGTGCTTGTAAAACCTTATCGAATGTATAAGCTATTGCTGCCAGGCATAGTATCAAGTTGCTTAACTTATCGAATGTGTTTACCTGCGGCCATTTCTAGTTACTGGAGAAGAACTTCATGTTATTGACGCAATGGTGATTCTTAGCATTATTGCACTCTTTGTGGGAATTATTGCACAGGGTATCTCAGCAACGAGGAGAAATGTTTCATGCCTCGGGCCTCTCGCATTAATGCGACTGTCTGAAGCACTGTATTTACTTTCTGGTAAGTTGTATACACCTTGAATTCAATTAAAATACCACAAAAACAAAACTTGTAGTATAATCAAGTTTTATACAAGTTTAAATCCATTTTGAGACAAATTAAAAATTTAAAAGAATCGAATCACTTAGGACATTATACTTGTAATTCCTAGATGAAAAAAAATTATGATTGTTGAAGCTTTTGTTTTCTCGTCAACGGTACATGTCAGTTTTTTTTGTAAAAAATAGATAAATCATATAGAGTTGTTTTGTGAAACCGATGTAAATGCTTTGTTTTGATACATTTGCCCAGTGTTGCCTTAATGCAAGTGCAAATTACATCATGTATTCTATAAAGTCGAAGTTTTGGTCTTCCTGAAAATCACTTTACTGGCTTTAAGCTAAACTACCAAATGCAAAATACATTAAAGAACATGCAAAATGTTACGACTTTGACATCTTCTGGTTTTCAGGTACTCTTCTTGTAATTGGATTAGTCCATTACACCAGGTATTGGCAATCTTTTGTTTGGACTAAAAACGAAGGCAATTGGACTTGGCACTATTCTTCAGCATATATGCTGGCATGCGCCATGAGTGTTCTGTTTGTGGTGTTTGTGTTGGCCAAAAGTGTGTACGTAAACTTTATGCTTAATCCAACAAAGCTAATTTCAGATTTGCCTGCTGGGGTAGTTTAAAATTACTGCAGCTAAGACCAGTGTTTTTTTAAGGTGTGTTGGGGGACCGAAACGTTCCCCCAAGTTTCTCAAGCGGTTTCCCAAAATTTGGACTTGCAACTACAACTACAGTTTTTGGTATTTAAATGAAACACTTGCGGTCTCTTAAAACTACTTAGCGGTCACCCAAACCAAACCTTAAAAAAAAACCTGGCTAAGACAACGAAACAAAATACTTGCGAAGTGTTTATCGTTTGAAGTGTGGTCAGGCAAATTTGTTACCATCGTGTAATTTTTTTATTGTAAATACAAAAAAAAAAACGATTGTGCCCTGCAGTTGTTCTATTTGTGGAAATACATGAATGTCATTACCAAAATATAAAAAATGTATATGTTTTGTGTGTATAGTAAAGAATAAAAGGTTAAGTATTGTTTGAAGTGAAATCAACACCTATGCAGTCGCTGTTTTTGGGTGATTACTGCACTCTAGGTCTACATTAAGTCCAAACTCATAGACCAAAACAGAATCAACCGCCATGCACAATATTTACACAAAATATTTATTTTCCAAAGTTTAGAAAATGTGGAGCAAATACCTCTTCCAAAAAAACAAATTGTGTCCTCCCAGTTGAGACCTAGATTTTTGTTTTGCTGATTCATGTTTTTATTTGGTTGAGTAATGATTGCTGCGCTGTCGTGTTGTGATTGGCCTTTTTTGCCGTCGCTGTGTTTGGCAAAAAAACGTATGTTTTCATAGCTTTAAAAAGCGCTTTTCAATGGTGATATGTTGGTAGATTTTAGTGGGATTTTGTAGAAAATCTGGTGTTGACGTTGTAGCGAAATATATTACAACTCTTTTTCCATTGTAATTATTTATGTTCTATAAGGTCAGCGTTTTGTTCTCTTAGAAAATTACTTGTTTGGTTTTCAGGTATTATGCCTATAATTGGCATTGCATGTTCATTACACCAGGTATTAGTAATCTATTTAGTCTCAACATTTCACAGTACCGCCAAAATCGATGCCGTTTGTTGGCAAGATCAACACGATGCTAACCTAAAAACAAATTCAGCGCAGAGCAGCATATGTGTAGCGGTCACGTGCTTTAAAAATACCAGTATGGCACGTTGGTTTGCCTAAGCATTGAGTGATGGAAAATTTTAACTTTTCAAGCATGACTTTTTGCTCCAGGGAAATTATATGCTGGTTTTGCAACATATGGCATTGAGCGGTGTAACTTTACTGTTTCCATGTGTTCTCATGATTCAGTGTCGTTGTTCCCACACTGTTACATGTTCCTGTCTTCCAGATATGTTTCAACAGCCTGACCATAAGATAGGCTGTTACGTAAACCGGGTGTTTCGATTTACCTTAAAACAAACTAATAACTGATGTAAGTAAAAGAAGGTACTGTTTTGCAATGATCGCATGAAAAACGAGTATCAGTTTAAAAGCCAATGTTTTATCGCTGATCTTTCTCTTTTCCATCGTTTACTTTCCTTGAGATAAATGAGACTTGATGTGTGTTGCGTAACCAGAATAAAAGACAAGAACTAATTGGTTTTTGTGGATCATGTCGGCTCTATGCCGCAAGCGTTAAGAATCGTAATAATGAACTTACTCGCTACTGCAGACGGCCAATACGAACCACGAGAAGCGGAAACAATAAGCTTCCGAGTAAAGAATAACATAGCGCAAGAAGTTCAGCTGACGCATGCAGGAGAACATTTCCAAACCAATAGTCAGTCCAGGGCTTGTTTTTCACGTCGGGAACCGCGCACACACTCCCCCCCGCCTAAGTTGTGTAACACGGCCAACATTAATTTTCCTTATCAGTTGGTTTTAACCCGCTCCCACCAAGGTGTTTGCAGAAGGTCAAGGCACAGCGCCCATCTGTCCTGTTTGTGTTTGCTTTTCCTGTTTCACCTTCCCACTTGAAAAACAAACGTGTTTGGCAAAATCACTGTATTTTAGTCATAGCTTTGAAAGGCGTTTTTGATGTCGTTGTGTAGTTTGGTTTTTGAAGGATTTTTTCGAAAAGCCACAGTTAACAATAATTAAGCATCGTGATACTGTACATTTTTTGTCCGTTGTGGTTGTTATGTCTGTTTCTAACGAATGGTTTAAATCCATAGGGCTACAAAGACTTAGTTTACGCGTTCAGTTTCAGCTGCAAATAGTTGCAATTTTGCTTATAGGTCAGTCTTATTACAGTTTTTAGTTGTCTTTCTTTTCCAAAAAGTTATTTACGGCAGTGGTCGGCAGCAACCGCCGGTCCGCGGCCCAGTACCGGTCCGCGAGGAATTCGTTCCGGGCCGCACAATTTTTCAGGTTAAATGCTATAAAACATTTTGCCCATGTATCCCGGAGATGACAAACTAATTTAGGCGTTTTTATTGCTAAATATTTGTAGTTTTTGGAAGACCGGTCCAAATTTTCGTTTCAATACAAAAAAGGTTGCCGACCCCTGATTTACGGCATTATAGTATTTTTGTTAATGTATAAAATTGTAAAGCTAAACACTATTAGTACCTACTGCTTAGCTACTACCGTCGCTGGTAGCCAGTTGTTGTATTGTATTCCATCGTACACTAGACCAGGGGTCGGTAACCTTTTTTCGACTGCGGACCGTTTTTAAAACTGAAATTTTATCGCGGACCGGCCTTTGAAAAACAACAAATAATTAGCAATAAAAACGGCGAAAATAGTTTATGATCGCCTGGGTACATGGGCCAAATGTTTTAAGGCATATAGCCTGAACAATTATACGACCCGGTAACGAACTACTCGCAGACCGGTACCGGGCCGCGGACCGGCGATTGCCTCCCCCTGCACTAGACTGTGACTTTAAAACTATAGTGTAACTATAAATAAAACATAACATAGCATATAATGTTGTAATCTTGAATTCTCTCATCGTTTCAAAATATCCGCTGTCATCAGTTTTGCCGTAACTTACGTAGTTTCTTAAGTCATAAGCTTTAACACGATAGTTTCTTATGGGTTATTCCCTCTTGGTGTTGCGTTTTTTTCACCAGAAAAGGTTTTTCAAACAATGAAAAAAATTGTATAAGCTATTGCTGCCAGGCATATAACCGAGCATTGCTCATCCAGTAGTTTTGTCATAAATAATCGACGTTTCGACGTTCCATTCAAGGCGCCTTTATCAGGATAAGGGCATATCTTGCCAAGGGTAAACTTTGTTTAAGACAAACATGAACAAACATCAAGTTTGCAAGCCCGAAAGTTTGTTGCCTTACAAAAATTATTTTTTTGTGTACAAAGCCAAAGACAAAAACATGATGTAGCAATGGTCGAACTTTACGTTTTGTGAGCACGAATTGTCACCTAAAATAACAGAAGGAATCACTTGCAATTTAATTACTGTGTTTTTCCAGTTTTGGTATGAAACTTAAAGCGTAGCGAAGAATTGAAAATGGTACATGTACAGTACTGGCACATTAGCCTAGCGTCATTGCTTGCCGGCTTAATACAGTTTGCGCTCTTGATCGTAATATGTGTTCTGCCAAACTGGATAACTTTTGTTGATGGCAAAAAAACATACTGCCAACAAAGGCATCTTTAAATGGGACCATTGGGAAGAGCTTTTTACCAGTAAGTATTTTAAACCGCCTAAATTATGCGAAATACATATATATTCATTGACTGATTCTCTTGGAAAATACTTTTCATTCGTAGGGAAACACAGTAGCGGGATTCACATTTTTTTGAAAGCCGGTTCTATTACAAAAGTAGGCTAATATTTTTAGCCAGTTTATTGACAGTAAATCCAAAGACAGAACCCAGTAAAGCTAACCGGTTCGCTGATCTCATAAAATTTCGTGAGACGGTTCTATAGAACCGGTGCGAACTGGCTGAATCCCACCACTGGGTAAACCGCCTAAAATAGTTGCACTATAAAAAAAGTGCCACTCCTCATTATAACGATTGTCGTATCAACCGTTTTGCCTATTGTCTTAATTGAGCTTGACAAACCTTATCCGAATTTGTGTTTACCTGCGGCTATTTTCAGTCCCCAAAGAGGGCGGACTTCAGGTTATTGAAGCAATGCTAATTCTTAGCATTATCATACTCTTTGTGGGTATTATTGCCCAGGCTATCTCGGCAACGAGAAGAAATGTTTCATGTCTCGGGCCTCTCGCATTAATGCGACTGTCTGAAGCACTATATTTACTTTCTGGTAAGTTATATACGCCTTGAATTCAATTAAAATACCACAAAAAGAAAGCTTGTAGCATTTCCTTAATTATAAGTTCAAACCCATATTTTAGCAAATTACCGTTATGACAAGAAGAAACATCTTCTGGTTTTCAGGTACTCTGCTTGTAATTGGCTTGGTCTATTACACGCAGTATTGGCAATCTTTTTTTTGGGATGAAAACGAAGGCAATTGGACTTGGCACTATTCTTCTGCATATATGCTGGCATGCGCCATGAGTGTTATGTTTGTGGTGTTTGTGTTGGCCAAAAGTGTGTACGTAAACTTTATGCTTAATCCAACAACGCTAATTTCAGATTTGCCTGCTGGGCTAGTTTAAAATTACTGCAGATAAGACAACGAAACAAAATACTTGCAAAGTGTTTATCGTTCAAGGAGTGGTCGTGCAAATTTGTCATGTTAATTGTTCTATTTGTAAAAATACACGAATGTCACTAATAAATTGTAAAAAAAATGTTTGTTTTGTATGAATAGTAAAGTATAAAAGTTAAGTTTTATGTTGAAGTGTAATAAACACCTACAGTCGCTGTTTTCCGGTGATTGTTTTCCGGATATGAAAGAACTGAGGAACATATTCAGATGCAGAAAACAAAAACAGTTACATGATTTATTTGTGGCTTTGATTTCGCTTTATGGTAAGGCATTGACATTTTTTCTAATCGCGGGTTTCGTTAGCCCTGTTTTGCGTAAATCGAACAACCCAAAATTACATTTGTTCATCCATGACACAAAGGTTACATTGACACCCATTTTCCCTCGTTGAACAGGAACGGGTCAACACAATTCCTGGGAAATATTACCAAATCTCGTTTTGATATAACTTCGTCTTATAAATCATGTCTATAAGCAGACACGTTAAGACAATTACTTCTGATGTGTCGATTCGTTTTTTCTATTGCGACGGAAGCTTGAAACCGAATTCCCGACTAAACGAATCTTTATTCCGCTAATGTCAACAACATCTTTTTTCATATCGTTTATATCTTTATTACGTATTTTCAAATCTTAACGTTTGCTTATTACGATTTTTTATTGATTTATAACTATCGTTGTTTTGTTTGTTACGTACAAGTTCTCTCTTTAACCAGCAGATTTTGACCGTAGTCCTTTGTTTTCTTGTCCATTATTTTATCAACAAGACATTTCGATTTGCAAAAGGGTGTCCTGTACTAGACTTGAAGTCGTAGCGTTTGAAACCGATCTTCGCACTTAACCGCAAACAAAACAGTCGCAAAACAAGGAAAACTCGATCACACTTGCAAAACAACGCAATTCAAGCAACCAGCCTTACCCCTAAACGCTTCACTGTCACTGATAAGGTTGATAAAAAGAATCAAGCCAAACCCTGCAGTACATGTTACGCTTGTTTTCAACAAGACCCTCAAAATGACTACACAACCGCAAGACTATAGTTTTTCCCGCCTACAAAGCATTGAATCAAGCCGGTATGTCGTCACAAAACATTGCGTAGTGTTACGTCACAAAACGCTACATGCTTGAAATGATTGCTGAAGATTAAATAGTTGGAGGATTGCACGGAATTACATGGAACGCCATTGAATCGTAATGAATCCTATTCTAGTCAACTGATGTTGTCCTAGACCAGCCTTACCGCGCCCATACCTTTATGTGACAGTAAAAATAAACACGAAACCGAAAATTCAATGTGAAGGCTTAAGGTTTAATCGACCCTGAAAAGGACACTTCAAAGTTGTTAATTTTAGAAGCTTGTCACAAATCTACCCATTCATGAAAAAGTAATGTTATTTTTAATAAGGCTTGTCAAATAAACGGCATTGCCCTGACAAAACAGTTTCTTGTTTAAATTGGCCGGGTAATGCAATGTGTTTTGTATTTGATTTAAACGAAAAATAGTTAATACTCAGAGAAGATTGTATGACATATATGTTGAAACAGTGTATTTTAAATCTATTGTCGTGGAAATAAAGCAATATGCCTACACCGGTTTCTTAGAGCGTCCTTTGTCCTATACCTTATCTTCACTGGGTTGCGACAATCATTTAATTATTTGAACTGTTTTACGATTCTATCAACCGATTTTCTTTTGAAAAATTTTGGTTGCACTGTTACGTTAGGTTTGTCAAAAAAAAAACCGCTGCCGAAACCATTTTCACCACTTTAAGGCTTTTTTAACAAAACACACTCCTAAATCAAAAAATTTGTCCGACTGTAAATTCACAGTGGCTTACAACATTAAAACGTTTGACAAAGAATGGCAAAGACGGCACGCCATCGTGAAATCAATCGTTGGAAAATTTAACAGCGACCATAAAACAGTATGGATACAGCGTTACAGATTAAACGAATCTCGTCAACGAATACCAACAAAGTATCTTTTCTGCCACAATTTCAAATGACGTTTTGAATTTTTTTATTTCTTTGCCAAACGGTAGTTCCATGAATCGTTCATTGGCTTTTAATTTACCTAAGTTTTGGGATTAGTTTAAGCACGATACGTCTTAAAACCGCCGCTGCAAATTAGATGCAAAAATCTCTGGTCGCACCTTTTTCGGCGCCTCGCTTTAAATTCAAAACCACGCGAAGCGGTTGTCGGCATTTGCACTGCACGAGGTGTACGTGCGTGTGATACTGTTCAGCAGTTGAAAAAGAAAATGGCGCTTCATGGTGGTTGTACCTAGGTCAGCAGGCATTTTATACGAAATTAGTTACACTGTAATGCTATGCTACATCTGTAAGTAAATGCAGTCTGCCAATGTAAAATACAAGCTAGAAAAAAATTATTAGTCATTTAGTGTCTTGACTTTGTATTGTCTGACAACAGCTATTAGTCAACCTAAAACAGGTCTGAATTCCTACAGGATGATTCATAAAAACAGGCGTTTAAAAATGCATAAAAACACTTCACAACCAAAAACCACTCGCTACAATAATGTTGTTACAATAAGGATGATTTTCACCAGAAAAATGCACCATAGTTTTCAGCAGCAGTCAAGCGGTAAGCAGTGCGGGCAGGACACATGGGCGTCCGCAGCGGGGGGCAAGAGGGGCGCGTGTTACATCTGATAGGTTCGTGTATGTAAATCCTACTTCCGTTAAAAATCGACAAAATTTTGTCCTGCAAGTTATGTCATTTCCCGATGAAGGCGTCCTGTATAGGACGTCGAAACGTCGATTATTTATAATAAAACTGCTGGATGAGCAATACTTTGTTATAGCTCGTAATAAGTTTGAATTAAGCCAACGTAACTTGCTGCGGTGTTTGTCAAAATACACGTAATGATTGCAGCGCTAACGTAATGTGTTTAAGCAGCCTTCAATAATTAACTCTGTCATATGGTAATATAGTACGGCAAATATTTTGTGTTACAATGTAACAAGCGATACTGTGCGCACTGCTGAGTAAAAATATGCGACATTGTTTAACCGGTAACAATCTACTTTGTAATTATCGAGTAAAAAATGACTGCTTTTTTCTACAGTCAAAAAGTTTTTAGAGTTTTGGGGCATTCTTACATTATGTACCGGCATCGTAGTTTGGACATCTGCAAGCAACGGTACATATAAGCATCTGGTTGCGCCTCTGTGGGACAGGAGAAGGGGGTTTGTTTTTTTAAGGGTTTAAAATAGTTTTTGTAAACTTACTACACCGAACCTATACTCTCTTGTTAAAAACATGGTAGTCTGTATTTTTGTCCTAAATGCATCACAGATTGTTTGAGACGTGATATTCGTACAACTGGTGTATGTTTGCAGAAATGCGGTTGTGACTGGTGGTGCACATCTCTGGCGTTTTGAAAATTATTTGCGGGTTTAGTTTCTAATTTAAATAATTAAAGTGGGCGGTGGTTTTAACAGATTTACAAGGGCTGTTTTCAAACGGCACTTTGAAATTGCTAAATTGGTTTTTGTATTATTTTATTGATCTAAAAGTGCCAATTTTTGCGAGACAACTGGCTAAATATGATGGTTGTTTAGCGAATGTGTCGCAGTCAGTCTGCAAATACATATTTACAATGGTGCATTTGCAGAATATAATTTTACGTGAATCCCATAGCATTATCAGATTGGAACGCGCTTTCAAACTTTGAGGTGTGCATTCCTAGTACAAGTTGCTTGAAAATGCGAATAAATTGAGCGATTTAACCGCCAAACCAAACCATATGTGCAGTAAACCTCTGTTAATCCGGATCCGTTTGAACCAAAAATTGTCCAGATTAGGCGACTTAAAGCCTTACCACATTACAAATCATTTGTAGCTCATGTCTTGTCCAAATTAGGCGCAGATCAAGATTTGGATTAAAACCGAATCCGGTTTAATCGAGGTTTACTGTATTTTAATTGAATTCAATTTCGAAAG
Organism: Phallusia mammillata; assembly: GCF_965637545.1. NCBI lineage: Eukaryota > Metazoa > Chordata > Ascidiacea > Phlebobranchia > Ascidiidae > Phallusia > Phallusia mammillata. Next base: position 23,100,774 of record NC_137254.1, read on the forward strand.
TCATCATTGCTTATTCTTATTGAAACAAGCTAGTTTTAGTGTAATATTTCACCTAGCTCTGGATATGGCTCACAAACAATACCTCATTGAATTGATGTGCTTTTAGCTGGTCTAAAACAGGAACATCCTTTGTTACACGCTAAGCGTCCGTCGCGCAATAATCTATCGTAAATTATATTTTACACACTCTGTTTATACTACTAAAAGCAAGGCAGAATGAGAGCAATTGAAACGATAACTTTGTTTGTCATTCAATCTGTATTGCAGTAAAGTGTAAACCATAGCAAAAATGGTTGCTCTGCAGTTTTGGCATGTGTGTGTTGTGTCGTTAGCTGCCGGAATTATTCAACTTCTCCTCGTCATTACAACGGCAGCAATGAAAAGCTGGCTGCAAGCGCTCGTCAAATTTGGCACAAAAGACGTGACTTTTAATTTTGGCGCCTTTTCTTTGGCTGACAAGAATGGAAATTATTACTTTTACAGTAAGTTGATTTAACTGTTGGCAAAACGGTGTAAACTCGACATATTAATTCAATGTTCTCAGACTTTTAAGCATGTAGAACACCAATCAGATGCACTATACTGCACGGTTTACAGGCTAAACGCTCAGAGAATTTGTCTAAAACACATGATTTGCAAATTTAATCTAGTTGGTGAGGATATTTTAAAAATCACTGCATGAACAGTGAATGCATTAATGACGTTTTAAATTGCCACTTGTAGGCCTATGTAGCTACAGCTGTTCCCATGTAACTCACTGTTTTGAAATAAATACCATAGAGCTTGTTAAGAAAAGTAAATCAACTAAAACGCAAAGTTTTTGGCATACAATTGTGACTATTAAAGCAAATCTCTATCAGTGCCTTTTTTAACCAATATTCTGTTCCAAAATTTATCAAACTTGCACGTTGAAAACCGAAGGCGACGTATTTTTTTGTGTTTTGTTTTAGTAAAATCAAACAGTGGAATTGAAACTCTTCAAGCGATGCTGATTCTGACAATACTCGTCCTTATTGCTTCCGTTGTAACGCAGTTTGTGGCGTTGCTACGTCGAACGTTATTCTCACACGGACCGATGTTTTACATGAGAATTACTCAGATCCTGTACATACTATCAGGTAAATTTCATGCTGGGACCTCCCGTGGCCCATCCGCCTTAATATACACCCCACTCCACAGACCATTCGGTTAGGTTAAATTCGCCCAGTGAAAACATAGCAACGCCTCGTGTGTGTAGGCCAGTTGCACAACGTCATAATGCTCTTGATTGTAGGGGTACAATTGTTCGTTCAAGGCTGAATGCTGCATTGTAAAGAATTTTAACTGCTGATCACAAGAATGTAAGCCGTTTTATTGTTGTTTCGAAGTAGCCTAGCATTATTAAGCACTGCCGAAGTCCATATTCGGACACTGGAGAGAAGAAGCATGCTAGCTAGAGCAATATAAATACAATACAAAATTTGCGCCTATAACATTGTACATTTTAATTTTAAACTTGGTTATTCTTGGGGTATTGTGACTTTTATAAGGCGATATTGTCTACGTACAGAAAACCAACTGCCACTAACTGAAAACCTTTAGAAAACAATTTTCTTTTTTCCAGAGTTTCTACTGTTGATAGGCCTTAGCGTGTACACCAATTACTGGGCGACTCACATCATTGTCGGTTATGATACAAGTGGAAATAGGTTGGCGACGACTCTCTCTTATTCCTCTGCTTATATCATCGCTTGGGTGATATGGACTTTCTTCTTGGGTTTCGTGGTTGCCGAAATCATTTTTGTAAATTGTGTTCTGAAAATAACTGTATCCACTCCAAGCAAACCTTACCAATCGGAGGTATAAGCGAAACTTGTTACAACAACATAATGTTGTTTTTTCTGGTGTGCCGATTCGGTCTTTTTGAAGTTTAAACCGAACCCTCGATACTGTGATATAGCCTACACCAGTGGCGGGATTCAAGTTTTCTTTTCAGTCGGTTCTGTTACAAAAAGTCCATTGACAATAACCAGTAATGCTAACCGGTTCGTTGATCTCATACAATTTCGTGAGACGGTTCTATAGAACCGGTGCGAACCGGCTGAATCCCACCACTGGCCCACACTAAAACGAATCTTTACTCCGCCAATGACCACAACATTTAAGCTTTAGGCTATTGCATATCATTTGTATCTTTAATACGTGTTTTTGAACCAATGGGTTTGGTTACTACGACTTTTTATTGATTTATAACTGTCGTTGTTTTGTTTGTTACGTACAATTGTTGTTCTCCCTCTGTAGAGCAGATTTTGACCGCTGTCTTCGTTTTCTTGCCCATGGATATTTTATCAACAAGACATTTCGATTTGCAAAAAGGTTGTTCTGTGCTATGCTTTAAATCGTAACATTTTTTTGCAAACTTGTAGTAACGATCTTCGTACTTGACTGCAAACAAAACGGTTAAGTTGCAAAACAAGGAAACTCATCAGACTTCGCAAAATCAGCCACAACAAAAACACAACGCAACTGGAGCAGCTCGTTATCAGGTTGAATAAAATCATTAATTTAAAGACAAGACCAAGGAGTATAGAAAGACAAAACGCAAGTACTTAAAATATAGGGTCAAAGAAGTAAAAATTGAAGGTGAAATTTTAGTCAAATATCCGTTTTCGTGTGATAATAATCCACCTTCAAGCATTACACACGGACTTTTCTGTTAGGTAATGTTTAATATATTTTACAGTGCTGGGTCCAACATTAAAATAAAAATCACCCCACGAGATAAAACCACAGCGTACTATGATAAAACAAAATCTGGCATGCTGTAATAAAATGTGTTTTCTAATTTAATATTTTATCCTCCGTCCTAGAACCGTACGGTTTTAAGCAAGTGGATACCAGTCTCATGTACAGCTCAAATTCTCTATTAACTAGAATTGAAAAGTTAAATGTTAACTTTACTTAATTAAGATGAGATGTGACTTATTGAGTGTCAGAATTAAAATAAAAATGGTTTGTTTAACTCGGCGAAAAGTGTGTTGTTCAAGTTATAAAGCTTACGTTTTGTGTATCACGGAGGTTTAAATTACAAAGATACAGATCCCCCCCCCTCGCCTTGCAAGACGCACAGATATGGTTTGTGTATAATGTATACAAAACGTTAGCACGTACTCAGAATGTCAGTGTGATACTTAAAGCAGAAGTTTTGGGTTTGGGGTCACACAAAAATGCTACCGTATCACATAAGCACAATACATTGTAAATTTGAATAATGTATGTTTAATTTTAGGTCAATTAACTAAGCATAATTTGTAAATCACATCAAATGTGAATCAGTGCAATGTCCCAATGTGCACAGTCATCAGACAACTTCATAAAGGGTCTTTTTTCACCCCATGTTGCTGTGCTCTGTAGTCAAGATGCTGAAATCATCAGTCAAAGAAACAACCTGTCATTTACAGAGCTTATCCAGCCATTTTGTGCCATCAACTCTGAAATCCAGGTACATGATCCCAGCAACCAGGCGTACATTATTAAAGACTTGCATATAACCATGTGTGACCTTCGTTGTAATGTCCCTGACCAAAATGCAATCAAACAACTGCTGTCATCTGTAGTAGCAGAGAAGTCTTCAGGGTTTGATAACTCACAGCCCATAACTATAAAATCAGACAAGTACAATGTCTCAGTAAACATGTCCTGTCCTTGGTTTGATGCCTACAGGGAAACTGTTACGTCTTTGGCCCAGCCCAAACTACACGAGTTTGTAAAGCACTGTATTGCATGTTTGCTGGTGGTATCATCCTCCCATCCAGAGCCATTGGAAGAATTTGCCAAGCTAAGTCAACAGCAGAATTACATTCAACACCAGTCTAACCAGACACACTTGCGTTGGATGACACCCAACACTTTGAAGTACTATGTTTTACTACATGACAACTCCTATGCTGATACTGCAAAAGCTCAGAAGGTGATCAATGATCTACAAGCCATGTATGGAAAGCATGCCTGTAATATGTTAGCGATTAACTCAAAATCAACTAATGAAGAGCAACACTTGCCAGACCCCTGGAGTAGATTTGTAAACTGGAAAATTCAGGACAAAATGTCTGATAGCAATGGACTAAGCATGAAGGATGAAACTGTGACAAATTCTAATGACACTGCACAAACCGCTGACTTAAAATGGGTCAAGGATTTACGGCAATCAGTTAACATTACAGAGAAGGGTTTTGGCTGCTGCCTTACACTAGTGGACCATGAAAACTTGAGAAAGTTTATGCAGGAATTTGCTTCACAAGGTCTTGTTCCATACATGGAAAAAACCATTAGGGTGTGCAATGAGCAAATTGCCTCTCGCAAGGCAATCCATAAGTCATTTTTTCGTGCAACCAGATCCCTTTTTGGTGGTAACAAGGCAGCAAGTGCTCCTGCATTAAAGACACTTGCTGGTGGGGCTGAGTCACAAGAACTGCAAACACGAAAGCTGGCTGACCTCTTTTTTCTTTGCCAAATGTATGAACATGCATATTACTACTACCATAGTGCAAGAAAAGACTTCTCCAACGAGCAAGCCTGGCTTCATGCAGCTGGTGCTTCAGAAATGGCTGCATTTTCTAATTTTATGCAGCCAAAATCACAGAGGGCCTATCCTGCTCATTATGTTGATTCTGCACTTGATACCTACAGCACTACCTGCAGTGATGATTACTTGTCTCTTCGATGTGCTCTGGTAAGTCTAGAATGTCTTGGAAATAAAGGGATGTATGCTGAAGCTGCCTCTCAACTGTTGAAACTTTCCAATGACAATGATGATGACCTAAAAAGTGCAATGTTGCTTGAACAAATAGCCCAGTGTTTTCTACACACCAAAAGACCATTGTTGAGAAAATTTGCTTTTTATGTTGTTCTTGCAGGCCACCGATATGGCAAGGCTTTGCAAAAGTCATGTGCCCTGGCATGTTACAAATATGCTTTTCAAGTATACAAGGGTTGTGGTTGGAGTCTTGCTGAGGACCACATAAACTTCACTATAGGTCGGCATTCCTTCAATTTAAAACAACTTGAAGATGCTGCTGATTCCTTTCAAAGTCTTTTGGTTGAATCCAAGCAACCTGTTTCACAACAAGCCTTGTTTCTTCATGAATACCTACTTGTCTCCAAAAGAAAGAGTGAAGCAGGCAATACAATTGTTGCCCCAACAGTTCCAAAAGTAAATCTGCCTCAGTGTATGGTTAGAAGTGCGACAGACGACTGTGCAACCAAGAATGCTGTGGAATGGCCCATGCTAACACAGGCGCTTATAGACATTGCTGCCAAAGAAAAACCTAATCTTTTGATTCAACCCCCAACCAAGACGAAAGACCAAACTTTGTTTGAGTGCGTAGTTGGTGAGCAATTTACTGTTGATATTTGTGTGTGCAATCCTTTAAACGTGCCTCTTGCCCTACACTCCGCAACCCTCATATATGAACTTCAACTAATAGAGACATCAGCTATTAACAGTACCACAGTAAATGAAGTCATTGTTGCAGAAAACTCTGAAATGATCATATCGTTCCCAGTAACTGCAAATGCTGTGGGTGAAATGACCATTGTTGGGGTTTTATACAAGCTCAGTATTGCATCTTCTTCGGGTTTCAATCTTCAAACAAATATCTCAAATGTGGAATTAACTGGAAGGCAATTGTTTACTCAAGATGGTAAGGGTGGGATCTTGGTCAAAGTGTGCCCTGCCATGCCGCTGCTAAAACACAGTATTCAAGGTTTTCCCACTACTCTGCTTGGGGGACAGATTGTATGTGCTGAGGTGTCTCTTAAAAACATTGGCAAAAGGGACCTATGTAACCTCAAAGTTGCCTATACTTCTAATTGCCACTGTGTGTTCACTGATGTTGAGGGTACCATAGCTCATGCCAAACATCACTTCCTAAAGAGTTCACACATTCATTCAAGTGTCCAATGTTTAGTACAAAACCTACCTGATAGCTGTTGCAAGCCTGAACAAGAAATGAAAATGAAGCTTTGGTTTCAGGGTAGTGCCAATACAGAAAGCAGTCATGTGCAAATTATGTATTATTATGAAGCAAGTGAGTACATAAAAGACAATATGTTTTATCGAACCTTATGCTTTGATGGAATTGTCAAAATGTTGCCATCTATTGAAATGGAATCAACAGTGTTTTGGGAAAACAGTCAAGATGGGGCTGTTGTATCCGTTGATGTTAGAAACAAAAGTGTTGCAACATCAAATGAATTTTGTGTCAGTGGTGTGTTTTGCGATTCACGGACTTGGCTACTACAACCAATCGAAAACACAGTGCTACCTACTGTGCCACTGAAACAAGAGTTAAAGCTTTGTTTCTCGGTTGCAAACAGATGCTCCAAAGAAAATGGACATCAGGAAAACACTACCTGTCAGCAGCTGATTTTTGGTGCAGAAAAAGCAGAACTCACAGGGGTGGATTTGTCTGCAAACAGCATCAAAGTCAAAACTGTTACAAAGGATGGTGAAAGTAACACTTACAGCAATCCAAAGCACCTGGTTGTTGCAGTGGAGTGGTGTTTTTCAAATGATAGTTCGAGATTGGGGCAACAGTACCTCATGCTACAAGAAGTGAGTGACCAACAGTATGACTTGTCCAAACTTGGCTTGGGTTCAAGTTCAAATGCAGCCCTACAAGACAATAGCCAGTCTCTAGCTGCATTGCATCAGTTAATAAAATGGAAAGTCATGCATGATACCCATGTTGAAAACAATTTTTCATCTTCAAGGCTCTGTATTGTTCCTGTTACAATTCTAGTACAGAATTTGTATGAGTGTGAAGTCAGAGTAAAGCTGGACGGTCTTGATTCCGGCCAAAATCAAATCATCAATGGTCCACAGTTTCTATGGACAAGTAAGGCACTTTCAAAGTTTCTTCTGACTCCTCATGGATCTCACACTATATCCATGAACGCTTGTTTCGTTTTGCCTGGCGTATACAACTTGAACTCATTTAGTGTTTGGGCAGTTCCAACTTGCATCGAGGACAAGACACCTTTACTGCCACAAAACTGCCAATATTCATGTTTGCTTACTGTTAATGATTGCAACACCGCTTTGTAAACTTTTTTTCATCAATACATGAGACCAAGTTCCTTCCCAATTTTACACACTATTTAATTGTTTCATTTTTTGATATCAGATGGTACCCCATTGAGGCTAAATCAATAAAACAGTACCTAAATTAGTATCTGGTATATATAAATTTTAGTAATTTAAACAATAATTTTTGCTATCAATATAAATTCTGACAGACAGTCCTATTATGTATCACAAATCCTAAGAACGACACTTTTCATAATAATGTGTAAATCTACGATGTTTACTTGTCATTGTAGGTATTTGTGTAGCGCAATGTTTTAATATATTTGTCCATTTCTTAGCTATAGATATTTATTGTGCTACATTGATCTGTCAAAGTTTTGATATTTGTGTGTCTTGTTTATCTATGCATTGCAATTCGAATGCTGCACCTTTCATACAATTTTTTTCCCAAAAAAACGATTTTCAATTCACACTTACATTGAAAATAATGTTTGTTCGATATTTTGATTCTTGGCATAATGACCTTCAGATTTTAATGTATTTTGAAATAATGACTTTTAAATTTCAAATGGTAATGATCAATCAAATTTACTCATTATTTGCAAATTGATTGATTTAGTCACACTCACAATGAACCTTTTTTTGCTGTACTGCATACAAGCAGAATTCCGTATTGAGTAATTAAATGTGCAATGCTTAGATTTGGTTGTCATTAGCTTATTAACGGAAAATAACAAGTATGTGGGTTATAAGAAACACACCATACACGATCTCGTAAGATTTAATGAATGCACTTTAAAGAGTCACATTTGGTGCAAAAACTCTCTTGATATGTCTTTGGTGCAGTTGTCAGAAAGTCACCTCTATTTAATGAGTGTACCTTGCAGCAACCTCTTATATTGGAGACTCTTAGAAGCCTTAAATGTTTACCCATTGCATACTCAATGAGGGTGAAAATGTAACAAACAAAACAATTTAAGTACACTGCTTAGGTGGTATGAGGCTAACGGACTATTATGTGTTAAACTGTGGTTGGCAAGGAGTTTTGATAAACTGTATAGTTACAATACGAATTCCCAATCTTCATCAATATCCAGTTTCCAATTAAGATATCATACCTTGACCCAGTCTGACTTTAGTAGCATCCTGTCTTTTATGAACTGGTCTGTAATACAACTAAGGCTGCAGTGTAGTTAAATCAGTTTGTGGTAGCTCAGTGTCTTTATTTCACAAAAACAAAATGTACAAGAGAAATTAAAGGTCAGGATTTTTCGTATTGCACGGAAATTGGTGATTAGTACAAAAAACACTTTATTGCTGATAAAATAGTCTGAATTTCATGTCAGAAAGGGGCACTTGGGCATTTTAAAGTACTACATTGCCATTATACTGTCAAAACACTGTAAACTAGCAGTCATGCAACATCAGTTCAAAAACAAACTAGTACACACTTATAATATGTCATGATTTGTACAACTCAACTAATACACTATTTTTTTATTTATGTCATGGTTAGAACATGCTAAAGTCACCTAATATTGCTTTTATTCTAACTTGAATATGCAAAAAAACACTACAGGGTTTTCAACAATTGATCAAGCAAGGAGTCCCAACCAAGCCATTAGAACAACATTTCATTGTCATCTTGGCCACTTTGACCCATGTAGTATGACTGTGGTCTCATTTGTGAAGATCTTGTGTTCTGTATTTGACTCATCTCTATTTCTTGTGATGAAGAAGGTCTCTGCTGCTGTTGTTGAAGTGTTTTTTTCTGCAGAAAAAGAGCAATTTCGGAATAAAATACTCATTATTTTTAAAAAATACAAGTAATTTTTTTTACCAAATTCAAAAATGTTGGTATTTGTGGCGATAAAACGTACAACTTATCTATATATTGAATTTTTTATTTGAAAATCTGTCATTCCTGCATTGGTCTAGCTAGAATGATAAGAAATGGCAATATGTACATTTTATAATCTATACCAGGGGTTCTTAACCTGGGGTGCATGCACCCCCAAGGGGTGCGAGAACTGTTCCTAGGGGGTGCGGGGATGCTGAATCATTAAGGTTGGTTAGGTCTATTCTATTTAGGCAATTACAGAAGGGGGAGCGAAAATTGGTTAGTGATTTGAAAGGGGGTGCGAAAATTAGTTGGTGATTTGAAAGGGGTGCAGCAAGGAAGAGGTTAAGAACCACTGATCTATACATACCCAGGCAGGAATGCTGTAACTTTCGTCATCTGAATCACTACTTGAGGCTTCAAAAGCTGTAAACAAACAAATCTCTTTAAAACAGAAAAAAAAGGTTTAAACAGCACAGTTGCAGGTTTAATTAATATCAGCAATACATTTTCTTAGCAATTTGGAAAACAGTCTTTGAATGTAATGTATCCTTTCTAAAATGTACTGAACCAAGCAAGTGCCCAGTACAAAAAATCCAGGTGTTGCCCAATGGCAAACAAAAGTTCAAACAAAGATCAAATTATGATTCCAGAATGTTAAAAACTGCTTTTTAGTCAAGTTTCATCATTCAAATCAACTTTTTTTGCAACTTTGTAGAGGTTTTGAAACAAAAGCTAAATTAGTTTAGTATTATGTGACATATATTTCTTGTGTAAAAAACTGCCCAAGCTTCTCTTGTAAAAAACAACTGTTTATTAAAGCAAAACTAGTACCATATTTAGATGAACCAACAAACATGCTGGATGGTCTTTGTTGACTGCGATTTTCTAATGCTTTTTGATACAGTGGGTCTTTGTGCTGTCGTCTTGCTGCCACAGGAGATGGAGATGCTGAGTTGGACTTCTGTTGATAATTGTTAGGAGATATTAGATGTTCAAAGCAGAACGTTTACTTAATCCAAAGTGTAAATGTGTTTAAGTACCTGATAATGTTGATGTTGGTATGCTGGATTTTGTTGTTGGTACAAAGAAGCTTCATATGACGATGCCACTTCTGCTGGATCTATGTCAAACATAACATGTAATAAGCTATAGATTATGTTTTGATAAACTTTGTTTAAACAAACACCAACATCACAAATGATTGACAAGGTTCATTATTCAAGGTTGTATATTTGTACATAGAGCAGGATATATTAAGTATTAAGCTCTTAAATATCTGTCTATGGTTTCCAGTGGTTTATCGCACAGAAGTTTCGAAATCTTCAAGTTAATTGTCGGTTTTTGGACCATTGTCACATGTAACTTTTCTGCTTGAAAGCTGCTATTTTCTATGAATCACGTATAAATGGTTTAATTCTAAACACCTCTGTGAAGACTCAAAGCAAAACATATAACCAGAACTGAAAAGACCTGTTAGGTTTCTTAAGGTACAGGATTTCATTTTGCAGGTCAAGTTAATAAGTGCATCATATTGCAGTGAAGTAAGAATCAACCAAAGTTACCTTGCGATGTTGTATACGGATTGTCCATGTATGGTTGTTGCTGTTGGTTGTGTAAAGCCTGGCGTAGTAAGGGATCTTTGTGTACTGAACGATGTGATGATTCTGAATCTGCTTGGTGCTGCAACACATCATGTATTTTTTTATTTCAAGAAAGATTTCCTTTGTAGAATATCTTCTACCTATCCCTAACTGTACAATACTGTGGCACCCAAATTTAATTAAATTAGAGCCCAAAATAAACACGTGGTGGTTATGACCCTCAAGTTAATATGTTTTTGAAATTAGTTTTTATCAATAACTTGTGGTTACAAGAATATCAGTTTTGGGCAGCTGTAATGATGTTAAATTACCAGCTCCATATGGGCTAGGTTCCCTGACTGTAAGTGATGTGGATCCACGTGGGTTAATACATCACTTGCAGTTAGCACAGATTGGGGTGGATTTCCTCTCACAGAGCCACCTCTGGATGAAGGAGCTGAATTGATTGAATCACGGTGGCGGCTCAAAATGGGCACAACATGCTATAAAACATGAGTTGAATATAAAACATGGACTTAGCAAACAACACAAGGTATATAAAAGGGTTGGTGTATGTTTACCAAGCTGTAAGCAAATGGTTTACATATAACATCTAAATTAAGTAACACTGGCTATGTTTTTGCCAAAGTAAAGTTACACAAACATGCTCATATATGAGATAAGCAAAGGATGACATGTTTTAGAACTAATTTTTAAAAACAAATACATGCAGCTAGTTTCTAGCAGTGAATCTCCCAGCCTCAAAATAAAATAAATCTTACATTGATATTGCCAGATGGTCCTGGGCCACCAAAATTATTAAACTGGTTTGCTTGTTTGGAGACATTTTGCAGCCATGTTAGCAACAAGGCTTTGTCCTTTCCTTCCAACTTTATTTGTCCACGAAGTGCTTCGGACAGGGCTCGATAGCCCTTTGAAGTAGCATGATTTATTGCCACTGCCACCCTGGACAATGACAAAGCAATTTGTGGTTCTATTAAACTACCATTTTGGTGTTTTCTATTTGTGCTACATGAATGGGTGTAAATTTTAATATTTTACCAATATTTTCCTTTAAGGTGTATTATTTACTATGTACAGTTAAGCTTGGCAAAGAGTATACACTGTGTGTGTTTCTTTGTGTTGTTTGTTTGAAGAGTAAACATATGTCATTTGAAAACACACTGCATATTGCCTAAAAGCAGAATAAAATTGACAAAGGGTGGGTGTTTTGTAGGTAAGTAGCGACAGTGTTAAAAAGGCTACCAAAGTAGCAATTCAAACTAGGAAACTATATTTTCACAAGCGTTGAGCCATAAAATTGGGACTTACGCTAATCCAGCAACAACGGCATCCAGAAACCAAACGCTGCCCACAAATGTAATAATGCCAGCTAACCACTGAGTTGTTTTATTACCAGCAAGGTCATCAATGCCAGTAACTATCACATCATAGGTGTGTGGCAGGCCTCTGTATGGCCCACACGACTCAGATGGCGTCAATCTACAAAACAAGCCTCAGTAAATATGCACAGTCTACAAATAAGTAATGAATTAATGGCCATTACACACTATCTCTGCACTGGTAAGTAATAGCTTCTGGCTTGTTTCCTAGATGACTGAATTCAAGTTAATGATCAATTAAAGGACGTACTTTGAATTTTTACTTTCTCTTTTTGAAAAAAACAAACAAACATCTTCAAATATCAAGACTTGAATGTTCGTTTCATGCTTATGAACAAAATAATAGAATTTCGTGTCATATTTAAGTTTTGTGGTATTTAGAAGTTAAGAACTGTCTTGGGGTCTTGCAGTGGTTACACATAAACTAAGCAAATGTTTTGTGAAACTAAGAAAAACATACTTTCAGGAAGGGGTTATATGGAAATTTTGGGAGACTGGCTTGATTTAGCATGACACATTCAATAGATTTGGCATACAATGATCTTCTGTAAAAAGCTTAAAAAAGCTTTTTTATTGCAATGTTTTCTGAAATTAGTGCATGTTACAGCAGGGATTAATCACTTACCTGAATACAACAACACAAAGGAAGGCTGCAGAAAGAAGAAAACTTAACAGAAGCAGAAAGTTAAAAATTGTCCTTGTCTGTGCAGCTCTCCATCTCTTTGAAGGGGGTACACAATTTTGCATCACACTGATCTATAAAAAACATACTTAATTAAATCAACATCCACCAGGAATAGTTTACCAGCAGTAACATTCCAACCTTTTTAATATAGAACATAAGAAAGTACTTGAAAGTTACAATCAACGCCAGAAGTGGACTGAAGAAAACACCAATCCTGTAAAGCATTTTGTACATTTTAGCATATGTTGTTTGCACAGTAACTGAGCTGGTAATAAAATGCAATAACAACAGAAAACATACCAGCATAGAGTTTGTCCATATATGAGATCCATTACATTGTTCACAATGGAAAATTCAGGCTGTTTTAGACCTTCACAGCAATATGTAGCAAATATCCTGCATAAACATGACACAAAAATAGTGTTGGAAAATAATTAAATACTTTGGAAACTGTTTTTGTTCTGCTAGAATTGAACTGGTTAAAAGAATAAATTCACTATTTTCAACCAGTTTGCAATACAACTAGTCTTTACTTGATTTTTTTTATGTCCAACTCAAACCACTACTCACCTGCGCAAAAATTCTGCACAGAAAGTCGAAAATATGATGGAAAATAAGAAGTCAATGATAACCAAGCGATATGCTTCCTGTCCTAGATCTGTCTCCCAACAATCCACAATTACGTTTTGTGAACAGTTCTTCTGTACAATTTTTGACTTTATAATTTTACTTTTACTTTGTAACAACACAGAAGTAGACTATTTGGGGTGAAGTCAGTGGTGGGATTCAAATTTTTTTTCAGTCGGTTCCATCACCAAAGTTATATTTTAAAGCCGGTTCTGTTACAAAAAGTCAATTGACAGTAACCAGTAATGCCAACCAGTTTGCTGATCTCATAAAATTTCGTAAGGCGATTGTGGTGCAAACTGGCTGAATCCCACCACTGGACGAAGTAGAGTATTGCAGAAAAAGACATGTTTTAAAGAGATGTACTACCACACAACAGTTAAGCACACAAGAATTAAAATTAATACAACATGCATATTGGATTTGTTTTCTTCAGACAAAACTTACAGTGTCATTTTTAGAACCAGGGGTCTGGATAAGATCACTTGCAGTCCAAAATGCACAGATAACAGCAAGAAGGCCCATTTTCAAAAGAAAGTTTCTACATGTTAAACAAACAGCACACAAAGTTGTTACAAGGCAAATTCTTACATGTTAGTAAATAAAAGCAAAACCACAAATATTCAACACAGTATCAAACATTTTCTCCTACACAGAAAAGACAAACTACATTTTAATACATATTAGTTGTAACAAACAAAACAACAACCTTCTAAATGTAAACAATTTTAACAGTTTAAACATTAAGGTAAATGCATCGTTCAAAACTTATGACAAGTTAGTAGTTGCTTTCTTTCTGTGTATCATACCTGAAAACAGCCACATACAGTTGGTGTCTGGGGTACTTGTATTTTTCAAACACTGTGATGACATTAAAAATGATCGGCATGATAAGGTTAATTGTTGAGACAATGAGCGCAAGTGCAATTTCTGGCAAAACTGCCACTCCCGAAAGATTACACTGCATATAAAAATAGTCTTAAACATTACAAGATAAAAGTCAATATTTTATATTATAGTACAATCATGGTAAACAGTGCTATAAAAAAAACTTAAATGCTGTAGTTTAATAGCAATTATGTGTAATTCAACCACATGTGGTTGTGACGTTTAATGTGACATGATGGTTATCTTGACAGTCAAATGAATTTCATGCACCTTAATTTCCTCAATAAATATAGATTCAAGGAAATACACCAACGCCATGCTGCCTGCAGTTAATCCAAGAAATATTGCCCATGTAACAATGCGAAATGCATAAACTTCAAGTTTTTCACAAGCACTACGCTTTTGAGTTGCCATTTTTCTTTCCGACAAGATTTCCTGCAAAAACATGTTTATATTCATTAAGTTTCATTTTTTTTAAAAATTGTGCCATTTTATGGTATCAGTCTTTTGTGGCATTGTTGTGTGTCTGTGAAATCTGTGAGGGCAATAGGCAGAGTTATTCTATGTTTTGGTCTATAATAGAAATACTGAATCAATGCAGTCTCAAATGAGGCAGACTTATAATGAAAACATGCCAACAGTTTATACTAGTAAATAAGCGAGGTAAACACTGGAACAATGGCACTCTGAAAAACAGGATGTTGAAGCTTTGTACTACTACATGGCTGTTCCTTTGTGTTTCTACCTGAAGTTCTGTTTTAATGGTTCGGTGCTGCAGTTTGGCAGCAGTCGCGGAGGTTATTCCAAAATCCCATGAACAAAATACTTTGCTGATAAAGTTGCTTCGGTCCTCTTGCTTATCAACAAAGCTTTGTCGGAAATTTGAAGCAGTGCTATAAAAAAAAATTTATTTGAAAAGTTCCAGGAGGGTTTACTTTACAATTGCACTATTTTCTTTCCATGCTAAACCAGTAGCTACATTATCCTAATTTTACTTGTGCCCAAGTTCACTTACGATTTGACAAGCAATATCAAACAAAGCAGGAAATAACCAGCTGTTGCCAACAGATATGCCAATGGCATGTCATAATATACTCCTGGTATCGTTTGAATGAGCTGATTGGTGTAATATCCATAGTACATTATCGTCTCCGTCAGCCAATTCTAAGAAAATTTATTACTTTCTAATTAATTGTTTTGTTATTAGTTGTGTTGAGTTTTCATGAAAATACGACTTACAGCACCAGTTAGGATTTCTTCCCCAGTAAACTGAACATCAGGGTTGGTTCTAGGAACTGGTTCAATAATTTGTGGAATTGTAATAAATGCAAAGTTCAGAACAAAAGATGGAATTGAAAGCAGAAAGAGTCCTCTTAAAAATGTAAAGTACGATCCAACACCTTTAAAAATTGTTAGTGTAAGCAAATCAAATTTTGTTTCAAAAGTCATTTGGGCTGATAAGGTTGAAGAGCTTGCTATGCAACTAGTTTCTGTTTGACAGATGCAACACAATAGACTCTGCAGTTTAGTGTTTGACAACACACATAGTCTATTGACCTGAACCAAAGTTTCCCTCCACTTGTTTGAGGTGGTGCTCCCATAACTTTGCCGAACCTATTGTTTTTTTGGTTCTTTCTTTAAAATGTCGCCATTTCTGCAAAAAGGTTCGCATGTTACAATTTATTAGAGAAATTGACCTAAGGCCAGTAACTGCTCATGATAGTAAACATATTTAAGGGAGTTAGGACTGACAACAGGACACGCAATAAAGTTTTACAGCAGGTGGTTACTGGGAAATATACGCTCTGTTTGCTTAGAGTCTTGATGCCTTAACTTAGGTTTTTTTATTCCAAACTTAAAATCCTACCATCATAAGCCTACTTGACTTAACAATTACAAAAACAGTCAAGGATTTGGAATATCATGAGACATTCACTGATGTCAGAAGTGATTTCACTTTTATTAATACCTACAAAACCCAAGCCCTGTGCTATGCAAACATTGTCTGAGGTAATATTCATCAGATTTTCTGGTGCCTCTATAAATAGCCAGTATCTCACCATGGACATTTTATACTTCCAAATTTTAAAGCAGCCAACGTTTTTGTTTTTGCCATCTTGTCTGTGCGCGAGAGCTTGGGATCTGTAAAATGTAATTTTGAAAATAAACACATGCTTTGGAAACTGTTTTTAATCTACTAGCATTAATCTGATCATAAGAAAAAATGTATTGCTTTTCAACCAGTTGACAATACAACTAAGCTTTACTTGATTTTTCTTTTAATGCCCATGTTCATTGGCAACTCTCTCAATTCTTCACTTTTCACTTCTACAAAGTAAAAATAAACCATTGCATAACACTATAGAAAAAGTTATGTTCAGTTGTTAAGGTACCTCCATGGCTGTCTTTCATTTCCGTGTAAATGTCATTTGCAAGGTTTGTTTCATTTCTTAAAATCTCTTCATGTGATGCTAAGCGCTGTCTTCTAAGTGTACTGCGCCCGAACCTTCGCGAAAATGTGTTTCGTGACAATGTGCCAAAATGATTGGCTGCATCTTTTACATGTGCTCCTCCTCTGCGACCTAAATAAATGTCACTTTACTAAGAATATGCATAAAATTTATTACACAAATATTGCATAGTTAACAGTGTTGAGAAATGCAAAAAAGTATTACAGTTATTCTTACCAAGAGTTCGGCTTGGTAGTTCCATCATTGTATCCTCGATTCCTTCGTACAATTCTTTGGCATTTTTCATTCTATTTCGCATGAGTGTCTGATTCGCACCTATATAAATATTGCTTTTAATTAAAATCGATGACATTATTTCAAATGAATGTTACCATTTTGATCAGCTAAGTCATTTGAATGCAAATGGTGGTCTGGACCATAGTATGGCCGTTGATAGGTTGAAAAATCTATAAAAAAACAAATTCATTATTTTGACACTGCTATCAAAACAAACAATTTGTTAGTTTTAAATCTGAGAACCAGTCTCATTTAAATCTAAGTCAAGGTTCGAAACATAATATTTACACACAAAAAACATTAAAACAAAATATTTTAATAACTTTAGCATTTTTTGAAACTACTTCGGTATACCTCACACTGGTTCACCACATATATTTGTTTTTAGCATCATGAATTCCTAATATACCTATCTATATATTCTATATATATACCTGGATCGTATGCATGTTCATCTTGGCTGTAACCATCAGGTGTGTTTGTTTCATACTCATTTAGTTCTCCATCCAAACTGTTCAATATTTGATCAAAATCCTCATCAGCAGAGGCCATTAGATACTTGCCTCACAAATATCACGACTGTACAAAAAAACTAAATGCACACCTAATTAAATAGAACAATTTTAAAAACATACAAAAACAATCATATTTTTTGTTTTTTTCGTTTGTCCTTGTTGTCCAACAATTATTGTGGTATGTATTGTTTGTGTGCAGAATAAATTTAAATTAATTAATACACAAATTGTTTTGTAAGACATTTCTCAAAAGCCAAATTTATTATTTCCACAAAAAACAAAACACTTCTTTGAACAATTGTGTTTAATATGCCTTCCATATGTTGTTTTTCTTTTAATATTGAAATAAATACAAATATTTAATACATTAAAATGACAAAGGGTTAACAAACATTTTCTATTAAATTTGTTGGTCATTTTCATGTCCATAATAATTAGTAACAAAAAACATGTGACATATTTGTAGCTTCAGACAGACATTTAAAAATAAAATGGTATAAATAACTCAACCTTTTTGACCTGCAAACTACAACAACGACGAATCATTAAAATCAACATATTTAATACTTCCCAGTTCCCAGTCTCAACTCTTAAGGTATGATATTTTTTACCTCTATCATATGTTATACAACAACTGAACAGAATGCTAACAAACAGGGAGAGCAACAGATAGAGCCACTTCAGCGTCTTACGCACACGAAAAGTCAACACAAGCTTAGGGAGGGCGTCATTCCTCGGCGTAGGACTGATTTATTATTGGGCCTACAAAAAAAGAACACTCAAGCAGGGTAATTTCCCGAATGCGTAAACTGAAAACTTTGTTTCCGCATACAGCTCGACCGTGACCAACTATTCAAGCATAAAATGGCGACATATTCGACTTACACATGGCAAAATAGGAAAAAATTGCTAGCATTTGAACTTGACACAATTGTCTTCAAAACGACCGATGTGCATTGTAACGGCAGATACGCAAAGCGCTGTTTCCGTTTTGTGCTTTGTAGTCATGGAGAAGGTGTTGTATGTTTTTCAATCTGCGGTTTAATGTGTTCCGAAATCCTGATCAGTAAATGTGTGTGTGTTGGTAAAAGCATAACAGTTATCACAGTGGTGTTTAAACTGCTGAGACCGTCTTGGAACATCGACGCACGGGTTTGCTTGAGAAGTCGATGTCGCTTCGTGTTGAGTGGATTTAACTGGTCGTGCCGATGTCGAATCATTTTGTACCTAAAACGCAAATGTCCGATAACGATTTAATTCATCCTTAATGTGATGTTTGTTGAACTTTTCAATTTTGACAATTCAGATTAACATTAAGAAAACTGACCAGTCTTTGAGCAAACGAAATGTGTTATTTTTGACTACCATCCATTTGACAACATAACATTACGATTGGAAAAAGTTTCTCAGGATTACTGTTGGGATTAAGAATTTTTTTTGTCACCAAAACCTTTTAAGGTGGGGTTAGGATGGTAACAATGCTCGCTTTGCATTAGGAGTAAGTTTATGTTATTTTACGATGGGTCTCCTATGTCTGAAGCAAAAACCAAAAGCAGACAACCTTTTTTATCTTACCTTCCTATGTTCACGCCTGGTCTTATGCGACGCAAGCCAAGGTAGCGAATCCTCAAATTCATGTCATCATCTTCACCTCCCCAACCCCAGTAAACGTTTGAATATCCGTTTACCGCTCTGCAATTGCAGTTGAAAAGTCATTGTACATTTTGTTGGGGTAAAGTAACCTAAGATGTTACATTTAAAGTTTTTTGGCAGCAATAATAGGCAAAATACAAACTAGTATGTGTAATCTTTCAAACCGGCTCAAGATCCGTTTGATTTTGTATGGGACGCTTGGCTAACAGCTAACTTCACAATTTTGACGAGAAATCAACAAAACATTGGTGTAAATGCCAGAACAACGTTACCAACGTTACTTGGTAACGTGTGATAGCCTCACCTGTATTGCCACTCTGTGAAAGAGACAGCTCCACCAACGGTCACACCCGTTTTTCGACGGAGTGTGTAGTTAAATTTGTCTACAAGAGGCGACAGGTGCATCACAGTACGCATTGCTGCAAAAAATGAATTTGTCGTATGTCCTGTTGTATTGCCCATCTATATGAGGGTGCTACACTGGAAGACACGTAAAACGCACTTGTCCAAATTATAGCCACGTTACACGGCACGGTAAATTACACACATAACGGTTTTAAATTTATTGTGAGTAACTGTACATTAATTACAGTAACATTTCTAGCAAAAATTAAAAACTTTTTATAGGTATTCAAACATGTCAACAAAAGTCATGAAATGATGTCGTCAAAAATATAATTTAACAGATGTCATCGCTGTACGCATATATTCACGATGTAACTACGTCAAGGATTGTCAACGGATATATCTTATATGCACTGACTTGATGAAAAATGATGCTTCAGTTAATACAGTCGGTTCCTATCCATAGTAGCAACGGATCCCTTTGAAAAGTATAGGGAGTCTTTGGGAGACCGTGCACGTACGATTATTACCCATTTTGCTCGAAAATCCCTTACATTTTATATTATGGAACCCGGATCCTAATCTTTCAGTCGTTGCATTACACCAGTGGTTCTAAACCTAAAAGCGTTCATATTGTTTCTAACGTTTTTAAAAACACCCTGCCACAAAAGTTAGAAGTAACCGCTCAGATGCAATTCGCGGACTTAAAATGAATAGTACTATTCATATACCTGTACATTTGTAAACATTGGCTGCAACTTCTGGTATCATGTCAACATCGTGGAATACAAAGCACTGAAACTTTCCTTTGTGTTCAGTGGTAATCCATTGAAAAGCAGTGTTCATGAGTTGGCCCTTGTTAAAAACGCCATCTCCAAATTGTTCAGCAACAAATACCGTGAATTGAATTTGCTGCTTGATCAGAGTTCCGAGTGTATAGTAGAGCCAAAATCTAAAACGTAAATCTACGTTTATTGATCAACAAACTACAAACACTTTAGTTTTTAGATACCTACTCCAAAACAGATTTTCAGTCACTTATAGCTCAAGATTGCATACACATTTCCTTAATTTTCCTTTTATAGGACTGCTAATTAACTTTTTGTATGCAAATTCGATCACATTACCTGAGATGTGTGTTTCTGTCCCTGTAAGGTATAATTATGGCTACTGAATATCTTGGTCGACAAAATTTTGGTCCAGGATAGTTGCCCCCAATTGTCAGCTGCGGATACTTTGCTGCGATTTCCGTGAACTTTGGAGGCGTCATTGTTAAATCCAGGGCAATTACTCTTTTCAGGTTAGCTACATCTTCCAGGCAAGTCTTAAATTGATAATCTGGTTCTGTGGCGCTCTTCGTTTTTGGTTCCGGACTGCTGGAAGGCATAGATCTAGCTATTAGCGTTTCTATCGATTCTGTTTTTTCTGTGCCGTTCACGCAGTGTAGCAATTTCTTGTTTAAGTAGGTAATAAGATTTGGCAAAGAATTTGAGTTGGGAAGAAGCACTTCAATGCTTGACATAAACGAGTGATTTTTTTGCAGTTCCCGAATGCAGTCCTGGTCGATCTGATGTAAGTTGGGTGATGCGACAGCTCCTAAGAATGATATGTAGGGTGGTGGTTGAGGCCGTTCCTTCCCAAATAAGTACTCATTACTGTTCCGTCGTATCGGAAGCACACCCAATAAAGTTGCTATTTGAATTGATAAGTATATTGCCAAACAGATCGAAATAATTGAAAAAAGGGTTGGGTTGGATCGACGGCCCTTCAATGTCCATTTACAACAGTAGCCAAAACACGTTTTCAAACTCCACATTGCACAAATAAATCTGAAAACTGCACTTCACTAAAACGCGGTTAAGACTAGACCAGCCATTAATCACCATTATATTTGGACTGTTGTGTCGTTATATGAGGTCATAAGGCCTATTGTTTCACGAAATGCTCACAAGCTGTGCGAAAGATTCTATCCCAAACTACAATCAAAACTAACTCCAACTAACTATTTTGTTGTCATATTAGTATCAATATTTGTGTTTCGTTAAAGATATGCCCCGTTAGGGACATTGTGTAAGAAAAGCATTTTCCGTTTTCCCCACCCGATACAAGTATAAAAATCCAAAGAATTAGCATAGCTTTGTGGGAAAAAGAATGAAAATAAGTAACGGTTAGGTGTCACTGCACAGCTGTCTTTGCTGCCCTGCGAACTGGATATGTCTAGTCGAGGTGAGTACTGACTACTGAGTCTGTCGACTATCGAGTATCGACATTGGGGAGAATGCAGGCAGGTGCGTTTTGTCTGTTTTTATTTGACTCATCGTGCAAACGGACACGTGTTATGTTTCTAAAAATAGGTTTTCCAAAAGTTCAAAATGTTAGATAACTGTTTTTTTTACGTTGAAAACGATTTTTTGCTGTTCAGAAACCAAATTTTGGAATAGATCGATTTTCATGGTTTTGGATGTGTTTTGATCAAGGTCGTTACTTAATCAGAGTTGCGGACTAATGAACTGGTTGTTGGTGTGTATTGTAAGATTTTGTTTTGATGTTTCTTTTACGCACTGATGTGTCAATTCATCCGAAAAATATAGAGAGGCCGCTACAGTCTATTATTTATCATTTTTGGTGTCAAAAGAATGCTGATTGATGTAAGACCATTAAAATGTTTTTTTCTCATGACATTAAAAAATCATGAAATAGTTAAAACCCATTTTGCAACAAAGTTTACTTTCAATATAACATTTATGATTAAATTATAATTCAATGGTTGAGTATAGCTGTTAATTGGCAATATATGTTACACAAAAAAATATTGCCTCTTTGCTTGTTGTCGGCCTAAGAAAAGTTAAAGCATGATTGTGTTGTCAGTATTTTAAATAATTAAGTGTTAACTGTTCCATTTTATGACTAAGCTATCTGTATCTAGAAAGGAGATATTTAAAGTGTTATAGATTTGTTTTGTTTTTTACTATATTGTAGACAAAATGCTTATTTGGTATTTTTTACATAATGGACATTTAAGGCAATAGAACTAAAACTTTGTGCAGCCAACTAGACCGTGATAAGATTGGTTGAGGGTCAAGGCTTGCAAACTTGCAGTGCCTGAAGTTAACCTCATGTCTTAAATGTCTATAAATAACTTACCATGACCATATCCTGTTTGGAAATTGTTTTATACAAACAGAATGCAAAAAATATGCTTTGAAAATGAAACCATAGGAGTGCAAAGCAGTTTTTTTGCACAAATAGGATTGGTCTTGTTATCATGGAAGTAATGACTTGTCTAGAATTTTATAGTGTTGTGTTGCCATTTTACTACATGTTAAAACTGGGATTTCCTGCAATGCAGTGTTTGCCTGTCACATATCCGCGCTGAATTAGGATGCTCAGATTCAATTGACATTGATGCTGTTGTTTATGTTTGTAACATGTATATATATATAAAGCACAGAAAGGGTTATTGAACAAACAAATTAATAAGTTATAACCCCGAAAATTTTCTCATTTTAGAAGGCAAGATTATTCCAGCTTTGATGGCTATAAATGTTGTGTTATTGACATGTTGGCATTATATGACAAGAGCACAGGTTTTGCTCAGGCTTGATTGTTTATGAATTTGTCATATGATCATGATTTGTTTCATTGGCAGATGTAAGTAGGATTTTTGTGGCTTTGTGTATAGTGGGGAATGTGTAATTTCCGAACTGTTACAGTGCCTTGCAAAAAAGAACCATTTGTAACCCAGAGTTTTGCACTTAGGACAGTTGTTAGTTGTTTTGCTACTTACTGTCACGTTCCGTTTTCACGGGTACGCAAAAGATTGGGACTGACTATGGAAGTTCCTTAACAGCTAACGCTCGTGTACTCTGATCGGCAGCAAACCTTTCCCTTTACATTTATTCACGTCCAACCACAACCAAAACAACAACAACAGCACTACCTCGCAAATATCTCTAAATTCTATCTTATCATTCTCTGTTTATCTATTATGTTATCGTTAGATAGGCGCTCTTATAACTCTGATGCAACAATGAAAAGGGTAAAAGGCGCTAACATGCCGTGACAATTTCCTTTAGATAAAACAATGGACACTGCAACGGGCAACGGTGCACGATAAAACTGGGACTCTACAACAATGACAACACAATAGCGCCTGCAACGATAGACTCTAGACATATAGAAATTACCCGTTATGCGTGGTAATTGGGTCGTGGGATATTGTCATGGGGCGGTCTAGAATATTTGTGACACTTACTAAGTGTTTTGGTTATATACATTTTTCTTGGCATCTTTTTTAAACCGATTTATCTAAACCAGTGGTTCTCAAACTCGGTTTTCGGGGCCGCATGCGGCTCCCAACTACTTATATTGCGGCTCGCACCAGACCTCTGAAAACCACCAAACATTGCTATTGTAGCTTTCAAAGTAATAATCTTTTTTGATTTTCTCAAGGTTTCGTTTTTTTTACACACTTAAAAAATACCATTTGGCTCTGAAAATAAAAAAGTTTGAGAACCACTGATCTAAACTATTATGTAAAGAACTTAAAAATTTTTTTGATGCACAACATCCAGTGCTATAGTATAATTTTTTTAGAGCCTAGCTTGAAAAAGCAAAAATAAAACAAAAAAGGCAAAAATAAACTGCCAGCCATTGCCTTTAAGTTTTGTCAAAGGCCTATGTTTTATGACTGGTGATAAAATCTAATCAAACAAAACAGTTGTTGGACAAAGGCAACAAATCTGTCAAAAACAGTAACTAGATACCATTACATGGGATATATAATAAGCCTTGACTGGTGCTTCAAGCCCTTGGCTTGTTGCATGTTTATTGCCCTGAAGCATGGTTATAATTATCATGAACTGTGAGGCCTTTATTGCATTCTTGGTAATATAAAGTGCATGCATGCTCATTTTGTTACCTCTGTCTGGGTAATAGTGGTTGCTTCTCAGCCACAGCTTTAGCAGTGCTGTGAAGAAAAATGGTTCGATGAGTACCTTGTCACAACATGCACGCTCTTTGGGAATTGCCTACAGGCATTTTAACCTTGCTGTACAGCACCTTAAAATCAGTGCATGTGTAGTTGGAATAAAAGGGAAAGGATAGTTGCTGTTGTGGTATTTGTAGCAGTTTTATCTTGTACGTTGGCCAAATGTTTGTAAGGAACAACTTGTATTAGTTATGCATGGCCCTGCTTGCAAGTGTCGTACATGAAAGTTTGGTGTTGTTCAAAGCACTGGCAGAATTTTGATTTTTACCATAATTTTTGAATTATTACCTTTAAACCTCTATGATAGTTCCTACAGTTCTGCAGCCCAGTAGCTTGATACTATATTTATATGTATGTATTTTGGTACAAGTTCATAAATGGCAAATATATAGTTCATGAACAATATTGTTTAAAAGTAAGTTTATATAGTTCTGTATTTTGATGTATTTTATCAGTACCCTAATGTAAGTACTATGTAGAGTAACTTTTTGTTCTGTGTTTCTTGTTCTGTAAACCGAATTTTTTACTAAACATTTTAAACCATTCTAAACAACACCTGCAAAACATTGTCCATTCCATTTTTATTGCATTTTTGTCTGCTGCCGGAAAGGCTTGTGCATATTTCATACTGATCTCTGTATGAATATTTATAAATCATGTGATGTGTTTTTAAAACATGTCATAATTAGGGCTAATCCACATGTACATCCTTTCATTTGTTTAGTTTTACTGTCTAATGTAGTTATTTTAGATACTGCATAGGAAAATACAAACTGAGTCTATGACTGTTCAGTTTCTTTGGGAAATCTGGTGTTTATACTTATTTCTGGATTTCATAATATCATGGTGTTGTTTGGCATGTATTAACTCCTAATGGATATTTATCATGGTGAAACAGTTGTGATACGGTAGTAGCATAGACTGTAGACCTCAAAGGCTATAGTGCAACAGGATTTAACTAACGCTCAAAACGTTATTATCACGAAGCTATTGGGCCAGCAGTAATCACCACCTTGACATGAAATTACCTGTCAGATATACCCGTTGCTCAGCCATCATGCCTTCACGCACCAAGTAGCACAGCCGTAAGACCACAACAACAACTGATGCTTGCCTTTGCCGCAGTAGGGCAGGCCAAGGGCTTGATTTCCTGTGCTAGTGACACAGCTTCTCATACAAAGGAGCCGCGTATTAGGCACCGTCAATTTTACAAGCTGTCCTGTTTCGCCCGCCTCTGAAGGTACAGGAAGGCAACTTGGATTGGAGTGAAATGTCAGACGAGTCCGGTTCGCTGGGACCAAATCTCTGGCGCTTTTGCTTTGTGGTGTATCAAGTTTCGTTGCTCTATGTACGTATTGTATACAGGGGGGCTTCCTAGACCTGCAGGCAATCCGAAATACCAGTACACGTCGGTGGTAAGCCAGATTTTAGACATTACGTATTCAGTGTTAATGAGTCTATTCCGCTGGTATGGTTTGGTCAAATTACCTTTATGCCGCTGGATAACCGAGCTATAGCAATTCAGCCTCGTTTTGTGCATTAGTTCAAGCGTGCGTTAAAAGAGGTCACATTGACAATTAAATGCACGATTTAATCACGTTGCTGGACTATTGATCGGCATGTGTATAATGAAGGGCGGAGCATATACCATATCTTTTACAACGATTGTGCTGACAGAACGAGCCATTCAATGTGAGAAGTACAGCTGTAGTTACTTTCCCGGACTTGAACAGTTGTTATAAGGAGAGTGTGTGGCGTTTTACCAATCGAAAAGAATTATGTTGTAAAGTTATCTGAATTTCCAAAGGTGGAGAAAAGCTGTACTCAGCTAAGTAAACTGTGCGACAAAGGGCTTCTAAATTACGACGTGGTCTCAATAAAAGGTGTTTTCCTCACGCCATAACCAGAGGTCAAACGGTACAAAGTTTTATTGTCGCTTCTTCAGTATTTTCGCCTGTTCGTATTTGCTTTTTCGATTACTGATTAACTTTTATTGTGTGTCTGGGCCAAAGAGGCCAGTCTCTTAATTTCTCTTTCCAGCAAATTTTTTTTACCAAGTTTTTTTTTAATAAGCAGCTCCCCGAACGATTTATATTCCAACCCTTATGTCACAGCTTTCCTTAGCGTTTCCTGCCAGCTGACGCCGTATCCTTAACAACGGCGAATAAATTCTCGTTTATCATGGGCTTCAATGACTTCCAGCATGGCTGGTTAAATGGATTGTGTTATTTCTTGCAAAATGTCTTTTTAGTGTTGCCCGTAGAGTGTAATTACCTATCTATAGATACCAGTCAATGCATTTTGTTGAGCTTATGATGTGCGCAAATTTTTGCCTATTTGGTTTAGGTGCGTGGTGACTAATTTGTGTATGCACGACTGAGGTAGAAACTCATTCTTTTCTGATATCTACCCGTTCTCACGTATCACAAAGCTGCAAATCCCTTACGCAACCATTTGTGTTTTAAGCCTGCACATTGTGCTGCGAATTAAATAAGTTTGTTTGTGTGTTGCTAGCCTTCACTGATGTATAAATCTGTATGTGGGTTTTGTAGCACCCTTCGTTTCGAAATACTACATACTCTCATTTAAAAACTTTTACCACGTTGATACAAATCTTATAAGATATGATTCATACGTGGATCGGTAGGAGTCACAATTTCTCTAAACGTTTGTCCCCCCGTGATATCAAGTGAGATTGTCTGGATGATCAACACCACCTTTAATGGTGTAACACAGTGCGATAAGTCAAAGGTTCATTTTAAATAGTCGTTTCAGCAAAGATTGAGGCCTTTACATCGTAGGCCGTGTCGAGACGTGTTTATTTGCCTTTGCATAAGTGCAAGATTTAATCGCAGACAAGTTTACATGACCCCGAATGGAATAGCACTATAGCAGTCTCATGTAACTTGTATGCTTCTTATGTCCTAACGTATCACATACCATGGTTGGTCTATGTGTCATAGCTTTTTGCCTTTGGGGAGGGCTTAATGTTAACCCCATTGTTGGGGAAACTTTTTTGTATTTGCAACAGCTTGTCTTTATACATAATAGGAAATTGCATCAAAAGATTATATCTTGTAATAGGCCTTCACATAGATCAGTGTTTCTCAAACATATATACCCCAGGCCGTGCCTATAAAATAAGCAAAATTTTAAGCGTTGATAGTCATGTGAAAATGTCAGTCGGTTAACTTGAAGTATCATATCATATAAACTAACTTTTTGGTCAATTCGGGGAGCACCATATGAGAACCACTGACATAGATAACGATATGTTGTTGCCTGCACCAAAAAGTAGCGTGTGTGCTCGCTTTGCTTATGTGAGCACGTCGAGTTCAGTAGACAGTACTTGAGGTGTTTCTTGACGTCAAAATGTTTGCCTGTTCAGCTTGAAGATGGTCTTAAGTGTTATCATAGCAGTGGCCTGTTGAGCAATGCCAAGTAGTTCGTCTGCAGCTACACGAGGGGGTCTTAACGCTGCTTTAAGTACAGGCATTATGGGATCACGTACCAATTCCGACAATTTCCTTGTAAAATATTTACATGTTCTATAGTCGTGAACTACACGAATTTTACGGTACAACTTATGCATGTGGTTTAGTAAGGAACTGTTACATCAAGACACCATCGATCATCTTTCGGAAAACCAAGACAAGAGCCTTGTAATGACACGTTTTTTTATGTCCCTATCCGGTTTTGATGAAATGCAGGAAAGGTTTGATTACGTCGATGAACACCACGTTTTAGCATCGCTTAGTGAAGATATTGAGATTTAACGTTATATAGTTTGGAACACTTTTTAAGCCAATCGAATGCGGCAACAAAATTAAGACATTGGCTTGGTGATTTGTCTGATTCTATGACGTTTACATCGATTACGGATTCGATTTATCTAACAGAAGCAATTCGAAATCAATTTCTGTTGGTGTTAAAAGGATGCGAATAAGCTATATGGGTTATAGGGTAGCCAGCAATGACGACAACAATAAAGAACTAGCTTAGGCGAAATATTGTTAACAGGTTAGGCGTAACGTGATAGACGTTTCATTTGCGTAAGTATCATCAATCTTTAAAAAACGAAAAAGCTGCAGAACTCGAAATTTACTAAATGTAGATCCTGGCTTAATAACCAAATGAATATGCGTTTGAAGTCATACATCCTTCAGGTTTAGCTAAACCACCAATATACCAGTACACGAATTTGCTTTGTGAACGACTCTATAAACTTGTACTGCTTGTCATACACTGCAGTTCATATTTGCTTGATGCGACTTTTAAGGCAAGTAAGAACGTTTTTGCGATGGCAAAATGTATTATCAGGGCACGGTTTATTGCAAATCTTGCTCTTCAAATATCTTTTGACAGATTACGTTTACTTTTCGCAACTTTTATGATGTACTGCAGCGTCAGATTGTTTTTCAACACATAAAGAAATCACATAATATGCATCTCTTTGTTTGTTGTGCGTTCGCGAACTTCACATAACCTTTGCTTTGCTTGCAGATGCTACAGGCTCCATAGTAAATAGTAACAAGTAAATTCTGTTTTGACAAGTGGCAATGCCCGGTAAAGGTTTCACTAAGGAAGTTATCAGCAGCGGAACACTTGTAAACACAACCGCATCTCGTTCATTACGTGATACATGACGTCACAACAAGCTCTTGCGTCATCAACAACACTATCATCGAAATCATGGACAAAGTTAATTGTGCCCCGTGCGTTGTTTTGTGGCATTGTTTCCGGCCAAAAAAAGGCTGTGGAATTGTAATTGTCTCATATTGATTACAATAACTTTTGCCTTGCAGGACACTACATACAGTGTTTTTTTGCTTTAATGATAATCATGTTGTTTATACAGTGTTGTTTTTTTTGCTTTAATGGTAATCATGTTGTTTTATACCACATAGTGTCAAAGTCCCAGCGTCGGTGCCACCACGACAAACGAAATCGTCTGATTCCTTATCTGATATGGCGCCCATTCCCGAGTTAGACGATACTTCATCGAATCCTGATGAACTCAATCATTCCCTTCCGCTCACCGACCAAGCTTTCTCCAGTGCAGTAAGTGCCTTAAACACCTGACATGTGTGCTGTAACGCGTGTATTACAACTATGTGGATAGTACAATACCATGTGTACAAATAGCCTGCAAAGCTTGACCTAAATTTCTGTTTGACAACTCAAAGATTAACGGCAAAGCAGAGGGTTTTAACCTTTACCAACACTCTGTACCACTGCATTTTTTCGCCCAAACCCATAATTTGCTTTTTTCGACCCTTTTGTTACTTATTTTAAACTTAAGAAGTTATCTTAATACAGCGTTACGAACCCCGGCTTAAGAACCACTTTTCATCGGAAACTGAACATCAAGTGTTTAAATGCAGTATAGAAATCGGTTTGCAAACTTTTGTGGAAAAGACAAAATGTATGCAAAACGCACCTAAAGAGGCCTTTGTTGGTGCACAACGGGTGAAACCGCTTTATGCTTGTCTATCCATGCGTGTAATGAGCGCTAGCATCTGTAATGTATGTTATCTGGCTAGTTGCTGACTGCAATAGTTCCGAATTCTGATTTGTTCCAGCAGTGTAAAAAAACACATTTTGTTCCCATACAATACTAAGAGCTTTGTAAAGAAGGGCGCGTTTTTGTCCCGTCGTGTTAGATTATAAGATTTGCGGGCTGGTTGGGTAGCTTAAGTGACTGTAGAAAGTTCGCCGAATGTTACAAACGATTTTTGACCCTTCGTATGTCGCAACCGGGCATGCGAATTCAGTTGTTATTCGCGCGGCTAAAATGTTGTATTGTACCTCGTAAGGCGAATCAATGCATTTGCTGCAGTATTTGAATTCTATCAAGTGTTACGTAAAATGTAAAAAAAAATTGACAATTCATTTATACACCTTTTTTCATTTCACACTATGTTACACAATTTAACTTAACTGTTAAGTTGGCTAAACGTCCTAAACTGATATGTTGTAAATTCGGTTGTAATGGTGCATAATCGTATTCCATTACTAATGCCACAGAACATTACATGTCTTTGAAACGTGAATATAGTTAAGAATATAGTTAATCAATATTTGATTAATTTCCGTGTAAGGAACGCCGGTTTCAAATGTAATCTTCATCTACATGACTGGATGTTAAGTTAGAACAGAACATAATTATGTATTCTGTTGACTTAGCAAGAGAAAATATTTCACTAATGATGATTTCTGTTTGTCTGGAAACAGCGTGCTTTGAAATTATCCGCTCTCTGTTTACGTAATACAGAGAAACGTGAAAGTTTTGTTTGTCCACAAAATGCTTGCCTGGAGTTATCTGCACCTGACCTGAAAGATTTAAGCGTTTTTCGCAAACTCATGGTTATAAATTCGCATTTCATGCGCATTAGCAAAACTTGAGGCCAAGATTAAGTCATACTACCACATCATTTAACCATCATAATTAGGCTGTGAAATTTGCACGTGTATTAGTGTCGATTTTGTTTGATTGGCATTTCTCTTTTATGCATGAATTGCGCAGTCATTACATGTCAATTTGATGTTTTTCGTTTCGATTCCAATTTACTTGGAAATACGTTAGCTTTGGTTATTTGTCCTGCTTGCAGATTGATTTTTCACAAAAGTTTGTCTTTAATGAGAGCCAAAGACTTGTTGTAGGGCGCAAAAAATGCTTTTACATTTTATGTTTTTATCAGGATTTAAAATGTCTAATTCATGTAGTTTGACTTATTTTTTTCTGGGATTGCTGCACTTTTATTGTTTTGCCTTTAATATTTTATCAAAGTTTGGCTTTTGGTAATTTAATACTAAGCCACTAAATCGAAACACACGTGCCTTGCGGCATACGCTTTGCTCTTTTGCTGATCTATTTGTGTATTTCCTAATGTGGGCACAATGTCAAATAAAGTAAGCCCACGGCCGAACCGAACCAATTGGGAAGTTTTTTTATGTGATGATGCGTTTGTCTTCCCATAACTCGTAAATTGGTGGGGTTACTTATTTGGCTTCCGAAATCTATAAACCGATTTTGTGTTTTAGGTTTTGAAACGGACCAGTAACGTTTTAACTGATTGTTTTGTTAAATACGCGATGAAACTAAGCGTTATTCTAATTTATTTCCCACGTATCAACATTTGCGTTTTGTTTAAAAGCAGTTTGCTAACTTGTGAAGACTTTACTGCAAAACCGTAAATTGAACGCTGATAATGGAGGTTGCTAGCACTTAGTTAGTTGCAACACATAATCTCAATGTTGTGTTTTCATTCATAAGTTCTTGTATTTCCATATATTTCCATGTACATCGTACGATTGCACATCCACCGTCTGTTTAAAGTTGGGGTCCGCAAATACTTTTTGCTCCACACAAAAGTGTCCCAACGCCTCCCGACCTAACTAAACTATGACTTATGAAACCAACATTGGCAAAACATTGTGCAAAACAAAACTGCACTTGGTTTGTGTTTTTAAGTTCAAAAAGTTTTAAAAACTTGATTGTGTAATTTGGAATTTTCCACTATTTGGAATTTTCTTAATCATTTGGAATTTTCCCAAT
Organism: Phallusia mammillata; assembly: GCF_965637545.1. Classification (NCBI taxonomy): domain Eukaryota; kingdom Metazoa; phylum Chordata; class Ascidiacea; order Phlebobranchia; family Ascidiidae; genus Phallusia; species Phallusia mammillata. The sequence goes on from NC_137254.1 coordinate 23,132,677, forward strand.
TTTCTACAGTCTACATTCTGGTTTAAGGGTTATATCTAACACTCGTGAAGACCTAAACAAAGCGCAAGACACTTTGATTCTAAACCAGTGGTTCCCAACCTTTCGTGGACCATGGCCCCCTTCAAGTTACCATGTAGGACCTGTGGCCCCCTTAAATTGTAGATAGCAATCTCACGTTGGAATGCGGTATTAATTTTGGCCTTAAACAGGTCTAATAGAGTAAATGAGAGGATAAACCTCACTATAAACAAAGAGTATGTGAAATAGTCGATTAAATTCGGGAATAAAGTTAAAGTGAAAAAGACTTTTAGTGGGTGTTTCTTGTGAATCTACGCCCGTGTCCCCCCCGAAACACAGCTCGTGGCCCCCCTGGGGGGCCATGGGCCCTGGTTGGGAACCACTGTTCTAAACAAACAGTTGTCACAGCACGTCTGATGATGTAAAAACTGTTTTGCAAGGGAACTATATATTGAACTTTGCCCGCTTTTTTTGCACTAACATGACAAACGTCGTACTAACTACTGTGCGAAATGCCAGTTGGTGACTTCAACGCAATAACATGATATGCTGCTAAAGGAATAATGTCACATAAATAGTAAATTTGGAAACAACGCGTGATTTAAGATTTACGGTCCATTGGTTGATGCTTGGGTGGAACGTTAATTGACCAACTCGATTTAGACAAAGTTTTTCATGAATTCTGTTCGGGTTGAACAATAGGGGTGTATAAATTGATGTTACATCGTTCCGAAACTTAGGGGATGCATTTTAATGTAGAAATGGCCGTTACTGCTGCAATTGGTTGCCTCAAAAATGTTGGTCGTGCTGATCTTTCACCAAGCATACGAATTAACTTGCGTGATTAGATTCGTGCCGGAATACACAATAAATAGATTGATGAAACGCGTGTTGCCATGTATCTTACGTCATGTCCCGTTATAGTTAAGTGAGATTACGACTGTTTGTGTTACTTGCCGGCTAATTCCCTCGTAAGCTTGAAATGTGATGAGAGTTGTAAACAACGTTACGCCTTACGGAGATATTTTGTTCTTTCTCTGCTTGCATTACTATCAATGTGATCTCGGTTTTTAAATACAAAGCCCAAAACATACAAAATGCAGTAATTTATAAAATACTGTGGTAAAATTGAGGTTGTTTGTTTTGTTTGGTATCTTGTTTCGTGATTTTTTTTATTATTCGCTTGTACTAAAAAAGCGTTTTAAAACTTAAAGTTTTTAAAATTATATTACCTTGATAGATTTACTTTTTAGTACGAAGTAACCTCCGCGTGTCTTAAACCAATGCTTTATTTCTAAAGTCACCTATGGAGCGCAACTCAAACCAATCAACGTTTATTGATTGAGTTTCTAGTAGTCGGCATTGGCCCACCCACAAGGCCTTGATAATGATTGCTTAGCGATTTTTGTCGACTAATTGTAATTCAATTCTCATTTATAGGTCAACAGTCCAACCTCTCCCGGACCTACCGTTCTATCAAACATTCCGTCAACACCTGATGGTGTGGACTCCTCTCAACAGCAGGTTGGACGCCGTAGAAGCATAATTAAGGTAAATTTGCCCTTTCAAAATCTGTATTTTCTTATGTATGTGAAAAGTATGGCTGACCGAGACATTTACACATGCACATTGAGGCTTTGGAATTTAAACACATACAAAAATTCTTCCGTTTGATGCAAAGTTTATGTTTGTGTCTTTTTGTGGGTAAAATTTGCGGTTATACCAACCAGCAATCGGAAATGTTCGAAAAAAGACGTACGAAATGTCCTTTTTGTTCAAATTCCCACTGTAGTGTTCAGGTAGATAAGAAAACAAATGACGGTGAACGTTGGTTGTATTGGACCAATACTTTCTCTTTTTTGATCCAACGGCTGTTGCTGTCGTCTTGTCCACTGCTGCAGACAACGAAATTTTCTTGTGTTTGTTCCATACGATGCCAAAAAAGGCTTTAGACTAACGCCTACCGTTAAACGAACCAAAAGATACAGAAACCAGTGCATTGTGTCACAAACAACGACATGTTTCCGTGTTCATTCACGATTCATCTCGACAAAAACTCTATCATGTGCATTTAGTTGCACCAACTTTGTACCGTTTTGTATTTACCGATGTTGAGCATCGTGAACTGCCACAACCAATTTCAAATGTCAAAACTATCCGGTGTTAACTTGCCTGTTCAGCTGATAAATGTCATTTTCCCCGCACTGATCAATCTCATGTCACATTTGCACGTGTGCTGATTGAAACTTCCACTTTGACTGACGGAAGAGTGTTCAACTACCTGATTATTGTTTGCTGCAGATACGTTTTGAAAACTTTGGTTCTGGTTGATCTTAGAAAGTGGTTTGATCGAACAAGTTACATTTGTTATTCCTGCCCGTTAGGTCTGCTTCAAAGCAATTGTAGCCAGAGATATTTTCCGGTTTACGGTATGTCTTTGGTTCGTTTTTGTACAGAAATAAGGCTTGTTTCCAAACATCACGAACAGCAAGATGTCTACATATGTAATGTGATTTCAATCCAAGATCCAACAATCATACAGATTTAATATGGTTTCAAAGAATTACATCACAAAGTAGATGCCAGATTTAGTTTAACGATGTGACTATTTTGGACAGTGATTCTCGGACTTATGTACTGCAAGAGATTTCCAAGTGTGTCGCGCTATATTCGTTTCATCTCGCATTTCATGTTTCAGAGCCTATTACAGAAGTGAAAATGTTGATGACAATGCTTAAATCTCATGGATTCTTAATGTATTTATGGTTATTATCAGAAACCCCAACAATGTAAGTCTTCATATGAGAGTAATGTGCCCCGCACTTTTACAACAATAAAAATTCTATTTGAATAAGTATTAGGTTTTCCACTAATGAAACCCATTCGAACAACAAGGTTACAAAACGGCTTAATACAAATGGGTTTCGATTCACTGTATTTTTAGCTTTCAATCAATAATTGAAGTCGTTTGAATTCAGCTTTTTGATTGATGTATAGTCTGTGACTTGCAGCTATTTCAATTCAAATTGCCTGTATGTGAGACTAAATAATTTTTATACTTCACTGTTATTATTCCGTACCGCTGTTTTGTTTAAAGCAAGTGGCTTGCAAGTACTTAAATTTGTCCGTTTTGGGGCGCTATCAGTTATATGTCGAAAATGTGCAAGCAACATGCCGAAAGGTACAGAGCGTTTGACCTGTATACGGTCATGACAAACATTATGGGGATTTGTGGTCTTTCTGGGTTCGAGCCTCGTGAAAAAAGAGTAAAAGTGAGGCAAGTGTATCTCAGCCAAGTTTTACTTAACTCTCCTCTTTTTGATATTCGCAAAACAAACGTAATTTGTGACTGATCAGTTGTATCAAGGCTCAATTTTTTGTTGCGGCGCCGCACCACCGTGCATGATCAATTAAAAATAAAATTACGAAAAACTAAACATTTCACTGCTTTGCCACAATGTTTATTATGGGTCCCCTTCCCTGAAGGGGACACATATTGTTTTTGTCCGTATTTTTTTTTCTTTTTTTCTTTTTTTCTTTTTTCTTTTTTTCTTTTTTCTTTTTTCTGTCTAACGCTGGTTTGTGAGACGCATTTGGTCAAGAAAGAGTGCTTCAAATTTATTCAAATTTGGACATATGTTAGATATTAATCCAAACTTGGTCCACCTGAAGTTTGACCCCAAATTACCCAGCGGTTCACCCACAGGCCCCCGAAACGTAAAATTTTTAACGCTGGTTTGTAACGCTTGTTTACTGAAGAAAGCGTGCTTCAAATTTATTGAAATTTGGACATATGTTAGATATTAATCCAAACTGGGTCCACCAGAAGTTTGATCCCAAATTACCCAGCGGTTCACCCACAGGCCCCCGAAACGTAAAATGTTTAATGCTAGTTTGTAACGCTCGTTTAGTAAAGAAAGAGTGCTTCAAATTTATTGAAATTTGGACATATGTTAGATATAAATCTGAACTTGGTCCACCTGAAGTTTGACCCCGAATGACCCAGCGACACACCCACAGGCCCCCGAAACGTAAATGTGTCTAACGCTCATTTGGTCAAGAAAGACACTGTAGGCAGAAGTCCCAAGAGAGTACGTTTACGAATAATAGGACAGAGCGGGAGGGCTCAGCTTGACGTTGGACAGACGTTTTACGAGACGTCGTTTCGGTGATTAGAAATCAGCTGTTTTGCACAGCAATGCTATGTCGTTTTATTAAGTTATCACTCACATTTTCAGTTTTGACAAAGGTTTCACACCTATGACGATTTAAACCTAATAAGCGTGCTTCGGTTTCGTATATGTCAAGCAAAACTTTCTTAAACAAACTAAATATGAAAAAATAAACTTGATTTTTTTGCAAGATAAAAGTTTTTTTAAAATGCTTAGTGTCAGGTTGGCCGCTGCATGACCACGGGTTACTTAAGGTCAATTAGTAGGTATTACTAACACAGTTCAGAACTTTCTTACGTCATAACGTAGCGTTTTTTTTTTTTTTTTTTGAATCAAATACTCAATGCATGTATATATTAGGTCAAACGGTGTTGTTGAACACCAAGGACGGCGTGTTATTGAAAACGGTGTCAAAAGGTCAAACAGTCGTTTGGTGTGTACACCCTAAAGGTTACTACAGGTCAATGGTACTCGTTTGCAAAGTTAAATGAAAAACTCGTTTTGCGAAACAAAGTTAAATGAAAAGTTATGTATACACTTGCAGCAAATCGCTTTTTAATTGTCTGTAACACAACTGTTACAGCTTTCTAGAAAAAAATTGTGTTTAAAACCCGACCTTGGACGACAATATCTGGGTCAAAGCAAGAGATTAAATTGAAAGTATTTGTTTCGTTCTTTTTTATTGTTGTTGTAATTATACGACAATAATAGTGCAAAAAAATACAAACAAAATTTTTTTATTGTTGGGTTAATGCTTTTTAAAAATTTGTCCTTAAGAATTAAAAAATCACCGCAACATTTGTTTACCATAAATCCGCAAAAACACGCATGTGGGGACCCATTAGTTTTTGTTTACAAAAACAATCATATGTGTAGATCAAATGATATGTATAGTAAATTGGTAAATATCGTATAGAATATATAAAATGGAAGTATATCAGAAAGCCACTCTTCTAGTTGATAAGTGAAGTGTTAAGAAGCCAAGTGCCATGTTGGTAGAGATTGTGACAGTGCCCGCGGTGTAAGATATGTTGAAAGTCCATGTTATGATGATCTATAAACATGCCTTCTGCCCCTATCCACATCGTCAACCACATCCAGACAGTAGGTTTATGTTGCATATGTTTAGGTGTTTTATTAGCTTTTCTCCTTTTCCCTTGAGTTCAAAGCATTGACTTTTACATTGTAGTAGCACTCCTCCTTTATTATCTAAACTCTTGCCGAATCCACTAAGTACTTTCTTAAACCATATCCTCAATGTTCTTGGAATGCTTCAATTCTTTGGTCGAAACGCTGATGCAGATTAATTGAACCCCAAGACCATAGGTTGGGAAGCACCAGTTTAGAAGTAAATTCGCCAAAATTTGCGTTAGAAAGCCCATGATAAAACACACAATTTATTTTTTTCCATGGATGCAACTTATGCATACATCAAAATATTTTTGACCTTTTTCGTATCGTTTGATTTTCATAACTTCATATTCTTCTTTGTTTGAACCGAGATCTTGAAGTTTTAAGCTTTTTTATCTGAAAACTTAAAAAATTGTACATGGAGGAGACATAAAAAAACACAAAAAAAACAGTAGAGGGTCACTTTTAAGCATTTGGTACTGCCCTATAAAGTCAGTGTTTTGTGTAGGCGGGTTTAGCTTTAATCGATATGCGCAATGTTTTATCTTGTCTCTTTTAGTCGTTGCCAGCAAGGCAGACGCCATTTGCAATTAATTGCATCGATTGCGTTTGCCAACCATCGCACTAACTGCATTAACATTGACTGGGTGGAAGTCACCTGGAATGCCTTAGAACGTGTATAGCTGACTTGTGTAACTGCTCTTCTTGCTTTATTAAAGTCATGGATCGCGTATGGGCCTGATTATGGATGCACGATGCTTAAAATAGTTGATAACTTGTGGTTTAAACCGATGGGTTTTGTGGTCCGTGGCAAGTAATAGATCTTATGATAGGTATTAATTAGTGGTGAAGTTAAATATAACGCGCTTTCGTATTAAAGCTCCCTAACTATGTTTAGTCTAGCTGTCTCTATATAATATATTACGTTCATTTTGACATACAAGTTTGGTTATATGATACACTATGTCAGCCAAATTTTACCCACAACTAGCAAACATTGAGCAATCCTTCTACACATGAAAGAACAACATCAATTTAGTCATCCTTTTGCCAAAACCTTCTTGCAGGGACCTATTTGTTTTTACATAGGGTCTCCACATTGCAGTTAATATTTGCATTCGTTTCCTGCTGACTGAAGAGGTTAGAATCGCTGATAAAACTGGTTTGCGAGATAAATTTAAAATAGCGTTTGCTGCAAAGTTACTGTGAATCCTAACGGATGTTACCAACAAGTTTCGTCGCTTTTATCAGCAACTTAGTTTAAATGAAACTTATGGGGTGTAATGCAACGTATGCTTTTTACCATTATACTATTGGGCTAATTAGTGTCTTTTGACCTGCTTCCATGTGTTGATAAGTTCTGTGTTTATATCTGTATAAAACGTAGTTCTTTTGTCCAGAACTTTTTATCCTTGCGGTTAAGGCTGTGTACTTCCCATTAGAAACCTCGAAGTTATCTTTACAACATCAAGTGGTCATCAACTAATCATCATACAATGCTTTTTGTTTTGTGGTGAACCTTATGCGTGTCTTTTGTACTTTGTTTCTTGGTAGGATGTCCAAGCACCACACTACGTAAATGACAAACGTATGTGTCTAAATAATGGTGTATAAAGTTGAAAGCAAAATCCACATCTGTTCAACGTATCGCAGTTGTCACTATGCGCTTTTCACTCCGCATAGATTTTTTCGGTAGGGAGCGCTACAGAGTCGGTACCATTTCGTACGTTTATGATATGGTCGCTCAAGCATCATCGCCAGTCTGTGGGCTGTCTTGCGCCGTTTACACAGCTTAGGACAAGTTGTTGTTATAATACTGGATTGTATACTCCAATCAGTCTTAGTATTAGATTGCTTGTTATTGTAATGAATGGTTCGAGAGTGTGTTAAGGCGTGAGAATCTGTTTCTTGATCAATAACGTTTTAGGTTTTTCGAAATTGCATTAGCATTACTTACAGCCAGTGTGTTAAATTTTAGTTTTGGCTTGAATTCGGATAATTGCTAGATATAAGTTCTGCACAAAAGTGGTAGTGGTATTTTAGTAAATAGGATATGTGAACGTCTTGACAATAGGGGATTTGAACGTATAATACAGTGGTTGTTTGCAGTACCCGCCGTGAGACGATTTCTAAAGTGTACTTTTTCAAAACGTAATTCTGTTTTTAGCTTATAGGACAGGTTTTCCGGGCAATGGTGGCAGTTCATGCTTTAGCATTAGCACCAATAAGATTTTGTTTATTGGTTAGTGCCAAAAAGGAAAGAAATAGTCTCGAAAGTGGTAAAAAGGTAAACATATTAAACAAAAAAGGACATATGTTTATTTATATCTCATTTTTTCAAACTTATATTTGGTGTTTTATGAGCAACTATTTCTGACAAATACCGTCAACTACTTGAAATTACATGTCTGTATGTTTCTGTGGCAAGTTTTATGTGGCTGCAACAGAAAAAAAACAAAGTAAAATGGTTTGCGGTGTTCCTTTCTCAACTGTTACAGCTTCCTGAACTTGCCGGTTGCAATATAATCACTTGTATAAACAGATTGGGATGGAGGCGTGCGACCAAAATTGTGCGTAATTTGATGCAAGAGCGTGCGTACAACGACAGGTCTGCATATCTTACATAACCACTTACGCCGTGGGCCTAACGTTGAACTTGTTAAAGGGGCTTGCGTACAGGAGGGCAATGCCAAGGCTACTTATTACCAATTTCATGGCTTCTACGACATCCGCGTGCTATTGTGGATTCTATTTCGAGTCGTAAAACCGCAGAGGTCGTATCTTTTGGCTTGTTTAGTTAAACACGCACGCCGTTGCATACAGCTGTGTTTGATGGCTGGTTTTGTATTATGTTGCGTTTTGCACATTTTTATCTGCATATGCTTGGAAAGTAGTGTTCAGTTTTTGATTGTCTATTGATTATGTTTACTGTATGTTGACATCGTTAACTTAAAAAAAACATTTTACCTTGAAGCGACGGAACCCGGTCTCATCAACAGAGTTCCAATCGCAACATTTTGTTACTTGTGATACTAAATAAATACGTTGTGCCAAGGTGTGAATAAGGAAACGCCGGTCGTATTTGTAGCCCATTAGCCGGTTTTGTTTATTGGTGCAGAGGCAAAACTGCCAGTAAACTCCAAAAGAGTAAATCCTTCCTTCCGTAGCCGTTTTGGCATTCATTGTTGTCGTTTTTAGTGTTATCATCTATTGTATTTTTTGTTTTCTATTCGTTTTTTAGGTTCGTGCAGTGCAAAAACACTTGCACGACCGGCATAGCTTTGTGAAGCAGGACTGCCAATCGCAAACTTTTTGCGTAGCCTCCCCTGCTGGCAGCCGCGACAAGCGTGATATGCGTCATTGCTCATACACACTGTGAGAAACGGCTGGGCAAATTGATGCGTGCGCGTATCCGGTCTCGAGCGTACTGAACTGCCACAAACTAGCTACACGAGTTGCTTTGTCGCACAAATGCTTGCCAAGGTAAGCGCCGACGTCGCCTGTACGTTCACCTATTTGACACAGGCGATAGATTTATGCCTAAGTGAATTTTTTTATCGATTCCACCAATGTTTGCGTTTAGCAAGACGCAGCGTCGGCGTTATAATGGAGATTAATTCGCATTGATTTCAACATTTTCAAGGCAGGGCTGTGCTATTTAAACAAACGGCTTATGTTTTTGTGGTGCTTTAATTCGTTTTATGGTCCTTGCTATTCGTAGTTTGTGCCTTGTGCCTTGTGTAATGTGATTGCTTTTTTAAATTTGATGACGTCCGTTTAGTTCTGTAACAAGGCAGAAGTGTAGTTGCGCCGGTGCTAATTGGTCGTGTTACGTAATGATAGGAGAAATACTCGCGTATTGCTGTTTAAGAAGTTGTTATTGTGTAAGGATTTGGTTTGCCTTTTCCTGTGTAAAGAATTGAAGGGTATGTTGCCAGTAGGAAGCGGATATGGTACAGCATTTCCATTGCGTCTAAAGTAAATACCGCTTCCTATTGCAATGCATTTTAACTAAGCTAGCGATTTTTCAGCAGGGTTGTAAAGTTATACCAGCACAGTAATTGAAAAAAAGTAAACACATACGTGACTTTGATTAGAGAACGCAATTCCAGCTTCGGATCATGCCCTAATTTCGTTTTTTCCGCACCTTGTTTTTACCTTGTGCAAACAAAATTCGTGGAGAAGAAAAAAAGGGGCTTTACTTATAGTGTGTGTGCAGCCACAATTTTGCCTAAGTGTTTAGTTTTGTACAGATGTTTGCCTATTGTCTGTTAATACCGGCTTTTACACGTTATGAGGTTAAGCCCAAGGTGGGTAAAAATGAAGTTTTTACCAGCGGTAAAGTTAAGTCCAAAGGTATACGGTGATTTCCGAAAAGACGGTATTTTCATTCAGAACAAATAGAAAACGGTTACGCGTGTATTGATCTTGCTGGTCGGAGACCTCGTTTCATGAATTGATTTGTTTTGCATTCATCTACTACTTTGTGCGGGCTTTTGGTGACGTAAATGTCTGGTCGCTTGTCGCGCGACAAATACTGTTCAATACACAAACTGCGCCAGCAAGCCGGGTGAACTCAATTACGTTACGTAACTGGCAATAAGTGGTAACAAGTATTCACTTTGGCAATCACTTTTAACTTCCCAAAAATATTTTTGATGATTTATTTCGCGTTTGACGGATTTTGATTGCAAAAAACGTTAGATCATAACTTTCTTATTAAGACCCTGTCTTTTGATTGATTCTTGTTGTTGAATTCTGTCCCAAAAGTGCTGTGACTGGTGGTTCGCGCGACGAAACTGCAAATTGTATTGTGATAACGGTGTAGCATTTCCAGTCCAGTGCTGCATTTCAAAATTCAAACGTTGGTTTAAATTAGAATGAAAAAGTGCTGGTTGTAAATTGGCACATGCCAATACCAATCCCAACACACTTTAATTAGTGTAATGATAAAGTTAGGGCTAAGTAAGGATAAAATTGATTTTTCCAAAATGAATAAAAAGTATGACCGGTTCGAAACAATAAGTGGCATCAGGGTGTTAAATGATAAAATACATATGTATATATATATATATATATCTTTGCCGTTTTCACACCAGTCTTGAATATGCTGCATCAACAAACAAAGAAAGAGCCTAAAATCAAAAGTGACAGAAAATCGACAAAAGGGCAAGATACTTTACAATTTGCGTTTTTTAGTTTCCTGTAATTGTTTGTTAAACTGTACATTTGACTCGCACGAACCTACAAAGAAATGACTTAAAATTTAAAACCAGTCTGTAATATGTGCAAATGTTGATTCATGGCCATCGCAGTTTCAAAGTATTTCAAGGCAAAACCATAGCGGTCAAAATGTATTTTTATCGGGTTAGACGCCCGATGTAGGTATAAATCACATGTTTGCGTTTCTTATTGTCAACATACGAACAAGAGCTTATTTTTACCCAAAGAAAAAAAATCACCTTGTTAACTTTCTGCACCATTGCTATTTATCTGGTAAGAAGCCTTTGGGTTGTGACTCGGTCTCAGTTTGCGTGAGCATCCAAAGAAAAAAAATCACCTTGTTAACTTTCTGCGTCATTGCTATTTATCTGGTAAGAAGCCATTGGGTTTGTTACTCTTTCTCAGTTTGCGTGAGCATTTGATTCGTGATAAAGCGGGTACGTTTGCTTCCTTCCGTTGATAGGCACGCACTGCTGTGCAAGTCACACAAATTGTTTGTTTATTAATTACCACTCTTGCAGGTCGAAGCGCTGCATGGGGGAACAGCCAGAACACGAGATTTTTTTAGTCAAGTGAATCATTTTTTTGTTTCGATGCAAGTATTGTTAATCGTATTTGACCTACTTTTAATGTCACTTATATTAAGAAATGTGTGATTTGCGTCAGGTTTTGCCGTTAAAAGCGCCTAGCTTCAGATTGTAGCGTTAAAAATCGGTGTTTTTGTAGATGTCTAACAACTGCATGGCCAGTTTTGGTTAAGTATTTACGTCTGTTTTGCCAAACGTTTTCATGTTAGCCTTTCAAAGCTGAAGAACTTTTTCTTTAAAAAACTTTACTTGACTTTAACTCGAACGAAGGCAAAACCGCCAGAGACCTGACATGTAGTGAATACATTTTATTGAAAAACAACGGCCGTTTTATCACAAAGGCAAGGTATTGAGTAAGCTTCAACGATGCGTTATAAAGGTACACCTGGATTTGGGTTTTCGTTGTAAATTTTTATTATGTATACATAGACTTGTAGGGTCTCCTTATACACCACATGTGGGCACACCCTAGATCAGTGATGCCCATGTTTGTTAGGTGCAGTGTGCTAGGGGAAGCTGCCTAGTGATTCATCGTTGTTATGTTTTGGCGCAGGCAGGCACCAGGAAGGGCCGTTTTGCGAAAAAGACAAACCTACTACAGTAGTTTGTATGTCAACCGTACAGGCGTAAAGTGAGTAGGCTTCATGTATTGCTTTAGCTTTTGCATTGCCTGAAGGTTAGACAGTGGCTTTCTAATAACTGTGTAACGTAAACAGATGAATATAAAGGTATAAACGAAGGGCCGTTAGTATTGTTGACGAGGCCGTCTCGGTCATATCAAAGCAACTGAATAGCAGTTACAGTAATATTATAATTTCTAGCCCAAACTATTGACTTTAAATTCTCAGCCGTATTTTATTGGTGTTGTACAATACCAGTAGCCATCGGCCAGTCAAATTTTTGGCTAGATTTTGAACAGTGAAATATAGCTTGTGCGTCTCTTTTAAGTATATGGCGACTGCTATTAACTTGCAATGCTATATTCATCTTTTTAAAGCATTTACAGTGAATTTGTGACAACAGTTTAACGATTTAATAGCCTCTACAAATGAAACGCTGATATCCCCTTACTGTTTAAAGCCTGTGGTACTGTTTATGATCTATAAATTGGCAAAAAGCCTGCTTTAATAGTGTTAAACTGCGTACAAGTGGTATAAAACGTGATACTCATGATGTGTATAACTGATTATGTTGCATTGCGCTTTACAAACCAATTATAATATCACTTCATATTACTACAGCCTGACGCAAATGCTTTAACTAGTTTGATACCAAAACTGTAAGTAAATTAACTTTTGTCCAACTTTCAGTAATTCCCGGTAGTGGTTTATGGACATTGCTTTCAGCACCCACGTTTAGTAACGTTCGTCCGCCGATGGTTTTTTAAAGCATTTTGGCCATTACTGTGGCACGACGACCAGCGAGCATAAGTATAGGCTGGGTTGGCAGTCATAAGACCATTGCTTTGCGTTTAATCAATTGCCCGTCGACGCATTGTATTTTGGGACAGACATGACCTTTGTGTTTTGGCTCGTCTTTTAATGTAGTGATGGATGGCTTTCGGCATGAATACGACGATAGTTTATTTAGTTGGGTGCTGTAACCCAGCTGTGCAGTTAACACTCGATAGCCTAATACATTTGTATCTATATCTTTCAGCAGTAAAGAAAGTACTTCTTGTAGATTATGCAATGAAAAACTGTCCACCAAGGTAGAATTTGCAGCAAGTTGGTTTAAGTTGGTATATCGCTTGGTGAAAGAAACATATGGATGCATTTGCCGCAGAGTACACAAAAGAATTATGAATGTCAGCCAGGTTCATTAGCCTATATTTTTAAACAGAAAACACATGAGGTGACATTTCTTATATGTATACAGGGTGCTAACACTTAGTGAATTTATGCAACAATGGTCAATATGAATGCAAAGTGAACAGCCTTGCATGAGTCACTTAAAAGATGACAAATATGCACAAACACTTTACCTCTATCTAATAGCGCGCAGTTTGTGGTAGCAACAATGCAAAGTAGCTTACACCATAAACAGGTGACACAGATACAATATCTCAATTGATTCGTTGCTGTTGCACTTACAAGACCCACATTTAAGCCACAGTGCTGAAAACTTGGTATTCAGGTCATTGGCACACAGTGAATCAGAAAGCTAAAACTAAACCTAGTTTTACATGCATTGCATTACTGCTGGTTTCCAGCATAGCTTAAGTCATAGAAAGACATTCAAAGCCGATTTCGCTGTTGCAGCTCTGGTGTTGCTATCTGGTTTAAAGGGTCAGTTGATAAGTATGAGCACCTAATGCGCGGGCTATCTCTTGGCTTTGCCGAATTGATTCTTAATTGCTTATGGCCTGTGGGGAGTAGAAGCCTTGACTGGAATCATTTGGCAAAACTAGGGAGAGATACGAGATAGAATGGATATGGTTACTGATTAGTTTGACAGCATTGAATCTTACCGTCTTATTAAATGAAGTATAGAGATAAAAGGTTCTGTACGTTTTAATATTACCACCAAAACAGCAAAAAGATCAAACGAGTGGTTTATTTAGTATTAAACATACAAAAACAGCCCCAGAAAATGTATTTATTAAGAGGTAAAAATTAAAAAAAACGTAGCAGTTGCAAATTCATTGTTACATTTTAATTACTTCAAATATTTCAAACAGCCACAATAGAAAATAAGGATTTATCAAACCAGAAAATTGTCAATTAGCGGGCTGGAATAGGCAGAGCACCGGGAAAATCGACTAATCGCTTTCAGTCAAAATGTACTATAGACTACTATCCATTTTATAGATGTAGGAAGAGCAACACGAAAGATTCCACGCTGTATGCAGTTAGTTGTTGACAGAGCGTAGTTGTCAGAACACAAAAAAAACATCACAGGATAACGGTATGAGCTTTAGTCTATATACCTTTAATCAATAAGCGCTTTTAATCACCCTTTTGGGCAAGATAGTATCAACCATAAAACAATGTATTTGGTGTCGAAATTTGCAGATTTTAGATGCCATAAACACAGTGTTTAAGTAATATTACTAAAGCAAGGTATGACTAAAGGCAAATACCTAATCTATTTAAATGATACAAGCCCTACTTTCAGTTATGTACGACCTTGTTTTACTACCACAGTTGTCTTGATCAATTTTAATGCGCGATCGATTGATTGACACCGAATTGTTTCTCTTGATCTGTACATGTTTTTACCATCATCGACAGTATGGTGTTCCTGCAGTCTTGAATGAGAAGCGCGAATTCGTTCAAACCATCGATCGGAAGCGCTGAGGAAAACTACTTAGATGCAGAATCAGTGTGACCGAGCAAAAATGAAGCTGTTCTCACGTTAAGGCTTTTAGTTTTGTAGCAGTAAAACAATATTGAAACTATCGCATCGATTTTTCATCGTGAAATGATTTCACAAAATTTACGTTTGGCGATAGTTGCCGAAACGATTTTACACTAAAGCGATGATGCGTGTTGATATATACTGCGAAAGCTATTTGATCAAATCGTTCATTGAGTTCAGTTTTCATGCGAGAAAGCCTAGTACGATGTGAGCTCTTGAATGTAACCGTCAGGTAAAACAGACTTTGCAACTATATTTAAAATTTAAACCAGTTTTCTATTTAATGCTGAATGGTGCTGTAACATGGTGCATTGCGCCTTCATAACGATGGCAACATAAAAGCTTAGTGTAGCCTACGGGTTTTTGCACAGACAAACTAGTGGTAGCCTATCTTACGTGTATGATTTCATTGCACTAAATAAAGCAGCCGTTTGAAGTAGGACTCCAAGGTGCTGTTGTTGCTCAAAAATCACTTGACAATCTTAAATTTGGCTTGCAATCAATGCAATTGCAATGTAAGTCTATCTCCTTTGTAGGCTTTGAAGTACCCGCGTATAGAGCCCTTTGTAAGCGATATCAAAGAGCTTTGGTAGTTGTAATTACCTTTTTTTCAAAGAATCTTATTACATTGCCTTGACAGATCGGTTGATATCAGTGCAATTTTCACTAAGGGCAACATCATTGCCAGAATCTATTCTTCGCCTTGTACTTTACATCACAAGGACTAATAAACCAATACAGTTTGCCCACAAACCCCAACTAAGATTTCCACCGTACTAATTGCTTGCCGACTAGTCTAAGAATCCTGCTGAGTGACATTTAATCCGCTCCGCAAAGCTCACCTGCTTGGATCCTGCGTTCTTTATTGATTCTTGCCGATCCATCGCTCTTAAATTATTTATGTCGGTTGTATAGCAGTAATTATGGACTAAGGTGCAAGCTTATCACAGGCGCTTCTGAACGCGAAATTGGTATCGTGACTTAACGTAAAAGCAGGTAAGATAAATGTAGGTTGTTAGTCAACTGTCCAGTCAGCGTGATAATCATATTGCTTTTTAATTGAAATTTTCAGAACATATTGGTTCGAAAGCCAAAGGTGTGCATTTAATGTTTTTCACATTACGAATTAAAAATTTATGGTTTTTAGAGATGACTAATAACCTAAGGTTTACTCTGCTGATGATATTTAGGTAGCCATCACTAATCTACAATATTCACGCACTCAGTTGCGAATAATTTGCAGAATGTAAAGGTTAAGCACATAGCTCTTTCCAACTGTGTTTTGCTGGAAGAGTAGGTTTGAATTTACGTTGTTGCCGTTTTTTCAAATGCTTGTTTAATAAAATCAGAATATTTGTTTTCTATGAACCTCTTTTCACTTAGCTTACTGTGAAATAAAATGATCTGTCGGATCCGTATGGATTACTCATCGGATCAAAGTGCAAGTTCGGATTAAGTTAAAGCCTATCAGCACTGTAAAAGATTTACACTGTGGTTTTCTTACTATACTATGGAGCTGGAGGAAATGCCTTCCCTAGAACGCCAACCATCCGAAGACTGTGAGAATGCTCTTGAAACGTTGGACTCGAATGCAATGGACAACAACTGTCGGTTAAACCGTAAACGTAAACCGCCCAATCTCAGCATACCCGCTTCGCAGGAGCAACATATCCAAAACGCCGAGGATATTAACATGAACGTTGAACATGCCGCGACAAATACTGAAACCCAACCGTTTGTTACTCTTAGAAAACAAGTCGTAAGCAGTCTGGGTGCTGGGGCTATGAATTCTCCTGTTGTAAGGAGGTCTTCCCGACTTGGACAAATATTGGAGATTCCGGATGTAGCAGCAGCTTTGGTCCACGACGAAGGGTATGAGATGCTGTTACAGACTCGAAGATGTAGCTTTGAACGTGCAGCATCACGTCGACAACAAACCCCAGCCGCTGTAGTTAACTCCCAAGGACAGTTTCTTTTTGACGAGTCAACGTCTCCAGATGCAGACTCCGAGTCTACTTCTGGAAGTGACACCTCTTCTTTACAATCCACTGTTGAAATCCAGTCCGACCAGTCTAAACGCCCCGACGCTACTAGACCTCGTTTGGAACCTAACAAAGTTGAACCAAGCAATGCCAAAGAAGTGTATGACCGTATAGCTGATAGTACTAGACCAGCAGAACTTTTTGGATCCCCTGTAGATAAAAAGCCACCATTACATGTGACTATACCCTCTTCGCCGCATCCTAAAAAACGAACGCCAACTGATTCGTTGGATGAGGACCCAACATCTGAAGAAGTAAACACGAGCGGCGGGAAAAGGACGCTGTTGTCCCGGCTGCGAAAATCAGGATTAAATCGAAGTCCAAGCAACGCTAGTTTACATGGGTGGGAGTCTTTAGCCCGCGCACTTGCTCGGGTTGGCGCAAACCCTGCAGCGTTTAGTGGCTTAGACATGGAGTCTTTTGACCTTAACCCTGATCTGACACCAATCTTAAAACGAAGATCGCATCACCAGTCAAATTGGAATTCCCTAGACAAGGTGATATTATGCCAAAGATTAAGTCAAAGTGCCTTCCGGTTTTCAATTCACAAAATTTGTATACATTCATTATTAACATTAACTATCTCCTTACTTTAGCATATGTCGCAGTTTTTGTCTAACATATTAGCAATATAGTTAGGTTGATTTATAACTTCTCATGTGGTTAAAATTCGGCCAGAAGTCAAAGCAATAAAATGTGACTGTGTTTTGATGCTTCTTTGGCACTAACATGACCCCAAGAAATGAAACTCCCTTGAGGTTGTAGTTCCAGAGATAAACAACTTCTCGTGTATCGGAAATTTCCCTTAACGACCTGTTTCTCAATTCACCCGGGAAAGTTTATCCAATAATTACATAACGCTTACGGCATTAACAATTCAATGGCCTTGACCTACTATTACAAGTGCTAATCCAGGAACTCAACGACAGTACAATTTTGTTCTATTTTCGGCACAGGTATACTTTGCTCTAAATTTTTGACAATTTTAAGATAATACTTCCAAGTTATGTATGTCTATATCTAGAAATAATAAATTAGGTTTTAGTTCAAGGTTCCCTCGCTCTTTTATTTTGTTGTTTCACCCATTTTCAATTTAGATCAATTTCTCTATTAAATTTAGCTCCATTTCACCCTCGTATTAAATCATCTGGTTTAAAGTCGTAGTAAACAAACAGTTCGTCCACAAGCAAATAAAAATACTTGTGTTTTGTCCGTATAAAAGCAGGCTTTCGGCTACACCAAAGTTAAAATGCTAATGTATCGTCTTGTTTGCAAATTCAATTTTATGCGTTGGGTTGTCTATAAGAAAACGCTGAGTTAATTATGATATGTTGTCTGGCATACATTATTCAGCAAGTCGTCTCCGGCGGTCACGCAGTTCACTAGCTAAAGTGATTTGCTGCGAATCAGATTTTAAACTTTTAAAGAAAAACTCCTGTCTGCGCATGGGATTGCATTCACGTTTGGCAAACATTTTTCTAACGACAATCTAAAAATATTGCAAACATTTGCCTATTCCTTAAAACTTTTAAAAATGTTTAATGTTTGTTCGATTTGATATCCCAAGTAGCCTAGACCAAAACTGCCTAAAATTGTTTATTTTCCTAAACTTATAAAGATTACTGAACAGTTTGTTCCGATGTCTTCAAGGTGAAACTGGGCAACGTTTTATCTGGAGTAATTTGACGGTTATTTTCATAACCCCATTCAGAAAGGACATTGTACACTTGCAGGAATACAAAATTGCTTGACCTCTAGCTGAATAAACGACATCACACGAAATTAAAATGCGTTGTATCACGCTAGCTCCGGTATCATAAACCCTTGGTGTTATTTTCATGAAGAGTAATGAGAGTTCATGCAAAATATATTGATCCGTTGAAGAAAATTCAGTGTGAAAAACCACTAAATCTGTCGCTATGTTTTATTTGTTTTATCAAAACAAATGCATTTCGCTATAAAAAGCATCATCAGTGTCTAAAAACAAAATAAAAAGCGGGATAAGAGCAAAAAATGCAAAAAACACACACCACCAGACCAACCGCAAAAAGCCTTTCCTCTGTCTTACAGGACTGCAAATGCAGACCGGCAGGTATGGCGTTGATAAAACACACGAAAAAAGGCGAGGAAAAGATAAGGGCGCAAAACGAAAAAACAAACACGATTGCAACAACAAAGCGATTGCAGTTTACGAACTACCGGAAGGACCATCGCTTGAACATTTATTGTGGCGCCGGTTAAAATTAGCCATTTGTTTTCACAAATATCAAGAGTTTTATCAACGCCATACCTGCCGGTCTGCATTTGCAGTCCTGTAAGACAGAGGAAAGGCTTTTTGCGGTTGGTCTGGTGGTGTGTGTTTTTTGCATTTTTTGCTCTTATCCCGCTTTTTATTTTGTTTTTAGACACTAATGATGCTTTTTATAGCGAAATGCATTTGTTTTGATAAAACAAATAAAACATAGCGACAGATTTAGTGGTTTTTCACACTGAATTTTCTTCATCTGATTTTAATGACCCTGAATCGTCGCGGTCGTTTTACTTGAAAGGAGATTTCAATAATAAGAAAAGAATTACTATATTGATCCGTTTGACAAATTTGTAGCAGCCAAGTGCCGTGCGCAAATGCTTCAATATGAAAGATTTGAGGTAGGCGTAGTGAACCGCAACAGAGTGTGCTTTTTTACCTCTATGACTTTTATGCTTCATATCACAAAATCAATACATTTATGTTTACAAGAAACATTAGCGTTTCACCCATATCAGGTGTCAGTAACACCATCTGTCATGAATCCTTTGATATTTCCGTCCAAAAAGACGTTTTTGTGACATTTCTTTGGGAAAAAACGCTTGAAGAAATTAAAGCTAGATTTTCTGGTAAAAATGTGTGTGATCCAAGTTCCAGCATTTCCAGCAAAAATAAAAATATTGTGTATAACTGTACACCAATTGGACGAAAACATTTGACATTTTTCTCAGCATTTACTTAAATCTTTTAGAACACCAGCTGTGTGAAATAAAGGTTTCGATTGTGGGAACATCTCTTGCACATAAACTCATCCCTCTCATAGCGACTTGATCGCACAGAATTTCCCAAGCATCAGGCCCAGCAGTAGTGGCCTCCAAGAAAGTTCCCTTGTATTTATAGCGAGGCCTCGTGCAGTGCTGAAGTCGATGGGTTCGTGACCCTGCGCCTGATTGTCGTATTTGCCACTGGGATCTCATTGCTTGCCACAAAACAGTCTTGACCCGGACGGTCCCAATTGCCGTCGTGGCGCGCGGGTCACAAACAGTCGGTGACATCAAACGCGTCATAGAGGCGCGCGAACTTGACGCCCCGTGGTTTCGCACAACCCGCTGTTGTCTAAATTAAAGCAAGTCTTGTGAACTTGCGTGGAGATGATAATGAACTTTTTGGGTCATTGTCAAAGTAGGCCTATATGTGTGTGGTAAAGAATGTGGAAGACACCGTAAATGTCCGTTTGGTAGTATTTTATTTGTGACTGCTTTACATGTCATTTAGTGGTGCTCGCCAGGGATACAAAAAACGCAAATGTTTGTTTGCTTCCGTTGTGCAAGTTGTGGGTTGAAACTATATTTATATTTATCGATATACGTTGAAATTTTCATTTCATAATTACACACTTGTCGCACAAAATTTTAAAGCCCTATTGGTTCATCCCTTCAGTGTGTTTATCTCCAGGAAAAACATGTTTTCTTTGCCTCATTACCTGGGAGTAGTTTTATATTCTTGTCAGATGTTTTGCAAAGAACTTTTCATTGCTTTCTCAGATATTAAAAAACAAGCATATGACTTTTTGATAACGATTTTATAACTCAACGGGGTTTCAGAAAGTAGTTTAAAACTTTCAACCATTTTTGCAGGAACCTGGAACCAAGCCGACCCTTCGCAAAAAAACTGTTTCCTTTAGTCGTCTTCCCAGCGAAGCATCTGTCAAAAACTCCGCTGATTGCATTACCCTCATGCAGACCGGACATCAGTTTGTAAAGATGAGATCAAATGCGAGGGTCTACAACCGTCTCTACTGGCTAGACGAAGTCAACAAGTAAGAATTTTTTTGTCAGTTTGATTTAACTTATATTCTCTACGTTTTTACTTTATGTGCGTTTAAAGTTTCTTCATTTACGATTGCTTCGCCCCATTGTACACACTTTTACGAGGTTTTTGCACCGTGTTTAACCTGTGTTTTTGCTTTGTTTAAGGCTAACTTAATTCAACCAAAAACACTTGTGTCTTTGAACTTGTGATTGTTTTTTTGCATATGTCTCTGAAATAGTTCCGTTTAAAGTTCCATATCGACGATATATTTAGTCAAAATGACTAGGATTTGAATCCTGACCGTCTCTCGGACTGTATTTTTCGATTTTTTTAACCGATTGGCAAAGTTCAAAGCTTTTAAACGTAATGTCATAAAGTAACTTCATTTGGGCAATCTAGAATGACCTAATGAACCCTTGCAGACGTTTTTATTTAGTTAAGCGTACGCAATGTGATTTGAAAACGCCTTCGTTAAACACCATAAAGTTACTTAAGAGTTTTGCACTCCAAGGTCGCAAATTGGGTTGTGATTTCAAAGCACGGTTACAACCCCAGCAATAGGTTTTGAAGTCATTTTAGGGCAGTGAAAAAACAAATGCCTTTGTGCAAATACATTTGAGCTGTTACAAATTTACTCGTTTCTTAAAATCCCTGATCAACAAAATCCATTGCATCTCATAAACTTTCAAGGAATGTACATTTCTTCAATACTTTTGCGACCAGTTACAACAAACGAACAGGATAACATAACTGCAGACGGTGCAGACTGTTTCAACCTTTATAAGGCCTCATCAGTGCAGCTGGTGACAATAAATAAGTCGTACAGGCTAGGCTTTGGTGCTTCAGTTTCTGAGCATATACAGGCTGGAAAGTCATGTCTTAAATTCACCTAACATATCAATATCAGGACAATGCTTTTGTAATATGATGTTCGATTTAAAAGCTGTAAAATTGAAAAGGCAAGACATTAGGTTGCTTTTTTATAAAACCATTACTCTCCATGTAGTTCAAATTTCAATTTAGTATCAGTACAACTTAAAAAAACAAAACACACAGTCGCGTTAAATCGTGGTGTCTTTCACCTCAATGCACAATTCAAATTCGAACGACTATTTTAAGACGTCCCACCGCAAATAGGGGACCGTATTGCTACAGCTGTGTATTGGCTGTATTGCATGACCAAATCGAGGTACTGCTGATTCATATACAAATTTGTTTTGTTTTTACTTTGTCGCGTCCAGTCTTGCTTTTGCCTTTCTTGAAAGTGTGTGTTTGAGACAAACACTAGGTATTTTCCTTTGCGCCTTTATTAGTTTACTTAACACATATTTATTTATTGGCTAAGAAATATCTTTAACAATATTGGCTAAGAATATCGTGATAAAAGTACAAAAAAAATGTGTTCATTTGTGGTACAACCTTGCCTCACAGGCTAACTGTGGCTTGCGTTGGGATAAACAAATACTATTCTGCCTGTTGTCGCCACGCTTGAAGTCCAACATTCATAACTCCATCTAAATGCCAATCAATGTTTTTATGTAATTTGTGAGTCAATTTTGTTTAATTCTTTTTTTCTGCCTACGATAGAGTTGAATCGGGCCCGAAAATGGGGCCGGAGTCCTGCATGAACCCGGCCCCAACATTTTTTTTGAAAAAGGCCCGAAATAGGCTGTAAAGTAAGTGAAGTTGGGCCACAAATAGGGCTGTGTGAAGTCAGACCCGCATGAAGCCAGTTGTTTAAAGCTTACATCCAAATCCGGCCAGGACACAAACTTGAACCCAAAGCCTGGGCCAGCTCACAACTGCGGCCTCCGCAATGCCACTAATTTTTTCTTCAAGTATCCTCGTACTAACCTTAGTTCTGTTAAATCTGGGTATCGTCCCGTCTGAAGAATGCCAAGCTGTAAATACAATGCTCGACAAAAAGCCTTCAAACTTTTGTTATATCAAATGAAGCATGAATAGCTACAAATTGAATGCACAAAAAAGCATTAAACTTATGTTTAGCTGCTTGAGATGGGAACCATCGAAAAAAGATTCCGGCAAGGCTCGTATAGATGTTTCAGCAATTCGCGAAGTTCGTCCTGGAAAGACTACTGAACTTTTCCTCTCATCCGACATTTCTACTCACTTCCCTGAAGAGTGTTCCTTCTCGATAATTTATGCTGATGGAAAAACCTTGGATCTAATTGCCAACTCGACTGACGAAGCTAGTGTCTGGGTCACAGGTAATATACGTTTTTTGTGGTAGATTTTTAAAATGTCTACATCAGCTTGGTAAAACAATCTGATATATTCTCCAGCGTAGCTTACGGTACACGGTTGTGAATTTTGAATTTGAAACAAAACTTTGATGCACTTAAAAGGGGATTAGAGACAATTGAATGTCAACAACTTCACAATACAAAGACCTAAAGTTTTAATTTTTAAACCCTCCATGTAGACCTAAAAAAATGTATTCAAAACTTAGGTTTTTACATAAATGGGTCACAATGCAGGGAGACGCGACCAGCAAACATGGCAAAAATGTCATTTTAAGCGTCTTAAGAATTACCACTTGACCAAACAAATTCAATGTTTTTATGGGCTTAATCACAGCGAATATCATTGTTTTCAAGTATGGACGGTTGTTATAAGCATTTGTAAATGGTTAAAATAAAGATGTCGCTTTTTACGACTATTTGCTGCTCAGACGACTTACGAACATATTCGGGTATAGTGCCCAAAATTCTGCTATTTAGTAACTGCCTATTGGAAGATCCCTGCTTTTGTTTGACGGATGATAGCGGTTTGATAAAGCACTTGAATGTATTGTCTTATCTGATTAAAATATAGTGGATAGGAAAGACCAAGGTTAAATTTAATCAATCTTTGGCGAAAAAGAATCGATATATTGTATTAACTGGTTAGGCCAAAGGCATATTATTTTTTGCATAATACATCTATGTGTGTTCTATTATTACAAATTAATTTGAAGGACATGTCGTCTCCGTCTTTTAGTTTTTGCGTCATGTACATGTTTTAATCACTTGGTTAGTTTATGTAGTTTACTATGCTAGTGAAAACTATTAGTGACATTGAGTCATTTTCGACCATGCAAAAAATAATGAGTTGAATACAGTTACCCCCTTAACCTATGAATGTATCACGTGACTGTGCATTACTTTTTTGGGGGGCATTGTTAATGATGAAAGTTTTTTTTAAACTTATTGCATACTGTATTATATTGCACATACTGTATTAGCTACTAATGCATTTAGTAAAACACGAGCTAATACAGTATGTGCAATATAATACAGTAATATAATAAATAAATTTAACGTCACATGAATAACCACAACAGTTTCGCCTTTCACCTATTACTTCTGCAAATAACTTTGCATTCTTTGTTTTGGCCATTCACAATGATCCTTTTTTAACCCTAAAATGCAAAAAATACCATTAATGTTGCGCCCTTAATCTTTTACTTTTGCAAGTAACTGTGCAGTACTTTTTGGCCAATGTTAATAATGAAAACTCTTTCAAATCCCAAAATATAGAATGCTTTGCACACATCGTATTTCCATGTGTCTCATACTGTATTCAACTTCACATGAACTAACATTACAACGGCCCAACTGAAACCATTTTGCATTAGGTCTTCGTTGTCTGATGTCCGGACAAGATATGGAGGGTCTTCGAATGCGAGGAGATGCCCGGGACACTTGGTTATGTGCAGTATTTGATCGTGCTGACATCAACAGTGATGGTTATCTCGACGAAGAAGAATCGCTAAAACTGTTAACGGTGTGTATAGAGATGTCAATGAGGATTTGATAAAGCGCACCGTTGCTGTAAAGTTGTTAATAAAAAAAAACTAATCCTAGTTTATTGGCTTCCAACGGTTTTCCACGGATTCTTTCTTAACAATTCGAAACCGACTGGATGGCCAATGTTTGGCCTTTTACTGACCCCGTCACGCAATTATCAGTTTTCCAATTTATTGTTGCAATTTACTTTCCTTCAATGCGTGGCAAATAAAGAATTGAATTGAAATTTAAATGGAAACATTTCCATTCCTCCCTCATAGACTACATACTAGATACTAAATCATGGAACAGTGGCTCCCAACCTTTTTCGACGAATTCCTCACTTAACAATTCAGAATATTTCCACCCCTTCCTAATATAGTGCATGCTAGAGTCATATAACCATATACAAAGATCATTTAAAATTGGGTATTTTAATAACTTCACAGGTCATTATTTCCAAAGCTTAAGTGTCTATTTACAAACCACAAAAAATTATTGTAAATTCCTCCCCGAGTGGAAACCACTGTTCTAACAACTATAGTTGTTGGTGTTGAAAAATATATTGAGTTTCGCCGAAAAGGCCCACATCTTGAATTAAATACGTTATTTCAACCTTTACCTAACCCTTACAAATCCGAAGTTTCATCGAAAACGCCACTACGCTCTACAACAGTGTTTCTTAACCTTTTTTGCGCTTGTACCCTTTGAGCTTTCATAAAATTTTCTCGTACCCCCTGTCTAAAATGGCCGACGAAAGTAAATAAAATTGTAGCAATAGTAATTAAACTCAGTGTATTATAACTTGGGTGTTGAATGCATGCATGAAAACAGTATTATTTTAAGTAGTACAAAAATAACCCGTTGTAGATACTGTATTTAACAAAGTAACTTGTTACGCATTCTTCACAAATATGCCTATATAGCATATAGTTTTACCCTGCATGTCGTACCCCCAGCTTTGATGCTTCGTACCCCCAAGGGGTACACGTACCCCTGGTTAAGAACCCCTGCTCTACAACTTCGTCTATTGTAGTGTTACTGCTTTATAAAGTACATGTATTTTTAACCTTTACTTAACCCTTAGACATACTTTCTCCAAACACAGTATCTGAAGTATAATGACTTTTGAGGTGGGCGGCAAACCGCTAAAACAGTTTCGTCAAACCGCAATAGCACAACTGCCTTGAATGGGATCAATACCATTGACATGAAAATACAAAACACTTGCCGCAAGTGATTCTCGCGGTGTTACACATGTGGTCGTTTTAAACACGCAATAGTAATACATTCAATTGTTTGCCGTCATTCAAAACTTTGTTTTTTGTCTCAAACTTTCACTGATCATCGCGAATTGAAAGTAACAAAATGGAAACAGCAAGTTAAGTCATCTTATGAACGTCGTGAGATGTTCACAAGCTCACGAAAATCCATCAGACCGCGGATTCATCATCATGATACAAATATTGTGAAAACAAGTCCTATTTTAGGTTGTGGTTTGAACTTAACTTTATGCAGACAGTTAAACGCGTACTTGAGTTCAGAAATCGTTCAAGGTTGAACCACGTATGTTCAGAATACAAATAACTCGTAAATCAGCTATTACAGTCACAAATAACTCGTAAATCAGCTAATACAGTCACAAATGACTCGTAAATCAGCTAATACAGTCACAAATAACTCGTAATTCAGCTAATACATTTTTAACACACTTGAATTAGTGTGTGTATTTTCTTGTTCAATGTATGAAGATATCGATTTCACCAACAAAAATGACATGTTCTGTCCTAATTCAATTTATCCAGGCAACTGTGAAATTGTTTTCGGTCTTCTGAATAATTGGCTGAAAGCAATGCCGCAGTTTCTGCACACATCTCTATTTTCAATACATATTGGATTTGTATGCAATAAACGTTTTTCAAGGAATAGAGTTACGGCGTATGTAAAAGCATTGTGTTGTTTAATTCAGAGTTTAAGTGATGGAATTCGCGAACTTCGCATCAAGCAAAAACTCCAAGAACACGTTCAAATGCGAGGGAGCACCGATCATTCCCGGCTCAGTAAAGACGAATTCGTCGAAATATTCAAGGTAAGCTACGGCCGCCAATCGAAGTAGAATGAAATACAATAGCTCCAGTATCAATTTTGCGGTTTTTAAGAGCATTGATCGCGTCCTTTTACCAACTTCACTGGTCCTTTTTGCTATTGAACTCATAAGCGTATGACTCCATTGTTCGCCTGTACGTTATTTCTCCGGATATTTCTTCCGAATAATTTCAATGCGGTTCAAAGGTCATAGCATTAATCAGGGTCTAATACCAGCAGTATCATATGCAAGACATGTCTTCTGACGCAAACGTACAAAAAGTGGATTGGGTTATCAAAACTGTTCTGACAATGGTCATGTATTGCTGAGTTTGTTCTAGCTTTTTTGAAGATCAGTTGAAAGAATGCTGCAAAGCAAAGGTCTATATAACCGGTTCTATTGGGCGAAATAGATATTGCTTTTGCAATCTACTGGTACTTTCAAACCAGTAATGTCCACGTTTAAATGTTAACATTTTACTGATTAATTTCAAAACAAACCAACAAACATACATTTCTTATTAGCTTATGAACTGCTGTCAATGGTATTTTCAACCATTACAGTGAATACTGAGCCATTCCTATACTTTATGCTGGTACTGTTTGGCGGCTGGGTTGTAGTGTGAAAGATGTTCCTGGAAATGCGATGCAACGCGTTGCACCAGGAAATGAACGTTGGCGCTGAACGACATGCGCTGTCGCTTGTATAGAACTCTGTGCTACATCAAACATCCGAATGCTCGCCTCCGCAAAAATGACCTCACATTTTCGCGCCCCCATCCCTCTGCAGAACAGTTGCCAGTCTAGCAAAATACAAGCCACAAACTTAAGTCACCCTAAGCCAATGTTTGTCAACCTTTGTGGGCTAAAGAGTGGTTCTAAATGGGCCACATTGTTTAGAGAAAGTCATATATAGAATCCGAATTTGTTGTTAACATTGTTTGATTTCGTGAGACACTGCTTGATTATGTTTTAAAGCATATTTCCCACTGAATGTTAAAATAAATCGCTACACTTTACAAAAATGCCTGTACGAGTCACAACAAGCTTAAGAAATAATGAAACTTTGCCATTTTGAAGAACAAAAAGTAAGCCATGAGAATCTAAAGCAACGTTTTTTATGCCGTGAAACAAAAAATGTTGAGAAACAGGGCGCTAAGCCAAGTGCTAACAGGAGGTTTTTCACTTAATTGTCAGCCGTTAAACCTTGAGCCTTTATCCAATTTCATTTTTCCATCAGGGAGGCTTTACCTAGATTAGGTACAATATTGCGTTGTATGACCCGAACTCAGCTCTCTATCTGCACTCTAGTATTGTTTTGATTCGCAAGACTGTCTGTTTAACAACAAGCCTTTGAAAAGTTTTGGGTGGGCTGACTTGGAACTGACAGTTTGTTCAAATCATTTTCCTGCTAATGTTAGTGGAGCGTTTACATGTTGCCAGTACAATCGTTTGGTCAAATTTACATTGTCGCAAATACTTGAAAAAACTGGAGCCCCCAAACTTTTTCGTTATTGTCGGTCGCAATATAGGGTTTTATTTTGCTAATGGACTTTAGCATAGAGCCCGAAAAGAAAGTCTAACGGCTGGCTTGAGACGATATAAAAACGATGTCAGTTTGAAAACGAGGTATCTTTTTAACTAAACCAAAGTCCCTTAGACCAGTTCAAGAATCCCTTTCAACGGGGTATCAGTGTACGGCCATCAGTGCATAGATTCTAACACACAAAGATAACATACTTGCGGAAATAGCAACGAAATTTAAACTACCAGGAACAAATCACCTTGTTTAATGCTTTGGCAAAAAAACTGCTTTTTTAAATTCTAAAAAAGGAGGGAGGTTGGCCCTTTGCCCGCTTGGCTATGCCAATAACCAGATTCATTATGTATCAAATTTCGTGGATATTATATTGTTTATTTTACCCTATGGGATTTTATGTTTACTTTCTGCGCAGGACGTCGCCACAAGACCCGAGATCTATTTCCTTCTAGCACGATTTGCGAGTCGGGACGATCGCCTTTCCGCCGACGACCTGCTGCAATTTCTTGAAGCTGAACAAGGTAAAGTTCGAGTTTTCCTAACCCAACCTTATTATGGTGGTTTGGTTTTTATACCGATTCTGGTCCACTTAAATTGTGGTAATGTTTTGCGTTGCTTTTTTTATTGACACCATTTGGGCAAAACATTTCTTCATTTGTTCTCCTTAGTATCTCTGTATTGGTAAATAAGGAGTTTTATGTAGGCTACCCTATAGATGTTTAGCGTAACTGTTGACCAAACATAGGACAAGTAAAAGTAAAAAAAACTGCAAAGTTTTTACGCTAATTTTCAGAGTTCTATTTTGTACAAAAGAATTCTTTAGACACCCACTATGACTATATAAAGAAACCTATTTCAGAGAAATCATAATACGCCAGGCCTATTGAATGCGTTATATTTCAGAAGAATGCATTAAAATTCAAACGCAAATCTGTAGGTATATTCTCATGTCAAATTTGAATCAATAATTTATTACTTCGTTAAACTAATGCACCCTTTGGATTCAACTTAAGCTCGTGTTCTCTAAATAGGATCTGTGCCATATAAGTGTCAAATTTGGCAAATTAAAACAAAAACTAAACCTGCATTTAATACTTCCCTTTGTTTAACATTAATTAGGTTCCTCCATTTGTAAAGCCAACCCGTAAAAACGTATTCCTACAACTAAAAAACTAACATACAGAACAAACAGGTGTGAATACGTTTAGATTGTAAAATCGGTTGAGACCAGAATTTTTAGTCTCGTGCATTTAAAAATATAAATAGGTATTACCGTTTAGGTACTTTTCTGACGGTTTTGGTTCGTGCGCATACGTATGTACGGGGATTAAATTATGTGATATCGGATACGATTTGGATAAAGATGGTTTGTCAGTTAAGAGCATTTCTGTTACGTGTGTTCGACTTGACCTTTCGAAAAGCAGGGATAGATAATGTCAAGGTTATCTAACTTACGTATGCAGTGTGTTTCCGATGCCGCTCGGCCACACGACATGTTTCTATTTTGGGCCTTCGCGCTAAAAAACTGTTGCCCGGCGACAGGTGGTGATCCTTAACCTGTGAGTAATTAAAAGGATTATTGGACATATTTTGGTACTTTTATTTTCATTTTTTAGTTTCATGACGTCATCTTTTTGTGACGTCAGTGTCGATCATTTTGGTTTTGGAAAATGTATGAATGAAATTGTTTCAGTACAGGATAGTGTTCTTTTAAAAGTGAATACAGCTGTTGTTAAGTTGTAACCACGTTTTTCTGCCGTTGGGAAATAGATTAGATGCAATACTGCGGTACATAACCCCAACTCTACTCTCTGTCTGTTTTTAACTTGTTTTAACGCGGGTTAGTGTTCTTTTCAGTGTGAATTCAGCTGTTGTTAAGTTGTAACCACATTTTTCTGGCTCCTGCCTTTGGAAACTACCCCTAATGTTTTTCTAAGCGGGGCTCTAACCACACAAGTCTATTGGCGGCGCAAATGCTTTTTCACGGTCTTTGCACCAAAGCTTAGCTATGGTTAAACTTTTCGACGAAATTTGACAACGGCTCTGCAGCAATTAACCGTTTTCCACCGTAAACTCCCCGCAGTTAGGCTGTAGTCTCCGGTAATGAACTGTGCCAGGCCCGCAGCTTTGGACTTAGTGCACTTAGTGTATTTTGTGTATACTTATAGTCAGGGTTGCCATACCGTCCTTATTTCTAAGATTTGTCCTTATTTTGAAGGGCTATGTCTTAGAAAAGTTCATTGTCCTTATTTCTAAGAAA
Organism: Phallusia mammillata; assembly: GCF_965637545.1. Classification (NCBI taxonomy): domain Eukaryota; kingdom Metazoa; phylum Chordata; class Ascidiacea; order Phlebobranchia; family Ascidiidae; genus Phallusia; species Phallusia mammillata. The sequence continues at coordinate 23,162,943 of NC_137254.1, forward strand.
TGTCCTTATTTTTGACTGTAGTCCTTATTTTGTCTTATTTTGAACTTACCATACAAATCCCTGCTACAAGTAGAAGTGAACCTAGACCCGGCCTGTTGTGAGATGCACTTAGTATATTCGAAGAACTACGAGTTGCTGAAACAGATTGTTTACGGCCAAAATATTGCAAATATGATGTCATGGCTCGTATAAATGCACAGATTTGTTCAAAAACGTGTGTTTCGTTTCGCATTAAAATTTAATTTTTCGGTTGTCCTTATTTTTGGTTTCAAGTCGATGGCAACCCTGCTTATAGTTCTGGGAAAGCCAGTTTGCACGCAAATCCCTAAACTAGAATCACTTTGTTAAATGCTTCTTTGACAAAGGCCTCTTAAAATGTGGTCGTGTTTGTGTCAGTAGGAATACAGTTGGCAAACCCTGGTATAAAGTCTCAGTTTAAAAACCAAATACAAAATACTGTATCTTAATGTTGGGGTTATGACTAAACGTTGTCTAATATTTACAGTCTTCGTTAAAGGTGGTTTTGATACAGCATTCATCTATGGGTGTAGTTTTTTTTTGTCTTTTTAGCAATTATATGTTTTATGCTCGTTTGCAATCAGCACTTTTTGTTGCAAGTACTGGACCAAACTTTTGGTCGGGCTGTGTTCTGGCTTAGGTTTAAATAAAACGGGCTTGCTTTTGGGCAGTGTTTCTAAAACCTTACGGTCCCGCCAAAAACTCAAATAAAACGTTTTTTTCTGCACCTTTATCTCATACAAATTCTTTTATACAGGCATATCGGGTGTCACATACGAAACATGTGTGGAGTTGATCGAATCTTACGAACCTTCAGAATCGCTGAAAGGAGTTCCAGCACTGGGAATAGACGGTTTTACCAAATACCTCATGTCTGACGAATGTGGCCTTCTCGACCCCACGCATTTGCAGGTTGGTTAATTTTTGTCGGTTTACTTTTATGCGCGGCACATATAGGATGTTGTATGTGAGTAATATGTAAATTACGCCATTGTGTTTATGAAACAACAGGTACGGCTTGTGCTGATGTATATTGTATATTGTTGACTACATTTGGATATTTGTCTTAGTACTATCTTCAATGTAAATTTGCGTTTTCACGGGATTTTTTTAATTTAAAACTTTATTTTACAACAAGATTTAAAGAGTCGGATTTTGGAGCCTATTTTATGTTTTAAGTTTTTTTTTTTTATACCCAAGAAGTATTTTATTTACAAAACAATGCGGAAACTTTTGTCTCTAAAACAAGAATGGAAAAATATTTGAAATTTCGAAGACTTTAATGGCGAATATAACGGCCCAAATAGACGTAAAAAGCGACATGCGTTTTGTTTAATCGTTGCAACAGATGCTCATGCCATTATCAGTGATATGACCCTCGTATTGGGGGGTTTTGGCAGGGCACCCTATAAAGTTAAGTTCTACAAACTTGACAAAAATAGACAAACTGAAATAAAACCAATCAAATGTATAAGGGTGTAATGGGTAGCTCTTAAGATCCACCCGTCACGGCTAACACATTTCATATGAACCGTTCCACAGGTTTGTCAAGACATGACCCAACCCCTTTCTCATTATTTCATCGCCTCGTCGCATAACACTTACCTCATGGAAGATCAAGTCAGTGGGCCCAGCAGCGTCGGTGCCTACGTCAGAGCGTTGCTAAGGTACGGTACAAAAACAATAGACCTGAAGTTTTGCATTGAGTATGATTCAAATGAGATTTCACCACATTTACGACATGATGCTTGCATCATTTATTACACAATAAATTGACGTCAAATACGGTTCTGTGCATGAAAATTTGCATTGGAGTGCATGTAAATAGGCCTAGTGTCTCTTTATGTGTCTGTTCTTATGTTTTGCAGCATAAACAAAAATAGATTTCTCTGAGTCAGATTCAAAACAATCGATAGCGTATTTATTCAAATGTCACGTGGCGAAAATCTCTGCAAAATAAATAACTCGATGTTACCATAACGCGGAAAAATGTCTACAAATAAGTTTTGGTTTTGGAAAATAGGACCTGATACAATTTGCTTTGTTGACATAGCGAAAAGGGTGCTCTATTATAGGTCCTCATTTATGAAATGTAACGTGGACAAATCTATATCACAACGTGCGTGAAGGCACCCATTCGTTTCTGCTTGTCAAAACCATCACGTTTTTAAATGTCGTAAAATATATGCTCTTAATTATAAAATTAGACAAAAATGTACATATGTTGTAAGTATGACAAAATGCATATGTGAACAACCTTTCCACATTACATACAACTTGCGAATATTTATTGGAAACCACCTTCCTAGTTTTACGTTGTTTGGACAATGAATGACCTAAGATTCCTACAATCCTTCTTGGTTTTGTACGGTTTCTATGTCAAACCGCGTATACCTTGCTTCAAAACAGGAAAAAGTAATGAATCATTGTTTAATGTAGGTGCTGTCGTTGTGTGGAGTTGGATTGTTGGGACGGAGCTAATGGAGAACCGGTTGTGTCACACGGACATACTCCCACTAATAAGTAAGTCTGTTACATTCATATTCCGCTGCTCTGTAGTGGACTAACCAAGACATGGATGACAAAAGGCAAAAAGGGCAAATACCTCCCGTCTTCATGAAAAAAGACTCCCAAAAAATCATTTTTGTAAGCGGGACTATTCTGTTCGTTTTTAAACAAAATCTACAATTTCAAATACGAGAAACAATTGGGATTTGCACAGCAGTGGTTAACATCACTTTACAAGTAGTTGCGACGACTCTGAAAAACAGCCTTATGCTTATGTTGGATTTTTTTAAGGTTAACTGTACGATACTCGCCAGAAATCATGTTATAAATAACAAATCGAACGTTTAATAAAACCACTTAAAAACACTTAGGAACACTATACACGGACTTGAAAAGCAGTTCCCTGTTATCGTCTGTGACGTCACTTCACACATCTGGCTTTTCCCTTTTTCTCTTAGTGCTTTATATACCGTGTTCTACAGCTTCAGTGTTTTTTTTAAGGTGTTTTGGGGGACCGAAACGGTCCCCCAAATTTCTCCAGCGGTTTCCCAAAATTTGGACTTGCAACTACAACTACATTTTTTGGTATTTAAATGAAACAATTGCGGTCTCTTAAAACTACTTAGCGGTCACCCAAACCAAACCTTAAAAAAAAACCTGTACAGCTTGATTGAAAACATGCACTGATGATGACAACAGAGATTGTCGAAACGTCTGAACGATGTATTCTTTATACACCACCACCTTGGCAGTAATGTTTATGATTAAACCACTTAAAAACAGTTGTTGAAAAATGAAAATGTATTTTACCCAAAAATGTGTATTTTAATTTGGGAATATCTTTTGTGTAGAATCCCTTTCCGACAAGTCGTTGAAGCTATTAAGGACAGCGGTTTCCGAAACTCGGTCTACCCTGTAATACTCAGCTTGGAAAATCACTGCAGCGAGAAACAGCAAGTGTTAATGGCAAGTGACCTTACCACCATCCTCGGCGACCAGATCTACACTGAGGTATATATAAGTGTATGTAAAGATTGTGCTATTGTTCCTGCAGTTTTGCATCGCTTGCAATCTTGTGTCAAAAGTTCTTCCTTGTGTTGAAATCAGGTTGGCAAAATTTCCATGCACTTTGTTGTGTGTACGTGTTTTAGCCCGGCCAAATAGCTTGCCTTTACTTATGTGATGATTTTCAAGTTATTGCCGTCTTTGTTAGGCCATGCTAGAAGAGGAGATAAGTCATATAACATTAATGGACAATGTGTCGACCTGAAAACGCAGCAAAATATGGCTATCAAGACAAAAACGGCTGCCAATCCTTTATTCTAGAGCGCCAATAGACTAAAATAGCTCTAGTCGTCTATCGTGAACTAGTCGGTGCAGCCAGGAACAATTATTTAAATGCGTGAACTGCTTATACATGTTATAACCTATTGTGTTAACAAACCAGCTCCAAAAACTTTGAAATACTATTTTCTATTTTGACGTATCAGTTCCTTATTCAAATAGAACCGCTTATGTAATGATATTTTGATTTGTCTTAAATCGACTTCACTCAAACGTAATAGATTTGTAAGATCTTTCAGTTTGCATAATCTTTGCAGAAAAAGACGGAAGAGGCTTCGTTCCTTTCACATCTTCCATCACCGGAGGATCTGAAGAACCGGTTCCTCATCCGAAGTCGGAAGTTGCCTCCGGATTGTGACAAAGATGTCGGTTACGTCATTGAGGACGACGAAGGTCAAGAGGTCGAGGACAAGGTGCTATAGATTAACATTCTAATTTTTTGTTCTCAATTATATTGATTTCCTACGAAATGACCTGATTACTACAACAGCAAAATAGTGATAATAAAAAACTAATGCTTCTGACTCAAAATCAGTAAAGACGAAATTGTTAAAAATCGAGAAATATATTTCGCCTATACAAGCATCGTCAGTATATATAAAACTGCAAAAAACAGAGATTAAATAATGGATAACAGATGTAAAAGCAAAATAACTGCTTCTTTAATATCACTTACTAAAACAGTTTGACTCAGTGATCGTGGATATTAACATGCCTGCTATTATACAGACAGATCTTGTGCATACATTTATATGCACAACAAGATAGTGTGTCTATTTTTAATGGAAATGTACAAAGCAAAAAACAAAAAACAAACATATTTTTTGGTTTGTACTTAAGACTAGGTTGGTGGATTTATACCTTTAACCCTTCCCCATTTGTAATGTGTACTAAAAAAGACGATTTTGCATTAAAGACGCTCTTTTGAGGCTAATTTACAAATCAACTAGTAATATTCGACACCAACACAAAATCAGTTATACACGAACGGGTAGTACAAATTATATTTCACACGTCAAATGAAAACCCCATTTCCCTTGAGTCAGATAAGAACTGACTATATTATTGACCGGACAGTAATGCACATGGGATGATGGTCATCCTAGGTCCAGCTGTTTTTAATGGACAATATAATCGAATGGTCAATTGGATATATCCGTTCCGCATAATACTCGGTAAAACTGTTTTGGTGATGGATTGAATGCGCACGTACCTACTGCTGGCTTAGTGTGAGGGTTTGGTTTTGATTTTCCAAAACCAGTAACCATGTTTATCATGCAACACATAAAAAACAGTATGCTTCCAAACTATTATTTGTAAAACTTTGTGCCCCAGTTGTAAGTTGGCTCAGGCTTTTCCGAGTCCGATATGGGATGAAGCTTCAATAAAAAGGACTTGATTCGGGCCTGACTTTCAACTTAAACCTATTCTGTGCTGCCATTTTGCCATCTTTTGTGACTAATTTGGGCTTTGTTTGTAAAACAAAAGGTTCGGAACAGGTTGATGTCCAGGGTAAGTTATTACGTCAAACGTATGTGACGTAACAGTAAATATGAAATATTGTAAACCTCGGTTAAGCCGGATTCGATTAATCCAGGTCTTCGCCTAATTCGAAAAAAACCTTGAGGTCCAAATGATTTTTAATGCGGTAAGCCTTGAACTAATCGACATCATCGTTAATCTTCGCCTAATCGGAACATCTTTTTAGTCCAACGGTTCAGGATTAACCAAGGTTTACTGTAGTTCGCATTCTGAAGCAATCGGTTTATTGAACTTGCCGATTTTTCGCAGATACCGAGTTCGCCGTTGGCTCAAGCGAATGGCAGTGGAGGATCACCTGCGTCACTCGTCGCAGATCGAAAGGACAAGGGACTTCCCCTCGTACGTCAACTCTCCGACCTCGTGTCAATTTGTTCGTGTGTGAGCTTTCTAGAAAACTTCGACACGCATCAACGCGTTTACGGGTGAGTTGAATTTGAACAAAAACATACCACGACCGTTTCCTAAAATGTATCAACCGGACAAATGCCGTAGGTGCGTGCAAGTATTAAGGCCAACCTACAAACTGTGCTTTACAACTAAAAACTGTTACACGGAACTAACAGGGTTGTAACCTTTCGAAACCGTACAAATTTACAAATCGGATGAGACCAAAATTATTTTTATCATCTATAAAAAATAGACCTTAATACTACATAAGGTATAAGTGGTTTGTTACAACACTTGCATGTCTATATAGGTGAAGCTAGTTTGTCTTTTTTTGCAATTATATATGTTTTATGTTCGTTTAGAATCAGGTCTTTTTGTTGTGAGAAATGGTCTAGGCTCAATGCTTCCTTAACAGAAAACCAGAGTTTCAGTTTGGGCAGGGTTGGGCCTAAAAAACGAGCTTCATTCGGGCCCACTACACACTTCGCCACATTTTTGTATCATAATTTCAATATCTTTGAGTCCTACTTTGAGCTTTTTGAGGAAAACAAATGGGGTTTGGGCCGAATTCTAGGCTTGTACTTATAGCTTATTTTTTTATGCTGCATATATATAAAAAAACTTTCCTTTAGATTTGAACGGGCAAAATTAAATTATATTCTAGACACCCAATATGTAAGCTTACTATGAACTATAGGTATAAAATTAAGCCGTGATTAAAAAAAGGTCTTAACCATTTAAGACAAACCCTTATTTCTGGAGCATATCTTTACCAGTTAACGTCGTTATTGGTCCCTTTACATGCAAATAGCCTTATATCGAGTGATCACATACATTCAACTTTGAAAACCTCGCCAGCAATTTCATTAACTTTCAATCAGCCTGTACGCCGGGGAAATAAATTCCGCTGCCACGACAGGCGATAGGAGCGCTCACTAATTCTCCGTGCGTCAGTAGTGGTAGCGCTACAACAGCGGTTTATAGCTCTAATTGATTTTGTAGACAGGCACTGCTATTTCCATGTCTTGACTGTGGTGGCTTTTTCTTTACATGCCAATATATGGTAAAGGGATTTTACGTATGAGTTAACAGGCTTTTTAAACTGCAAAGTGAAAATTGGGATATAATCAAAGCATCTGAAGTTTTGTGCTTTGTTTATCATTACTAGAAATGTATTAGTTCCAATAAACAAGATATATATTGTGTTGCGTGCCATGTAAAGGAGCCGTATTGCTTTGTTTTTAAAGTTGGCTGTAGCCAAACTGCTACGAGGAACGGTAGTACACGGCACTTATGTTCAGGATAATAATAAAAACTGGGTTGTTTTTGAAAAACCGATTTACGTGTCAACGATATATGCTTGTAAACTATATTCCTATATTGTAATGCCGTTATAAAAAGCTTTACAGAAATGGATGATTGCAGATTGTATTGTAATTTGTGACTATCTTGCAGTTTATTGTTTTAATTGTTTCAAACTTGTGGCACACTGACAAACTGTGTCCTATCTCTACGCACTTTGCAGATACTAATCAAGTTGTTTAAAGAAACGTATTAAATTAAGTAATTTTGATTTTGGTGAAAAATAAGATAATTCGCTTAAATCGTTTAATTTTCTTTTTGTCATTGCGCATTATGGCACTACAAAAAAGTGTATTTCGCATCTTAAAATTATGAACCTAATAACATCTTTGGATCATCTAGTGACCAACTGTACAAGTCATTGTAGGGACGTATTCTGGCTTACTAAACATTACGCCGTCTTTGCACAGATGCTGTCATACGTGTTCGTTGAATGAACAAATCGCTGCACGAATGGTCGATCTTAATCCGGATCAGTTTGTGATGCACAACAAAAAGTGAGTTTACTTTGATGCCTAGTCTTTTGTTTCAATTGTTTGATTTCAGTAATAAAAGCTTTCCTAACAGTTTCGTGCCGTATAGTTGCACTACACACGTAATAGGCTTGTTTAAGTATAAAGTTACACTAATAGGTGTTGTAACGATGTAGCTCTTTGCATACCCTATATCTTAGTAAAATCGAGTAATTACTATGGAACAAATTCTGCATGTACGGTAAACCTCGGTTAATCCGGACCCGGCGAAGATCCAGAATAATCGAATCCGATTAACCGAGCTTTGCTGTACTTTGTTTGTTGAAATCATTTACTTAAACAATCTTAAAGTGTAAATTTACTTATTAGGGTTGTTAGAAAATGTCTAAACCCTTTTAATCCCTAGTCTTTTTTGCAAAAAAATCAAACAAAGAATGAAAGACAACTATTGACTGTTGTGTGTTTAACGTTAACCGAAGTTTTTACAGCTGTGTCAACACCCAAAACCCTTGTGTATTGTAGGTTCCTAACGCGAGTGTATCCAAGTGGTATGAGGTACGATTCCAGCAACTTTAATCCTCAAGATTACTGGAACTGCGGAGTGCAAATTGCAGCACTTAACTATCAGACTCCTGGTAAGCTGCCTTTTGCTAAAAAAACGCTTTGGTTTTCTTGGTTATTGGATTAACTCATGAGGTAGTGATTCCCAACCTGTGGATCGCGGACTTCTTTGTGCAGTAGCTCCAGGGGTCCGAGCAGACACAAAAAATAATCAGGTTTTAAAATAGCGATTTGAATAAATTTTACGTAGTTTTTATAATTTTACACAAGGGGCCCGGTGCTACAAAATTCCGTCCCGGTTGGGAACAACTGTCCTAGGGTGTAGGTGAGATAGCTGTAAGTGGTCCATAAAGACAGAACTTTAAGCAAGTTTCTAAACAGAGCTTGGGGTAAACTTTACGCAAGGGTCCGTAACCTAAAAAAATTCTGGTGCTACGATAAGTTGGGAGCCACTGATGTAAAAGAAAAATTTGGAAACTATACTGCTATTGCTGTATGTGCCTGTGGCCAACCCAATAGAATTACAGAGACTGGGCTGAAAACATACTTTGGTTGCACTGATATTCACTAAGAAAAGCATGTAGCTTGTTTGTAGGTCATTGAATAATTTAAATCAACCTGAGTTTAAACAAACCATGCAAAAGGTGCCAATTGGAACCAGGTTCGGTCTTGGAAGCATTTCTTCACTACAAAGTGTTAAATTGAAAAGTACAACGTCGGCCTTAACTAGTTTATGACTAATTTACTTGATGATATATTTGCATGTATGTAATAAAGAATGATTCCTTCTGAATGCCATAGTAGCCATATACTATGAGAATCTTACCGGCTGTCTATGCTTAATCACTTGGAACTATTAGTCTTTTTTAATGTAAGGTACCTGTGCGTATTAACGCCCACTTATAAGGTATTTCCTACAATTAAAAACTATGTGAATGAGCGAACAATATAATTTGAAATCGCATGAGACCAGAAACTATTTTCTCATACATAAGCAAATACAGTGGGACTTAAAACCTTTAGGTACCTTACATGAAAATGTATATGAAGTGAGACATACTGCCTTGAAGTCACATATGGTCTTTGCGTTTAGGTTTAATGATGGACATTAACGACGGGCGGTTTTCAATGAACGGAAGCTGTGGATATGTCTTGAAACCCAGCGTGATGCGTGAACCAGTAAGTGAAATATCACGAAAGTGAAAACTTATGTTAGTTCTTCAGCGAACCTTGTAAGTAACTTATCATTTGTGTCCTACTCTATATTATCAGTACTTCAATCTCGGTGAATTTAGATTTAATCACAGTAGCTCGACTACCACCACATGTTTCAAGAATTGCACTTTAATGAAAGTCTTGTTTTGGCAGATGGCATATTACAGTACTCAGCATAACGAAGCCATACCTGGTGTTGCATCGAAAACGCTGCATCTGCGAATTATCAGCGGACAAAACTTCCCAAAACCCCGCGGTGGAGGTAATTAAAACCTGGGTCAATTTTTGAGAATGGATAATAGTTTTACAAGAGACTGCATGTATGAAAATAATTGGGAAATGTATATTTTGCCTAAATGGCATCTCTAGTTACTGTAAAGGCACAGGGTGAAATTTCAATAAAGTAGGGGAAACACAAAAAAGCTGAAACAAGTGTTTTCTATATGTTTTCTTTTGCACTTCATAAAAAGTAATTTCCCAATAGCACAATGAAGACCTAAACACTAACCTTATGTTTGAAACGCAACGGTGGTTTAAATAAGAAAGCACATGCCCACCTCTTTGAAAGCCAGTTTTTAGTAACTGAAGTGACTTTCGATTTCTGCAGGCGCAAAAGGTCACGTGATCGACCCGTACGTGCTTATCGAGCTCTTCGGCGTTCCGACCGACTGCGCAGAGCACCGGACCAGAACGGCCCCGAACAACAGCGGAGAATCACCGGTTTTCGACGAGTCCTTCGAATTTCGTCTCACTTTGCCCTCGCTCGCCCTCGTGCGGTTTGTTGTTCTCGATGATGAATTTATCGGAGACGAATTCATCGGTAAGAGTAAAATCATGATGGCTACGATCTACACCGTTAATGATGTCTAGTTCAGAGCTGTGTGACTAACAAATAACCATTTCGTTACTTATAATAGAGATAAATTTTCTGGAAATCATAATATGTGGGAGACACCTAAAATACAAATTTGTTTCCTCTTTTTGATTTGTTTGAGTACAAAAAACTGCGATTGTTACCTGGTTTTACATGGATATGGTTCCTTATAAACAATCTCGTTGTACAGGTTTTCAAATCGCAAAATGAAGGCATCGCAGGAGCCCCTAATAAAACAATTTTAAAATACATCATAATGAGAAGAATAAAACTAAAGAAACGGCTGCTTTTTGAAACATACAAAAGCGCTGAAGCCAAAACTGACCACTATAAACATTCTCAAATATACTTAAACTATAACCATATTATAACGATGTTAAAATAACCAGGGACATTTTGACTGTTTAAACGTTTACTATTTTGTAAAGGTCAGTACACAATTCCATTCGATTGCATGCGACCCGGGTACCGCCATCTCCGACTTCGTTCAATATTCGACGAGCCCTTAGAAGACGCCACCTTATTTATCCACGTTGCAGTGACAGATTCCGAAGCCGTTGCCATTAGCAGCGGAGGCTCCGTTATGACGTCACAGACCAACGCGTCAGGGACGCTAAAGAAGCGAAGCAGTTATAAGAAACTCAAAAAGACGAGATCACGCAAGGACATAGATTACTTAACAATGCGAGACTGTGCTCTCCCGGTTTTAGACGAACTGTTTCGTAAGGCTGATGGCCCGCTTCGGCATGCCACTGCACTACGAGAATCCCAACGCTGGTCCTTATCGTATTTACGTGAAGCCTGTGGCGCGAGCCCAGTAGCATCGGTAAAGCAATGTATTCGCTGCCTTTCACATCGACTCAAGGCGGATTCAATGACTGCCGACGGCTCCAGCTCCCGACACAAGCGATCATGGTCGGCTTTGTCGGCCGATGTTGAGCCTCAAGCCCCCGGCGAGAGCGATGTAACCGACCCACGACGTCGCACTATATCGGGCGATGCCGCCGGTGCACGCTTGCGCCGTCAAGCGTCCGAAACCTCCCAGTCATCCAGCGATTCTTCGTTCGCTCATCCTCCTGTGGTATTATTACGCCAGGACCGTAGGTTGTTGCTTGAGCTTCATCCACCTTATAGCAATAGTGAATATTGGCGAAAAGCTAGTCTGGCTTTGGACGCATATGTCTCGGACACACTGGCTGTATTGGACAATGCGCCAGGGTGTTGCAAATCCTTGGATGGTTTCTGCCATTCGATGGAAGTCTTTTACGAGGTAAGAAACATACATTCGCAACTTTTTACAAATAATTAAAGATCAGGATAGCCACAAATGCTGCAAAATATTTATGTAGTGATTAGCAAATACATTGTTTTCGCTGACAATTGAAGTGTACCATGAAAAATTTGCTGGGACATTTTTAAAAGCTTCTAGACACTTTCGAATTTGATTTATATATATATAAGTTTCTTGTGATGCTTTCAAATTAGGCACAAGATATTTGATTTACTTTTAGGTGTCTTTTACTTAGTGACCCTATTAGGTTGTTGTAAACACACAAAGATTTTTTTAAAATAAACTACGTTTGACAAAGTGTTTTATCCTAATGTACAATTAAAATAAAATCTACCAGTTAAAATTGTAAACATTCTTCACTAGACCTATATTTATTTTACTCTTTTTCAATAGGACATTCCTAAGTTGCTGGGTGGTAATATTCCAAGTAATGACAGCGACCCTTCGAGTGGGGTAGTAAACGGCGGCAACGGTGCACCGGTGTCCAAAAAAACCGGAAAATCGGCAGCAAAAAAGAAGCTGTCCAATGTAGGCGATTCTGACCAAAAACGAACACAGGTTGTTGAGGAAAACCTGAGGTGGAACCACAGTGTTGTGAAAGGCCAAGCCGATCTTTTGCGCAGTTGTCAAGACGACGCTTCGCGTTCACTGAACGATATCTGGGAGGCGGGCATGCTCTGTTCCATGGCGTCTGAAAAACTTAAACCCTCACAAAGCGAGACCTCGAAGAACAGCAACGGCCTCGAAGTCGGCGAAGGGAATAATCGAAACG